>NC_080431.1:6725000-7436873 GCF_028018845.1 Melospiza georgiana | reverse complement strand
TCACCATGTTCTGACAAAGATTCTTCAGGACTTGTTCTCCTTCATTTGGTGTAGCAGGATAGCTTAAGTGTGATTTACTTACCTTTAAATGCACAGAAGTTTATGGCACACAAGTATTAGTGCATTACCAGTGATTGCCAAAAAATTGCACTGCAGGTGACCATCTGGGATAGTGGAGCCAGACAACAGCAATGTGAAAATTCAGCATTTCGTCATTTCTTACTCCTAGTGATTTTTATTTTTCTTTCAGAGAGAGGTTACAGTGTTTCATTACCTAATATTTTAATATCTGACAGCCTTCTAACATTTTGCCTGGGGCAGAGAGGAATAATTTACAGAATCACTTAGGTTGGAAGGGACCTTTTGAAGTCATTAAGTACAAAAATCCTTTGCTCAAGCAGGGTCAGATAGATCAGGGTGTCCAGCATAACAGGCAGCTGAGTTCTGAATATCCTCAAGGGTGGATACTCCACCACCTCTCTAGGCAAGGTCTGACCAACCTCCCATTTGTAGTTTTTCTGTGCTCAGATGGAATTTCATGTTTTAAATTATGTCAATTACCTCCTGTTCTATCACTGGGAGTCAGTGGAAAGACAACCTCTCCATCATATCAGTTCACTACTGTCAGATATTTACCCACATTGCTAAGATCCCTCTGAGTGCTCTCCAGACTAAAGAATCTCAGCTCTCTGTTTCTTCTTAGAATTCCAATAGACTATAGGCCTTTCTAAAACCATTATATCTGGAATTTGTTAACAACCCAAACAATTTTTTCTCCTACTAACAAAACATCCTCAGCTATAGGCAATGACCTTAAAGCATTCAAATCCAAACCTTACAGCTGCATAGATAACCTTAAGAAAGATACTCACAGTTAATAATATTTCTGTGTTACTAGATAAAGGGCAAAAGTACTAAAAGAAGTCCATATCACTGCACACTGAAACAACTGTGGCAGTTTTTACAGTGTTTTTACAATCAACTCTGAATGAATTTTAGATCCTAAATTCTGTGCTGACCTCCTGTAAGCAGCTCTGTGCTCAGACAGACCTGATGGAGTCTTCTGAAGATGCTTTTAAAACCAGACCCACCATCCTTAAGAGATTGATGCTTGTTAAATGCCACATCAGGCACATCTGGAGAGATCCTTGCATAGCATGAGGTGTCCTGTGCATCCAACAGGGCACCTAAATCCTCTAGCACAGGGAAACCACTCCTGGGGCCCTGCACAGGCACAGGGGCTGCCAGAACCACAACTCACAGCAAGCTCAGAGCATTTATAACTTCATTAGACATGATCCATTAGGGATCTCCTCACATTCCACATGAAGAAAAAAGAATCTTTGTACTCTCACATGTAAAGAAACAAAACAATCTGACAACTATCAAGATTTTATCACGAGTCTCAAGGTGTCTGATTTTCTTAAAAACCACAAGTCTCTGAAACAGGTATTTTATGAATGCTTCCATTCCCTCTATCTCTCTATGCATGCATACATAAATACATAAAAGTAGAGCAATATATGCACACACATAATAAAAAGTTTCTTATGTGCACACACATAAGTGTATATATATATATTTATGTAGTGCATATATATGTTTTTACATAGTGTATATAGTTATATATACTTTATATATAAAAATTATATATAATTTCATAGATAAAATTATAGATATAATTAGATAAAAATTATATATATAAAATTATAGATATAATTATACATATAAAATTTTACATATTACTATAGATATAAAATAATATATATAAAGTGATATATAATTATATATATAAATTATATATGATTATATATTTTTATATATTTATATATAATTATATAAATATAATATAGAAGATACATAATTATATCTTATATTTTTATATAATTATATAAAAATATAAGATATATAATTATATCTTTTTATATATTTATCTATTTTAAAAGATATGTTGCATATATATATACACATATATATACATATATATATATATATGGGCACTTACACATACATATGTTCATATTTTTCTAATACTTCCTAGGTAAGGAAGCAAGTTTGGAAATTCATGACTCAAGGTCAGCCTCGCAGCCCAAAACTGGAGCCAAATAAATGGAAAAAAACATAGCGGTAATCTGCTTATTGCTATTTTTAACACTTCACCCTTTTTCTGTCACACAGGATCCAACAGGCTTTCCAATTTGGAACTTGAACTAGGGAAAATGTTAATTAAACAATGGTGCCCTCAGTTGTTAGCTCGCTCTCAGCACATTGTGGCACATTGCAGTTCACACGCCCTTGTTTAAGCAGATTTACAGAGTGCATTTTCTTGCTTAAACTAAACCAACTCTCACAAAATGGACACACTTCTCACAATGAAAATAACGTTAATGTGATGACAAGGAAATGGCAGAGGGGACAGTTCTCCTACTCCTAGTAGCTGACAAGATTTTTCTCAATCATTCTAGAAGGCAACAATTATGCAATCAATGAAGTCTGTAGTCATGTGATTTTAACCATGGTCTTCCCTAAATTTAATAATAAATGTTCAGAGGCCTCTTCTTAAGAGCAAAAGGCAAAAATCTTGCATGATGGAAATGGCTGAAATACAAAGAAAATAATATGGCAACAAACTATGAAGCATTCTCTTCTTTCAGAATATACTGGTGAAAATACTGCAAAATATTGTTGATTTTTATAAGTTTGCTATACAATTGGCTGAAAGTGCTCGCTTCTAACACATCTCAGTTTATAGTATTTACTAGATGCTGTTTCAGTATTGAAGTACATTAAGAGCTACTGCTTCATGCGGCACTAGAGAGAATAAAATATATTCTTCATGGTGACGACTTCAACAAAAATAATGTTCTATGGAAAAAACTTTGCAAATGAAACCACTGATGGAATGGCTGCTATTACTAAAATAAAAAAGTTCCCAGAGTAAGGTTACAAAAAGAGCACCTCCCATAGAATTCACTCACCACATAATTTATAGAGAAAAATGCTGCAGCAAAAAAAATAGTAGCCAGAAATGCTCAAAGTTCTACAGTATGCCACCAGTGTGGTGAATTTTAGAAAGAGATGTAAATAACACAAACTTTACAATATTTGTATTGAGGTGGGGAGTGACCATGAAAATCTTTTGCACCATACATTGGTTTCCTTGTCATCTCACGTCAAAGTGCTTAAAAGAGTTGTCAAAATTAAAGATAAGTTATTCATTTTTTCTTCTAAAAAGGACAAGTGCTCTGCATTTGCTGAGCTTTTCTGTGCTGACAAGTGGTTATCAGCAGGTTGCTACATGGCAGATATTTTAAAAAAAATAAACAGACTTAATATATCCTTCAAGGTAAAGGTGATGCCTTAACAATGAGTGAAAAATTAACTGCTTTTCCAAAAAACTTCATGCTATAGAGAGAACATTTTGACAAGTGAAGTTTGGAAATAATTCCATTGTTAAGGGATTTTATTGCTGAAAAGAGTGTGTCATTTATGAAAATTCTCATATTTTTATACATAAAAAAGCTGGAAACAGAATTTTCTACAAGTTTGAAGTTTCTCAAAGAGAAAAGTGTCAAAAGGTCTTGAAGCCATTTGTTAAAAATATGAAAATGCAGTACCTTTTAAATAAATTGCAAGAAAACTGAATTACATTGTGGTGGATAAACACTTACTAGATGAAATTTATAAAAAACTTGATTAATTTCTGAATGAGATTGAAAAATGAGTGTCATTATTTAGCAAGCATGGAAAAATGATGCATCCATGCATTTTTGAGCTATCTTTTCTCAGCTATGACAGTCATTAAAAAGTATCAAAATTTAGAAACAGAGTTTCAAATTGCTCCAGCAAGATGTTACACCAGAATTCAAAAAAATAATTAAGCATATTAAGCCATATTGTTTACAATATTGATTATTAAATATTTTTCAATTAGTTTTTTTGCACTGGTAATATAATCATTAATATATCCTTAATCTTTACCTCGTGTCTTTTAAACTTCTATTTTTGAGTTATGCTTATAATATACATAATTATTGCTATTAGATACATGTATAATATATAAATAACTAAGAAAATAGATATATATGCAACCAGGGTGTATGTTTAAAAATATTTTACTGATAGAGGAATATGATCAAAATGTTGTGAGACCACTGCTGCAGTCCTATAGTAGTACACATCACCCCTATATTATTTTACTGTTAACTTAGACTTTAGTGTATATAGTGGCTGTTTTTTAATTCTTTTCTTACTGGCATATTTTTGGAGACTGAGTATTCCAAAATCTTTACTCATACGAATCAGAAAGAAAATTAGTGGTTTTAATCTTTAAATTAATTGTGTATGAGGTTTGCATCTTTTTGATCTTGATTTTTCACCGACCTTCCCTGACAAAAATCCCAAACAATCCTCAAAAACAACTATCCTCCTTTTCCCAAAAAGTCCCATGAAAACTCCTGAGGAATGACTCAGGGATTTTCAGGTTATGTATTTTCAGGTCTTGCCTGACACTGAGGTAAAGTTATATTTTGTCTTTATTTACAGTCCAAGTCATCATCCAGATTTATTTTTTTTTTTTTAAGTGAGAAACCTTCAATACAAGTTAGCTCAGTGGCTGCTTGTATTTATGTTGTGTCTTCCAACTGAAAAGGTACTTTGATTTTTTGTTGGGTTTTATTTGGTTTGTTTTAAATTTGCTGACATCTGAAGAGATGATCCTTCTAAAAACAATGTATAGAAGTGAGAATATAGAGAATACAACAAACCAAAACAGAGAGGAAAGCTGTGAAATATTTTAGATGAGTAAAAATGGTGATGAAATCATCTTGCTAAAAACAAGTGATGTTGCACAGAGTGTTAGGAGATAAAAAGAACCTGGGCTATAAAAGAGGAACTTGTTAAGGGAGTATTCCAAACTCCAAACCTCTGTAACATATTCTGTAAAAAGACCAAGAACTATTAAGAAATTCTTTGTTGAAGAGTATTATCAGCTTGCATATTCGAAAGATTTCTGCTATTACACATTGATAACTTGTAACATATCAGAGCACTTAAGGGAAAAGAAAAAAAAAAAAGAGACCTATTCAATATACTAGAGATGATAAAATAAGGAAAAAATTAAAAAGGGGACATCTAATCACTGTGTATTCTTTTCCTCGGGGTTCTCAGTTATAAAATAAATAATTGATTTTTTTTTTCTCTTAGGTAAATCAGTATAGACTAACCACGACCCTCCACATTTTCTTTTTTTCCCTGCTGTATTCTTCATGTAAGAAATTCAACTGATTCCACTTTTTTCACTGAGCTGTGGAGCTTGGCCTGTACAGCACAAGGAAGTACAATCCTCAGAGAGAATCCTTAATGGGAAACTGGAAACCTGGCAGCTGGAAAGACCAAGTCGGGCGTCTAAAGGCCCAGAAATTTTCTTACAGAAATTCTTACAGAAATTCTTACAGAATTCTTACAGAATTCTTACAGAATTCTTACATGAAATTGTCTTAGGGAGAACACAATGATTGCCCTTTATAAATACGTGTTTGGAGGAAGACAATTTTGAGGGGAAAAAAAAAAAAAAACCCTCATTCCCTAGAAAAAATACTCCAAGAATAAACTATACAGCACTACAAAAACCAAATTAATAGATTTTTGTATTATTTAAAATTGGAACTGTATTGTCAGCTGAATCTATATACTGTAAAGAATATATAGCAATATATATAATATATAGCAATACTTCCTCATTCAACAGGAGGTTGAACTGAAGAACTCAAATATTTTGAATTGAATGCCTTTTGTCCAAACACAAATTTTTAGATATTCACTTTAAAAAAATAAATCTAGAAATGAGACCCTGAAAGACTCCCTCAAGTTAAAAAAAGGCTTTATATGTTTATGTTTATATGTTCCAGGAGGACAGGAGTAAAATAAAGAAAAGGGGCGGGGGGGGGGGGGGGGGGGAGAAGAAGGTGGTATTTTGGTCAGAACATGCAGTCAAGACAGAGATTTGAGAAGCACATATTACTCAGTAACTCCCGCATTTCAGCTTCAACTAAACCCACATTTTTTCTTGACTATTTAAATTCCTTTACTGCTCTTGTCAAACTCTCTCTGCACAAAGTTCTGGGTAAAATTAAACCATTTTTTCTCCCCACCCTCCTGATGAAAAGAGGTTTATGGATCCTGGCCCTTTTTATGTTATGTCTGATCTCTGAATGCACTGACACATCATTTCATATGTCTCTGATTTAAATTCAAAGAATATGCATCCTATTGTTGTACTACTGTTTTTTAATCAAGAGCATATTTTTGAAAATGTGTGTTGCTTTTTTTTTAAGGATATTCTCCTTACCAGAACAATAAAGTACCATAAATCCACTCAGTAAAGGATTACTTTTGTTTTTATCCTTTATTATCTGACACAGCCTGAAAACCATTTCCTGTCACAATAAAAAGAAGTCATAGCACAATTTGCATACTTCTATCAGAAGGTGTTATCAGAGTAAGCTTTTAAAAATTCTTTTTCCATTTTCCACATATCTGCTGATTCCTATTTCATGGTGTACCTAACTATACTATATGTACACAGCATACACAAAATCTGTGGGTTTTGTCAGATACTAGAATTTAAGCTACAGTTAAAGCAAGTTGAATTTTTTCTCCCTTAGGAAAGAAACCAGTGAATCAGAGACTGTTTCCCTGTTGTTAACAGCTCTGGGCATTAGATTACCATCACACAAGAAACCTGACTATTTTAAAGCTATAAATTCATTTATGCTGGTTTATTTTTTCTCCCTGGATAATAGTTTCAAGTTTAACAAAACAATCTGTACTTTTAAAGAGGATATGCAGAAGGTGACTGAAGAAAGGGAGGAAGGGACAATTTTCAGGGCTATTCCCCTCTACTACACTTTGAGTTAAATTATTAGAACCCATGCCTTCCTTTTGCTTTGTGCAGAATACAAAAAACCTCTCAATCCACAAGAAAACTCTGCCTTATATACTAATTAGCTCTTCAAACCTTGCATCTAATGAAGAAAGATTTAACAAAACTCAGTGGCAAGCTCCTTATAGGCCACCATATTTTGTAAAAGAACCTCTCCATGCATCTAAAACCTGTGATAAAATTTGTTGTCTTTTAGGATGTTATGATGGAAGTAATACAAACCAAATAAATGTATTATTAAATTTACATAGAATTTATGTTATTCCATTCCATTTAATTCCAAGTGCATTTTGAGTGGTCTACAAAAAAATAAAAAGAAACAACTTGGTAGTTGCTTGGTTTCAGAAATGCTCAAGGCACCAAAGGATGTTTAGATGTTTGAATTGAAGAGAAAGCAAGAAGAGCTGACCAACTCTGTCTTGGGTGACTTCTGTCTCTCTCAGATTCCAGACTTGATTAACAGATTCAGTTAAGACTCAGTGGTCTTCAGCAAGGTAGTGATTAAAGATTTTGTAACTTTTGAAAACAAATTAAAAATCCTAGATCTTTAAAAGTACTTTTGCACATATCTTTCTTGACCCATTTTAAATTCTATACAATACTTTCAAGAGTAATCACTGGAGAAACATTCCCTTCCTTTCCTGCCCAGAATTCCTAGTCAAGAAATATTTCATCTTGGTTTGAGGTATTTGTTTCTTTTTGTTTGGTTTTGTTCTTCGTTGTAAGTTTCCTGTTTTGTTGGGGTTTTATTTGTTGTTGTTGTTTTGGGGCTTAATTTTTTTTTTCTTGTTAACTTGTTCATATATTTTTTCTGCAGCCCTGTCCCCCTCCCTTAGGGAAATTGTGCCTGAGAAATGTGAGGCATTTAAAGCTAGTTTTCATATTATTGAAGACCGAAATAAAATAAATAATATGGTCACTTAATAAAAAACAAACAAAAATAAAAACAAACCAAAACACCCAAACGAAAAACCCCAATTTCTCCCAGCTGTCCTGTCAGGAATCTGAATTCAGAAATGGGAAAAAAATAGGTTTTGCAGATAGAGAAGGGTGTATGAGTTCAGATAGCTAACAGAATCATACCCTAACTTCCCATGCAGACACTCTGCTAAAGGCATTGTTCACTAGAAGGATGAAGTCCTCCCAACACTGCTGTGAGCTGAACAAAACAATAATAACAGAAATGTATGATTCCAAAGAAGTATTGGCATTTCATGTTGCAGACCTGACAGTGCAAGCATCAACTACAGCAAACTGAAGAACACAACCAGAACTCTCAACTCTACTCAGAATTCAGCCTGATTCCACAATTCCAACTAAGCTTTGAAAGCTTCTGAAAAAAAAGAAACTAACAATAAGGATTTAAAAAACTAATAAAAATGCACTAAATTCCCTTAACACAAACAAGGAGAGACTTTAAAGCTAATTCCATGTACACTGCCCTTTCCTGAGCAGGAAAGACTTTTATGGCAGAAAGAGCTACCCTATTATGAACAAGCAGGAATGAAGATATGTGGAAAACAGTAAAGAAAATAAGGGATTTTTCAAAAGGACTTTAAGGCTACTGACTAAAAGAAATAGTAATGTACGCTGGTGCAAGGAGGGTAATTGACTGGAGAGGATTGATGCAAATGATCCAAAAGTAAGATGAAGAGACAAACAACTCTGCCTGGAGACTCCTGCCCAAAAATATCTGCAGGAAATAATCAGCAAGAGGAAAAAAAAGGGATAATGATTGGATTAAATAATGGAAAATTTTTTGTTCAAAGCAGGGGATTGGTGACAGAAATACAGCATGAAAAAGAGAATTTGCTGTGCATTAGAAGGATCCTCAGAAGATCCCAGAGCAACACCTGCCTGTGGGTTCAGCTGCTGTGCAATAAGAATTGAGCTCTCCTGGGAGGAAGCACTGGAGTCTCATCCTCAAGGCTGGATCCCAGGATAAGATAAGGTACATGCTGCACGCAATTTGGGTTGTGATAAACCCAATGTCCTCCTTATCAGTGATCTGAGCCCCTCTCAGGGAGCTTCCAGGCAGGTGCACCTTGCAGCTGTGGGCAGGAATTCTCAGCTGTGTCTGTAGGTAACAAACGTGCCATGTGTGAGATGCATGTGTTTTGGGCATCACTGCTTTTGTTTGAATGGAGATTATTATTATTTTATTACTATAGCTACTTCCATATTTTTTTATTATTTTCTTGAAATGTTTGAATTAATCTAGATTTCGACTATTCTCTGGCATGTTAACCAAGGAAAAAGTGAAACTGGCCTGAAAATCTTTGTGTGTGCTTTGGTGGAGGGAGAATATGACTCAGCACATTGTAGTGCTACCAGAGATGGAATAAGATTCCAAATGTTCTCTCGTAGGAAAAATGAAAGAACTTATCAGCCCTATGGAACTTTGCACCTGACGTACAGAAGTAAAAAAAAATATTGAAAATGGAGGCAAACCAGAAAATAGTTAGGAGAAAACAACAGAGAGAATTTGACAGAATAAAATGAAGGGGAACTATGAATTTCTATATGGCACTCAATCACTGTTATTATTTCCTGAATCATGTTCTTTTGATGAATATTTCTTATGACAGGGGGCAAAAACAAGATATTAAATTTACACTGGATTTCAATAGTGCAGCAGAGTTCATTTCAAGTCGTGTGAGTTTGTACTAGGCAAGATATATACTGCTTAATATACATATTCATTTTTCCTAGACCTAATTAACATTTGGATAATTAATAAAATCATCTTTGCCTGGTTAATAGGAGGGCTGTGTTATTTTCCTGGTTTACTTCTGGAGTAATCAAGATCTAAATATACACATCCTTTATGGTCTTTTCCTAATGCTTAAAAAATTAGAGGTGCACTTCCCTTTCATCCCTTGAGCAGCACTGCACAGATATGGAGCACTAATGGCAGCTTCATCTGGCATAAACACAAAGTTACCCTGCTTTTCTTTGAGAGTTACTTATGCAATTGGACAATTCCAAATTAGCCTTAGACCAGAAACAGGAAGCTCATCTTAAGGCTCATTTAGCTGATGATGTTTCATCAATAGCAATTAAAAAAAAAATCTTGCAAATTGATTTTTCTCTATTTTTCTTTGCTGTGGATTTGGTATCAAGCTCACTGAAGTCAGATTCCCAGAGTTTTCCAGTTAGTAGATGAGACAGGAAGAAGGAAGACACTTCTAATTCTCAATAAAGCAACTGTTTACTTTTCATGCAGTCTGACTGAAGTCAGAGAAGCCATTCAAGAAATAAACTCCCTCTGTTATTTTACATCTTGACTAAACACTGACTGTAATTCTGTTTTTCTGAAGTTAGTTATTGTGTCCATTTCAATTTCCCTCAACACAGAAATATTCTGAATGTACCTACTCAGGTTAAGATCCAGAATTCTATGTTGCTATTGGATATTTCTAGGGGCTAAACGCCAGCTAAAAGCAGTAGCATTCATCTTGCTTGCTTGCAAAGCAACAGGAGAGCAAAAAGAAATATGCAAGCACTCTACCTATAATAGAACATGATTGCAGTGCAATTATGTACAACGTATTGTAAATATTAGTGGGTGTTATGTTAGTGATGCTTCAAAACCCATGCACATTCACGAAGAGAGATTTTTTTTTTCCTCCTCCCCTTTCATTTATTCACCTGTGGATTACTTACATTCCACTCAATAGCAATCATACTAATAATAATAATTCCTGCATAAAAACCAAAATGCACATTGTATTTTTTGCCAAATATCATAGCAATTGAGCAGAAATAATGCAGAAACAGAAAGCTGTACTAAAATAGGCTTATGTAAATGTAAAAAGTTGAAGCATTATAATTTATAAAGTTTATATTACAAAGAATATGCAGTTTTAGAGCATATGCTCAAAAACTATTGTGATTTTGGCTAGCTCTTCACTCCTGGCTCTTTATTTTTGTCTGAAAAGTGAAGCTATGCTTATAGCAAAGAAACAGAAGCCCAAGTGATCTGTTCTGCTTTTCTTATTTTTAAGGAATTAGGTCAGTCTGAAAGTCAGCTCACCAGAATATGAAATACAACCTGAGTCCCAGCCTAAGACAGTAGAAGCTGAAGTTTTCAAAAGGTGAAAAAAGGGACCTCACAATACAAATAATATTAATCCAGAGCCTTAGATGCATCCCCCTTGCAAATTTTTAAAAAAATTTTTATACTCCAAATAGACTATAATACAAGGAACACTTGGTATTTCTTTTTTGTCTGTTTCCATGCAGGACAAAGCTGACAGATTTTTTTAAACAAATAAAGAATTGGGGAAAAAAAGTGAGAAGTTTTTTTTTTTAGGCAATATCTTGTTCTGCAAAACAACTTTGATATATTTTAGAACAAATTTGAGCAAGTGCTAAATGCCTTGTTGACATGTCCAGTTTTGTGAGTCTTATGAAAAAATCTCTCAATAGGCAGGACATTTTTGACTTGGCTTGGTTCCATTCAGATGTCAAAAAGGTGTATATTCTGAAGGAAATCTCAGAAAATTACTGCTTAGTGCAAATAGCAAATGCTATCTCAGGAAAAAAAAATTGTGTTATCTAGACAGCAATAATAACCTCATGCAATCCATTAAGCCCCAATATAATTTTATGTCTTAAACCAAATTTGCAACCCATTGGAGCCCCACTGTGAACTACAACATGTTCAAAGAAAATAATTCAGAAATGAGAAATGGAAGCTCTCTTTGACACAAGAAAGGGAGATGAGTATGAGAACAAAATTTTGCACAGCACTCAGGTTTAACTGTAGCTGAACTCTATTTGAGGAAGAAAATATCACTGACAGTGTGTCCAAGTGGCAGAATAAGGCCACATGAACAATCCCACTGCCCATCAGAAAACAAAACATGAAGCAGAAGGGGAAAAAAACCTCAGTGCAAACTTCAGGTAGCAGAACTACTCATATTTGTAATGAAGTATTTGATTGTGCAATGTGGCATCTAAACCATCGGAATGTTATTTACCCAAGACAAAATGGGCTGAGGTATACATGCTTCAATGCTGGATTAGAGAGGACAAGGAGAAAACAGACTAGATATAGAGTAGATAAAGACAAAAGCTGGAACTAACATCTTCCACACAGATAGAAACAGCAGAGCTTTAAGCAATCTTTAGAAAAAACCCAAAAGACGGCAGCATCAATTATTCAATAATTTGAAATACAAGTCACATCAACCCTAGGCTGATATTTTACACATGTACACCTGCACAAAAAGGAAGTGTACTTTTCCTCATTCTTTTCATTTGTATGAACTATTTTACTATTTCATATGTGGTATATATTCTCCATAGTGTATTCAGAAATGCTGTTTCATGGGCAACAGTGATTAATTTTTTTTCACCAAATACACAGCAAAAATGACTAATTAATTTAGAATATTTAGTATTCACTGCTGTCGTGGAAAAGTACAGCCTACTTCTTTGGAGTACGTGGGAAAACCAGTATGATTTTGAGGAATGGACTTCACTTGAGGCAAGATTTTTTCATGTAGATATTTGTGGATAAATAGGAGGGAAGCAGCTTTAATTAGGCCTATCCCTCCCTTACTATAACTCATGAATAAAAATGAACTATTTTTTTTTGGTTTCCATGGCAACTTTCCCTTATGAGACTTCTCAAAGACTTTTTGTGGTAAAAATTTGTTACTCAAATATGTACAGAATGGAAACCCTCACCTTTCACACTGCAAAAACAGATCAATTTCTCAATGTCAAGCTCCATGATTCTTGCAGACATGTCTGACAAATAACAAAACAAATCTTCTTAACATTAAACAAACAAAATTCAAACTGTACTTAACATGTCAAAAAAGAAATAGTGAAAAGGTTTATCACAGAAGGGAATAAAGGGAATATTAACTGGTGGTAATGGCTAAATCTTCTCAATGTCTGGAGAGGGACTTGTAAACTCAAGTGCTTTCTTTAAGAAGAGCATCTGCTTCAAGCACCCATCTAGCTCTTAACCCTCCTCCTGAATGGGTTTCTAAGGTCTTAACCCTGATTCTGTGACAAGTGCCTTTGCTGATGATAATTCTTAACTCAAGAGCAGAATACGTTCTGTTCTACTCACAATGACGTTTTATAGCTTCCTTTTATTCAGACATTTCAAAAGAATAATTAGGCCTAAACAATTGAGAAATGATAGGTGAGGGACACAGGAAAGAATGTTTATGCAGAATGTAGATTTTCAGAACTTTGCTGTGCAAAGTAGCAGCCTTTCTCTTTGGTTCCCTTCACCAGAGTATTCAAGCCTCCTGCCTCATGCTCTATGTCATTCTTCTTTCATGGATTTGAGCTTTATATTCTTTTCAATAAATGCCAAAATAATAAGTCTGTTGAAAACTTGAGAGCACTTCTAGCCCTAGCAATTGCTCTTACTTTTGCTCTCCAGAAGCCACTGGTAGGAAGAAAAGATTATGGTAGAAACGCTCAAAACTGTTGTGAAGCTGCTTAAGAGGATAAAGTCAAGTGAGCATTGCAGGTCTGAAGATAATACTGTAGATAATACTGTTGTACATGTAGAACTACTAATAAAAAATTGCTCTTTATGTTATTTGGTGATCAAGCTATTTAATATTTTGATGTTGCTGATAAAACTACCACAAAGATAAGGGTGATGAGGAGGAAGGAAAATTATTGCAACATCATGAGAATAGAATTCTCCCCCCAACAGAAGTGCAGGACATGCACACAAATATCTAAGTCTGCTAGGAAAGGGGAGAGAGAAGTGACAAAGAAATCCTGTCTTTCAGAACTCCAAACAAACCCCTCAGAGCTTGAATATGCTGACGTTTGCACCTACAAAACACAAAGTCATGCAAAGGAAACACTGTGTAGTAGCTACAAAAGAGTTCAAAGTGAACCACTTTGGAACTGCTACAATAGAAGAGTCATCACCTCTTTTCAACAGGGAGATGGTGAAGATGTGTTCATCCACTGTTTGGTTCTGCCAAAAGGTAAAGCAATCCCGAAGGCAAAGAGCAACGGATTTAAAGAATTTTTTTCAGACAAAGTCTGCCCCAGCTCCAAGGCAGTTCCACCTGTAACATGCCAGACATCATTTTTACTCATGCTTCAACATCAGCACACATTGCCCAGGTGGACAGCCCAAGTCTCAGCTGCTGCTGCTTTAAAAGATCAAAGTACTTCTAAATGTCAGTGTTCACACACACTGCCATGTGCCTCAAGCTTCCCTCTGGAGCTCCTGACATTTGAACCTTTGTATGGCAGGATGGATTTGGGGGGGGTTCCTCCCATCTAAATTGCTACTCTGGCCATAAGTAATGTCACCTCTGAATACTGCACCCTAACAAAGATGATGCTCTTTGGTTAATGGAATGCTGAGGGGAAGGAGGATATAATTTGCCTTATTCTTATTATCCTAAAGATGAAAATGATTGAACTATATTTAAAATTATTGTCTTGGTATACTGAGGCACACAACATCTGTAACTCTCACTGATCTCCAACAGATGTGGCAGCTCAAGACCTCTTAAAATAAGACTTTTATAATTTTTCCCATTGTTTCTAATGCCTGAGAAGCTTGAAAGGGAAATGTGTTTGAGCTCTGAAGTGTTTTCTTTCACAGCTCACATGTTCTGCTTTGTTATTGTCAGTAATCTCATGAGCCTTTCTATGCTGATAATGGTTCATATAATGATCTGGGGGAAAATGAATTATTTTTAATAAAAGATTACACTGAGGTTATAGATAGATATAAGAAAAAAGTCATTCTAATGGGAGTCTAGCAACTTTACAATACCTCTTTAATTTACCCAGCTTTTAGAGAGAAGCCAGTTGCTGGATATACTTAAGGTAAAGGCAAAGGATGAGAGATTTAAGCTGAATTCCTTAGTCTGGGATGACTTTTGGTTTGACATTGTGTAAGTCACCTAGGTTCTCTGTGCCTTGATCTAATTTAGCAATTTTGTTTCTTTAGGATGTAAAATTATAAAAAGGGGTCCATAATGTGCCTTTACAAAAAGCCACACTTCTCCTAACTGTACACCTGGCCACTATTGTAACACAAATGGGAAGGTAGAAATTGAGAATAGCATTCAAGTGAGAAACTAGTTTATTTTCTGTTATTTTAATAGTGGCAGCATCATCCCAGCCTCTTTCTACCCTAGCACAGCTGCTGCACTTATTAGGCAGGCAAGCTGTAATCAGACACTTAAAGTTGTCAGTACATCACAGTTGCGCCCAATTTATCTGTTTAAGTTCATTTTTAACTGTGCTGGCCTCTTTTTCTCCCCTCCAAAACATTTCAGATAAGGGCTACAGATACATCAGAGTGGCAATATTGCACAGAATTAATTCAGCAATGAGAAAAAGGTTTTTTATTTTGAGGGGGTTTTGTTGGTTTGTTGCTTGGTTTGGTATTTATCTTTGCAAAGTGAAAATTAAGTATGCTGAGAGTTCACTAATTACAGTTCTCCAAATCTTTCCCACTCAGATGGGACAGAATTGGTATAGGCATGTGGCCCACTTGAAAATATTTTGCATATTTTTGTTTTCATGCATGCTAGAAACTCATATGGTCACAATTTTTCATTTCTTTTTTTTCACTTGTGACTGTTAAATGTATTTGGGCAGTACAGAGAGCTAAGCTAATATCATTGTACTGTTTAAATCTAGAGGTGTGAGCCTGTAGTTACAGTAAGCAGGAAAAAGGAAATTTCAGTGTAAAGTGACCAGTTTGTGAATCAGCAGGTTCTTCCTTAAGCATTACCTATGCCAATCATACAGCAAATTTAAAACAGATCAAAACCACAATAAAAACCACCCAGAAGTCCACTTATTACAAAATAATAAATATCTCCCAGTGAAATAACTATTGTTTAGTCAGTCCATGATAAGCTTCGATATTGTGTTGTCCTGAACATAAAGGTCTGCATAAAATAATGAAACAAATAAAACATCTGTTGGTTCTCACCAAAAGGTGTTTTACTCTATCCCTAGCTCAAAGTTTCATACTTCAAAGTACCCTGGCAATATTGGAAAGATTTTATTTACATCTACTAGTTTTAGGGGGGTTTTGTTAGTTTTTCTTCAATTAACTTGAGCCCTGATTACACACAGGGACACAACACTATCTATTCCAGCATTCCTATGTCAGAGGATTTTTCTTTGTGGTAAATCATAACAAAAGCCTTAATAAATACAGAAGTATGAGCCAGCGCACTTAACCAAGAATGCAAATGAAGAAATTGATATTAAAACGTTTTCTGCATACAATCTACAAGCTGATTTAACCATGAAAGCACACTACATATCTACTGAAATTTACTCATCTTTGGGATATTTAGCACTTTACATTATTTCTTAAACAAAAAATTATACAAGAAAAATAAAATAAACCAAACATCCCACACTCACTGAGAGAAGCAGAATATAATCCAGAACAATTCCTGAATCTGATAATGCTGGAGTATTATCATTTCCTTACTTATTTTCCAAGTCATTTCTTTTTCCCCAGCCTATTTATCAAGTCATGGATTGGTTGTTTTGGTTTTTATTCCCTAGCATTCTTTCAGCATTTTTTTTACCTATTTCAGTTGCTTTGGAAGCTAGCAGAAAACAACAAGGGGTGTGAAGGAGAAAATATTTTGCTAATGAAATTCATCCCGGCAATTATCAATTTATCAGTTTATTTTTTGTGAGTTTTATTTTCATTGCTGTTTCAAAAATATGTGATTAATGTTCTTCCAGCCTCCAGTGCTTTAAGGCTTGGAGGTGCTTGAAAGCCCTGTGGATGAGGTTCTGAACAAATAATGCTTGGTGACTTTTCTCTCTCTCGGGCCCAAATCTTAACATTTATAAAAGCCAAAGCAATGCAGTGAGGAAGTTTCTCCTTAGTGATAAAAAAGTTTGAGTAGAAATCTCTTGAACATCTTAACAAAATCATTACAGGAAACTGAAGATGCTAAGAATACTTCCCTCTGAAACTTCTGAGGGGAAACAAACCCAACACAAACCCATTAAAAAAACTAAAAAACAGGATCAAGCAAGATTGGGGAAGAAAAACACCCCTAAAAATCCTCAATGCAGTTTAAAAAAATCTAGATGGAATATTGGAATGCGAAAAAATATTATACCTTTGTCATGAGAAGTGTCAGTTCCAGCTTTCTAACAACAAAAAGCAAAAATTATGTCTGTAGGACAACTTCATTCCCTTTTATTTTTTTGCTCAGAACAATAACTTCCACATCATTAGCTTTGATCTAGATCAGCAGTTTATCACCCTCAATATAACTTCTCTTATTTTAAGCAACTTCCTGAATCTAAGTATTTTAACGTTATTTACAGTTGGTTTCTGCAGATGGAGAATTAATATATTTTGTTCCTTCATCCGTATTTTTCAGTACCATTTAAAAACAGGATTATATTTCCCTGAAGCAAGAAGGAGAAAAAATGACAAAGGAATTTTATGTTTGTCTAACTCATTCTGAAGACTGAAATCAGTGAACATGCTGGACAGAAAAAGTACATCCAGTGAGAAAGCAGCTATTTCCATGCACATTCAGTTTTGAGTCAAATGTACTAAAAAAAATGAAAAATAGAAATAATAAATAAATAACCACACGAGTGAAAAGACTGCAAACCTTGTCTGTTTTGTTTGCTTGGTTCTAATGTAGTAAATATCTGAAATGCATTTAAAGAGAATACAAAAGGGAACAGAAGAATAACCCTTACACACAAGTGAATGATGCACAGTCCAACAAACAATCTAAATTTGAGCAGTTCTATTCAAACACATCCCCTGGAAATCACTTTCAATCTATAAGAGTTTATAGAGGCTGAAAATGTGAAGAGCTTCTTGTGAATTTGACACTGTTGCATATTTGCTTTTATATGCTATTCCTTTAAAAAGCAAAATGTAAGAAGTTTTGGTGAGAAACTAATATTTCCAGACTGGTGAAGAAGAGGAAGCAAATTAAAATAGAATAAAAATCAATGATATCAAATTAATATTATCTCACTAAAGCAAAAAGGCTACTGGGGTTTTTCTCTTCATTTGCATATGAGACAGATGGGGTCTACATATCTTTAGGCATGACATTTAATAATCTCCAACAAATAGATCAGGGTCTTTTTTTTCTTTTTGGGGTCAGTGTCACATTCCTGCCCTAGTTGTACACCAGAAAATATGTGGGAAGAGAGCAGGGAGTTTATGCCAGTACATTTCTGACACACAGCAGCTCTATTTGAGCAACTGCTCCAGGATATGCCTCGAGCAACTCTCATATGTTAAATACTCATATGAGGGGAAAAGTAATTTTTACAGCCTGAAAAGATTTATTGGATTCTCAGCTATGGTTGCTCCAAAGACTGACTCAGCAAAGCAGATATCAGGCAGATGTTTCTGGAGCAGATTAATTTTTTTGTGGATTTAGGAATAGGCAAAGAATCCAGGATGTTCTGGTTTAGAGTGTAAACCACACACAAAAAGTGGGTTATTCCAGGTAAAAAAATGCATGAGCACTGAAAGAGGAACTGAATTTGATTTGTTTCTTGCATGAAGATAGTATAAGAAAATTCTGAAGGGGAATAGGCAGCAAATGTAGAATTTACATTAACTAAAATATATGTTAAATTAGATTCAAGAACAGCATGTGAAATCTGATCCTGAGTGTGTTAAACGCAACTGAAGATGCCCAGAAGAAATTAAAGTAAATTGTTTTCCTACAGGAAAATGAAAGCTGTCCTTAAAAATAAAATCATATAAGACTGTTAATGGGTTATCACATTAATACAGTCCAATCCTCTTAATTGGGATAAATCCATAGATAACTTATGGTCTCTACTTTATAGAGGTAGTTCTTAATTCAGTTGCTCTGTCTTTCAAAAAAAAAAAAAATTAAAGAAAAATGTTGTTTACTGCATAGCCTATTTTTAGACTTTTACATCCCTTTCCTTAGAGTTGAGTGACTTATTATTTCAGCTCAGGGTGAAATATATAGATTCCTTTTTACTTTAAAACACAGGTAATTCCATTAATACACTGAAGAATAGTTAAGGTATGCTGTCCATGATGAAAAAAACCTACCTTGCCATTTTCTTCAATTAAATAGATTACTCTTACCTCAAACTTAATTTTATAATGTATAAAAATAACTTAGGGTCACTCAATAAAGCACCTGTGTTGATTTAGCCCATTCAATAAACCACATATATTTCACATTAAAAACCAACAAAAAGCTTTGTCATGGTTTAACCCAGCATTTAAAACTTATATAGCTGCTCCTTCTTTGTCTGGGAGAGAACTGAAAGACTAACAGTGAGAGCTCATGGGTTGAGATTAAGGTAGTTTAACAAGTAAAGCAAAACCTAGGCACGCAAGGCCGGCAAAGAAAAGGGGCTCATTCCCCACTTCCCATGGCCGGGCAGGCGTCCAGCCATCCCCAGGACCTCATCACGCGCTGTGGTGACTTGGGAAGATAAATGCCATGACTCTAAACTTGCTCTCCTTCCTGCTGCCTCCTCCAGCTTCATACACTTATTATTACTATTATTTTTTAATTTATTATTTATTATTATTGTACACTTGGGGTCAGCTGTCCTGGCTGTGTCCCCTCCCAGCTCCTTTGGAGACCCCCAGGTGGGGAGGTGGAGCAGCAGAAAAGGCCTTGGCTCTGTGTAGGCCTGCTCCACACTAAGGAAAGCTTCTCTCCATTATCAGCACCATTTCCAGGCCAAATCCAAAACACAGCCCCTACTAGCTACTGTGAAGAAAATGAACTCTACCTCAGCCAGCACAATTGTTACTGTGCCCAGTTCTGGGCCCCTCAGTTTGGAAAGGACGCTGAGATGTTTGAGTGCATCCAGAGGAAGGCAATGAGGCTGGTGAGGGGCTTGGAACACAAACCCTGTGAGGAACAACTGAGGGAGCTGAGGGTGTTTAGCCTGGAGAAAAGGAGGCTCAGGGGTGACCTTATCACCATCTACAACTTCCTGAAAGGTGGCTGCAGCCAGGTGGGGTTGGTCTCTTTCTCCAGGCAGCACTGACAGAATGAGAGGTCAGTCTCAAGCTGCATAAAGGGAAATATAGGTTGGATATTAGGAGAAAGTTTTTCACACAAAGGGTGATAAAGTACTGGAATGGTCTGCCCAGGGAGGTGGTGGAGTCACCATCCCTGGATGTGTTTAAAAAAATACTGGATGTGGCACTCGGTGCCATGGTTTAGTTGAGGTGTCAAGGAATGGGCTGGACTCAATGATCTTGATGGTCTCTTCCACCCTTATGATTCTATGATTCTGTTTATTTGCAATGGGATTGAGTATTTTTGTTATCAAAGAACTAGGCAAATTTTCAAACTCCTCTATGAGCACAAATTATTTTAGCACTCATTAAAATGCATCCCCTTTCAAGAATGAACAGCCATCAACCAGCATACAGTTATAAGGATAATTACCATATTTGCTATGCTGGTTAAAAGATGCAAAATAATGAATTAAAATGATTTTATAATTCTGAGTGAGCCTATTCATTGTGAGACAGATATCACATATATGCTTTCTATGAGCTATTCAGAGTAACCTGCAGCTAGTAAAAGCACTGAACCTTCTGTTCTGACAAAATCTTCTGGGCATAGAAACCATTAGAGCAAAGATTGAAAGGCTGTGATATTATATACCCAAAAAAGGATTTAAGTAAGCAGATTGCAAATAAAAGATAACCTTACTACCGAGGAAAAGAACTTGGAGTAATAACAAATACCCCTAATTGCAGAATGACTTCTAACCTTCTCTGAAGGACAAGGCTTTCAGAAACATTCCATCTCAAGAAATTCCACTGGAAAGCTAAAGACAAACTCAAGTATTAGACTGCACTGAACATCAGTACCTCTTTCTGTAACAAAATCTTCTTTGCATGTTCCTCTTTCCCTTCCACACATCAACTTACAAAATCTCTGAGGTATTTGCAAGACCTGACTTGATAATTTATTTGAGCATTGAAGCTCTAGGGAAAACAGGAATACACAGTTATGAATGGTAACTTTCAGTGAATATAATAGCCAGAAAGGATTAGCCATTAAAAAAAAAATAAAAGGTAAGACAACCTAGATGACACACAATAGACACAACCATGATGGCTTTTTTCCAGCCTGTGCGATGTATCTTAGCATGGTCCTGGACTACAGAAGATGTCTTTAAGAAAACCCCTCCTAAAGAGAGAAACAAGCATATCTTGGGCTGCATTACCAAAACTGTAGGCAGCAGTTCTCTGAGTGTGATCCCTCCCCTCCTGAGCACTTGTGAGAACACATCTGAATTACTGCCACTAGTCTGGGCTCCCCAGTAAGATGACTGGCATTGAGTGAGTGCAGTGGAGTGTCACGAATGGGCCTGGGTAACACTGTCCCAAGAGGAAACAGAAGGCAGACTCTTCTCAGAGTCTCTATCTTCACAGGAGGAGAATAAGAGGCAATGAACCCCAAGGTCACCACCAGGGTAAATCCAACTAGCTGTTTGGCAAAACCTTTTCACAATAAAGGAGGTCAAATGCTAAAACAGGTACACAGAGTGCTTGGGAAATTATTGCTTTTAGAGGTATTCAAAACTTGACTAGATGAGGCCTAAGCACTGATCCTTTCACCAAGTAGTTTCTGGTGATTCTTGTGTAACAGATTAATTTGCCTTTGATCCAGTCTTCACAAAGATTAGGTCTGCAATGGCATCTGCATTTAAATTTCTCCCACCTAGAGCAACATAATGAAAACTCTAATCTTGAGGCAGAAAAAATCCTTCATTCCCCGACTGTTCTTTTACCATCATCTTTTTATCACTTCAATGACAAAGATAAAAAATGCCCATAGAAAATGTCTGATTTAACTATATTCTGCCTGTTAACATGGACTTATACAGTCCTTTTTCTTTTTAAGGTGTCCTGAGTTCTATTAGGCTTTGATGTGATTTTGGGAAATCCAGATTACCTAGGAAATTGAGTGCCAGTGTAGGAGATAATCAGGAAATACTTGGTTCCTGTTGCAGTTTCATCACAGTGAATGAATTTAGCAATCATTTTTCCTAGTTAAAAATCTACTCTGTTAGGATAAAAAAAAAATATCTTTAAGCCACTTGTCCTTTGGGTATTCTATGAATTAAATCCAGTAGATACAAAACTTGGGTATGTCTGACTGCACATCCAAGGGTGTGTACCAGGAAGAAAAAAAGCATGTATAGGTAGTGTATGTGTTTTAGAAGATTGTTGCTTCAGCATTTTACTAATTAGAAACCTGTCTGCAAACCATTCTTAAACAAGAACCAACAAGTACTTCAGTTGTTGACAAATTTAGCAGAAGTTTAACTATTCTGATTATTAGAGAAATGGGCTGTTTGTTTTGTCCAAACTAATGGAGAGGATCATAACTTTTAGCTAATATCCTTTCAAAGCTGATTAACATTCATGGGCACTAAAATTTTCTGTGAGGAGATCTGCAGGTTTCTAAACTTCCTAAAAAAGCACTTGCCAGGCACCTCCCTTTTTATATCTATTATTTCTTTTCATGAGAATACTAAGGATACACATTTGAGGCAAAGGCAGAAGCCACCATCATGAGGCTCTCCTCTCTTTTTGGAAGCAAATATCATACCAGGCACAACAGTAAAATTATGGTACTGTGTTTGGTGTCACTTAATTTACTTCAAAAGAGTGAGGTGATAAAATTGTAGTTAATTTGCTAACTAAAACCAAATTTCAGCAAATTTTTCTTCCTGCTGCTGCTGTTTCCTCCAGGAAAAATGATCCCAGCTGTGACTGCTCAGTGGACAGCTCTTCAATACCTACACGTGACCATCTGGGCTCCCACCCCAAGTGCTTGGTACAAAAGCTGTGGCAACATTACCCAAAGTAGTCATAAGAACCAGATACCCATCCAGCAGGAAATAAAAACTATTTTTCAGACAGCTTACTTTAAAAACTTCTACAGAATATAGCACTTTCAGTGTCATGATAATCCATGAATATTTATTTAGATTCTACTAACACTGAATATTTCTTCTGCAGTAACTTGTGTACTGCATATGATTGTTATACAATCTAAAAAGTTTCTCCAGCATGATGACACTTCAGTTCTAATCTACACAGATTTTAAAATTCTGCTACTTTCTACCAAAGAATAGAAAAGGATCTCATTTAATTGTATTTCACATATAATCCCATTGCAATATGTTTTCCAAACATGGGTGACTCCCTGGTCATTAGAGTAGCAAGTTTCATACTTCTAAATGTGAGGCAACACTATATTTATGCCACATACAGGGAAATAACCAAATACACATCTATCAAATTACATTCTACAAGTACTGGTGTTATATCATCTGATTAAAAACAGTGGGAGGTAAGTATTGCATGAACAACTAAAACTTTCATCTTTAAAACTCTCTAGGATTTGGAACAAGGAAAGTGGGAAGTCTCCTATTACACATACTTTTGATTTGGAAGAAAGGCAATATTGTATAGCAGCTCAACTGCCTTGTGCTTCTTCTGGCAATCAAACTCTTTCTGAATATTCAGAAAAAATATTTTGAATAAACTCAGTCACAAGTTATTAAATAATTACTTATCTTGATATAGAAGTGACTTATAGAAGTGACTTTTTCCCCTCCCTAAAGTGACAGTAAACTCTATGCTAAATTATAGCAAAATGCAGTTTAAATTAAAAACAAAAGGGTTTTGGGAGACTACACCAATACACGTTATGTAAATAAATAAGTTTACAAAACATTTGTTGAACATTATACACTATTTGATTTTTGGCATCATGTGCATTTTCTTCAGACAGGAAAGCATCTTTACAACAAGATGAAAAATGTGTATTGAATATTAAAGCATGTGTAAATCTTTACCACTTTGAATGACCTGCTGCACCCTCCACGCATCCAAAGGGTTGTAGACAAGATTATATGCAATATTCTACTTCTGAATTTATTATTACCAAGAGCAGACCCATTTCTTTTCACACACAGCATTGCAGTCTGCAAGTCCAGTAAATAAAGCATTATTATGGTTAAAAACAGGATTCTAGGACTGCATGAGCCCTGCAAGGTCTCAGCCTTAGGATTTCTCAGGCTTCATTTGGCTTGACTTGCCCGTGGCTTTTGCTTAAACTTGTTGAGCTGTGATAGCAATTGTTTAATGACCAGGTGAATATTACCTAATTACTTTTAGTTTTATCTTAGCTTTGAGCAGTTGTGTTGCATGAAGCCCACTGTTATAGTAGTTTTGATACTTATCTGTAATTAACAGATAGCAATAATAAGTAGCCTTCCTGTGCAGAGTTAACTCTGACCCTAGACAAAAATGAGCAGAGATGTGCACTTAGATAATTACAAAGGCCCTGAAAGTACCAGCAGATGATGAAACCAGAAGACCTCAGCCAGATAAATTCTTCACTGGCCAATTACTGTTCATTAAAGGAAAGCTGCCTCAGGAGCTGAACAAAACCAGTTTTAGGGATATTAAAGAACATACATCCAACACATGCAAAACACTTCATGTCAGGCAAATTTTGCCTCTGTGGAATTGTGGACCAAGGAAGGAATAGCAAATTATACAGTTATGGAAAAACCAACTAAGCCCCAGTATATCCTAGAATTAATAATTTTTCATCCTCAAGACCATATTCCTCCTGGTGAAGCACTCATGATGATTTATCAATCTTCCTGGACTAGGAGAGAGATCAGCAACAAGCATTTTAAGATACCCAGTCTACGCTCCTTCTGTAAGTACCATGGACAGCATCAGTGTATGCCCAAAAAATGCCACAGGTGCTACAAGTGTGTCATCATAATGGACCTAAAAGTAGCCATTTTAAGAATTAGCAAAGATTTCAAACTAGACTCACTATGTATCAAAAAGCATTTGATATTTATGGCATTTCTTTTTTCCACAGAAATTTTGGGGTCTGTGGTTCACTTCACTCTTGCCATTTAGTCTGAAAAGGAATAGCTCAATCAGGAATTACTGCAAACATTCTACCACAGACTTGATTTCTTCTGTATACAGCTCACCATGCCCTGAGACTCAGATCATGGGTATTGCTGATTTAGTCCCCCACACTAAATATACTGCAACTCATACAAATCCAATTATTTGAGTATCACTAGACCATGTGGTTTATTTTTTTTTTTAACTCAAAAAGCCCAGAAACCAGGAAATACAAAAGAATCTTTTCTAAAGAATGAAAACTGACAAAAAATAAAATAAAATAAAAAATAAAAAATAAAATAAAAAAATAAAACCCCACATTAATAAGAATGTCACACAAGAAGAACCAAAGAAAATTACAGTATTTTTCACATTATCAACTATACAAAGCAGTAACTAAAAAGGAAAATCTTCCTCTATGAAGCAAAATGTCAGTAGATTTTGTACAACAGTTAAAGAACACACATTGAGGAAATGAAAAATCCACAATAAAATTACAACAAAGAAATGTTAAGTCAAGTGTTGTGAGCTCATGAGAGTAAATGTTCACTCAAACTACTAGAAGTAAGTGCATTTTTAGTAAAAACATTACAAAACAGGGAGGGGGAGAAGGATATCTATTTTAATCTTTTCACAAAAAATTATAACCAAGTTTTTTTTTCATCTGATGAACAGGATCCTGTTAAGGATTTTTACACTTGGAGCATTCTTAAAATCATGAACTGAGAAGAGCAATATGGAAATTTATATTCAGTTGAAAATAATGGATTTCTAAAGTTGTAGGTTACCTTAGTACCTACTATATTACAGATACCTTAATGAGGCAACTTTCTGAATTGTGATGCTAAACTGCAGGCAGGAAACACAAGAAGATATTTAAAAACTTCTCTGTAGTTTTTGAATTTTAGGACAAAAGTAAAATTCTAAATTAAGAATAGCAACAAATAACTTTGAAGAAAATTTATTAAGGCAAAGGGAACTTAAAGAATTTTTTTAAATGTTATAAAGCATGTACTATAATTCCTTTTATAACAGAAATTTTGAAGGATCTTTAAATATGAATTGTTGATATAACACCTATGCTAAAAGAAATTAGGTTGCCTTAGGTTTTCTTCTTTAATTATTTCTTTTTTATCACAGATGTCTAGATTTAAACAAGCGGTAAAGCCACAAGGGTGATGCATTGTTAGTACCTTCAAGCCTGATATGCTGTTTATAATGTAAAATTCTACTGGCAGTATGATGGATCCCTGACAGATTTCTTGGACAAATGGGCAAATCCTTTCACCTGGGCATGCCATGGAATGCATTTTCACCCTCATGGCCTTATTCTACGGATCATCCCTCTAGCTCCTGCTTCAAAACCTATTTCTCTAACATCTATCAGTAAGATAGCAGCATATGGTGTCAGTCCATCAGGTGCTGAGTTGTTCTCTGATATTTAAATGAATTCATCATCAGTTAGAAAAAGAGAAACCTGCACCTGATACAGTCTGGAGTTAACAAAATGACAGCAAAGCCATGAAAGAAAATCAGTTTGTAGCTGTTTTTTTCTGAACTGAACTTAAGGCTGGAGTTATTTATTACCTTTTTTTTCTTTTTTGTGTTAAAAACATCCACTTTTTCCCTACTTGATATAGGCCACAGAAGGCCCAAAACAAAAGAAAGGATAAAAAAAATCTCTATGAATGCTGGTGGCAGTTTCCTATAAATGCTATTTCATTATAGAAAGGGGATAAGCATAGCCTGCATGTAAAGCAGTGGTTTGAGGTAGCTACCTCAGAAATTTTATTTCCAACACATTTTGGAAACCCAAGTGAAAGAGGCCAGCAACTGCTGGAGCAGAACCTGTTCTTGCTGAAAACAGAGAGCCCAGCAGCACCTGAACAATACACTGCCAGGATAGATGTGAATTTGAACACTCAAGAAGGAGAAAGGTACAGAAAGTTTATAAGGTCATTGCTACATGATTGCTGTAAACTACAAGAGCCTGAATACCACTGATGCAAGACACAAAGGTTACAAACAGCTGGCCCAAGGCTAAAAACGAAAAAGTAATGGCTCAAAGGCTAAGCTGGTGCAGGACAGAAGGTTATGACTGTAAATCAAAAGTAGGTCTCTCTAGAAAAGGGAAGGGGAGCACTAATGAAACAAATGTGAAGCCTGAAGACTAAGTAAGAAATACAGACTGATTCAGATTTTTATGGTAAACTGATTTGCTGGTATTTTTAAGTTTTTAAACTTGTTTTCTGTTTAAAAATGACATAAATGATTCCAGAACCAAGCCCCAGGGCAAACAGATAACACGTCTTGAAAGAGCTGGTGAGTTACAAAATATGCAAGTCTTGTCTCAAAAGAGTTGAGTAAAATAAGCAATTTTCCCTAAGGGAGAGTTTCATAGTTTTTCCAGTAACTTTAAATATCGATAACAGTAAGCTGAACAGTAGCAGAGCAATGATAAAGTTCTTAATTCCTTGCAATGCATTAGCCTGATTAAGATGATGACATAGGCACAAATTCTCCATCTCTGGCAGTCTGCTCTTGAAGCAGAGGTCAAAAGAGCTGGGCAAGAGATACATAAAGGATGAAGCTGTCTTAATTAGAAACATCAGCAAGCATTCCATGTGTGGGAAAAAAAAAAAAAAATAGCCTATCGAGGCTGTTCTGGTTCCAGCCCTACTATTGTGGATTCATGGTTGTTCAGCTGCTGCAACTCTCTGGCTGCTTCATTCACACATGATTAAATTTTCCAAGCAGAATTAATATTTTACAGTATTTAAGAATAAAAGAGACCACAAGTCTGGATGCTGCAGGGCATTAGCTTAACCCAATTAGTCCTATATAAAAAGTTTAACACTAAGGCTGTGCTAAAGAATTTACTATGTACTTATTCTGAGAAATTTACACCTGTATACAGGTAGTACAGTCTAAGCAATTCAGGTATCTTGCTCTCCTTTGCAGACAAATCATTCTTTGAGTTACAGACTCTCTAACCAATGTCCCCAAAAAATAAAATGGTTTGATAGCAATAATTTGAAGTAAGATAATATATGACTGATCTACTATAAGTACATAAGAGTTTACTACATGTAAAAGAGTTAAAAAGATGTATTTTACAAGCTTGCCCTGAGAAAAAATGTAATCCTTTCTCTCCTTAGAATCTACGTACACAAAGTGCTACTGATGAAAACAAACACGTTATTAGATTCAATGTAAGTATTCTTTTTGAACTTAAATTAAGCTCTCTTCCAAATTATTGGTCATTACAATATTCTAAGTAGCCTTAGATTGTCACACAAGTAGGATCCTGATTTTAAACAGACTATTAGGTTCAAAGTACTTTTATCAGTAACTCTGGAATTTATTGTTTCCTAGAGGCTCTGATATATCTCATGGCACGGCATATTGTCAAGGTTCCCTGCATCAGCTCAACTGTGGAAATTGCATATGATGTCTTGGACTGAGGCAAGGTACTGCATTTCAGCTTAAACCTCTTTCCATCAAAAGCTGTACCCAGTCATGCAGAAATATCCATAAGATCATCAACAGTTGGTCATTAAAAATAATAGACCATTGTGGAAAAACATCCAAAATAACAGTTTGTGTCAACTGTACCAGGCTGCTGTGTACTGAGATTTTTTAGGACGATAAAATGAAACCAAGTTATTTTTAGTGCAGTCCATGCTGCATGCAGCCAGGTTGTAAAACCAGAATAAGGGTGCTGTGTGTCCTTATGCTCACAGCAGGGAGATGCTACATGTCTACAAGTGTTGGCTGCTCCAGCCACCATCTCTTGACCACTTTTTTCAGTTTTGCCTCCTCATAGTTTCCACTAGAGAGGCCTCAGACAAGGCTTCTCACAGCTCTCACCATTCTGATGTTTTCTAAAGCATCATAGGAGAGCTGACCTTGAACACAGGCACATAATGTATAGGAGTAGTGACAAAAAGATGAACTCATGTCCTTGATGCAAACTCACTCCACAGTTTATCTGGACAGCTGGCGTGGTGTCTTCCCTGACTGCTGGTACATCAGCATCACAGCTTGAATGCTTTTAGCTAAAACACCCCTAATTCTAATGCAAGTTTGTGTTGCTGTAGGTGATAACCTCCACCTCTACATAATCTGTACGTCAGATAGTTTGGAAAGAAAGCCAAAAGTGATTTCTTCCTGCATGGAGAAAATAATGCCCCATCTGGTAGATTTCTTCTGGTATCATTTATAGGTGATTCACATGGACAACTGGGATTTCTTTCCTTATTTTGAATATGTAACTTAATATTGGGATTACAGAAAAAATGGGCTTCAAAACCAAAATGGTCTCAGAACAGAACTACAAATACCAGGGACATACATAGCATGATGTGAGAATGAAACAAATTGCTGAAGAAATTTTCATGTGTCAGCTGTGAGATAATAACTGACCTTGTAAATTCTGTGCCAATTTCAAAACACACAAAGCAGATCAGGATAAGCCAGCAAAGACAGAACACGAGCAAAACTTCCCAGTTCCCAGAACAGTTGTGTATATTCATTCTAGGACTTGACCATTACCTGACCTACACTACATTATTCATACAAATTTCCTCAGGACACGCAGTTCCACTGTGTCAGAACATTAATGCTGTGACATTTCCTGTCTTTCCTCCCACCTAGCATCTGTGCAATCACAGGTTCCCAGCTCACAAAGGCATCCCAGCAGTCAGCAGCTGGAAAGTACTGAAGCATCCTGGCTAGGCTATTAGTGCTGTGCTGCATGGATTGTGGCACTGGGTTGCAGAACAGGCCGGATTCACGAGCCCCCTCCAGTTGCTTTCCGCTGCTTTGGTAATGGAAAGCAGCCGTAAACCCACTTTAGCTGAACGTTTAAGCTGGGTCTATGGTTATTTCTGCACTGTCTGAGAAGCACAAAGCAGCTGGAGCCCACTAACAAATCTGGATTTCTATTTATGTATTCTGGCAGTGAGGGATTAATTTTCAGACCATATGCAATTGCTTACTGGTGAGAAAGGCTTTTATACTTTCCACATAGATATTATGCAATATAACATTTTAAGAGGGTGTATTAGTACAAGCTGCGAGTGATTCAAATCAGACACACGCAGTGTTATAAAGTCAAACACTTTCCTTTTCTAATTTAAAATTGTTTTCTCATAGAATAAATAATATTTTACCCTTGAAGGGCTTTCTTCTCTCATTTCTGGAAAGACCAGATGGGTCTCACAGGTCATTCACAGTTATGAGAGAAACAACAATAAAAAAATTCCTTTTCAGAGGTGAGATCTTACATTCTTCAGTAGAAAACAAATTATTTGCTTGGATGAAAAGCTTTTGTATACCAGTGTAATTGCTAATATCTGTGGGGTGTCCTGGAAAATGAGATGCTTTGTATCAAAGAGTTGTAACTTATCCCTGTGCATAAAATCTAAGTAAATAAATTGGAGCAGACCTGATGGTATCGTGCAGGGAGGAGATACAAGGAATGCAGCTGTGAAATCAGTGGAAAACCTCAAGTGATAACAAGTGGACAAGCTAAAATTATTTCACAGTGGGACTGGAGTCATCTGGCTATATGGGTTTGTTTGGTGCTGTGAAGGAAGATGGAGGGAGTGTTTTTCTCTGGACATTGTATTTTGTAAAGAATCTTAAACCACCTGCTGTTGCAGTAAAAATAGCTCCTACTGGAAGAGTCAATCAAGGATGGATTATTTTTCCCAGGCTATAGAGACACTTTTTCTTGATTAGTGTTCTAAAATTAAAAATCTGACAAGTTATTTTACATACATCAGAAGAGATTATGAGGGAAAGAATTGCAATCTCAGCAAGAACACCCAAAATGCAACATTTGATGAAAGGATAAATACCTGTCCCCCTCCAAGTCTGAAAAAGCCATGGTGAATACATGGCAAAAAATGTTCATTTAGAAATGGGTGATCTGGATATTCTTTCAGGAGTTTTAACAAAGCTCAATAAGAGTCTTGGCTGTGAGAAATAGCTAACACTTGTTTTTAGCAGAATGTTTAAAGCATATGATCAGTCAAGGTACCTAATTAATGAAGGGTAAAGGAAAATAAGACCTTTTTAATGGGCCTATGCTGTCACTGGCCAGTGCTTTCAGCTATGCAAAAAGTAGGTTTTTTGGAGAATGAAGGTTCATAAGAACATTGTCAGCAGCACAAGACATGGAAATAGCTCTTGGTGTTACAAGAGTCATTTCATCAGCTCTGACACAGACCCGTGTAACACAGAATTCTGCAGATCAGTGAGATCAGGGCAGCAGAAATCTAATGCTCAGCATCACACCACACAAGCTCTCCATCTACTTTGGAATTAGATGAATGGTGCCACAGATGCATCTGCTTCAGCCCACCCACCACAAACAAAACCTCTCAGCTCACCCCGAGCTCCACATAAGCACATTGATCACAGGGATGGCACACGTGGTGGGACTCTCAGAGATGTGGCATAAGAAAATGTAAAAGAAGTGTAAGAGAGAAAATTGCTTCCTAAAAGAAGGATCAGTCAATACAAGGAGATGTGAGGAAAGACACAGTCAGGCTGAGCTTTGAGATTAGGACCTGCAGCAATAATAATGAAAAGTTTAATGTGACAGATATTGGCCAGATGAGCAAAAGGCAGAAATTAACTTTTGAATGTAGAAAAAGAGAAATGAATCTCACAAGAATTTTGACAAAGCTGAAGAGGCAGGAAAGGAGAAGATTTAACTTCAGGTGTGTGTATAGAGCAATGCATATGATTCTCCAGGGATTCAAAAGTTCATGGTGCTCAGCAGGCACTTGGCCTTTTCTTTCTACTTTCATGGAGTTTTTAGTGATTAGTGCATGTGAGGCTTAGCCTAGTGATGCCAAGCATGAATCCTGCATTTCAGGAAGCTTATTTAAATTCACTATTATTTCTACCAGATTTCAAAAACTTGAATTTTTGAGCTAGGAGTACAAACTAATATTTGGTAATAATGTTCTCACAAATTTCATATCTGCTTACAAAGTGCTCTTGACACTCAATGCCACTGTACACATTTCAAAACAGTCTGCATACTAAATTTACTAAATTAAATTTACTAAATTTATCTTCTTTTTAACCAAAGCAAAATTAATCTTTCCTTAAAAGTCTGCTCAATTAGATTTTATTCTTTTACATTTACAAAAAATCCCATAAACCTAATCTGGATACAAAAATTACCTTGATCTTGACCAATAGATTGCTCCAGTTAGGTATTCAAAATACTAAACATGACTGGATAAGCCAACAAGCCATGATTAATGTAGTGAAGGTTTGTATTCAAGAGACAAGCATGTATCTGTTCCTTTTCAGCATTATGAAGATATGCCTTTTAATATTTTAAAACACAAACTACGTCACTTGATGAATTTGAGAGCCTACAGAATGGGATAAAGATAACTTGAATAATTTCATGCAATGAGCATTTTGTCCCTCGAATTCTGTCAAAATGCCGCAGCTGTAATATACCTTGGCTGCTGCAGTAATACTTGTATAAAACTTTTAACTGCGACTTGACTCAAGGTTTTCCAGAAGAAACTAGCTGTCTGAGGATTAGATCCAAAGCCCATTGATGTCAAAGTCTTCTGTGAGTTTTGCCTCAGGATGTAAGCGCATGGAAAAGCTCATGACAGCATCTGTCAAGAGTACTTTGAGAGAAAGATTAATATTTGTGGGCTTGCAGCAATGACCGAGAGCCAGCAGTTTGACCTCCTGCTACTGAACCTCACTCAGACAGGTGTCTGTGAGAAACCTGTAGCCTTGTGGTTAAAATTATACCACACCTTCTAGAAGCTTTCCAAATGCCTTGTAAAGTTTGCACGATGTAACGAGCACGTGACCTCACTTGAAAAATTATTCCAAATGTTAAGTGCCCTTGTTACTAATTGCTGAAAAGAAATAATAATAATAAAGATTAAATTTTGTTTTTTAAAGTTGCACCTCGTTTTACATTTTAGTTTGTCTAGCTTCAGTAATGGAAATAAATCTGGCAGAGAAAAAAGGTTTAGTAAAGAGTCCTTCACTGTCAAAAGCATTCCTCCTGTGTAGGTACTTGTAGAAGATGATCAAATTACCTTTTAGCTGTCCCTACAATAAGTTAAATGGATTGCAGCAGAAAGAGGATGTCCTTGTTACAGAAGGATTTTGCACAAATAATTTGTACCAGAACAGCTGGAAGGCTTATCAGTTTATCCTTATCTCTCAAAATAGCACAGGAGCTCCTCTGAACCAAGCCAGGATCATGTGCAGCCACACAAAAGGGAATACCAGCAGCAATTGTGGTAATTTTTTTAAAGGTAAATGGTTATGTACTAAGGAGTAAAACCACAGAAACCAAAGGTATTGAGGTCTGACACTTTGACTGCATTCAAGACAGAAAATGCTAAAAAAATAATATTCATGTACACATATCTACGTGTAAATGTTTATAATATCTGTATAAATGTGCACAAACTTATATACATATGTACACCTATACATATAAAAAAGAGTTTCCACAGCTATGATCAAAAGCAAAGCAGGTAGTAAAACATCTTGTGTGTCAACACTAGAGAGATTTTTCAATATATGCAGGCAAGAGTCTTTTCAATACAACATTCTGTGTCATAAGTAACTTCCTAGGTCTATAATGGCATTAATGCCCATTGAAGTAGCAATTGCAATGTGTCATAGTGTTTATTATTTTATGACCAAATTGTTTATTTAAAGAAGCACTTTTAGAACCATTGCAACACTTAGGACATTTTTGTCTCTTGACATTAAAACTCTACTTAAAGTAATGCATGCAATGGCATGACAAAATATTTTGGAACTAAAACCATGATTATTAAGTTTGATTCTTCAGGACAAAGTGAGTTTTAATAGGATGCAAATATTCACTCTCATTTTACCAGTCCAACAGTACTTTCAATATATTTATATTTCAAGAATAAGCAGAGTATAATAATCTAGCTAGCTATAAGCATTATTTTTATTTTGGTACTATGAGAAAGAAAAAAATCTAATTGCCTTTTTAACACCAATGATGACAGCAGCTATGGTGATAATAGTTTAACATAAGAATTATGTCTTATTTAGGTTAATATAAATATACCCTAATAAACACTTAAAACCCAAATGCTTATAATCCAAGCCTGTTTGTGCATTCCATTAATAATAAATACAAAGAAACAACAACAACAAAAAAATCTGTATTTTGAAATAAAACCAGCCATTTAACCATGAAACAGCTAAACCAGATGCATTGTAGTAATTTACCTAATTATGAAGGTATTGCAGAATATTATTTATTTAGCTAAAGATTTTAAGATGGATTAAAGTATAGTACATAAATGTTCTTTTCAGACTATTTTATAAATTGTGATAAAGTAAATTAAATTTACCACTCTAACATGTCTGTTTAGGGAGTTTTTTCTGTTTGTTTAGAGGGTGCGTGTGGTGCACGCTCATTTTTATTTTGTGTCAAGTAAACATGATGGAATATTACAGAATTTGCTAGACCACTGCTTAATTATACTTTTCCATTCCTGATAAACAGAAAAACTCTGAAAGGAAACATACATCATATATTTAAGTGGGCACTGTCCACAAATAATCCATCCTAATCAATTAAAAAAGATGTTTTAAAAGTAGACTTGAAAAAAATGTGTAGATTTACTACAGCAGCAAAATAATTACTTTTTTCCCTTTTAAGGCTTGCTACTAAATTTAAATCCCCAAATTAATTATAGAATTATAGGGAAATGGATTTCCATATGAGCAATATATCAAACTGCTGAATCCACAGGCACCAGCAAATTTATTTAATGGTTTTAAATAAATATTTTGGAGATAATTTTAAAATCGTCTACATACCACTTTACTATTATTTTAGATATGAAGCAACTGACCAACTGTTCAACCTTGTGCTTTGCTAGACCATTGCAATACTTGAATAGCTGAGCTGTAATAACACAAGTCATTGTAAATATAAATATTGCTTCAAAATGAGTATGCTGTGAAAGTGCTTTTAGAACACTGTAGCAACATGAACTTGCAATTCATCAATCCACATGCAAGGAAGATACTATGAATTTAAAATCACAGTTTCAATATTTTCTCTAAGAATACATGTTAGATAGAACAGCTGTTTTGAGAAAGGCAAGAGCTCACCTTAGTATTCAGGGTAGAGAGGATTCCTTTTATTATTTATTATTTCCCTCCTTTCCCTTCACCTCTTGTTACAAATGAGAGTTTTGGGCACCTCCATTATAGAAACATGAAATCATCTAGGTTTTACAGTCTGAATATAATCCTAATATATAGGAAGATTGCTATCATCTTAGCTCACAGTTTTCTCAGGGTGAAATACAGCTTTGGGCAAAAATCCCAGAGACAACTAAATCATCAGGTAACTTCTATCTAAAAACTACTCTGTGGACATAATTACTCATTTAAATCATATCAGCTTTGTGCAGATATGATGCATAGGGGCTGCTCAAGAGATGCACCACACAGTTGTACCACTCTGATCAGCTTCCACGTCCCGTGGCTTGTTTTCAGCATCACTAAGCTCGGCCCAAGGCAAGATGAGCAAATTGTGAGTTTTTGGGCTTTCTCTGTACAGATTCAAGACATGGTTCAGGAGCAAACACCACAAATTTGGCTTGCTACCTGAAGGAAAGAAATCCAGACTGTGAGAAGAAGTGGCAGATTGACTGTCAGCTGTTTGGAAAACAGTCTCCTTTCCTCCTGGTATTTGTGTTACCTTAGTCTAACAACTTCATCAACAACTCCCTCTCTCTTTACAGAGGTGTGAACTTGGGAGAAAAAATACCTCCATAGTAAGTTGTGTTTCTGCATAGAGTTGATTTTAATACATCTCCAATTCTCCTGCTTTTAGGCATGGATTCTCAGACTATTGATATAAAAACTCACACAGCTAACAAAACTTCTTTACTACATTAAATTTCAATATATAGTTTGCATTAATTTTCATACTAAGGACATGGATTTGTGAGGTGTCATTGTTCAGAACTTCGATGCACCACCAAGATATTATTATGCACTGTGGGGGCCAAAAAAGCACACCCATGTGTTCAAAGGAATTATTTAAAGAAAAATATACATAGACTCTAATTAGCTTTTAAGATGTGGTTTGTATCTCTGCCAGAGGCACTTCGTCACACAGCATAAAAGAGTTATCAGAGAGAAAAGCATTAAAATCCTGAACATTCTTCTAGAGCAGCAATTTGAACTCTCGACAGATGTCACTAATGTACCTGATTTACAGTACATGCACTTTTACATTTTGTCATTTATATTGACTTTCCATTTGACACTCTCTAATGGATAATCAAGGTCAACTAAAGCATAATCAATTAGTCTGCATTAATTGGTGGCCAGAACTACATTTTTCTTGTGATTTCCGACATATCCGTGTACTGTACATCTTCCTGCTTTCCCCAGGGTCCCCCTCAAGCATGTTGCTTCCAGAGTAATTATAATGAGTTAGAATGTCTCTGTTCAATGATATTCCTGCAAATTATTCTCCAGGAAAACCAAACAGAAGGCAAATTTTGCCTTAAAATACTCCATGCTTCTATAAAAAAAATATAATTTTCTCTTTTAGTGGCACATTGACAGTAATGCTATAAAAGAGACCTTGACAATCAGAGTAGCAGGTAAGAAGGCAGACTGAAAACTACCACTTCAGAAAATGCACCTGAAGAGGGTAAAGGGAACAAAATTAAAAAAAAAAAAAAATCAAAAGTGCTTCTCCCTGTTGGCTAAAAGTGTGCAGAAAGGAAAAACCTGTTTACATTGGACCCCTTTTGCTCTTCTATACAATGTTTTCTCTCTTCTATTCCTTACTTACCCAGATTAATCTACTCTCAAGTATCTTGCATTCCTATTAACTTTGGAAACACCTTGAATTTCTCTTTGAGCCTTATGAGAATCACAACTAAACTTCATTTGATCCTGAGAAAATAAATTCCTAATCTCAAGACTTGAATACCTTCTAGCCATAATTCTGTATCTTCTGAAAACACAAGAGAAAGCCATGCAAGCATCTGACATCCAACTGCTTTATTTTTTCCCTCAACGGACAGATGGGGATGCTTGCCCTGCTGACAATAATACCATTTGGGTTTTGTATTTTTTCTTTGATATGTTCTATGTATTCTTCAGACATATATCTCTAACTCTGTCACCTGTAGCATTAGGGAGTAGTTTTCACAGTAATTTTCCACGGCCTTTCCCTAAGCAGAAGGACAAATTCCAGACCCCAAGTCCCAGGAGGTGCAAGGCTCCAGTGCTCTCTTGGTTATTCCTGGGAGCCAAGGCTGAGAACAACTATTTGGGATCCATCCTCATGGACAGAGCACAGCCAGTGCTGAATGGGGGGCTCCAAAGGGGCTTGACCTGAGGGGGAATTGCATCACCACTTCCTCCTAATTGGTGCTTTTCATCAATTATGCTGATTTTCTAAAACCTATAAAAACATACTCACCCCTGGGGGGGGATGGGGGGGTGGGCTTTTGAGGACATTTTCCCACAACTGTCCCTGGAATGCCTTCAAATAAAGATCCCCTTTTATATTACCTCTTTACTAAAATTATCTCAAGTTTCATTTCCAGGTTGGGAAAAAGGCAACAACGGGTTCTATATACTCCGATCATTCTGTCATAACAGAGATGGAACTCTGATTTTTGAAAGGTGATGTCCATGGAGACGTTCCTTGTTGTTTGTGACCAGGGACTGGACCTAAGGGAATGGCCTGAGGCTGAGTCAGGGGAGGTTAGGCTGGATATCAGGAAAAAGTTCTTTGTCTAGAGGGTGGTTGGGTTCCCTGGGGAACCAGTTCCCCAGGGAAGGAATTGCAACACCAAACCTGAGAGAGTTCAAGAAGCAGGCACAAAGTGTGCTTCTTGGAGGGTCAACAGCTGGAATTCAGTGATCCCTGTTGGATCCCTCCCAACTTAGGATATTCTATGATTTTATGATTGTTCCCAGCCATCTTGTCCTTTGTGTTCCTGGATGGGTCTGCTATACAATGAGTTTTGAAAAGAAATGTGAAGTTTACCTACTTTTTGCAATAAGGAACCTCTCCCTTGATGACATCTTTCAAAAATTGCAGGGAGCTGTCCTGCAGTGACATCACACAGCTCCTGAGTCCCCTTGGAGGCATCACACTGGAGACTTAGAAAACAGGGGTGCTGCATTACCAGGGCAACCCATGGCAGTGCCATCTCAGCCTTTTTGGCATTGTCATTTGTCATAGTTTTCTGCCCCATTGACCAGTAGGAGCAAAGATTCCTTAGTCCTTTTTTTCCTGTCAGCTTCCAGGAATGTCTTCATTTTAATGGTGCTCCCTTTTAACTCAGCAAAGCAGGACTGACTTGTGTAGACAGCAAGTAACAACTTGGGAATGACCAGCAGTCACTCTCCTAAAAATTTCTCTCTACAAGTGCAGAAATAGCATGCTAACTTGAGACCTCTCAAAGAAAACAGGGAGCTAATGGCCTCTGAAAGCTTGTCACTCTGAGGTAGACTGAGACTCTAGTTTGAGGGCTTCACACAAGTGCAACAATTATTTAGGTTGCTGCCATGGAAACTTACACTGCCAAGAGACTCATGGCAAGTGTCATGAAGCTAATGAAAAATTCCCACGAAAAATAATTTGTTTGGTAATTTCGTGACCTGGGAAAGCACATGTTGGATTTTGGCACCCAAGGCAGAAGTTTCATGAATATCCACATCAGACCCGCTTCCCATATGGCTTCTGACACTGTGCTTGAGCGTTCTGGGGTAGCCAGTGCAGTGACATCTGTCACAGCAATTCTCTCTGCAGGTTAATCCTTTAGTTGCCACTCCTGCCTCTTCCATGCTGCATTGCAATGTGGTCACACACAGAAGTGCCTAAAGCCAGCATGCTCAAACACAGAAGACATCAGGAGAAAGGCAATATAAAAGTCACTTTGTTTGAGGTGTGTTTCGTGTCCTGCTTGCTGTGTGTCCCATTGGCAGAGTGTCCCTAGGCCAGCAGCACCCTGTAGGGCAGAGCATTTGCACCTTTTGACCACTCCACTCATCCTTCGTCCTTTTGGACATTTTGCTTCTTACCTATTTCAAAGTAATACCTTCTAATGAAAGAGTGAGGAAGTCAATTAGCATTTATTTAGTCCCCTACACGAGACATAAACAGCATAAAATGCCAGGCTTTACTGAACATGCAGTCCCATCTGAGACATCCATCACCTTAACAACTCAAAATTAAGAACAGGTGTCCTATTCACAGAAAGATAACATACAAATTCACAGGACATCTCCAAACCTCACAAAGAAGAAGGAGAGGTTGTGGGAATGATCTTTGCATACTGAGGAAAAAAAGGACTTTAATTATTTAGCTTGATTTTGTCACTATAGCAACAATGACTGTTCCAGGTTTTCTGCTACTGTTGAGCTTCTTATTCTGACATACAATATTGCCATGGATTGAACTTGGCTGGATAACAGCAGCCCATCAAGCTGTTCTATCACTCTCCTCCTCAGCAGGAGGCAGCAGGGGGTGGGATAAGATGAAAAAAAAATAAAACCTTGCAGGTCAAAATAAAACCTTGCAGCAACAGTTTAATAAAGCAAAACCAAGGCCACGCAGAGAAGCAAAGGAAAACAAAATATTTTTCCACTACTTCCTACCAGCAGGTGATGTCCAGCCACTTCCTAGGCTTCCACGGACATAATGGCTGCTCCAGAAGACAAATATCTTAAGATCCAATGTCCCTCCCCACTCCATTTCTCTTAACTTCTATTTCCAAGCTAATGTCCTATGGTATGGAATAGCCTTTGGTCAGTTTGGATTAGCTGTCCTGGTTGGGTCCTCTCTCAAGGTGTTAGCTACTCCCAGCCTAGTTGTGAGAAGGAAAGATAAAAGAAGGTGATAATGCTGTGCCAGTGCTGCTCAGCAGCAGCCAAAACACTGGTGTGCCACCAACACCTTCCTAAATACCAATAAAAAGCACAGCTCTGTGAGTGCTGCTATGCAGACAATTAAATGAGCACTGCTGGGGAGAAGATAAAGTCCATCTCAGCCAGATCCAACACAAATATTGATGCCTGTGTCCACAGCCTTCGGGCCAAATGAGAGAAGGAAGGCAGTAGATTGGTCAGTGTTTCTTTCCAGGTAATACTAAAACCTACAAGCAAAATCAGCTGAAGGAGACAGAGGCACTGCCAAAAGGAGAAAAGAAAAACAGAAATAGAGAAATGCAGAAATACATCCATGGCTGATGGAAGACTGACGTATCTGACAAAGTGTTATGTATTGTTTTAACACAGCATGAAAACCAGAATGACAGCCCAGTCATGCACTTAGAGCAACTCTGCCAACAGTGGTTTTCCTCTTCCCTAGGCCTTTCATGGGCCTTTATCTCCCATGTGACATTGTAGGAACAGGTACTTGACAGTGGTGCCCACCTCCCCTCTGCACCAGCTTGGTGTCCCACTGTAAAAAGCTGACTGAGGCCTCCTCAAATATCTCTCTATACCAGAAGGAAAAATTCCTCATCAGCCAACCAACCAAAACATTGACAAAAACAAGGTTTGTCACCACAAGGCAGAAAGAAAACAAAGATAACATCTGGCCATGGGCTGTAAATATGTGTATCACCCTCCTCTCAGTAAGGCCTAGAATAGAGCTTTTAAACCTTTCATAGCAAAAACCACCATTATGTTCCTCTTCCTCACAGTTAGGGGTGCCCATCAGAATTAATGTCCAGAGTCATTAGGACAAGGAGCTGCAACATGGGGTTCCTGCTTAGACCATTCTGCAAATGTCTGCCCCGAAAAAGTGCCAGACTTGCCAGTTAACAAACTAGGCCTGTAAATATTTGCATTTATCTATAGAATTTAGGCCTGTAATTTGCAAGTCAACAGCAGGGTTTAAGTTTACACTGTTCTGCGGTTTAGAGCTGAGAGCACTTAGGCAAAACTTTGTCCAGATCCCTTCCACAGAAAGAAAGGGGACAAGTATAAAAAACATTTCCACCCGCTTTTGCAGCATTCAGTAAAATTGTTATTCCAGAGCTGTTATTCAAGTTGATGTATGGAGTATCCACTTAAAAAAAACCCAGAAATTATGAAAAGAAGCAATTCCTTAACAAATAGAATTACATTTACCTAATATTCCAAGAAGGTAAAAAAACATTCTGCCTGATTTGCACAAAAGTTACTGATGTTATGAAACACCAAAACATCAAACAGCATTACTTGCAAATCAAAAGTCATTTAATAAATTCACTGGTGATTACCTCAGGGACAAAAAAGAACTGCTGCTTAATGGTTTATTTTTAAGAAATTGGTCAAGGAAATGAAATTGCAATGCTTGCCATCTGTATTAAGGCTCCTGAAAACACTAAAAGGAAGAAGCCTCACAGGCTTCAAGGCTGCATGCTGAAACTTTCAGGCATCTTACCCTTGAGAAAAAAACCTACATTTAAGAAGAAACAGACTAATTGTGACATCAGTTCACACTGTGTGGAAAGTTCAAAAGAACACAGGAAAATTTGCTGCATTCTTTCATAGTGCTGGATTAGAGCATGAATATCAGATCTGAGCTTCTTATTCTAAAGGAGGATGAATGAGGAATTCTAAGGAATTACTTGCCCATATCTTGAATCAAGACAATAATTTTGTAATCCATCTGCCAGATTTTTGATTAAAACAACATGAAAAAAATGTCTGAGATACACATCCTGTGGTAACGAGCTAAAACCACAGCCCATGAAGCACAAAAATAGTTGAGGTATACACATTTTTTTAAATATAGAGTGGATGTTGCATCCCCTTTAAAAATGGATAAATCATGAACCCTTTGGTGAAATGTATATAACTTCTCCAGAATTCTCTGAACTGTTTTTGGACCACTTCTGAAGATAATAAGAATTCTTTTGAATATTTCAGACAAAAAAAGTATTTGATTGCTGAGAAGAGCAGAAGTGCCTGCCAAAGAGAGAAGGATTTATAACCCAGGAAAAAGGTTGGACCAGCTGACCCTCTGTGGGCCCTTCCAACCTAAAGTTTCTGTGATTACTAAGGAAATCAATTTAAATAATTCATTCATTCAAAAGTGGAGGGCTTAATTCAACAACAATACTGAACATGTAGCTGGCCTCACATTCTTTTGCATTATTGCCTTTCCCAATGTTGGTGCACTGGTGCAAGAAACAGGGAAAGGGTGAAAGATATCATTCCTTTACTCCTAAAAGGTTTGATTGGGATCTAAAACAACAGGCTTCTGGATTGTCTACTTTTTAATTAAAGGAAATATTTGTGTGTTTTTTTCCCCCACTTGGTTTAGAGAGGTCTCAACTTCCAACACCCTTTCATTATCAAGAAACACTCTAAAATAAAACCTAATTTTAAAAATACTGTTCATATACAGATTTGGTTTTCTTTCTGTTATAAGAGACAAATTCTATGGAAAAATTTTATTTTCAGTGATGGTTCCATGCTGAAACACCTATCCTGCAGATGGGGCAGGATAGCACACCTTGGTGCATCAAAGATTGAAGAGGGAACATAGCACACAGATTCCCAGAAAAGAGCATATGTGAGATATTAGAGTACACCTTAGAATTACATCTGTTTTGAGGGATTTTGGGTTTTAGAAGCAATGTTGGAGAGGTTTCTCTAGAAAGCTCTTTTTGTGGAGAAGCATCTCACTCCTTTGAGATGGGGCTGCTGTGGAAGGTGTGTTTTTTGTTTTGGTTTTTTTTTTTTTTTTTTTTTTTGGTCCTGTTAAATGTTACATCCACCTTTCTCTAATGCATTTGGTGAATAAGGGGACTTGTCCACACCAGCTCTAGTTACAGAGATTTAGATGTGACAAGACTCCTCAAGCAGCTGCACAGAGGTGTCAAAGAAATTGCTAGAGCTGTTACCTACAGAGGCTGGCTAGCAACAGCAAAAGCATGGCTTCTCATTCTGCACTCATAATACAGATTTAACCTCAGGAGCTTTGCAACCCCGCTCCCATTTAAAAAGGACAGCCTTTTGTTCTCAGAACTGTGCAGAAAACATCGTTATACCTGAGTGTGCACAAACAGAAACCCGAGTTACTCACCTCGAGACCTTGTCAGAAATCAGAGGACAAAAGATGAAGCTCAGTATTTGCCAAACAGTGAAAGATAAAATGTTGATCTTATTCTTTAAAATGTACTGTGTTTGAAAATAGGACAGAGAAAAAGCTTTAAAGACCTTGTATCCCAAGAAAACATGTCTCATTTGTTCATTTCCAAAGGGATTACCTTCAAAATGTAAGACATCTTTGATAGAGCTTGTTCTCATTTACTGAAAACAAATGAAAGAGGAAGCAACGAGGGAGAGGAACAGAGATGCCCTACATTACATACAACCAATATTCTTTGCTAGCACAAGTTTAACAGAAAAACACTTTGTTTTCATGTTTTCTTCCCCAAGAGAATGCTGATATGGAACAAGCAGCAACTAAAGATGTGTCAGCTACCAACCACCTGCAACTTGGAGATCTTCAGAGAATACTGGCAATGAACAGATAGTAACTTACTTCTCTCTGTGTGTTTGTTTGTGCGTCTGGACTTATCTCCCCCACTCTCACTTAAAAATCAATATAATGTTCTTGAAGTTATCAGATCCATGCAGAATATCATCCCTAAGCATGAGAAAACTGACAGAAAGACACCAGCATGGAATTACATAACAATTACAAGGAAATATCCATTCACTTTGGTTTCCCACTTAAAGCATCAGATGAAACCAAACAATTTAGCAAATTCTTTTGCCTTCACATAGAATCTCAGAATTGTTGAGGTTAGAAAACATGTTTAAAATCAAGCCCAGCTGCCAACCCAGCACCACCACCACAATTACCATTAAATCATGTTCTCAAGTGCCACATCCACACTTAATATCTTCCCGAAAATGGCAGATTTAATATTTATGGTATAGTGTTTTGTCCTATGACTGCAGTTTGTTTTCCTCCTCATAAAAAGAAACAAAGGTCATACTTAGCACTAATCATATCAGTTTCATTTCTGCACCTAACAAGGCTATTTTCTCCTTTAAGAGAAGTCTAGGATCCAGTCAAATCCTGTTCTATCCTGTTTTCATCACAGCTTTTAAAAACCTGATGTGCACAAAAATGCAGAGAATCAAAGGTTTAGAAAAATCTCAAGACAAAGACTTGGAACAGAACAATACAGCACATTTGTGTGCATTATCCTTCTGTCTTACAGCAGCAAAAATGTCAGAGGGAAAAGATACCTAAGCTATACAAGCACTAGCTGGGCTGGAGGAAGATAAGCATGTTAGGACAGGTTATGTGACCCAGGGAAGAAGCACAGGAGTGAGGGATCAGCCTCTCCCCTCACTTTCTGATGAAAGGAAGTCCATCATATTTTAGAAGACTGAGAAAAAAGGGGTAGGTCCACTCTATTATAAAAGGCAACATTTAGGAGAAGAGTAACACTCCACCATTACGGAATGGATGAGTAAATGTAGAACAATATTGTCCAGATACCTCAGCCTTTGAGCACATTTTGCGTCATCTTGCTGGCTTAATAACTGAATGCTACCATTCCAGAGCAAACAGTGTTTGCTGTTATAAATAAATATATATAATAAAATAATACATATAATGAAAGTAACAGTGCTATTTTTATTTCTGTATATGTGCTAATAGCCACCCTCACCCTGCAAGCTTTTTCTTCCAACTTCCACTATTTCACCTTTACAATAAAGAACTCTTCTCAATGATAAATATGAGAAATTACTCAATAACTATTATTTAAAAACCACATAAGTAGAAGACTGGTTAGGAACAGCATAAATCATCTTAAAACAGAAAAAGTAGGGGGTTTACAAAGAACAAGAAAAAGGAAGTGCAGAGCTGGAAGGCATTCAAGTGAGAATTTAGACTTTTCAGGAGTCCATGTTTTAACAATGTCATTACAACCAAATCACTGCATAATCACAGAAGGAAATGTTTCCAAGCAAGTTTCCCTCATGCTGTTCCCAGAAGACCTGTCCCAAACATGCAAGAATAAAGGCAAGAAGCAAGAAATGTTTTAATTAGGCTATTACTCTATTAACTTAACTCATCTGGGAAATACCAGCAATAACTTATTCAGCCTAAATTGTCATTCTTTAATTGCTTTACCTAATAAAAGGTTGTCTTCAGTGCCCAGCCTTTCACAGCTGGCTTACAACCTGTTGTGGACACCCTTTCAGGTAGGTTAAGGGAGTTCTCTCCTCAAAAGTGTTCTCTCCTCAAAAGCTCCCTTAACCTACCTGAAAGGGTGCCCACAACAGATTTTAAGCCAGCTCTCCTAAAGCTCCAGCTTTAGTCCCCAGAGCATCTCTAAGCTCTCATTCACATGTCACAAACATGACCTAACTTCCCAGCACCACACTGAATCCCTGGGCTGCTGGGGAGGGAAGACAGAGCTGGATTAATGGCAGAAGGAGGAAGAAAGAATGATTATCCAAGTTCACCATAAGGCAGAAGGAGGAAGAAAGAATGATTACCCAAGTTCACCATAAGGCAAAGTGTTTTGCCAGGTGCTCTTTCACCAAAAGGGCAACTGTCAGAATGAGCAGAAAAGACCAAAGTCATCTGACACTCAAACACCTGGTAGCCAGAGTGGCAAGGAACCCTGAAAAAAGCAATAAAATGATCCTTCAAGCCTATTAATTAACAAACATGTGACATTCATCAGTTCAAACAGTTGCAAAGCTATACAGGTCTTAGAAAAGTAGTTTGCTTCTCCTCCTCAACAATACACAGAGATGAATAGAAATAACACAAAGAAGCGAGAACCATCAACCAAACTGTGGGATGTGTGTGTCCTTAGTTACATAAATTTAGCATGCAGAGGCTTAAGGAGCAAGCCATAAACATCTCACTACCCATAAACATCTCAGTACCCAGGCAGGAGCCATCAGCATTCTCCCAGCAGCAGCAACACGCTGCAGAGTAGGAGCTTGAATTCCCTCCAGCAGCTGACAGCACAGCAGTGCATATGGAAAGTCTTCAAAGCCATAAGCCTTGCCCTAAAGTAGAGCACACAATGCATCTCAAGACAGTTTGCCAACTTCATTGGGAAATTATCAATGCATTACTGTTAAAAGCCTGTATATGTATGTGCCTGTCTCACAAAAGGCTGAATGGCATCAAGTTAACCAACTTTAGCAGGTCTTTTCCTGAATCCATGATATGTTTTTAAATGCAGCAGCATTAAGGCAACTTTTAAATTACCAACTGCTGTGGCTTGATATAGAACTGCAGTGAAGGTATCTGTTGTTTTGTAATCAGCTACCTGTGATCTCTGAGATCTGAGGAGAATTCCAGTGGGGGAGTTAAAAGTTTTATCCAACTGGGAGGCTTTGATCTGCTAAAAAGACATTTTAGAGATGAATCTGAAAAGAATCAGGGTTTCAACCTGTTCTTCTTTGTTCAACCTTGTTCTGTTGCCTAACAAAACCTGCACATGCTAGACTTGCAGTGGATTTGACTGTAAAGCCTTTATTTACCAAACATTTCTAATGTATTATATTGTTTCATATAGCTGGCTTCTATGCAATCATATAAAAAATCATGCCATGTTCAGCACTCTAAGATTTCTTTCCTAATGTGATTACTTATTTGAAAAACATGGAAGAGGAGAGATAAAAGAAGGAATTAGCAGTAATATTTCAGATGGCTTGTTTATCCACTACTTTGGCAGCACTAGATCATGAAGTGTTTCCCTTGTGAAGTCACCAATATATTGTCAATCAAATTTCTAAAATAAATATCCTGTGTGCTACAGTCACTTTCATTATGCTGATCTGTCTTTTTTTTCCTGCTCCCAAAATGGATCTCCTTTAAGAGAAGCTGAGTATAGATTCTCAAATGATCTAGGAATTCCTGATATGCTTATATTCAAGCTACTATAAACCTCTTAGTTGGCATATTTGAAACACCCTTTCTACCCAAGGAATCCCTCCAGAAACCAAACACAAAACAAAACCCAACCAAACACAATCCCCCACCAAAGGATTATTACATGATGATGTCATTATAATGATTTTAAAGAAGAAGCAGAAATTAGAATATTGTCTGGTCTGCTAAAATATTCTGACCCTTCAAACAGTAGGGTTGTGTTTAAATAGATGTGAAGAAATAGCAAGTGCCCCAGCTGCTACTCAAGGGTTCCAAATCATCACCCACTATCTACATTCATTCCAAAAAAAACTGAACCAAGAATGATTTCTTCACATTTAAAATTACTTCATAGCCTAGGTGGCTTTGTGGTCAGGATGCAAGTCAATGGCTTTCCAAATAGCAAAGGAGAGGCTCAGAAGATTTATTTTATGGAGGGAAATGTTACTCTCATCTTAACAAAGCCTATGCAATACAGAACTGAAAACTGCATCTTCTGCAGCTGGAAGAGGGAAATTTTAAAAAATATTCAAAGCAAGACAGATCACTGAGGGGAAAATAGATCAGAAAACAGCAGCAGAACAATGCAACGCCTGAACCCTGTTGTTAAAACTGTTGAATTTTAAAGTTGTCTATAATAACCTTTAGAAACACGCCTTGGGTTTTGAGCAGAATTGTGACACCCTTCAATGGGGAATAAGTTGGCCTGAAAGCATATTCCACCAGACAAATACCTACCACAACAAGCATAACTAGCTTACCGCATAATAGATCATCATAGATAATTTTCTCTTCCTCAGCGGATGCTAATTGTTAGATTCAAACTACATCTAATGGCTGCAGTGCGGTCTTTTCCTCTCTTCCTTCCCAAACTGTAATCAACCTGTGGCATTAGATGCTTAGTAAAATACCCCTTTGTACTTGCTGTTCTTCCACAGCTATCCTATGCTTATATTATTCACTTCCATTTTCATCTCTCTCCTCCCCTGCCAAGTTATCATACTAATACTGTGTTATATCCAAGGTATCTGACCACACATCTAACTTAACTTAACTTTAGTTAAGATTAGCAACACATCTCAGGTTCTATTTGTACTTCAACATTGTCTTGCTTAGAACAGTTGCTAAATCTCTGAATTAAAATTAAAAACAAATAAAAACAACCAAAAAAATTTAGGAAGCTAGAAAGTAATAAAGAGGTAGGAGAGTTCACCATTAGCACTATACCTAAAGATAAATAGCAGAAGGAGGAGCAGGAAAAATTTGAAGTGACAGATTATTATTTCAATGAAGGAATAAGAAAAATAAGCTGCTCTTAAAATAGTACAGAAGCACCTGGAAACCACTCAGCAGTCTTTTTGAGCTTCAAGGAACGATAGAGATCAGAGGATGCACACTGAAACAATCCTACAGGAAAAGCACAAAAGCAAGACTATGAACTACGAAAAAAAACCCACCAGAATTGTAAATCTTGTGTCTTCTCATTTTACTTGCTTAATTCTGTAAGCTGTTGACAAGCACAGAATCATAGAATGGGTCAGGGTGGAAGGGACCACAGTCACCAGGTCATCTGGTCCAACCTCCCTGCTCAGGCAGGATCATCCCAGAGCACAAGGCACAGAATTGGTGCCACACAGTTCCTGAATATCTTCATAGAGCGGGAGTCCACACCTTCTCTGGGCAATCTGTTCCTGTGCGTGGTCACTTGAATCAAAGTTTCCTTCCTTGTGTTCAGGTGGAACATTTCGGGCATCAGCTCCTGCCTCATTGCTTGGCACCAGTCTGCACCACCACCATCGTCTGGACATCCTCCCTTCAGACACTTCCAGACATGGATGAGCTCCCCTCAGTCTTATCTTCACAAGGTTGAACAGGCTCTGCTCCCTCAGCCTTTTCTCCTAGGAGAGATGCTCCAGTCCCTTCCTTCACCATCTTTGTTTTTCTCCAGTGGATCTGCTCTGGGAGCTCCGAGTCCCTCCTGTGCCGAGGAGCCCAGAACTGGACACAGCACTCCAGATGAGGCTGGGCTGAGGACAGGGGCAGGATCACCTCCCTGACCTGCTAAAACTGCTCATCCTGACGCACTCAAGGACACCTTGGCCTCCAGAACACAGTGCTGCCACATGGACAGCTTGGTGTCCACCAGGCCTTCCCCCACAGAGCTGGTTCCCAGCAGGTCAGCCCCAGCTTGTGCTGATGCCTGGGGTTACTCCTCCCCACATGCAGCACCCTGCCTTTACCTTTGTTCAAATTCAGATGGTCTCTCTCTGCCCATCTCTATCTGCAGATGACTGCAGGAAGGAAAAGTATTGAAAATCCTTAAATCACCTCTCCATGTTCCTGTTGCTGTTCTAATCTCTCTCCTCAGTAAAATATATATACATGAACAATTTTTTTCAGCACCCCAGATGCTCTATATTGCAGCTCAAATTATTGAAAGACTATAAAAATGCGACTGCTTGATTAAGACAAATTTTAAATGCATTAAACATAATTCCATGGTTCTGGAATTACAGGAAAGAAGGGGAAAAAATTGAGAGGAAAAAATCCTGTTGATTGAAATTCTGCAGGAATAGCTCAGACCTTTCTACAGCAAAAAGTTACTGCAGGAAATTACCACAGAAATCATTCATTGCACATTGTGGGGCAAGCCAAGCAGCAAAAGCTGTCAGAGGAGCAGCAGGAAGCAAGTTCCAATCATCTCCATTCCCTGGAACCCTCATTGGAGACTGAAGGGAACTGGAGGGTTAAACTACCAAGCCTAGCTGGTACTTGGCAAAGCCTTTCTTTTCACACACTTGTTTACTAGCAGGAAGAAAGATATAGAGAATTAAGTAATTCTGTTTTGGGGTCCTATCTTGGTGAATATAACTTGAGATACCTCAGTGTGAAGCCTTCAGAAGCTCACAAGTTTTGTTACATCCTAGAACCCCAGCAGCTCCAGCACTACCAAAATTGAAGTGAGAAGCACCAGCAATAGGTCTTTTCATTGTTGCTGTTGTGTGTGTGTGGTGATTACACACCGTCTTCAATGAATGGTAAAACATTAGGAAATATTTCCAACAGTAACCGATGTGCTAAGTCCTACAATGCACTCTAGTCTTGGGCATATTTATGAAAATATGCCCGCTCAGGTCAGAAAGTTTTCTATACTAGAATGAATATGGGGACATTCATCATCACTTCATCTGGAAAATAGAAATTTGAAGCAAATCTCACAGAAAAACTCAAATATAGGAACTAGCCCAAGTGTTATAAAGACAAATAGAGAGACAGCAGATCAAAGTGGTGCCAATCCTTGGAACAGCCTTCTAAAACTCTGAGGTTAGGAATTCTATTAGAAATGATGAAGCAAATGACACCCAGTGCCATCAAAACCCTGCATGTGTTCAGTCCATGTCATCTCACACAAACTACTCCAGAGGGAATTATAATTATGTACAAGGTTTACAGAGCTCACATGAGGCCATGCACATCATATCACGATGTTGCACACTTCAGCAAAAACCAAAAGCTTCTATTTTAAAGATTAATAAAAAATCAGAAGTTTCTGTTATCATCCCCTGTGCCTTAAAATCTTTGTAAAAATCAGGTATCTACCTCAGTATGTGGAATACAAGAACTTAAATTTATTCAACTCCCTCTACAGTTTAGCCACAACAGAGCTCCTTGCAGTGGGCAACACATTTTCAACACGTTGCTTTATCAGAGGCCTGTCATGGGAAATAACTTAAAGTAATTTATTTAATAAGATTGCCATGATAGCCAATAACATTTCAACAGGAAGGTTGCTCTTTGGACTAATTAAAACTAAAGCTTTTGAGACCTTTGGGCTCCTCTTCCCCTATCCCCCCTCTCCATCCAATTGCCTTCAAAGGCATGAGAGATGAAGAGTCTTTCTCAAGTTGTTTGCTAAAGGTAATTTGATAGATTTTTGAGCTCTACTAATGAGCTCATGTGTCTTGCATATTAAATATTAGGACAGAATAACTCTGGGAATGCTGAGTCCTTGGACTACATAAAGAACTGATCTAACAAAGTTCCCAATACTCCCTCTACACTTTGAGACTCAATATTATAATATTAATATTCCTACTCTATTTTTCCTGCTTGCATTTTTTATCTTTCTGGACATGGCAGCAGGTTATACCTTTAAATGTTTAAGATGTGTTCATTTTAATACATGAATCTTACTGTAGACATGATAGAGAAAATTTACCTTACAATTCAAGTATTAACCTTATTTTTGTATTTATTATGAGAGACAACAAGATTAAACAGAAAAAACATTATGGAAAGTACTTTAAATTTTTGTCTTGGCTTAAAATTGACAAGTCTGCTGCTAAATTCATCGACTCATCAGGCCAAAGGCACCATCCAAAGTTTCTCTTATGGTAGGGTTCCCTGACTAGAGTGAAGAAAAAAACATTCCAACCTTGTTTGATCCTACATGGTCCAAATACCTCACCCCCACAGAGGAAAGCTAAAAAACCAAAACAAACAAACAAAGCCCAAAAACAAACAAACAAAAAAACTCCCCAAACCCCAAAAAACAACAACAAAAAATCCACAAAAATCAGTTGAACGGTCAGTTCAGTTGCTTCATTCCATGCCACCATTACCACACAGAGAAGTATATATTAGAATGGATATATGTGACTGAAAATTATGAAAGTTAATGCAAGATTCTGTTGGCACAAAGTTCTCATATAAAGAATTGTTTTTCTCATTCTAGCTCAGGAAATTTTTCCTCCTCTAAGGATTGGAGGGGAGCGCAGGAGGAACACAATATAGTTTAGTTTCACCTGTCATAATTGGCATAACATTCCAACTGAGGTAATGAAAAGGCCTTAAACTCTTGCTTAGAAACACAATAACAATTTCAATCACCAGTCATTTACTTATTTTACACCAGACATAATAATAAAAAAAAAATTGAAATTTTGCCATCTCTTTATGATTGCAGAAACAGAGGTAAATCGTAACACAACATGCAAATAATACAGTGTTTACAGACTTTTTTTTTTTCTCTTTACATAGATACATCCCACAGCTAGTTAATATTTAATAATTTGCAAGTAGAATATGTCAGGATATATATACATATAAACATAAAAGTACCTAATCTGAAATGTTTTATTTAACACTGTTTCATTGATATCTTGCTGAAGTAATTCCTACAGCAGTCTGGTCAGAGCAGAATTCCAGCAGGAGAAGCACACAAGTAAATAATGCCTCCAACTCAAAGATTTTACTGTCTACTGGAAAGTCAGCCAGATTTTCTCATTTTTAAAGTTAAATGGAAAAAGGTGGAGAATAAAATAAGTAATTCATTTCCAAAATGAAAGATCTCCCATTTTCTTCTTTTCCCAAAATATATTTTGTGAACAGAAAATTTAAGGATATTTTTAAGGGATACTATTCCTATTCAAACTCAGATGAGATTATTTTTTTTTCTTCTTAATATTTTAAGCACCTAAAGTTCCTAAGGAAATTTGTTTCTGGTCAAACATTACAATCAGACTGACAGTTTTAAGAAAACTCCTGTCTCAAACTTTTCCCAGTCTTTTTCAGATCCTTTTTCAAAATCAGAAAATGAACAGTTGAAAAGCAAGAGTCATTGTTGGCTAAATTAGAAGGTCAAAAAATGACAATTTTCAGCAAACTTAGAAATTAACTTAAGAAGTGAAAGATTTTATGTGATCTACTATTGTGATATATTTTTTCTTAAACAAAAAAAACAATCTACTTTCTACCAATACATGCTATTTAGTTCAAAGAATTACAAATTATGTATTTCAGATCTTTTAAAATATTTATTTTCTTGGAAAATTTATTACTCAGACCAGTTAATGCTGTCATTTATCCAGAAATGTCTGTCCATTTAACCTCCTTCATTTCAAGTCACTACCGGGCAAGTAAAATGAAATAAGGGGTTTGTGAAGAAAACAGGGAAGCATTTTCTTGAGATTGTTCAAGATATTTTTGATTTCTGGAGATGCTACCAGATGCATCTCTTGGTTTGCTGCAATGCTAACACACTGAAAAATCTTCAGGTGTAAAGAGCCCTGATTCTAAACATGGCCTGATTTTCATGGAACGATGAGGACAATTTTTCTCCAGTTTCTTGAGATGATCAGGGATGAATTCTGCTACTACTCCTTGAGCTGCCATTTTCCACACCCTCTTTTAATGTTCATCAGCTACAGAAGTCACAAATCATGCAATCACACAGGTGGGACTGACACATTTAGCCCCTAGTATGGTTAAGGAAAAAGTCACAGGCTAACTACTTCTTGTGGAAAAAAAAATTATCCCAAAGTGGTTTTTCCAGCCTATTTTTAGTCTGTGTCTCAAAGCTGCTATGTGCTTAAATAGGGTATTAGGAGAAATGTGTTTGCCTGGTCACTCACAGAAAAATGTCCTGTATAAAAGCTGCATGAAGGAGCAGCACAACTGAAGAAAACAAGCAAAGAAAAATAACATGCATCACCCATCCTCCCAAAAAAAAAAAAAATCAACAACAAAAAAGCCCCAAGCAAGCAAGGAAAAAAAAAGAAAACAAACAAACAAAAAAAACAACACACATAAAACCACACCAGGAAAAATTCATAAATGCTAATGCCAAATAGTGAAAAGTACATTCACTATTTTTGCTACATTATTACTTTTAAGCAAGAAAATAAAGGAAAAATAAGAATTTAACTTTTTTACAGGCTTGACTATTATTATGTCAGAAGACGCAGGCAGTTCACCAATACATATTCTGGAATGAAATATCTATTAAATGGAAATTTTTCAGGGGTAACAATACAACTTCTTGTGACTTGCTGTGACTCCTAGAGTTCAGAAGTAATCTGCATGCCATCCAAGACATCAAATACTTCTGATTTTACACAATTTAGTAATAAAAACTATTCTGAGATGTCAAATCATACACCAAAATATGGCTCATAATTATGTATGAGAATTTCAGCAGTTCACAACAGTTAAACTAATCCATCCGCCATCAAGTCCTTGGTTAAAACAATATAGCTGTGTCTATAACAGCTGAGCAATAAAGAGAGAAAAACAAGGACATATTTCAATTAATAATATAAGAAAACCATCACATTGTCTCTAGCACAAATCCCACATTCCTCTTTAGACAAATTGTTTTACCTACTGGCCAAGAACCATCTGTTCACACCTCCTGCTCCCTCTTTCTTTTTCTTTAAACAAAACCTTTCCTTTTAACCTTTTGAGGCTAGTTCACTATAATTAGCAAAAAGTAGCAGGTATCACACAATTTATTGCATAGCAGACAAAGCAGGAGCAAAAGGCATTCAGAAATGACCCAACACAGCTCTTGGATAACATTCAACTGAGTCCATTATGGAGACAATAAAAGTTCAGGGTCTGGCTCAAGCAGACACATAGTCCAGCTGTATGTGGCAGCTAACTCCCATAATCTTGTTTCAGATATTTTTATTGCCTCAAGCATTAGAATCTATTGAGCTTCAGCCAAAAAGTCCAGCTTCTATAATTTCTTTCCCTTGTAGTAGGAGTGAGAAACTTATGCTTGAATGACACTGAAGGTGATTCACTAGAAAGGGAAATAAAATCAAGGAAACTCATCTCCTCCTCAAGTTAAAATTCTGTCTTAATAAAGCCCTGCTTCTTTCAGCTACTCATCTAGAGTACAATCTAAAGAAGCTGTGTCTCCTCATAATGTAAAGGTGAAAAAAAAAGATGAATTATTTTCGTAAATTCACAGGGAAAGATAGTCTGATCCTTCCTGAAGCACTGAAGGTGCATCATCTATGTCATTTCCCATTTTAGTGGGCTTCAGTAAGAATGTCTGTGCTAAACTGATATATAGTTGATAAAGTTATCCAGACATTTGTCGCTGAATTTCTAAAATCTTCTGTGCCTGCTCCATAAAAATAGGGGTCTTGCTGTATTATTTATTAGTAATATGTCCTTCAAGCTACATGGGATATTAACCTGCTTGAATGGTCTTAGTTCAATCAGCAGAAGAAAACTAGAGGGAAAAAAAACAAACATGAAAATGTGACCTTGATAAACCAGAAATCCATTAATTAGGAAGTTTCAGGTTATTTTCTTACAGTTTTCTCTATTATCTCTTCTCAAGCCACTCTAACCATGACAAGAATGTTTATGCGCTAATGCGTGCATATGCATATTCACTAATATTCTAGCGAGTAAAATATAAAAAACACAAACATATTCTACAAAACAAAGTTGGTCTGAATACTGAGAAAAGGGAAACCTACAAGGTTTGCATTTCAAATGTCAAATTAGAAGCACACTCATTAGAGTTGCCAAAGAAAACAATTCCAAAAATAAGTAGGAGGTGCATGAACAAAAGCCACACAATGAATTATTTGTCAGGTCCAGGTGGAAATTATTTTTTTACCTTTAATGGAATAAATATGATTCCAGTTTTTATACTTTGAAGACTATTTTTGCAGCTGTGGCATTACAGAAGTGAACAAATGCTGGGTTACTACAGCAGACAAGGAATGCTTTTCCAGTCAGTGGGAACTTCACTGGGGTGCCACAACTTCTTAAATAGGGTAGGAAGTGGCTTAGCCACCCCTCTGACAGCGTGGCTGGAGCACTTGGCAGGGGAGAAGGATGCACAAAAGTGCACCAAGTAACTGAGTTTTCTCCATGTCCCAGGTAACCAGGTCTCCTCTGTCCTTACAAAGAGGGCCCAGATTTTTTCCTCTTCCTCCTTTTATCGCTGACATTTGTATAGGAGCTTGTTTTGCTGCCCCTGACACTCCCTGGCTGGCTGGGTGCGACTCTGTCAGGGTGGAACAGATAAATGTGGTATGTGATGGGGAGTAGTTTTCTTGGGTTTATTTGCTTGCCTTTTTTTTTAAGCTATAAAGACCTATATTAAATAAACTATATGAGGTCAGGGTACACTTGATAAGAGAGAATGACTTTACTGGTGGGGAGAGAAGAAGAAAAAGAAAAACCTCTACCCTAAGAATTTCCTAGAGTGGTTCATGGCTTTATCTCATGTTTAGTAGTCAGTCCATATACTTGCACTGTTGATTTATTTCACTATTAGAATTTTCTAACCAGGGATGCTGAGCTGTCTAACTTCTACTGCTCACTTCAAACTATTCTTATGAGCAACTGAACCCTGTGAAGATGTCAACAGAAGAAAAATCTTACAAGCTTATTTTCTGTTTAGTGGACTGTAAGCAATATAAATATTAAACAGACTGTGCATCTTAAGTATGCTATGAATAAAGATTCAAAATACTGAAAGGAAAACCAGACAAAACAGCAGAATGGCTTTGAATACAATATAAGGGCTTGTTTGTTTGTTTTCTCCAAATAAACTGTTTTCTTTAAAACAAACAAGGGAAAATATAAGACATGATGCAAATTTTAAATAAGACATAAAAGTAAATACAAGATACCTTCTAAGAGATCTTTTGTTTATATTATTATACTACATTAGTAGAATACTTATGGGTAGTTTTATAGGTCATCATTTGAGCAAACAAATCATAAGACATTGTCAGATGACAAACAGTAGAAGGAAGAATTCTTGTCAGTAAAATGCCAAATCAAATTATGAAGCGCATATATTTCAGAGAAGAAGTCAGAAGAGGAAATAAATACAACTTCCAAGAGAAATTCTTGAAATCATGTACCTAATAATAACTCCCAGAAATTACAGGTGGTGAGGTCTTCCATAGAGGTTTACCAGTACATAAATTTATACGAAACTAAAGTTGAAAAACATAATTAAAAAAAAAAAGAAGTGTCAAATTGGAATTCCAGGTGCAACAACTCTCAGACAGAGTCAGATATTTTAATGTGGTCTAAGTAGCCATAGCTTTAAGCTCCTCTGACCCTTTCTGATTTGAAGTTTCTTTTACTACAGCTATTATATCATTGGGGATGGAAAACCCTCTTGTGTGGGCAGTGGGCAGAATACTGATGATGTAACTCATGATTATGTAGATGGAGACTGTAATTGCTGACTCTCAAAAACAGCAGTAGCTAATTCCCCCATGACCTCTTTGAGCCAGTGGAAGCTGCTGAAGGAGATATCTTCATAGAGTAATTAGGAAGCCTGGGGATATGACTCTCTCAGGAGGGTTATCTTAATTCTATATTCTGCTATTTGTACTGCAAATTTTAATGCATCTAATAATTTATTTTTTTAAAGCATCATGATGCATCAGCTACGAGATTGATACAAGGAGAAAGAGAGGTGGGGGAAAAAGGCAAAGGTAGCAGACTGGGAAGCACAGATTTCCAGTATCCAGTGAAATTAAACCTTCCACTATTACAATTCAGACAGAGTTTTAGTGAGTCACATCCACAATGCCCAGCCTGGCATCCAACCACATCAATAAATAAACTAGTTGAGAAAATATTGTATTTGACAGAGTTCGCTATAAGCCACAAGCAAAGAGCACTCTGCACTGAGGACAGGAAAGCAGTCACTGGTAAAAGCATAATAGCACTGAATAATAAAAACCATAAAATATTCCACTTCTCTTTCAAGGGACATTTTTCTACTATGATTCAGCTTCAGTTTCATTGCAAGCTCAGTAGTAGATTCATCCTCAATTTGGATTTCTTCGTGGAGCAGACAATAATGTCTGAACCAAAGTGAATTAACAGGAGCATGAACCTCTTTCAGGTGAATTTAGGCTCATATAATCCTAATTATGAATTAAATGCTAGAGGCTACCAGCATTTAGCTCATTTCACCAATATAGGTGAAATAAAAATAGATAAACAGAAATATGATTTATCCCACACTCTTTCAAAATAAATATTTGTTTCCACAGAAAATCTTTTCTAGATCACATTTTCATGATCTTTTTATGAAGACTGTATATGACATAATTTTTAAGGTTCAGAGCAAAGTGGACATCAAGTCCCAATATATCCCCTTGTTATGATGAGCACCATATCACAAACCTCCTTCATTAAAAGGCACAATGGCTATTTTTGTTAACTACAGAGGTTCAAAAGGCAGGATGTCAAGGTGTATATAGAAAATTCTTACAACCACCTTTGTTTTTAAGTGAGGAAAAAGAGCTCTAATATGTCAACATGGGAGTCTCTGCCAATAACTACAGAAATTGATGAAGAGTGCAGTGCCTCAGTACCCAGAGATTACAGAGCAGGTTGTTCAGATGCTAAGATCTAGAATTTGCCACTGACACGATCATCTCTGCATTACAAAGTACTCCAGTCCAGGCTTTCTATTCCCACACATTAACACCTAAAATTATTTCTGTAAGGTACCACGGGAAAAGTATAGGACAAGAAAAGTTTGTCTTTCTCTTATCTAGGTTTTAAGTAGCAAATTGTATTGTTTTCATCCTTACTCCCCATCTGTTCTAGAAATAAAGCTATTTAGAAGTTTCACCTTCTGAAATTAAAGCAAGAGCTCTGGGAGAGTAGTCAGTAGTCCACAAGGCAAACACCAAACTCTTCAGTGAATTATGACACAAACTCTTTAGAAAGTAGACATCTAGGAATCATTCAAGAACACCATGTTCCCAGAAGTTAAACATTTCACATAATCACTTCTACTTGAAATCCTTAAGACACTGAAAATTCCACCTAACCTAGTAGAAAACGTCAAGTCTCTGATTTATTTTTTTTTTCTCTATCTGCCAAGATCTGGACTAGCTACAATAATGCAGATAGCCAAGATGCAAAGGGAAGCACTTTTAATGTACTGGATCTACCTTGTATTATTTTTAATCACAATTATTTTATCTGGTCTCATACATTAGATAATGTGAATATATAAAGTGAGTTTAGATGAGAATCTGTATCCATGATCACTGGCAGAAAACTTAGATTGAAAAAGCCAAAAAAAATACAGCCATAACAGTGTCTAGAGAATCAGGAGTTCCATAAAAGTTTTCAAACAATAAAATACATCCAAAAACAAACCCTAAGGCATGCAGAAACCTAGCATGTTTCTAGGGACCTAAACAAACACAAAAAACTTAAGGTTGTTCATTGTCTCCAGAGAATCACATTTAAGCTTTAATAGTGACAAAAGCAAAACACACTGCTCACACTTTTAATTTACCACAATGCAGCTGTTTAGAATGAAGTCAGAAATCACAGTGCTCATAAGCCCATCACATTATTTGCTGCATTGTTGTCCCTGACAATACCTCAAGGTCTTCCTTCAGAGCACAGTGAGAAATACTTGAGAATAACACAGATGTTTTTATTACAGCCTTCCTTATGCTGTCGCTCCATCAGTACAAAACTTCATTTTGCCATCAGCAAAAGAGAAACAAAATAATCCACCCACAAAATTTTTATCAGAACAGTTTCCTTTAGAAAGGCAAGCCACACTGTTGCACATATCTACTATCAATCAACACTCAGGTTCATCTAACATAATCTGATTAAGTAATTTCTAATTAACAGAGATAACTACCAGAATTAAAATTAACCAATCATTTTGCATCTTTATCTTTTTATGTGCCCTGTGCCTAGAGACACACAAAAACCCCCAAAACAAACAACAATAAAAACCACCACAGCAAGTGCAACAGCAACCTTTGTCACAGAAAATGCCTGTAATATAATGAATGTTTAACTAGTTCATGTCAAGGTAAACCAGCAACCACTTCTCCACTACTCTCTCCCTGACTACACAGCCCAAATATTCATCACACTATGTAAATACATTGAACACTGACAATTTTCTCTGGGTAAATCCATACAACCTCACTGTACCTAACTACAGCAAGATGGTGGCAGTGGCAAGTTCTGCCAACAGGCAGAAAAGTCATGGTAATGAGTTGTAGCCAGGGACTGTTCAGGACATTCACTCAGGAAGAACAGGAAACAATACCACAGTAATACCTCTCAGTCATTCAAAAGACAGGACCAAGATTGAAAAAAAAAAAAAAATAAAATAAAAGAAACCTAAAACTACTCACAGTGTAGGCGTGGAGTCAACGCAGTCTGTAAGTCAGAGCAGCAGAGGCACCAACAGAGGGAACAGCTCACAACAAGCTTGGGCTCCCAAACCTGTGAGCCTGGCAGAGGTGTGGGTGTCACAGATAGGGCTGGGAGGAGAAACTGAGGCTCATTGCCCTGAGAAAAGGCACCTGGGAGACCCTCCAGCAGCCTGCCAGTACCCGAAAGGGACCTACAAGAAAGTCAAAAAGGGATTTTTTTACAAGGGCATATAGTAACATGACAAGGGGAGATGGCTTCAATCTGAAAGAGAGCAGTTTTTTCTTAGAGATTAGGAAGAAATTCTTCACTATGAAGGTGGTGAGACACTGGAACAGGTGTCTCAGAGAAAGGGACAGAAGGCCTCTGTGGATGCAGGGAGGCACAGAGATAAGGAAAGAGGGAGCAGGCTACCCAAGAGAATTACAGGCACATTATCTGAGTGGGAATATGTCACAGCACACATCCCATTTGAAATTGCCACAACCACAAGAGTATTATTATAAAATTACAGAAGGCTTCAACCCATACAGAGTAACACCTTACCTCATCAGAAGGCTGCCAGCATTTACCCTTCTTTTGTTTCAGCCCAGCCTTTTATCCCCTCCTGTTGATGCAATGCACCTGTGTGCCCTCTGTTCCCTCTGTGGTTGGTCAGTGCCCCTGGGCATTCCATGGCTCATTACCTTCAACGCTCCTCACCTGTTTTTCACAGCTGCATCTCATTGGGGATGAGGCTCAGCCACAGACCCACTCCCAATCACCACAAACTGTGTACCAACAGGAATGGACAGGGTTAGACAAACCAGAGTTCAGGTAGAGCTGGAGGACATGAAGTTCAAAGACTGCATAAACAAGAGTGGTTCTGACTGAAAAAAAGTTAAGAAAATCACAGATTATTCATATATTCATAGAAGGTTAAGGGTTAGTAGCCACGTTAAAGATCATTTAGTTCCAACACCCCCTGCTATGGGCAGGGATTCCTTCCTCTAGACCAGGTTGCTCAAAGCTCCATCCAACCTGGCCTGTTCTGTAAGTGCAGGTCTGTTGCCAGACACCACACATTCCCATCTTCCTCATCATGGCAGTCCACCCACTCCTCTGTGCACAGCCATTTCCAGTGATGCCTCAGGTTTTAGCTTTTATATTTTTCAGATTCTGTACTTCTTTAGTGTGTACTTCTGAGCTTCATATTAGGTGATTAGGTAAGCTCTCTTCACAGAGCAGGGAGACAAAACAATTCCTTCTCTAGCTGGGGACCAAGGACAAATGATCCAAACCTCAGGCCCAAGAGCATAAAAAACTGATGGAATTTCTTTTCCCAGCCCAGCAGCCAAAGAAGGAGTCAGGATTCTTCAGTTCTGGTTTTCAAGGTTGTTTATTATTTCTTATCTATCACATTCTTTCTCCATCCTGCCGAGGTCTGTCTGGCAGGTCAGGTTGAGGCACACTGACCGCCCTCAGAAGGGGTGTTGTCCTTTTATACTAAAAACTACGTGTACAATATTTACAATAATTTTCCAACACCTATCACCTGTGTTAGACACTGTGTTTTTCTACTCTAAACCAATCCAAAATGCCACCATCACCCAGAAGATGAGGCTAAGAAGAAAAAAGAAGAAGGACAAGGCAGGCCCAAATCCCTCCATCTTGGCTGCTGAACCCCCATTCTAAAAACTCAACATTCTACTTTTTTACCTTGTAACAAACTATCATTTCACTTAAACTTGTGGCTTGTGAATCCTCATATAAGGCTGGCAATTGTTTTTTTCAAGGCAGAGGTGTTTTGACTCCGTGCCAAGGTCTCTGAGCCCCCTGTCAGGGTCTTGAGCCCTCCAGGGTAGCCAGAGGAATTTCCATGGGTTTCAACAGGTCAGGGCCTCAGATGCTCCCAGACAGCAGCTGGCTTGTGCCAAACCTGCACCACAGATGAGCAGGCTCAAAGAGCTTTCAGCAGAGTTTCTAGAACCCCTTGGAAATAAAAAAAAAAAAAAAAACAACCAACCTGTAGCAGCAATCAGTTGGAAAGAAAAAGTGCAGGCTCTTCCAGGAGCTGCTAACAAAAGCTGACTGTCAGAGCTGGTGGAAGCAAAAGCCTCCAGAAGCCACCCCTCACCTGCAGCAGCAGGCTGCCAGAAGTTCCCCCCAGAAGGACAATCCCTGCAGAAGAAACATATGGAAGAAATTCCCTGAAGAAGAAGCCTGGAAGCTGCTGTGACAACGGTTATATCTCTACTATCCGATTCCGCAGCTGCACTTAAGAGCAGGCACACTGAGAACTGGTTCTTAGCACATGGGTGTTGTGAATCAATTTAAAGAAGAGGAGTTTTCTCAGAGCCAGCCCACAGTCAAGTGTTGGGTGTTGGAAAGGGAAGATTTTCTCAAGGATTCTGGGAGTTTTTCACAGCACAGAGAGCAGTTTAGGGAATGCTGGCAACTAGAATTGAAATTGAAATCAAAAGGTGCGGACAGAGCTATGGCAGGTTTCTGTGCCTGTCACGACCATACCACAGAATCCCTGAGGACTTCTTGCAAGAGTTACAGGACCCTCTACCAGTCCCACTACTAAAAAAAGCTGTCAAAGTCATTGGGAAAATTTACAGCAGTGTCTACACAGTCAGATTTTCAATTGCCTGCAGCAGCTTGCTCTGGCATCTATTTAACATACAGGTAGTGAAAATACATAGAAATAAACTGCACATGGAAATAGCCAATGAATATGTTTATATGAGTGAGTAATGCTGCACAAATAAAGCAGTTTTGAGGAGCAAAACAACTCTGCTGACAATGAGACATTGAAATTTCTTGTGCTTCAAGAGCTTTCACTTCAGTTCCATTCTGGTTTTATGAACTGCATGCTATTGGCAGCCACAGCATGCTGGGTATATTCCTGGAGTGCATCTGTTCCCCTGATTTCAGCTGAAAAAGACCCTGTTCATGCTTTCTTACTCTGAGAGACTGTTCCATGACATGAACTGGCAGTAGAGAGGGGATTTGTTTCAATAAATTGAAACCCAAATGCTTATACTGTTATGCTCATATTTTTCAGAAATGCAAAAGATTTTTCTGCTCTCAACCCATCTAAACCTACAACCTTTTAATTGTTTGGACTCCTTGGATGATAATATTGGCCTGTTACAGACATTATGTAGTTTTTAGAGAAATTCCTTGTCCTTCCCAGGCTGGCCTCAGACACTGAGTGTAATGCTTTTATGGTTTGTTAGCTCAGCTCTGCCCATGAGCTGAAGCAGCCTGGCTATCTGTGTGACCTTGGAGCAAAAAACCCAGACATCCATGCAGGAGAGTGCTGAATGTGGCATACATAATGTGCTCGGGCTAACACTGAGTTGGCCATCAATCATTCACTGAAATTGTCCCAAAAATTAATGCTAGGAACCATTTGCACCCTAAGCATGTCGTGCCAATGACAAACAAGATCTTTCAGGGTTCAGTGCCATCACAACTCTTAGCACATGGAAAGTTTTGCAACTTAAATGTGTGGTTTGCAGCATAATTTCTTATACATTTCCAGCCACTCAGCATATCAGAGGGATGGGGTTGGATGAAAACTGAGAGGTCTGCTTTGGTACCCAGAGAGAAAAAAGATATAATACTGTTTATTTTAAAATGCTGGTGAGCTTTCCTCACCAGAGATTAGACTCCCCACTCAATCCTCTTAATAAAGAACAAGCATGTAACAAATGTATTCTACCAGGAAGAACTCTCTGCCTGAGAGTTCGCAAGAATTTATCAAGTTATGCATTGTTTATATGCAACTCCAGATATCTCTTAGGTAAAATTAATCAAACCAAGAAAATTAATGAAATAATTAAAATTGATAGGCTTTGTAATATACTACATTTTCCTATAACTATAAACAACTTTTCAAGCTTAGTGCAGGCTACAGGTTACTCAACTATATATTTGTCAGCTGATAGCATTTTTAAACCACAGAACATTTCCATTTGAAAATTCTGATTTAACTCTTCAGAAGAAGCAGTGAAAAAATACTTTATATCAGACTTTCACCACTACACAGGTTCCTGTCAAACCTGTTTTAAGGATTTGGATTATGATGCATGAAGTTCTCTTTCCTTTGTCATCTGAATTTATTGAGATGGTAAATAGGTACTCTGTGCTGTTAAAATGCTCCTGCTATGGAAACAGTTTGTATTTTCAATCCTTGAACAGTACTCAGATACCATAATGACACACAAAATATAAATATTGCATACAGAAATGATGGATGCCAGAGCTTGGTGTGTCTTTTCTGTGAAAGGCCTGTTACAGCATTCCTTTCTAGTTAAAATATCACTACAGCCACTGGCCATGTCAACTCAGCTTTTTACAAGCACTACCAGAAAGATCTTGAATTGCTGGAATAATGCCATTCAAACATGGTAAAGATTCTGTCTTTTTCATCTGCCCCACAGAAAAGTTGAGCTGCAACAACCACCAGCTAATAAAGCAATACCCCACTTAAGAGAATCCCTTCAGGGAAACCTTTTCAGATGTTTGTACACTCTAGCAGTTTGTAGTTTAGATAACATGATGGAGAGTGGCAAAACACAGATCAGACAGTAAATACACTCTTACAGTTGCTTATGGACCTAAAAGAACAGAAGAGTCTAGAGGATAACTGAACACCCTTTTAAATATTAACACTCACAAAGGAGTTTCAGCTATTTCCCAGCATTTTTCCAGCTGTTTGGGGTTTTTTCCTGTTGTTTCAAATCTCACATTTTGTTTTTATTTTCCCCTTGACACTGCGCTGTGATATTGCCTCTTTGAAAATTACAGACAAAGTGAGACAGATGTCTTCAATGTGGAATTACCAAGGGAATGGTCTCTCAAGATGCTATGGGCAGGTGTAGATCTCAGGACTCTCTGCCTCCTCTGCTGTGGAAGATCTGTTAATAATGTGCATAACAAGCAGAGAAAATCAGATACAAAGTGCTACAAATATCCAGATACATTTGAGAAAAATACTGGGAGAGAAAGCCAGAAATGTGCTTGTGAATCAGCAGCTCTGCTGTTTACCAGGAGATAACAGATGATTTTTCCAGAGAGCACAATATCTTTCTGTGGCGCCCTAAAATAAAAAATAAATTATTATGTCATAGACAGGTAGAAGAATTATAAAAGAAAGGCCTTATGAAATCAGGCCTTGCTCTGCCAAAACTGCCAGAGCTGGCCTGTCATTTCCTCTAAGTGCAGCTAACAAGCAATTTGCAAGTTCCCATGTGAAGCTGTTTTGCAAATGAGAAGTTCGTTTAACACAACAACCTATTCTGAGGGTGAAAAACAAATGCACCTGTGTAAACAATAAAATGTGTTCCATGAGAACCCACAAGGGAAAAATGTAAACATATCCAGAGAGAGAAAATTTGATAGACATACACAATAGCTCTTCCTGACCAATAAACTGAGTTTCACCTTGTTGCTGATCAGTTCGGTTTAACACAGTGCCTTTTGATATTTCCTACAAATATGAGCTTTGTGAATAAAGAATTGGCTTTCTGCATGAAGAAAATGGCTTGGCTGATTTTTTCCAACATTATTATAAATGCATTATAAACAATAAAGAAGGACATCTGTTTCTGTATTACTTTTTATCAGTTACTAAGCCTAGTTCCTCCTGCCCCCCTTTTAAATTTCTGTCACAGGAGATTGGTTTCCTTTTCTTTTGTTGGACAGAAAGTGCTAGAACTTACGAATAAATTTGTTGTGCTGTTGTTTTACATCTTAATTACATTCAAATATTTTCTATTTTTTTTGTATACATGATAAGTTTGAGCATATTGCTTAGAATGTAATCAAACATAATCAAATATGTGGTTATTATCTGTAAAATAATGAATGAGAAAGAATGTGTTACTATGTTTTTAATCATTGTGGAATCCAGATGATAACTTAACCAAAGGTGTCTAGCTTAAGGGTTCTCTAATAACATCTGAACTCTACTATCAATTTATACTATCAATTTAACTTAGCTTGCTGTGACTCATACAGGTTAGAAGAAATTAGTTTCTTTTGGAGAAATTTGGAGTTTCAAAAATAAAAGTTTTTAAACCTTTTCTTTCCTGAACCATAGACCTCAAATAAAATTTGATAGCAGTAAAACAGCAAGTTACTTTGTGCCAATATGCATGCTTCAACTTTATCTCATTAAAATGGAGAACTGTTATTTTGTACTATTGATTTTTTAGTTCTCTTTCATAATTTTTATTGGCCTGACACTGTCTTATTCTTCACATTATTAATTTTCAAAAAAAATCCTCTCTTCTGGGTTCTGGCACAAGCCAACTTGCCCCCTAATTAACAGTCTTCTTTTGCTACTGATAGTGAGATGGAAAATCCAGAATTTAAAAGAAGAAAGGTTACATCTGAGCCATAAATACAACTCAGAAAAAATTGACATTTTTTCAGAGCTCAGATGATTCTGTGAAATTTTTTTCCTTTATCATTTCCTCTCATTCATGACTGTAAAATATCCCTGAGAACACCAACAGGATTCCTGATAGCTGTTTCCATTGTCAACATTGTCATTATCAACTGCTCAAAAGATCTTAAGTTTCTTTTAACTTAAATGAGGAAAACTGGTAAGATGCAGAGTGCTGGTGTCATTCAACTGCAATCTCCATCACATATTTGATAACTATTATGCCTCCCAATTTTATTCAACTCAGGAATCCAAACTGTGACTGACAGTATAAAAGACCAAAGCTGTTTCCTGAAAAGTAGGCAATTAGATTTATCCCTGATGCCAAGAGAGGATCCAGTGTGGAAGAAACATGAGTCAAGGAGTCAAGACACAAAATTTCTGCACCTGTTTAAATATGGTCTGTACTTGAAAGCAGCCTGTAAAGAATTCTTGAATTAGCTATGTCTGAATCAGTGATACACAAGGAATAGAGCAATTTGGGATAGTCAGTCACTATAGCTATTTTGGTTGATGCATTAATCTTCTCAGAAAAAAAAAGGTTTTTACATGTGAAGTAGGCAATACACCAAGTAAGCACTGGGGTGAGGAGAGTGGCCTTGTCAAGGGAGAAAACTGGAAACAAGGGGAATATAAGGGGAATGGGGGAGAAGGCTGAAAAACAGTAAGGTAATGATATATGATGTGATACGGGGAAAACAAAGGATAAAAATGTGCTGTTAAAGACTAAAGAGGATGTGGCAAGGCACGGTGAGACACCAACCTCAACCTGAAGATATATAGTTGGGCATTTGGAGTCATGCTCCAATGTTTTTGAACTCAGGTGCACTGAGGCCACCTTGGAATTCCTCAAAGAGGAAGCAGGCCATCCCACCCTTTGTCCTCGAGCAATTCCTTACCTTTTCTATTCTGCTGAAAGACTGACAGGATGGATAATGCTATTGTTCATTTTTCAAGTGTGCATTAATGCCATTGACTTAACTTGTCTATTTTGAAGAGCTATTAGAGCTCCTTTGTGCTGTGTCTATGGGCTGTATTGCGGGTTGTCACTCCAGCAGGGGCACATCCTGCCCAGCACTCTGCCTCCCTCACCCTGCTGCTCTCTGGCTGTCAGCTTCATTGTAAAACATCAACAGCAAAGATGTGTGCCGTGTTTTAGTCATTGCAAACAGACCGCATTATGTCAGGCTGCAAAATAATTACGTGACATTCTCTGCTTTCCAAATTCAGGATTATCTGGCCTGTGCCTGTGGCACTAATGCTACATCTGCTGGTGATGTACATGACGGCAAGAGCAGGGGCTGATTTGCAGTCTCAGGAGCTATCAAAACTAGCAGCACTGAAAACACAATAATTATATTAATTGGGCAATATCTCTACAGCACAAGCTTTAGCTTTGCCTTAGCATTTAATAACTTCTCTCATGTATTGGTTATGTCAAACGTGAAGGGAAGACAGAAAGGACTCCTCAGTGTTTTGGCTTCACAGTAGGTACACTAAGAACCAATTTGAGCTGGTCAAAATTTTTATAATGGAATATTTTCTTGTCAGAAGACATATTTCCACCAAAGGTAAAATATTCTGCAAGAATGTACTGATTCTGACAAATGTAATTCAAAAAAGAAATTGTGAAGCGTTAACATTCCTGCTTTAATATGGTTTTACTTCAAAAGCATATCCTTTACAGAAATTAAAAATTAGATTAATAATAATATCAGATCTATTGAAAAAAATTTTTTGGATTCAATTAGCATTATCTTTTCAAGGAATCATAATGAAACAAGTTCAGAAGTCACAGAATTTTCCTTCCCACTGATTTTCAATTTCTGCTATTTTCCTGCAAACATGAGGTAAAAAATTAACTCACTCTACTACTCAGAAACAGATAAACAGGCATGTAAAGGACTTTTACAACACTTTTCTCCAGAAAAGTGATGAAGCTTATAAGCTGATGTTTCTACTAAATGTTTCCTAGAACTCTGAGTAGATCCTAAAGTGATATAAATCAGCGAAGTCCACTGTGACCACAGCAGGCAGAGTTTGATGCAATCAATCACCATAAATGCTCAGGATTTTCCAGGTGCACTTGGTGCTGGACACTCACAGCATGTTTTATAAAGAGAGCACTGAAAGAATTTACCATTGCAGCCCAGGTTTCTGTCTGCTCTGTGCTGGGAACTTCTGGGAAGTCACTTAACTACCCTCTACTATCCTTCTGTAAAACTGAAATAATATTTTCCAGCTCTCATTCATTCTAGAATTAGACCTTACTCTTGCAATTCAGCAATGCTGGCAGACGATGTAGAGCAAATTGGAAGAAGAAGCAAGAATATGTGCTAAGTGTTTAAGAGTGGAAAATATCATCTAGACTATAAACAAGAATAAAGAAGTAATTTCTTCTTTTAGAATGGGGTACTGAACTTGTACACTGAGATTACACTTCTCAAGGTGCTAACCAGTAAACTCTTCATAGCTTAGAATTCTTAACTAAATTTATAATTCATTATCTCTTGCATTACTTGGCCTTAAGGACACTAGAAAACCTCATATCTCCACATTTCTTCAGTAAGTCAGTGCCTCTGATTTTCTAGCTACCTTTCTTAGCTACAGAATGACCTAATGCTGCCACAAGTGTGCTGAACTGGACAGAGAGTTAACACCGTACCAGATTTTAATAATACATCTTCCATTCCAGGTATTAAATAGGTAAAAATCTAATTCAGTAATAATTCAGAGGAAATGAATAAAGAAAACTACAAGTGCATAAACTATACTGTACACATGCATTGCAGTTAGTGATGAAACCAGACTAACAGTAAGTTAAGTGGTTTTAGTAATGGCCATCAATATTGTGCCAGTCAATAGATTTATAAAATATAAATAAATATAAAAATTGGTGTCATGCTAAAATATCCAATAGGTCAGTATCAATAACATATCAAAACCATATCAATAACAAATCAAAAAATGAGTGGTGACAGTGCTATTATACACATTTTTCATTGTGAGACCTAACAATAAAAAATACTTGAGTACCAGTTTCAGTCTGGACACATAGGAGAATGAGATTCAGGACTTCATTTTCTGCAGCCACGGAGACTGACCCATGTTGCTCCAGTACTCAACAAAATAAGGCCTGAGAAAGCAGTGGATTTCACTGAGGGCTGTGTTGCCTTTCTAATTAGGCTACTCGCTAAAGCTTTAGTGCCACACAATGACAACTGTTTGTCTACACAGGCTTAAATAGTGATGTTTTCAGTCAGTGCAATTATTTCCCTTCCTTTGGTGTAATCCCTCCTAAAATGTGCTTCAAAATTTGAGAGGTATCTCACCCCCTACAGTAAAAGGAAGCTAAGTCTGGAGTTCAATTTATTATTGTCTACCATAGATATCCTCAGCTTGCAGCAAATTAATGGAAAGGATATGTTCAGCTTGGTTAGCCCAGTGTAATGCAGTTATATTCTACTTCCTGTAGCCACTAATTCATTAAATGCCACTGCTGGCTGTGTCCCTACATCCCTCAAGATGTAGCTCTGGTACAATAAGTTCCCAGGAAAACCTTTGAACACAAGTCTTTAGTTATGAATATTGGGGTGGGGTGGGTTTCTTCTTAATTCTTTTATTTTTTTTTTTTAATTCACATGGTGAGACACTTGAAAGCTGCCATTGCAATCTGGAATTAATATAATTAAAATTTTGTTTAGAAGTCAATGTTGCTGGCATTATTGAAAAGAGAGAAAAATATTATTTCACTTTCTCCTTGGCTATGTAATTACACATAAGTAATAATTTGAGCTATTTTTTACTTGCTACAACAAGTATTGAATATCTTCTTTAATGATGAACTCGATAATACAGAAATTGGGAAGGTATTGATAGGCTCAGAAAATTGTTTGGGCAAAAGAAAACACTCCTAATGAGCAAAGTCAAGAACTATTGCTTGAAATTGAGAGTCTAGCCATCTAATCAAATAATTCCAAATCTAGTAATTATAGACCAAAAAAAAGAAAAGAAAAAACCCCAAAAATCCTCCCTAACAATAGATTACTATTAGACAAAGAGTCTCAAAAATAATAGAGATAAAACATGTATACAGAGAATTCCTAGTGCCAAATCATTGCCTACTGTCATGGCACACCCTTCTACAATTTTTCTTTGTCCTGAGGTTATTGGCTAAATTTTAGGGGCGGGAAGAATCTGACAGCAAGTCCTTAGAGAAGAAGATTTGTTGAAGGCAGGAATTTCTTTCTCCTCTTTGCTGGCAAGAGGATAATCTCATCTTCCTCACTCTGGGGCCCAATGAGGGGTATTTTAATCTCTTTTTATCTCATCACTTTTCACACCTTGTTTTTCTTCCTGGCTCTGCAATTCTACTTGGCAGTTCAATGTAGTACACATGGAGTGTTTTACATGTAATTGATACTTACTCTAAAAATCTGCGCTGTCCAATCCGCATGCCTTTTTTTTCTTTACTTGTTAGCAAATAGTCACAAATGAGTTGTTTCCTGAGGTCTCCAGGGTCACCACGCGTCACTTTTCTTACCATGTTTTATATATATATATATATATATATATATATATAAATATATAAAAATATATATATATATATAAATATATAAAAATATATATATATATAAAAATATATAAATATATATATATATATTATTTTTATATATATATATATGTATGTGTATATATATAATGTATATATATGTTTTATATCTATATAATGTTTTATATATATATATATATATATAAAAAACATTATATATATATATATATATATATATATAATGTTTTTATATATATATATATACCACATTCCTCTCCACTGCACCAGGTCCCAAATTTCAAGCCTCTCTTGCTATACCATGCCCATACTCTGTATTACTTCACTATATGAAGATTACAGGGGGTTTTCTTTTCTATGCAGAAAAATCTTCAGTGGTTACTATCATTTACACAAAAATAAAGAAATCTTTAAGTTTATCACGACAAGTCCCGACAAAACCCAAGGAGAATCAGTCCAGAGACCTTGTTCTGATTTCAGCTAGGGTTGGTAACAAGGCTCTACCATCCTTGACAGCATTTCAGTTTTTGGGATATGAATGCAGAAAATTTTAGTGAGCTTTGTAAGTAAAAAATGAATGCTGACAAGCTGGACAGTTGTTAATCCATCACTTAAACCATCAATTAACATCACTTAACTTATCCTGGTGGTATTAGAAGGTTTAAAGGAGGTACCAGCCACTATTCCTTTCCAAGAGAAGAAGTAACCACAGACCAATACACTGCTGACAGCCCATGAAAATTATTATCTTTCATTTCAGCAATGAAACAAACCCACAGACATTATTAAATATTGGAACTGCTTGTGTGGTTTCAGATACATGTGGTTCAAGGGAATGTCTTCAGGAAATGGTTTGATATTTGACTCACCAAGATCAATGCAGTTATGCAATTACCAAGAACATGTTTACACAGTGTAATACTTTGAACATATTTTCCTAGAATTCACAGCAAAACCAATTTTGCAATGAAATATAGTGCTTAATAAAGGCTGGAATTCTGCTTTGTGAACATTTTATTATATAAACATTCATAATAGCTCCTAGGATGGAGGTGCTACTAAAGCAGAGAGGAAAAAATACTTCAAGCAAGCCATACTTTTTCTTTTAAAGTAAAATGCCAATAACCTATCATGACTGTGATGGTATGACTCACTTTAATACTGACACATATAGATCCCACAAACCACAGAAACATTTGGGCTGCGATTTTTAATGGCCTTTTAAAGACACAAACAATAAAAGCAAACAATAAAACATCTTTATTGCGTTGCTGTACTTGGCAAAGGGACCAGAACAGCTTTGGAGGACGGCTGTGCTGGGTCTGGCTGGGATGGAGTTAAATTCCCTCACGGTAGCCTATGTGGTGTCATGTGCTGCATTTGTGGCTAAAATGGTGTTGGTAAAGTGCCAAAGTTTCTGCTGCTGCTGAGCAGTGCTTGCATATCACCAGGATATTCTCTCAGGCTAGAAGTGTGAAAAGATGAGCAAAAATTTGGGAGGGACACAGCTGGGACAGCTGGCTTCAACTGGCCAGGGATAACCCACTCCATACAACATCATGTTCATCAGTAAAACACTTAGGGAAACAGTGTGGGGGGCAAGGATTTAATTAATAACCCAATCATTTTCCAAAGCAACTATTCATACTGAGGCCCTTACTGCCAGTGGCTGGACACTGCCTGCTAATGGGAATAAGAGAATAAATCTCCTCACCTTGCTTTGTTTCTGTGTGACCTTTGCTTTATTTGTTAAACTGTTCTCATCTCAACCCTCAAGTGTGCCCATCCCTGTGCTGCTGGGAAGAGGAGAATGAGACTTGCAGGGCGTTAAACTGAAGGCCAGGAAAGGCAGACCCACAACAACACATTCATTTAAAGGTAGTGAAGCTATTGCCACTGTTTTCATATGCCACTGAGAAAATAATAATCTCATTGTAGACTGTTTGATAAGGACTCTCAAAAAGTACGCCTGAACATAATTTTTGTTATTTATAAAACCATTATATAAAAATATCATACTAATAGCAAGAAATGTAGGAACTGTTCTTTTAGGGCTTCTTCACCAGAGTTGAACATGAAGTTATTTATAATTTTGTACCAGACACAAAACCAAAAGTTTAGCTGGGTCAAATCCCAAAGTCAATTACGAAGCTCCTGATTACTTCAGGTTGCAAAAATTACTCTCTACAAGACATGAATCAGAAATGAAGGCAGAAAATGTTTAGAAGTTACCCAGATAACAGAAACTTTTCCAGATCATTATATATAGTTTCATCAATTAATCTGGGATCAGATCATCCAAAAGATAGGAATAGAAGTCATATTTGAAGAATTATATTTAAATGTACTTAAATAATTCTGTTGAGCTTTGCTTACCAGAAAACCAATATATTTTCACAATAAAGAATTTGTTTATATTATTCTTCAGTTACATTTGAAACATAATAAATTTCATAAGCTAATAATGTTCAAACTTCAAAAGCAGGCAGATTAGAAAAAGAAACCCTAAAAAACTGCTGAAATGTTTGAAAATACCTTGAAATATCTTCACATATCCATGTTTATTTCAGAATACCTTTATAATCCTATTAGACTGTTTGCAGAACACAAGTTCTTCATTTCTCCAAGAATTGGTTCTGACTGCCAGATCAGTCACCTCTAAATTTACTTTTATTTATGTATTTTCCTTTCCTGAAATTTTATTATCATTGTTTGATGTTATAATGGATTTTAAAGCTACCTGTGCAAGAGAAACGTGGAAATTCAGCAGTACTATTATTATTGGCGCCTGAAGACTGTGCAACTCTACAGCAAGCAATAATTTCTCATTTTATAGTTTGGATCTTTCCTTCTTTGCCATATTAGACACAATTATTTCCATTCTAAAATATATATTTAGTACAATGATAAAAAAAGTCGTTTTCAAGTAGAAAAAGAGGACTGAAACAATTAAAGGTATTTAATGTCTTAAATGGGATATTGTGAACTAAACAAGTTTGAAAACATTAACGAAGAAAAATTTTGAAAATATTTGTCATGCCCACATATATATGTGGTGATAAAATGAGAGAAAACTTTTCTGAACTGAAGGAGGGTAAATTTAGAATAGATATTAGGATGAAATCTCTTACCATGAGGGTGGTGAGGCCCTGGCACAGGGGAACCTCTGAATGCCCCTTCTCTGGCAGTGTTCAAACCAGGTTGGATGGAGTCTGGTGGAAGGTGTCCCTGCCTACAGCAGGGAAAATTGAAATAGATAATATTTAGGGCCCCTTCCAAGCCAGGCCATTCCATATTTAAGACTTATATTTGAATCTATAGAATTTGTACTGTATACTGGAGAACTTCTGTGCCCCACCATTGGGTCAGCCCGACTAATTCCATGGAGCCTTGTTTCCAGAAGAAAGGAGCTGGACCTCTCACCTGCAGAGCACAAAGCAGATTAAGTCATAGATATGGAACCTTGAACTCACCACTAGTTGAGTTCAAGACGAAGTCTTGCACCTTTTCCCCTTCAGTGCTCCTGGTGTGACTCCACACAATTTGTTGCAAAGCATCACAGAGAACAGAAAGTGTCTAGAATAAGGTGGGTCATGAGGTATTTCACTGTGGTGCTTATCTATCAGCAGCATTCCCATTTCTCAGGGCTCCTAAATGAGTGTTAACTTTCATAAAAATACAAAACAGCTTAATCTTCCCAATAAATAGAGATCACTTAAGCACATACTTCAATGTATTGCTTAATTAGGCAACAGATCAATTACTAACATCACATTTCTCCTAATAAAATGACAAAGCTATGGCCTGGAATAAGTTTGTTGTTTGTGAAGGAATATTTTTGAAGAGGCTATAGAGTCTTTTGGATAATATAGGCAAAAATTTCTTTTGTTATTTAGTAAACAAAATAAAATTTTAAATATATTAAAAATAAGAAAATATTAATTCATTTTAAAAGAGGATTCTGTAATTTCTGTGATGGCCATTTGTGTCCTCACCATGATGTAAACAAGCAGGAGAGCTGTTCTGTGCTAGGTGCACTGAGAACTTTGAATTCCTAAGTATTTATTGGGCAGATGAATCATATGTAACTATTTTATGGTCAGCATTATCAAACTGATACAAGATGCTTCTCACCTAACACATCTTCATTGACACATTTTGTTATACAGTTAGATTATTCTAAAAAAAGATAAAAATTAATTTAATTTCATATGGTATATACTTTTACCACACATATATATTACCTTAGAAAACACTCCTAAATACAAATCCCAACCAACATCCTATTTCAAGTATGAAATATTTAAATGGCACTAGAACTCCTGTCCTTTTTAATTTTTTTTAAACTTCATAGAAGACTTATCAAGCATACTGGAATTTGTTATATCTTTGACACACTGAAAAAACCCAATTTTTCGATATTTGTCTGTCCTTTTTCTGCAAAATTATCACTATTTCTGTTTTTCATAGAGTTTTGTTAATCCATCACATCCATTTATCCAAGTTGCTGCCTCTGACAGATCTAATTGATGACACATTTTGTATTATGTTGACTGGTAAAATATTTAAAAAACAAGGACAAATTGACTGAGGTCAGTAAAAATAAAGTAGCTTATCTCTGTGCTGCATCTCCTTTTCCTTCATATATTTTTCTTGTCAAAGGTATCAGTAATGCTTCATTTTCATAGTCACAGTTTAGAAAGTCTGAGGATTTAAATGTCACCCTTCATTATTGTTTGATGTGATAAAGGTTTCATGCTACAGAGTTCCTGAGTAAGGATAACTGTTTATCCAATTCTTTAAGGAAAAGTATTAATTTTGCTTCTTAAACCAGTTATCAGAAGTCTTTTGTCCTTTGTTACATACACTATTAAAAAGATCTTATGAGACTTAAAGTTCATCTACAAAAATATTTTATGTGTTTTCTGAAATGTCCTTTACGTGTTTCACATTTAAATTCTGCCAGGTAAGGGCTTGATAACTTTTCCCAGTAGGAGAGATGGTGCTTAGGTGACACCGTGAGTGAACTTTAAGGCATTCAGAACCATATGCTCCCATGGTCTTCATGCTCAAAGGAGGAAAGAGGAGAGGAAAGGAAAGGAAAAAGGAAAGGGAAAAAGGGGAAAAGGGAACAGAAAAACAAAACAAAATGGAAAACTAAAAATGAAAAGAAAAACTAAATACTAAAAGAAAAAGAGAAAGGAAGGGAAGGGAAGTGGAAGGGAAGGGAAGGGAAGGGAAGGGAAGGGAAGGGAAGGGAAGGGAAAGGAAAGGAAAGGAAAGGAAAGGAAAGGAAAGGAAAGGAAAGGAAAGGAAAGGAAAGGAAAGGAAAGGAAAGGAAAGGAAAGGAAAGGAAAGGAAAGGAAAGGAAAGGAAAGGAAAGGAAAGGAAAGGAAAGGAAAGGAAAGGAAAGGAAAGGAAAGGAAAGAAAGGAAAGGAAAGGAAAGGAAAGGAAAGGAAAGGAAAGGAAAGGAAAGGAAAGGAAAGGAAAGGAAAGGAAAGGAAAGGAAAGGAAAGGAAAGGAAAGGAAAGGAAAGGAAAGGAAAGGAAAGGAAGAAAGGAAAGGAAAGGAAAAGGGAAAAATGAAAGGAAAGGAAAGGGAAAAAATGAAAGGAAAGAAAAACGAAAAACGAACAGAAAAAAGAAAGAAAAGTGTAAAGAAAAAGAAAAGCAAAAAGAAAAAAAAAGTGAAAAGGAAAAGAAAAGCGAAAAGGAAAAGAAAAGCGAAAAGGAAAAGAAAAGCAAAAAGGAAAAGAAAAGAGAAAGGAAAAGAAAAGAGAAAGGAAAAGATAAAGGAAAAGGAAAAGAAAAAGGAAAAGAAAAAGGAAAAGAAAAAGAAAAAGGAAAAGAAAAAGGACACAAAAAGAAAAGAAAAGGAAAACCAGGGAAAAAACCCAAACTCCCAAATAAAAAAAAAAAAAAAAAAAAAAAAAAAAAAACAAAGTCTTCTCCTTCAAATTCAATATATGAGCTAAAAGAGATTTACTCATAATCCTCCTGGGCCAGGCAATAAAAAATGGCCAAATTTATCAACAGTTTAGTGTCCCAAAAAGCTTGTAGGACCTCCAGCCTGTATCTCTCCAGCTGGGAGGAGTGATGCTCTTTTCAGCTCAGCCCACAGCTGGTGGGGACGCCCCATTGTCCCAAGGGATCTATGCAGGGCACATCCTTCCATCCCAGAGAGGCAAGAGAGGTTCTCAACACAAATGCCCCCTTTAAGCACTGATAATTGAGTGGATAAATGGAAGCTGAGCCCTAATAGAATGTTTCTACCACAATACCAGTCCCAAAACCAGCAAGAGACAGCAGAGTTTAAAAAAGTAAAACATACATCCCATGCATGCTAATTATTCCTGCCAGGATTTCTGGCTATTCTTTAGGCAAGGAATGTAGCATATAACAAACTATATTGACTGCATGAACAGAAGCTTGCCAAGGAACATGCCATTTTAATAGATATATTTTTTAATCTAGCTTTCAGTGTTCTTGCTACTCTCCCTCATCCACAGTATTCCTTTACTCTGAGATGTGCATTCCCACCCACCACCCCAGAGTTTCAACCCCAAGATATTTTGGGTTATACAGACAGGCAAAACCCCAAACCTTTCAAATTCTTAAGATTATGATTGCAGCTGAGCAGGATCTTACACTGGGGAGTGTGGAAATAGTGTAATTTTCTACCTCTTTGTTCCTTGCAAATATGAATACTTCATATATAAACACTTCTAAGTGTCTGCAATTAAAGAAAGGTAAATTGTTTTTGATTCAATTATGGGTAAAGACATTTACCTTTTACTAAAATTATGGCTGCAGCATTTTGATGGTTTGCTTTCCTTTTTCTTACAAGTATGCCTTTGAATCCTGTGGAAGACTAGAGAAGGATTTCACCAGGGATCCTTCCAAACTCCTTCTCTTTTTTATAGCATCTTTTTAAGCAGCATTATTAGTGTTGGAAAGCTTTCCTTGTCTGCATTTCTATTCTGTGAAGTTTTCATAATTAGGTATGTATAATTAAGATTTCCATTAGGTTTTTCTTTTTTTTTAATTCCCTGTGTCCCAATAAAAATGACAGATAAATGCCTTGAGACTGTTATGCCTTAATTGTTCCCCAGGAGTTAGATTACTGAGTTAGGACCTGATTCATACACATTTTATGCACCATTTCCTTGACTTTTTTTTAATAACATTTTGCTCAGAAACTTAATATTACCGAGAAAAGTGCCAGTACTCCTTATTTATGTAAATCCCTTGGGAATAGTTGCCATGTCTTCCCTCTGCACCTCATTATGCACTACATGCATTCCAAAGAAGAGGAAGAATCAGCTGCAGTAGTCCAACTAACCAAATATTTACAGCTTTTTGTTGTTATTTCAACCTTTCAGATAAATCATGCCATGGGTTTCAGCAGCATATACCTCAAAAAAGCCACTCTGAATACACATCAGTGTAAATAAAACCAGATTTTGAATACTAAGAGACAGCCATCAAAAGAACGATCAAGAAAATGGGAGCACACGTAGCAGCCTGTTTTTCAGACTTTATAAATATTTCATCATAAGACTTAGTCACTATTATGCAGGGGTGAGCTGCTAAAGGAATATTAAAATAATTTGCTTAAGAGTCAGACATAGAGTGAGTACAAGTCATATTGCTCCTCTTTTCCATGGAAATCAAACATCAATGGGAAGAAGAGCTTTTCTCACAGCCAGTAGGAGTAATGCAGCTAAAAAAATGCTGGAGCTGGAAAGGGTCATGGTGCAACCTTCTCTATGTGGAATGAATCACTTCTATACCAGCCCTGCTGTACATGACAGAATTATTAGTGCAGCACAGCTGGAAAAACCAGTCACGGCATACTTACTGGAAAGCATTTTTTCATTTAGCTTAAACCCAGCAAATTTACTTCCTTTGCCTTTTCTGATAACTTGCCTGCCATTTCAGTGTCCCAAAAACCTAGAGTCTGTCAGCCTAAAGGGCACTGAGCAAGGCAGAATTACTTGCTGCGCTCCTCTGCTTTGGAGACCCATTCCAGTTAGACAAAGTCTCCTCAATTCCTTTTTGCTGCCCTCAAAAAACCCTTCATACTTTTTCTTTGTCAAACGTATCAGGCCAAGATATTGGTGACAGTTTTGTTTCTCCCAAGAGTGAAGCTGTGGAAGGATTCTGTGTCCTGAGAACAAATTCTCAGTGAAATCTGTTCATTATACTTGGCTGTTGGAATGCAGTTAGGTCAAACAAACCTTTTTAAAAACAAGTACTTTTTCCTTGAAATGAAAAATTTAATACATTTTTCTTGGATGGGCCACATGTCACAAGACATCCAATAAAGAAAAAGAAAATCTTTTGGTTGTCCAATATTATGTGGACAAATTAAAGGGATAAAGTACACAGAAAACATGAGGTGGTTTTTTTCCTCCCTTTGGAAAAGGGTAATTTGCTTCTTCCTTTAATTCAGGTTTTCCCAAGTTCTTTTCCTTTCCTCCTCCCTCATACAAAGTAAGGATAGCTCAAAAGAGACTGTAACTCAAAATGTCTGGGATTCCAAAAACCCCAATAGGACAGTATAAGAGATTACAAATGTACAGGGAAATATTTACATGCAAATAAAATAATACCAAAAAACAAACAAACAAAAATAAAAATCTCCCAAATCACCTGTTTTTCATCTCTGTGCTAAATAATACTCCACGTTTCTGTTGCAAACACATGTGGACTTTTTTGAGGGTCATGCTGCTTCAATATTCTTTTTTCCAGAGGCTTTAAAGAGGTTGAATCCTTATGATTCACTCACCTGAGAACCTCTTCAGAAGCTTTCAGCTGAACTCTTGCTGAACTAAAGCTGCAGAGGAAGAACAAATGATCTATTCTTTTTCTAAAGAAACTGAAAATTGTTCTTTACTTGGCCTTCCAGATGCAATTTAATAAGTTTTTTTGTTTGCTTGCTGTAGCTGGCAAATGCATGTTCAAAATTAAATGCTTGGGATGTATTTTTGCCTGTGAACACACAAATTTGATGCTTAAAATTATCATGAATTCATTGCTTCCCACCCTTGCTGTTGAAGCTTTTCACTCCTGAGCAAAAGAGGGAAAATTAATATTCCCTGAGGATACATACAAGTGTTTATAACTATGACTGTAACAGTTACTAATAAATCTGTAATAATTAACCTAAGTCTTAAAAGCAAGTAATTACATCCTTCTTCCCAGCCCCCCCAAGCTGTACATTCATACACAGCTTTTGATGAGTTTAAGCTATTCTTACCAAAAACAATAACTCATGGAAGGCACCAGCACCCCTTCTGCAGAGAAACATATTGCAAAAAATGTGACAGGCTTCCTGAGTTCCTCCAGGAACAATCCTCCAGATTTCCCTTTTTTCCAATGGAAAATCTGAACTAAGCCCTAAAGGAAAAAAGGAGCTTGCTCTCAATTGTCTCAAGACATTCTGATTCTCCTGGAATTTATATAGTCATAAGCTCATACCTTCTTTTTCTATTATTTTTTCACTTTTATGTTTGACTTATTGAAGAATAAGGGGGGGAATCAAACACTGTGTACTAATATCCTTTGACTTGCTCACAGACCTTCTAGAGACAACAACTTATTTGACTGTGAGCAAAAGTTAATGTTATCTGTCATTGATTTCATTTCAGGAAGGACAGCCTATTGCCATATTATTCAATATGTGTGTGTACACAATCTCTGGGAAAAAAACCAACATTTTTTTCTTGGAACAAATAAATATTTATTTTCATCTTATATTTTTTACAGAAAACTCATTATTTGTATCCTAGACAGAATATTTAACTGGAACAGGAGATTATTTCAGAAGTTTACAGACAGAACTACATATAGATGGAAAGAATGCTTTTCTAGAGGTTAACTGCTCATCTGATGGAATTTTGCAGTAAGATTTTCAACAATGTTGAAGATACCTCAAAACGTCCCTATTAGAAGAATAGTCAGGAATACAGGTGCTTCAGAAGTTAAAATCATTTGTACAGTAATACTGCCCAGGTGACCTCAAAGTGGAAGTGATGATTTTTAAAAAAATCTGGATCAGAAGGTGTTCATCTGCTGATAATTATATATTTAATGTATATTTTACTGACAACATCTTCTTTTTTTGGTGAGAAGGTGAAGGGGGTAGGGTACCCATTAGGCAAATTATAATAATTATAAGAATATAATTACAAGTCAAAGAGCTTAAAGTGAAGTAATAAATAAATTACTTCTACTAGTATATTTTAAAAATAGTTTAACTCTCTTTTAAAAAAAGTTGAGTTTTAGGTGGTTTTAGTAATCGCCCTGTTAAGCTTTCCTATTTGATGCCTACAAAGAGAATTGGAATGGGAGCATTCCTTATCAGAGGAATGAGGTCTAATTAGGTCTAATAAATATTAAAAACAATGAGGTCTAACAAATATTAAAAACAAAAAAAAAAAAAACCCAACCAATCAACCAAGAAAAAAAACCAACCTTTTTTTTTTTTCTTAGTACCATGCAATTTTTAGTGGCTACCAAAATTTTTCTTTTTTCAAATAGCCTTCCATGATTGGGAAGTTCACAAGACAGGTAAAATATTATAAATCTTGATTGATAGAGTGTGCTAATGCACTTGGCACTTGTCTCTGTCAGATATCAGTCAGTGATAAAAGCAGAAGAAGCAACTTTATACTTTGGGCAAGAGCAATGTGTCTGTGTTTCACTCCAGGTGAGTCTGGTGCAAGAGTGGCAGAATCTGTAAAACACTGGAATTTTCCTAAATGCCTATGCCATCAGTTTACAGCTAAAGAAAACAAGTATAGTGCATGAAACTCTACTTGACAGCCACAATCTTGATAAGGAATAAAACTTTTAGTTTGATTAAGAAACATCAGTTTATCAAAGTAATCTGTTCAGAAGGAAAAAAAGTCACTCTGAAAAGTTTCTCAATTCATAGCCATTTGCAAGAAGTTTTATAAATGCTTATTATAAAAAAAAAAATGAATTTTTTTCTTATTGCAAGGTCTTAAGAGCAACTACTTCAGGCTTAAATAAAATATGCATTCTCCAATTATTTCAAGTGATTTATGCAGGAACTGAAACATTTTGCTCGACAAATATTTACTAATATCGGACCGAAAGAAAAACGCTGAAGTCAAGCTTCCACAGAAATGATTTTTGAAAAACTTCCATTGGCTCCCACTCCATTGTCCTCCTTAACAATAGAGTGCTGTAACAGAGTTCCCATCACAGTGCTCATCGAGCCTCCACTTATTACAGTAAGTGCCTGGCTGATTATTCTGTGCCAGCAGCACATTGCACTCGCTGCTCTTGAACCGGCACTGGCGGTTCACGGTCAGGTTAGGAATGAAGGCAGCCCTAAATTGTCTGATATGTGTTCATACACACAGAAATGGCTTCTGCCCTCACTTGGAGTGTCTCAGTAAACTCTGGAGCCTGCTTGGCTTAAATGAGGAGAAAACTGTTGAATTATTCTTAAGAATGATGTGCAGCTGCTCAGTTTGGAAAGCGGCTCTTGGCGGCAGGGCCTGCAAGGCCCAGCTGTGTCAGCCTGGGCAGAGCTAACAAATCCTCTGCTCCCACGAGGGAAAAACAGCACTCACCAAGGGTGGGAGGATGGGGCAGTGCTAATTACTTCGTATTTTAAAGACATCTCCTGGTTATCATCTGCAATGTGCTATATCTTCATTTAAACTGGGATAAATCGCCCTGTGTGGCATTGCAGGAGATAAGGGCAACCAAAATACAGGATGGATATTTTTCATGCTCTCCTTGTAAAAATACAAAAGACCATAATTACCACCCCCCAAAAAAGCCTCCAACGAAACAAAACACAACCCAAATGAAACAAACAACCCACCAAAACTTCCTAACAAAGCCACCCAAGACAAACTCCACTGCATGACTCTCACTACAGCTTGAATATCCTTTGCAAAACTTCCAGTACCTTTTTCTCTGTGATAAAGAACAACTGATCTATGGCTTGAGATTTAACTGGCTCTGGAGTCAGATTGGGCTTTTTTCACATAACAATACTACACTTCAGCTTGCGAGTCATTCTCTAGATGATAATTCAATATTAAGGGTGTTTGTAAAGAATCTTTAAGTATCTATTTCTGTAGATAAGTTTGCTACTGTTTTCTAATCCCTTAGTAAGTAAAAGGAGGCAATATAAAAAAATTAGGATGTTGTCAACGTTTGTAATGAAAGGGAAGTGGACAGAAACAGGAAACTCTCAGCAAAGTGGCTGAGCCACAGATAATTTCTTTTGCTAGTGGACTTAGACAAAACAAAGTTTGTTTTCTCTGTTAGATATCAGTGAAGGGACAGAAGGAGCAAGCACCAGTAACATGGCATTTATTCTGAATATACAAAGCACTAAGATTCCATTATCTATAGGGGATGGGCAAAAGCATATATTTATCTAATATTAACTGAGAAGCATTTGGTGAACTTTTTCATTGTTCTTTCAAAATCATGATTCATTCTCCCTTGGTCTTCACTAATTATATTTTGTTTATTCTTTTCTTAACTTAAAATAAGCTGTTTTCCATGTTATATTTTTTGGTACAGTATATGTGGGTTTACACATCATTAACCCAGAAGAGCTGAGGCATAATTCATATATAGTTGTATCTTTCTCCTTCTGTAGACTTCAAGAATCTTTTCTTGTGCCCAAAGCAAATGACCATTGTACTAGACAGTGGTTATCCCCTCACTGCTCTGATGGTCACTGCCTCTATCATGTAGCAAATGGCTCCCATTTCATCTTCATTCTCATAGCTGGCAAATAATATCTTATTGTCTCCTACTGATTCAGAACATCAGTAGTGTTCAACAGAAATTTAAATGCCTGTGTAGGTCAAGTCTGCATCAACACTGAGCTACAAGATAAGGAATCAGCAGGTCACAAGCAGTTACAGTATTATAAACATTTCTGCAGGCAAGTCACAGGCCCAGGTTCCTCAAAGATGATAGTAGCCAGATACATTCATTATTAAGACATCAAAATAAAATATATAATTTGATCTTGGAAATGTTGGCAAGTTAGTAATAATAAGTATTGTAGTGAAAATATAAAAAATATTATCTTTTTGTGGAAAGGAAACATTACAATTAACAAGCAGAGGTATTCATAAATTCTGCTATTTCTTTCCTTTGGCAAACACAGACTTTGAAAAACTCTTCTGAGCATACCAGGTGCCTCGGACACAACATATTTGAATGTAAAAGCAGCAAAGGTTAAAACCTATGCTGAACTATTTCCACTTTTTATGTGAGACTCATCTTGTAAAACCCAGTAAAAGGTGCAATAACACAAGATTTGTAACTGAAGTTACCCTATCTGTGCACCTCTTTTAACTCCTACAAAGCATGGCAGATGTGGTCACAAAGGCAATGGATCTGGATGCTGGGGAATAACACCAAGAACAAAAACCCATTTCCCTGATACTGTGGCTGTGTGCAGCTTAAAATCTTCCACACAGATCAATATTAGACCCCATCACTCATCAAGTCAGGATGAAGAATAACTCCTGAGAACATTGGTAGGTGCTAGAAACTAGGAGAAAGATAACTGAGGATAGAAAAAGCCATGCACGTTGAGATGAATCAATTTGCAAATGAGGCCATTGAAACAAAGATCAGGAGTCTAGAAATAAGGTTTTGAGATGAGGAGATAATTCCTAACAATGAGTAATGCTAGAAACACAGCTTCTTTTCAGCTTCAGAAACAAGATAGGTGACTTGTGCACTGCATGCAATTATCCTTAGAAGAGAGTACAGAAAGCAAATGAAGTGAGGAAAGGTAGAGCAAGAATAAGTACATGGAAGCAGACAATTCAACTGAGAAATCTGACTTTTTTCTTTAACTAGATTTGTAATAAATATCATCAGAATAAGTTAAGACAGCTGCCGTTCCTCATGGTTCCAAAGGTTTCCAGTTCACAATTGCACATTCTTTTTGTGTTGCTTTGTTTTGTTCCCTTTTGAAACCATTTTATTTTCCATCTTGAAAAAAACTTATATGTATACCTAGGGAAAATATCCATGAAATGATCTACTGCAGATCACAAAGTTAGATTGATATATATACATATTTCTGTACTGATGCTTGTGAAACAACTTGTGTACTGGTAAAAAGCTTCAAAGGATAAATTCCATTAGCTCTAGGAATTATTTGCAGTATCAACATATGAATACTTTTTTCTAGTTATGGTGCTGGCCACTTTCATATTTAGTAATATATCTAGGTTGTTGAATATGTTATTAATATAAACAATATGCAGAAACTTTTTGTCATATTTATCTTGTGTCTTATCATAGGAATTGTCCGGTTTTACTGGATTTTTTTCATTCTTTTACCAGATATTGCAATGTCTCATTGCACATTTTTATAGAAATGTCTATTGCATTTAAAGAAAAATAACTTAGGAATACAACTGCTTGTAATGGTTGAATTCTCACGGGGAGTAAAAGAATTGGCAACATTTTGGAAATACAGAATAATCTAAATAATTTAAAGTTCCTTATGCTAAAATTAATAGTGTAAAGGACAAGTTACTGAAATTAGAATTACCTCCTTCTCATAAGGGGAATGAATTAAAGAAATAAAGCCTCTAAGCATCTTTTCGAACTGTAACTCCTGGATAAGTGCCACATCTGCCTTGTGTGGTTTAATTTACTGATGATTTTACCTTTTTTTCCTCAGGAAAACAAAGCGTTTATTCTTATAATATGACATGTCACAATATTACAATGATTATCCAGTTGCTTTATGTATGGTCATAATACCATCTGCTTTGCAGCTAGCCTTCTTTTGCATGTGTACCATCTGGAACATCTATCTATATTCTAATTATTGTACAGATGAGATTTTTGTTTTTACAGAAACACCATATTGGCTGTATCCTTCATCGATTTCTTAATTTCAAAAAATACAATGCAAAGTAATGTGGAACAGAAGCAAAAACTTGGCATCTTAAATTAGTTCTAGCTGTCTGATTTTCCTCTGCATTTCTCCTAAGGAACGAAACAAAAACCAGAAACCTAAATGTAATTACAACTACTTAGCTATTTATTTTAGGAGAAACAGGATGTGGGTTTCTAGGAGAGATGAGATGGCCCTTTTAGATTCAAGTAGTTTGGTGGATATATATATATATATATATATATATATATGTACACACACACGTCAAATCTTCTAAAATTCATCTTAATTCAGTTCTCCACCATTCTGTGCAAGTACAAAAACAAAAGTTGAAAATGCTCCTAAGACCCGCCTCAGTCATTTGCACACCTTTGCCTCACACAGACCATCAGCTCTTACATTGTTTATTCATAGCAAAAACATCATTAGGTTAAGAGTCCATAACAAATTCATTAAGTCTCAGAGTTCCTGCAGGAGGGAGATTTGGCACAAACTTGCAGGGAGGGGCAGACAGTGACTCAGAAACAACAAAGGGAGCATGCGGTAGCAGCAACCCATCCTGTGCCTTTTTAAGCAACCTTAGAAAAGTTAGAAAAAGCTTTCTCTTTGCCTCACTTACTATTAAATAAAAAAATATATTCATTTTATGGCATCAACATTTAATTTTGTTTGGTTTTTATCTCGCTTTTTGGGGGAATGTTTTGAACCTTCAAAGTTCTTCCCGTTGCATTCACAGAGTTCAGTTTTCTTTGCCCTTCTGTGTTTAAACAGGTTCGTAACACCCACACCAGCAAGCCTGCAGGGTCTGCACTATTGCTCAGGAATGCTCCAGGGCATGCCCTAAAACCCCAATATCCAACCAGGACCTCACTGCACCTTGGCACCACCCCAGGGAAGAAACAGACAGATGGAGTAGGATTCTTCCTAGATCTCAGATAATAAATGGCATGACACCAGTTTTAACAAGGTAGAATCGAAACAAGAATAAAAAGAAGAATTAAAAAAAGAACATAGATAGGAAGTATAACTTTACATGCTGGGAGCTCCCCTTTTATGCAGCGTTGGGCACACCCTGGGTGGATTTTTTATGGCACAGTGAATAGATTCTGTCTGTGGAGAGCTCCTTCCTCTTCCCATACTGTGCCTTTGATTCAGAGCAACAAGCATAACTACTGCTCTACCTTCAGATTTTCTTTCCAAAATTATCCCAACTGTTAAGGCAAACAGATGTAACTACCACTTATTTAATTTATTTTCAAAATGGGGATGCCTCTGGTGCATCAGGTCTGCGAGATGCACTCTACATCATCCCTTAATAATGATATAATACAAGGGCATCAGCACAAATGAGTTGAAATGCCCACTGATTAGCATAGATATCGGAAAACCTGGAAGTTTCGTACAAAAGACCATATGAAAAAAACATATAAGTATGGTCAGTTTGCACAGAATGTCTATTTTCATTCATATTTTATTGTAGTGAAAGGACTTGGGTGATACAGATATATGAAATACTAGAGAACTCTATCTGGCAACCAAAGGAATTTTTTTTATTTCTAAAAATTATGTCCCTGGAACAGTTTCAAATATCACATAAAATACCCATCTCAGAATAGGAAATAGTCCAACATTACAGCAACTTTCTGGTCCAAAACAGCAAAGCTTCAAATTAGGATATTAAATTTCAGGTGAAGACTGGAAAATTTATTTCCAACTCTACCCTGCTTTTCTTTTCTTTTTTTTTTTTTTTTTTTAAGTCATTACAAAAGAATAATCAACATCCAGATATGAATGCTTCTGAGTCTTTCTGTACTAGAAAAATTTTAAATGAAGCTGTGCTAAATTATAAATCTTTCATTCCAGTCTCAGCCCTACCTTAAGTAACTTTGAGAAGACTCATTTGTAATAATTAATAACTTTCCCTTTAGGACAAAAGGTGGGGCTCATAATTAATCACTGATATGAAAAGCACAAAAATGTTAAAATCACACAGTAATAGGTCTGGGGTATACTATACACGACTACCACGTTCAATATTTATTTTACTTCCCCAAAGCTTTGATGTATTTTGTAAGACAGAGGCTTTCTGGCTGCAATTACAGCAAATGCCACCAGTGCATCACTGCTTTTTACATTTGTAGTTCTTTGTGTGCCTGATGCAGTGTCCTGTCAGAGGCCAGGCACTGGTGATCGGCCCACTGATCTTTCCAGGGATGTTTCTAACAAGGAAAGGGAGCCAAGCCTGCATTTGGACAAGTCAAACACATTTTCCAAGGGTATAAATGCATAAGACAAAGGTGGTTTCACTACTATTGTCCATAGAGTGTTTCACTATTTGTCACCTCTTGCACAGCTGCAGCAGAAGCGCCTCTTCTACAGCCAATAAATTAACAGGAAAGAGGAGAGAGCAAGAGACACTTCTCAAAGGAAAGAACAATCTGAACCACACTTACAATCACTTTCCTTATAATCAACATTTTTATCTAAAAGGTAACTTGCAGTTTGAGATCGTCGGTGACCTTTAAAGAATATCATCATGGGTACGTGTTTAAAATATATATTGCGCTGTGTAGGGTGTCCAATTTATTTAGTCTGGTTTTCAACTTTGTACAACACTTTTCCTTGGGTTTTAAACCTAAGTTTTCTTTCTTTCCCATTAAAATTTACATAGTAGTGAAACCTGAGATAAAAAAAAAAAAAGATAATAAAATGCATCAGGTAAAGTCATATAAAACTCTCTAAAACTGAAATACTGAAATAAAGCATCAAATATGCTAAAGGCTATTGCTTCCCCTAGTGTAATATTGCTTGCTTTTAAATTGTTCTCTTCTGGTAAGAAATCAATAAAATACAGAATTCCTTTAATTAGCTAGAATTTCAAATTAAGCATTTGATCCTTTTAGATTTGCTAGGAAAAAGCCTACAGAAATTAATTCAGTGGAGAAATTATATACAAATTGCAAGATGTTATTTAATTCTCAGTTAATTAAGTAAAATATTCTCTATTTTTTCCCCAGACTGAATTGTGCAAAATGATTCTAAAAAATCTGCAGCTTACATAACTCCTCAGTAAAAGACCAGCTCTTGATTCAATGCATGTAGAGACAAGTTAAACAAAACTAAATCCATCATTGAAATTAAAAGAACTATAAAAGAATTAAAAGGCCAACATGAAATTTTTAAAAAGGCTCAGACCAATGACCCTGATTCATTTTTTAAGTAAGGAGAACTTCTTGCATATGACCTTAGCTTATAACTCTTTTATGACTTTGGATTTAATTGAGCCAGTAATTCCTAAAAGTCTAAATTATTTCCTCCCTACACCCTTTTAATACTCAGTCTCTGCTTCCTCAGTAATATATCCCTGTCATTCATAGCACTGAAAATAGAATTTAAATGGTTATTTATAGCCAGTATTCATCTATTTATGGAGAGATTAAGTAATACCTGAATGATGGAAGTACCTAAGTAACTAGGACTTCCTCAAGAATTTGAAGGAGTGGTAAAAGCAGTCCCCAAGTCATTGGTGATTATTTCCTGTAACTTAGAGTGTAGCTGATGCAGTACAGGTCAGGAGAAGAAAAAGCTTAGTCTATAACAGAAGGGAAAAAAACCAAAAAAAAACCCCAATAAAACAACAACGAAACAAAAGAGTACAAGAAAATCATAGACCTGTCAGCCTCACTTCAGTATCCAGAAAGATACCGGAGAAAATTAAACAATCCTTTCACAAAGCCTTGAAAAAATAACAGCATAACAAGAAGCAAAGTCAATGGAATTTCTCCTTTTGGCACTGTAAGTGCATCAGGGGAAGAAGTCACAAACTACATGATGCTCTTAATGAAGTTGGGGAAACGTGGTGATAATTAAATTATTGCATGTTTCATAAAGGGGGAAAAAAAAGGACCAAAAAACGATCAAAATATGCATAGACAATCCTCTGGTGAGTCTCACTCTGACATGAAGCAGGGCTCTCCAGAGATCTGCTCTGGGTTCAGGCCTCATCAATAGTTTCTGGTAACTCTTCGCTTCACATAAAGAGCACAGATTTCAAATGTTCAGACTATGCCATTTGTGCAGCAGGAAGTTTTGCAAACAAGTGAGCAAACATTCTGTGACCTATTAAATAGTTTTTTTTGGTGTCAGAGGCACAAGCTTGTTATTCTGCTCCCTTTATTTCCCATGGCACTTAGGCTTGTCTGTCTTTTAGGGATAATGCTTTAAAAATGTGGCCAAATTAAAGGGAGCATAGAGAAAAGAAACAGGAGCGTGAGATTTAAAAGATGCTACATTAGAAAAAGTTTTAAAAAAAAAATAGATTTTTCTTCTTTTCTACTCTTCTACTATTACCGTGTTTAAGGAATGCAAGAACAGGCTGGGAAGCAAGATGTGATTAATAACAGCACTGTTCTAGTCAGTAAAATGTTTTTATTGAGACTGTGAAGAGTTTTTCCTCCAGATTCGGGAAGATTTTGTCAAAGAGTAATGAGCTTTTGCTCCAAGAGAACACAGACTGCTAGAAAGAGCCTTTCAGACATTTGACCATAATTAGTTACCTGGAAAAGCTGAGAAATCCCTGTTAATAAACAGCCCTTCAAAGGGGTTGGACTTATGTTTGAGAGTGAAAAAAATCAGGAGAATTAAAGACCAAACAAGCAACATCAATAATATGGAACAATGTTGTTTTATCTGGACCTTTCTCTGGAGAATGAAATTTAATTAGAAAGGCATATTTGCAGATTGTTCTATTGCTAGAAAAAAAAAATTAAAAAATATTTTACTTGACTGTCATCAGGACTACATATAACTAAGAAAAGTAACCTACTAAATGTATTGTTATTGTAGAAAGAGGGAAACACTGATTTCTTCCCAAGATATTTTATCACCTCACAAAAAGGGATAAAAATACACATATAATTGCACATGTACTTGCCTGAGAAATGCCACTTTTTCACTAACAGAAAGATATAAATGCCCTAAAATAGGCTAAATGTATTGAGAAGGATAAAAACTGTAACTACAATGGGAACCTCATCATCTTGACTAATTCCCATCTTGAGTTACTTCACAGAAATATTTTCAGCAAATGAAGCAAAGTTAGGACATGTGTTGAAGATCTGCATATCACACTCATTGTCTATGAAGCACATAAATTAAAGATGAAATATAAATACACCTTCATGACACTTTTTCTGCAGCAGTCTAAAAGTAAAACAGACTTGTACCAATGTGCTGATACTTTTATTCATGAAGATGCAGACTGCAGAATTAAAAAAACACAAAAAATACCCCAACAAAATCTCCAAACCCAACCAACTAATTAAAAAAATCCAACCAACCAAAATTAAAAAAAAAAAAAAACAACTAAACCAAAAAATCAGCAAAACAAAAATATAAACAACAAAACCTCAAAAGGCCACTAAATGTTTTTTAAAAATGCTAATAGTTATCAGGGGCTAAGTACCTCTTCAACCACATTTCACTTCTGCTTAGATGATTTTCACTCTTCCAGTAAAATAAAACCATGTTCTTTCTCTGAACCAATTAACAAAACCCACATTGATAAAATATTAAGAGAAAAAAAATAATCAAAAAGAAAATGACACATGCAAAAATTCATAAACACAAAATAAAGAATTTAATTCTCTAATAATATAAATGTTCAAACAAAGACCAAATGGGGTAGATTAGGTTCCTTATGTTTAGTAATTTATTGGATAATTTGGTCATAATAACAACCAAAAATTTTATTAAAATATTCAATTGCCTTTATTAAATATCATAGAAAGTATTTTATCTCACTCTCCCTTTCCTTGCAACTGTAAAGGTGCTTCAGGCTATTTTAATTCTTTCCAATTTTCCCACCTGCATAAATATAACACCCTGATTTCTGATTTTCTATTCCTCCATGCATTTTAAATAATTATTTCATGTCTTCCTTTAAAATCAGAATTGCCAGAATATTTACTGACCTCTGATCCATTCCAGTTTTGCATTTCTCTGTCCATTTTTAATTTGAGAAACTGATTACACATACACATGGCTGTAACTGAAAGATGTTTATTTTATATTTTAACAAAGGGACGCGCGCAGCAGTTGGCAGGAGTTGTGTTCTGTGCATGCTGCAATTCTCAGTAAGGATGGGAGTTATTCACCACCAGCTGTTTATGGTGCACTGATGATTGTGGGCCAATTGACCAGGGGTTATTTCTTCCTCCCTGCTCTGAGGTGAAGTGTTTACACAATCTCTGAATGCTGCTGATGAGGAGTCCCCTGGGAAAAGGCTGGAACTCTGCTGTAGTCAGATAATTTATGAAGTTTTTTTCTGAATATATGTGATGTGATTTTTTAATTCTGACCTGCATATTATAGCTGTCTAAATCATTGGAAAAGTAGACATCAGTAGACATCATCATGGTATGGCTTATATATCTAAAAGAGAAGAAACTAAAAGAAAAGCTAATATATTATGTTGATCTATCTATATCTCTCAAACAAGTCCACAGGAAATAGTCATCAAATTAAATCAGTCTTAAGGGTCTCCTTCTTGTAAGAGATATTGGAATAAATTTTCTGATAATAACGGAATTGTGCTTTCTTAGCTGTGGAGGAACATGGTAAAATCCATCCTGTCTCTCCACACAACATTCACAGACCTCAGTGCAGTTATTTTTAATTTACATCATAGCCATTGAGAGACTTCATCCATCCATAAATAGAAAATTAAGTAAACCAACCTAGCCCCTCCAAAAAAGCCAAAATCCCTGGAAAAAAATTTATTTATAAGAACATTTTCAGGTATTAGTAAGAAAAAGATGCTGAGGTGATGAATGAAAACAAACAAACAACTAAATTTGAACATTAAGAAATTAAATGTAAATACTAATAATCAAATTAAATCCCAATTATTAAAACATAATAAAGATACTATCAAGTCACTTAACATTGATTCCATCTCTAGAGCTCCATATACTTTAGATGGTACATTGCCTACAGAACTAACTTCCTAGAAAATATATTTAACAGTGTAGTAAAATCAGATGTGTGGAGTACACCAAAATCAACGTGCTTAGGATGACATTTTTATATTCCTTCTGCATAACTAAATCTGCAACTTAAAAGAGAATTTTTAAAAAAAAAAATTAAAAAAAAAACACTGTGGAGGGTGCAAGTAGTATGTAAACTATAGCAAATATAGAAAATAAGTAATTAAAGAAGCGTGTCTAACTAATCTGGTATCAGTTTTCCTCAATTAATAGAAAGAAATACAGTTTCTATTTTCTTTCTTTCTAAAGAACCTGAGCATAAACAGACACATAGAATTTCTTTATAATGAAATTTTCCATGTTTGTCTCCTTTATTCCCACTGAGGAACACCTTACTTACAAAGGCTGACCTGATGCAGGGACAGAACAGCCTAAAAACCCCAATGTCATCTGTAGCTCTAAAAAATAATACAGGAGGCAGAAACAATAAACGAGTTTGTAACCAAAACTGAGTAAAATTCTTTGTGGATCAGCAGCAGAGCTGCACGGGTTTATGTGTCTTTGGATGTGATCCCCATACCTTACACAGACTTTCACTTGTAACTAGCAGAAATATTTACTCCAGTTCTTCTGTATTTTTCCCTTTCTTTCCTCCTCCCCCGTGCTCACATTCAAGTCTGGTGCAAAGCAGACTAATGGTTCTAGGACTTCTGAAATGCAGAAGCCAAGGGGAGATGAAACAGAAATTTATTCAGCTTTACTCAGGTAATTCATGCTGAGTTTATTCTTTAGATTTTAGGTGCACAATGCTAAACCTGGCAGGCAATTCCACAATGGAAGGAATAAAAGCAGCAGAAGTCTCAATGAAAAGGAATAAAGAAGTAGAAGGGAAAGAAAGTGTGGGAAGGAAGGTCCAAAAGGATCCTGAAAAGTACATTTCCACCTTCCTCAAAAACCCCCATCATTAGATGGTATTGAATAATCCATAGTCAGAGAGCAGCACTGCACAACCAATACACACCAATTAATTATGGCCAGAGGTGAGACTTTCCTCCCTAATCGAGTTATTCTCCTATAAATTTAATGCTGTTCTGTTTGTTAATGAAGTGGCTGATTTTGACACATTTTCCTTGCATCCATTTCATAATTATTTTTGTCAGAAATTCAGTTGTGGCCATGAAGCTTTTTCTTAAAAAGAAAAAAAAAAAAAAAGGAGACCTTCTCATCGAGGAAAAAACCCTTAAAAAGCAAAACTCCGAGCTCAGATACTCAGAATACAATCTTATAGACACTAAAGCATTGAAGCTGTTCAAGGAGTCAGATGTTTCTCAGAATAGTTAAATCATATTGTAAGAGCTAATCAACGTGCAGTAAGTAGGCTAAGGCTGTTGTACAAGTACTGGGTTGAAAAACACTTTCACAACTCACATTTGTGTCCACTCTGGAGCTGTTTGCAGTGCCTTGGAGAAATCTTTCAAATATTTGTTCTCCCATTGTTTTGCAAGAATTCCCTCTGTGACAGTGTTCTCAGGGGTTCCTGGATTGGGGAAGAGACAAGGATATGACTCCATGTTTCAGAAGGCTTGATTTATTATTTTATTATATATATTACATTAAAACTATACTGAAAGAATAGAAGAAAGGATTTCATCAGAAGGCTAGCTAAGAATAGAAAAAGAAAGAATGATAACAAAGGTTTGGCTTGGGCTTGGGCTCTGTGTCTGAACCAGCTGGGTGTGATTGGCCATTAATTAGAAACAACCAACACAGACCAATCCCAGATGCACCTGTTGCATCCCACAGCAGCAGATAATCAATGTTTACATTTTGTTTCTGAGGCCTCTCAGCTTCTCAGGAGGAAAAATCCTAAGGAAAGGATTTTCCATATAAGATGTCTGCGACATCCCTCCTCATTCTCTGGAGGTACTGCAGGTTCTGGCCATAGAACAGAGCACTCATTACCTACCGTGCTGACTACACCTTCCCACTTGTTCCATGTTTCATCTTGTACACTTGCTGGAATTTAGGCCAATTTATAGCTCCACTATTTGCACATCCTTACCACAGAACTATTAAAGTTGGGAAAAGCCTCCAAAAATCATTGAGCCCAACCTTTGACCGATCACCACCTTGTCAACTACGGCACTGAGTGCCACATCCAGTCATTTCTTGGATTCTTGTGACTCCACCACCTCCCTGGGGCAGCAAATTCCACTGACAACCCTTTCAGTGAAAAATTCTTCCTTCTTGTATGACTGTAGATGCTCACGGGTTAGACTGCACACAGAAATGATTCCTGCGGCAGAGTCAACAACCACTTCACCAGGGGATAAAAAAAAGGGAAAAAAGGTCAAGAACTGCTTAGGAATCTTTAAGGGTACCTAAACCACAGCTTATTTTGCTGCTGCAAGTAGTAAATTCCAGCATGGTCTCTATCAAACAGCTGTAGAGCAACCAGTGGTTGATTATGGAGCCCTGAGGTTATGAGGCCCCTAAGTCTTCTATTCTCACAGCTAAAAAGATGAACTCAAATTCAAACCCTGTTTTATAATGAGATCATCGGTTGCAGTCCCAGGGGAGTTATGAGATTATTATTAAAAGGTGTGCTTCATGCTAGGCAAAAGATTGAGAATACCTTTCCCTGCAAATAAGGTTATGAACCAGACATATGGGTTATATCTGAGACTCCAAAGGAAATTTTGGCCTCCCTGAAGGTAATGAAATCTCATCATTTTATAAAAATGGCATTTGTTATAAAATGACATTTATAATAAAATACCATTGTCATGTTAACAATATTTTATTTCCCATCACTGAACTTCTTGAAAAAGTCACTTCACCTTTCTAAACACCCTATTCTTGAGCTATGAAATAAAGATAATAATGAATAGCTTCTCTTTGTGAGATATTTTTTAAAAATTATGATAAAAATCATTTTAAGTCTGCATTCTCAGGAATACAGATTTCATTTATGCATGTGAAATATATGGCACCCAATTGACACCACAATGTTCTGCAACAGAAGATTGGCTCTATACTAACGGAAAATTAAGAAATAAATTATATGATTACACTGAAGTTTTATAGTTCTGCATTCATTTGCAGTAGTTAAAGCTTGGCCATTTATCCTGGCAATGAAATAGATATTTAAAAGTTCTGTTAAGATGAGAACAAAATCTGGCTAGCACAAATGACTAATCTTAAAGTTACATTCATTTCCATCACGGAGTGATATTTTTATGGTCCATTCTCCATCGACACTTTGGCAGGTGTCAGAATAATAGCACTGAGCATCAAGGAATTCCCATAGATAAGATTCTCAGCAGATGTAAATCAGCAGAGCTAGAATGTATTAGAGTCACAAGAAATTATATCACCTCAGAATGTGCTCTCAGGTACCTGCTATGCCCACTAAAATACCTCTCAAGTCAGCAGTGTGCACTGTTATCACTCCAATTCCATTCTGCATTGAGCCTTAAAAGTCATGTGCTAAGCCTGTGAATCAATGCAAAATCCACCAGACTAGAATTGATTAAATTATTGTGATGAGTTTGCAAATTTTCTCTATTTTGTGTCCAGCTTTTTCATAGTCTGACTTTTTTTTTTTCTATGTGGTCTCTTTTGCTTTTCATTAAAAGTACATCAGTTTTATATCCAGTTCTAAACAAAAAAAAAAAAAAGGTATTTTCCAGTATACTTTGGGGATAGAAAGCACAATCTAAAGATATTTTAGGCTTCAGCAATAAAATTGGAGGGAATAAAACTTCCTTCTGAATACAAAGCAACAAAGTTTCTTCTTTATAGACGCCTTTTTTTGTGCTTTCAGGACCTGTCTGCCCACGTCCAAGTGCTGCACGAGTTCCAGGAGCTGTGAGATTGGCCTGTAAGACTGTTCATTTCTAGATATCGAGTGTGATCTTCACACACTGTCTCTGTGGGGCTCACAGATGGCATCACACAAGGACCACATTCCCCAGGAAAAACCCACAAGGGACAAGTGCCATGAGTGCAGAGCAGGGCTCAGGCTTCTGGGGCACAAGCCAGAGCAGAGCAGTGGCTCTGGGAGCAGCAGCATCCCAGATCCCAACACAGAGCATCAGGGGAAAATGGAAACCTTCATGAGCAGCATCCCATCACAGACCACCAAGGGGAAATGGAAACCTTCATGAGCAGCATCCCAGATCCCATCACAGACCACCAAGGGAAAATGGAAACCTTCATGAGCAGCATCCCAGATCCCATCACAGACCATCAAGGGAAAATGGAAACCTTCATGAGCAGCATCCCAGATCCCATCACAGACCACCAAGGGAAAATGGAAACCTTCATGAGCAGCATCCCAGATCCCATCACAGACCATCCAGGGAAAATGGAAACCTTCATGAGCAGCATCCCAGATCCCATCACAGACCATCCAGGGAAAATGGAAACCTTCATGAGCAGCATCCCAGATCCCATCACAGACCATCCAGGGAAAATGGAAACCTTCATGAGCAGCATCCCATCACAGAACACCTAGGGAAAATGGAAACCTTCATGAGCAGCATCTCATCACAGACCACCAAGGGAAAATGGAAACCTTCATGAGCACTTGGTAGCAGCCAGCACAGTGAATAACTTTTTCCATGTTACATTTATTTACTGCCATGCCACAGTATTTCCCTCCCTAATTAGCATTGCTTTCCTGTAATTAAACTTTTGGTTTCTATAGAGAGATGCTGCAGCTATGAAATTTATAATTGAAAATGTTGCCACCAAATTACAGATTTCAGCTACATCCATGCACTCTTAACGGATCCCATAGCTTTGGCTGTGTGCAATAGGAACAGATTTTCGAGGGAAAATGCCACAGAAGGTGAAAGAATAGAAAATTGCTTTGGTGTGGTAGATATAGCTGCAAAACAAAGCCCACCACTGCACAAAGCACCAGCTAAAAGCTATAAACCATGCATTACAGCTCTTCTGTTGATATTCTGAAAATAATGATGATTGTGAGCTGTCAGAAAGATTCACTGCACCGGTTATGTTCATCACCAAGTGACAACCCACCTAGGCAACCCCTTTTAAAATCTGAGCCTCCTACACCACTAATGAGCATTAAAGAACAAAATATATAGCTCCCACGAGTCAGAGGCACAGCATCACAGCTTACCACTGCTATAAACAGTAAATCTTTGCATATGCCTATTGGCAAGGATGCTCCACAAATGTCAGCATAGGCTCTTGTTTTCTGATTTCTTCATCAGGAACGCTCCTCTTCATTGCATTTGAAATGTGCCACCTAAAATCAAGTGCACCAGCAGAGAGAAGGGTGTTTGACGCAGAGAGATTTTCTCCTGGGGTGGGGGAAGAAGCAGGGTTGCATGAAAAGGGTTTTGTATGGCTTTCAAGCATGGAGAGCCCCCCTGAAGCTTTCTAGGTTTTTCTCTGAGCACGATACTACTGGTTGTTTCCAGTGAAAGGGATTTTTGTTTGTTTTGCTTTTTGTCTATTTCTTATTTTTTTTTAAGCAAAATTGGCCCTGGAACTCTGCCACAGTCTCTATCATATTCTATTCTGCAAAGTAGCCATTTGTCACCATGTCATATGCACCACAGGATCTCATTGAGGTGTCATGCCCTCCAAACACATTCCTGCTTCCACGAAGGAGACACAATAAAACAGGAGTATATGCCACTAAAGAAAGAAATTGTTTTGTTTGTCAGGACTGTTGAGAGCAGTAACTTCACTCGGAGGAGCACTCTCACATTATTTTAGCACAGTTGTCACATACACAGATAAAGCCAGTGAAATATAGCTTTTGGGATCATTATTTGTACAGCATTTCAAAGCAATTTTTCTTGACCCAGTGCTCTCATACATACATGGTACTTGGAACTCCTGGGTGCATCCACCAGCTACTCAAAAATTGAAGCCTGGATAAATGCAGTAATCAACTGTGTAGTATCATATGAAAAATATAATTTCATTTAAATAAGACAAAAAAACTGCTCACTGCTAAGTAAAGTTTCCTAATAACATACTAGAAAAAGAACAGGAAAAATGCTCAAAAGATGAGAAACATCTTAGACTCCTTCACTAAAAGGCTGAATTTCATTATGCAGTCGGATAAAAGAAAGTAAGTTGTGCATGCAAAAGCATATTTTATTTCATTGACTTCACCAGTGCTTTTCAGGATAGTTCCATGGAAATCTGCACTGTCCAAAGGGAGTTACAGATGGATTGCAGGCAGGAAAAACATCAAATGAAAGCTTAAATTTGAAAACCTCCAATTGGTGGGAAAATCTTCTAGCATATAGCAGAACACTCATGCTTTGGACTACTTTGAACCAATAAATAAATACCCCCAAGTGATCTTTGGGCATGGACTGTCCCACATGCACTATTCTTACCCTCATGTCAAATTCATGCATCCTTGATTTTCTGTATATCAGAAAATCAGGGGTCAGATGATGCATGTGCTCAATAAGTAAGAATTGTACTGGGGAAGTTTTCCTGCCTTCAGAACCAGATGTTTGGATGCAGGAAATTCCTTACAAAGCCACAGTTTTGATGGATGGTGAGAACTAAAGAAAAATCAGTAACCAACCAAAACAACAAAGAGGAGAGTTAGGGGCTCAAATTGAAGCATTCCATAGGAGGAAAAAGGCAAAGAAACATCGAGAATGTCCACACAGCTCTGGCCTTCCTAACCATGGAAACACGATTTGCCCAAAACTTGCCAAATAGATGAGATTACAGCACTGGTCTTGACTACAGTGAGACAGCAACTTTGGGACACAAGAAGTGGCTTTTTGGCTGACAAACCTTGGTAGATGAGAGGCAAGTTCTGTTTGCCCTCCCAAAGCCCATCTGGAAGCTTGGTTTGCCCTGTCTGACAACAAATGAGAACAAGTGGCACAGACTCTGCTAGTCCTGCTCTTCTCCCAGTGGGATGGAAGGGTGTTCGGTATGATTTGTGGCCAAAGGAATGGAGCAGAGTGGTGTCACAGACCTCCACTGTAAGAGCTGGAATGGACACACTGCAGCTCCATTTCTGTGATACAAATCTGTGGGAATCTGCCAAGTCTGGCAAGGCAATCTCCCAGAGAGGAGTCTGCAAGCACTTGAGCAGTTACTGTGGTTGCTGCAAACCAGATGACAAATCTGTCTCTTGGTTACCTTGGTCATACACCTATGTCTGAAAAGCATTCAAGGAGCAACAAAAAGAAATTACATGGAGAGTAGAAAAAGTATTTCCTTTCACAGGTTTAACATTTCCAGAGCTTTAATTTAATTAAATGCCTTCCTGCACTTCATCTGTTAAAAAAAGCTCATATTCTCTGCTGTTGACTCCATTCATTCAAGTGGATCAGAAGAAGAAAAGAAAGCCCAAATTCTGCTTCCAGGCAGGTTGAAGCCCAGTGCAGCTTGGTATTCATGCTCAAAAAAAAAACCAAAAAACCACATGTCATATATCTCTACCCAATAAATACCAGATAACATTTTTCATAAGTTTTTAGACCACAGTAATTATTCAGTCCACCTCCTGCATAACCTGCCTTTTCACAGGCACACTACTACAGTGATGCTTGTAATAAGTTTTACCTACCATTCACCCTGCTGAAGTCTGTTAATTAAGACTTTCAGACACATGCAATAATCCTGCCTTTTCTGCTCCTGGAGGGCTATGCATATGCATGAGTGATCTCTGCAGCTGGAATGTTAACACTGCTGAGGGTAATATTCTATATAAGGAATAGCAGCCATATGCCCACACAGCACACCTTGCCCCTTTTACATAAATATAATCCAAACCTACATTTTGGGACATGCAGTGCTTCAGAAAAGATAGTTTGGGAAGGGGAGGTTCACTGGGCAACAAATTTTCTTTAAGCCTTGGGGAAAAATGGAACAAAACAAAAAAAAAGGTAGCAATAACAGTTCTGATGCTTCCCAAAAATAAAACACTGCTATCAGAACTCCCTGGCTATTTGACATCTCATTTTCTCTGCAGTAATAAATACATCTAAGGAAGCTTTTATTTTGGTAGTTTTCTCTGAGAAAACCTCCACCCTCTTCAATACAAGATTTTCAGTACCTTTGAAGTTCATTGCAGTTATTCAATCTTCCTTACTGCATAAAACACAAAAAATGTATTTTGTAGCTGAGAAACAGGAAACCTTTTAGGAAGCTATCCAAGCATTGTAATATTATAGGATGCAGGATCCTTATGCAGTCCATCAGGAAAAGCAGACACCTCAGACAGGGAGACCAAAGTTTGTGTGGGCAACTTCTCCCGTGAAATATTCACCTCACAAGCTGCAGAGCACTGTCTGATGCTCTGATTGCTCCCAGGGTTCTGACTCCTATCTTCCACCTCCCAGCAATGTTCTCTAAGAAGCTGGCTACTCCAAAATGCAGGACAATCCCAATATGCCCCATGCACAACACAGGTATTCAATCAGAAGGAGAAAACCTCCAAATGATTTTACTGCCCTTCCTCTCTGAGGACCCAGACTGGGACCCAATTCTCCCACATTCCAAATATTTCAGGTGCTCATGAAATGCTAAACTCGACTTTAATTCTCATTCTTCCTTTCTGTAAGAAAGATACTGCCTGCAATGGCTCAACCACCCTGCAGAATTCAAATAATGCTCTCCAGTAGGAATGAGATGTGTCCCCTCAGTCCTTTCCATACTTAAGCACGGCCTATTTAGTGAACAGGGATCATTTCTGTACACAGACATATAATGTTAGTATAGCTCTAGCAAAACAAGAACTTGACTGTTATCTTGAAATTTTCCTTTTTTAATGTTCAGCAACCTCCCTTTCATGGTGGACTTGGCTGGCCTAAGCAGATGTAGTTGAATTCTTGTTGTTGGCAACACTACCAAAGGAGCTGCATTTCATCACATGATTTTCCATTTTAAACAACAAAGTCTCCTGTCTCAGGGGACTTTGAATTCACAGAGCCTGCTCAGTACATTAGTACAACTTAATCACCCCCCATATATCAGAGGACAGTAACTGATATTCCTAAGGCAGGAAGGATTTTTTTTTCCTCATACTTTAAGTTCAGTAAGTAATTTATGTCATAAGGGAGACAAGGTAACTATGTCACAGCTGTCTTGTCACAGCTCAATCAAACAAAACTATTTTTATGAAAAAGAAAAATATTCAGATTTATCACTATGCTTTCTTGATTTTAAAAAATTCAGACACTCAGGAAGAGGTAATATTAAAAAAAACCAAAATAAAAAAATCCCCAACTTTGAAAACACTCATTTTTCCGCAGCACACTTGAACAGAATATTTTCAACTAGCTGTAATAACCTTAGAATAAATGATGCACTTCATCCACAGATCCTATTCTTTTAACAACAAATTGTTTCCTAATACACAGAAATAATAATGAAGAATTGTTAACACACACTTATGTCATAGTAAATCAAAACAACATTTTGCCACAAATTGTCCAAGGGACAGAATAAGCAATGTGATCAAATTCTAGTGTCTGTTCCACAGAGATTCTAGGAGATTTCTCCTTAAAAGAAAAAGAGGAAAGAAAACAATGGAAATTAGTTGAACTTCTTAACTAAAATCACTCAGATGCAACATAAAAAATAAAAGAATAATAAATAGGACCATACACCCTTCAGCTGTGCCAAAAAATCTTTAATTGATTCTCATAGGTATTGCAGAGATGAAGCAGATAGCAAATGGAACTTAAGGCATAAACCAAATTTTTTGTTCTACGAAATAAATCTTGCTATACCTTCTATCTTCATTGTCTATTTCATACATGTAGGCACATGAAAAAGCACCTTCAGGAACAGCAGAAATGCATTTAAATTAAAATGACAAAAATTTCTCTGTGTTATCTCAGTGAACTCAATATGCTAGAGGTACTATTTGTGGAAATAACCCAGTTTAGCATCTGAAGCCATGCATCTCTGGCAGCTATTGACAAGAGATTCTTGTTAGAATATGCCACTCGTGAAAACAGAGCAGCTCCCATCCCCAGATGCCTATAAAAGATTGCTTAATTACTTAAACTGCTTTTATTTCCAATTGATACTTTCATGGAATGGTTATGGTACCTAATTGACTGAACATTAGTTTCGTTTTACGTCATGCCTGATGAGTTATTGACTGCCCTTTGCTTTCACTTAGGCCTTTGCTGGTGAAACACATAAAAGAGTGAGTGCTCCAAACCTGCTGCATCGGTGACTTGTCCTCTTACAGGCTTCCACACAAGAGATTCCTCCCCTTGCAGTCCAGTGATGCCTGCAATGCATTTCAATGCTGCAAACAGCTCCTCTGTTTTTTGGGTTTTTTTGTCTGTTTTTTTTTTTGCTTCCTCTCCTGGATCAAGTCCTTGAAAGAAGAAAGCTCAAAACTCAAAGAATTGACCCTTTCTCCTGTTGGGGCATTTAGAGCTGGAGAATTGCTGCCATTTTACCTAAGGCTACTGAAGCATACAAATCAAACTGTAGTTCTCCAAAAACATAAGATTTTTCCATAAGACTGCATGGCAGACTCTAAATCTTGTTACTGGCAATTTGTGCTTGAGCTCAATGGACAGCTTAAAGGGTTTAAAAGCCACCTTTTAATTTCAGTAATTTGTTTTCCTTGCTGTCGTTTTAGTTTTGTCAAATGAAGGTCAGCACACGTCGCAGGGACCACTTAAAAAAGTAGAACTGAGTTGTTTGTATTGGTTAAGCAAGTGAAAGAAGACTCTCTGAAATGGTTCTGTTCTGAGGGTACTTAATCAAGCAGAACAGATGTTTATTATACAATTAGGGAATGCTTTGCCATCAGTATGAACAATTCATGAAATCAAATTGCTCCATAATACTTGCCATTATTTCACAAACACTTGCTGTGAAGAATTGACGGTATGCAAAAGCCCAGATCCTGTGTTATTCTCCAGCCCCAGGCTTTGTTTAATAACCCAGCAGGGGAAACAATGCTGCCTGTTAGCATGAAGCCAGAAGAGCTAGAGCCTGCTTCAGCAGCCAGCCTGGTGCTGAGGGCTTGGAAAGGAGGGCTGTGTGTGAGGCATGGCACAGCTCCCCTGCACTGCGCTCATCCTGCTCCAAAGCATGGCAAGAAGGTTAGAAATGGAGAATTATCCACTCCCAGCTTCATCAGCTTGTACAGAACATGCTCAGTTATTGGTACCTTCTGGCCCAAACCAGGCAGCTCTCCTGGACAGAGCTCAGGCACAGTTCAGGTGTGAGCACAGAGCAGTGACTTGTCCCTCAGCAGCACCTCTGTTTTGAAGAACAATGGATTTACCTTTTTTTGGACAGCAGTTGTTGTGCTACTCAGCCTGAGGGACAGAATCATTTCTGACCCATCCCACAGCCACCAAATACTAAGGTCAATGAGTCCCTAATTGGGGAGCACCCTAATTTTGGTGCTCCACTCTCACTGTACCAGATCAGCGGGTTGAGCACCAGTTCCCATGCAAACTGTCATTGTTACTGGTTTTTCAACCTGAACACCCATTTCTAGGTCTCAGTCTAGAAAAAGGAACACAGTGCATTATTTCCTGCCACCCATTTCTAATGACAGCCATTTATTCTTCCTCAGGAGCTCAGCACCTGGCGGTACTGCCGAGGGCAGTCAGGACACCATTCAGGAAGGAGAACAGAGGAAACTCTCTTATGACTACTCAGGAAAAGAGGGGAAAAACGTATCCAAAATGATGATTGGCTAGTACCTGAAGCAGAGGAATACTCACTGGAAATCAGCTCCAAGACAAACATCTACTGCCCTTGTGAACAACTGCGCCAGGAATAGCCAGAGCCCAGAGAAGGAATCATGGCTGGAACCATTGAATGAGTTGCCTTCACCAGAGCTTTTGTCATCAAGAGCAAGGTTCGGAGATGTCCTTGACTGGATTCTTTCTTGAGGGAAGGCCCCCCTTGCAGAGTGAGTGGTGGGCATCCGGCGCCCACTGCTAAAACATTGGTACCCCAGCCCCCTGACAGCATCTCCCACAGCCTGTATCTGGGCACATGGAAACAATTCCAGCCTCCAGACACATCCTCTGACATTCCCAAACAAGTTCTGATAACAATTGTTACAAAAGTGCTCCAGATCTTTCCAGATAGAACTATCTGATGGATAAAATGCCAATGGATGATGCTTATGAGCACACAGTTTCACTCCTGAGCTTCACAAGACTGATTTACCCTTCCATAAGCACTGGAGATTGTTTCTTATGGTCTGCTGTTAAAAAGGCAGCTCAGACTTAAACTCTTCTATTATTTTTACCTCACATGCAGAAATCTCTTCAACACCACTATCCAAAACAAACTTTTACAAATTAATGATTTGCCACATGCAGGTATGATTTTTTTTCAGGTCTAGATTCAAGTCTGATTTCTAGAGTTTCCCAGTAGCACCAGTTCTCATGCAAGCTGCCCTTTTTACTGTTTTTTCAATCTGCTCACCCATTTCTGGGTCCCAGTCTAGAAAAAGGGACACAGTGCATTATTTCAACACAGAAAACTGAGTGAACAACAGAGGTTGCAATATGAAAAATTAAGGTAGAGAGAAGACAGCTGATCTCTAGCAGATCTCTCTCTCGTTGTTACCAATCATAATTTGGAGGTGGAATAGCTTTGTAAATAACAAAGTCCACACTGTTTAGGTGATTCATGCTGTATTCCTGCTGAACCTCCTAGATATGACACAATAATGTGACTGGTTTGTTTCTCTTCTTCCCTAGTTTCATATTCAGAGTTTGCTAACACATGATGAGTGTCACAATTCAAGCACCACAGTAGTGGAGTAAAAACCACATCTAAGTAGCCATAAAAATATTGTTCTAAATTTAAAAAGGCTTATTCCAGCAACTAATCTCTCAGTGTTATTTAGAATTGAAAATATGTACTATTCAATTAACAGTTGACAGCGTGTTAGATTCTGCTAAAAACTCCTAATATGAGGCCAAATCTTCTGACTATAAACTGTCACAATCAATAATAGATCAACATTTGACTAAAAGGAACTTAACAAAGATTTTCAATTCATTGTATGGTTACCTTTCTCCTGCAACCTAATACTGTTTTCCTTTAATGTGAATTGCAGTTGAAAGGCTATATCTTCACAAAAGAACCCTGCTCTAGAGAAGAAACAAACAAAAAAGAATAAGCAACCCAATATAACTTGATCTTTGGCATATTCAGATTCCTAACCTTTGAAAATATTTATTCCTCTGCCTGGCACTTGAATTAATTTCTCTGATATCTTCCTAAATTCAAATGAAATGAATTTTTTTTCATTCAGATCTTGTCTTTGTGTAACACATTTATTTTTACAAACACACAAATTTTTACAAAACAGGCAAAAAGTGACCTGAGCCTCTGGTGCCATGTCCAAAGAATTGGATAAATCTTCCTGCTTTAAGGTTTTAAATTAAAGCTTTAAGCTTTTAATTAGCTTACAGGTAAAGGTGCAATAGTAACCCACATTTTAGAAAAAAAAAAGCAACTTCCTGGACTGAGAAATGGAAAAGTGAGGAGAAAGAACTTCACAAACAAGCATAACCAAAATCCCAAAAAATCATATCTTATTTACTTCTGAAGAAAAAGTATACTGAGGATTTTGGTTTCATTGGAGTAGAACCTGCTTGGATGTTAGTAATTTCTTTCCCTTCATATCTTGTTTATATTCGATCTGGTCCATTTTTTTTTCTATGATCTAAATGGATACCACTGCCTATCACTATGGGCTGTCCATAAAGAAAAGGAAGGAAAAAAAAAAATTTACTGCAGGTGGAAGAAAAAATTTCAGGAACTGAGAAAATAATGATTAGGACTGTTAATTTTTAAGAGGATCCAAGGAGCATATAGGCTGCTTGGAAATTGGCCCTGTGGAAATGGAATTGGTGTTAACTCACTTGGAGAACAGCACCACAGCTCTTCCTGCAGCTGTGGAGTCTGCCCAAGAAGAAATGTTAATAAACAAAGGTTTCCTTTCCTCCCCTGCAGGTTCTCAGTCTGCAAATAAACTTCCCATGAGATTTCAGATGCGGCATTTTTTGCTCAACTTTGTTGGAGGAACTCTATGGATAAAAGTGGCAAAAATGACAAACTGAGCCCTGTGTGACAGGAACCACGAGTGCCCTCCTACCCACTCGGCCCTTCAGTCAGCACACCTCTCACCAGGGAAAGCTCCCTCTGGTCTGTGCTCAGCCCTTGCACTGCAGGTTGTCCCTGTCTGTTGGTCATCTCACTATGTAAAACCCCTTTGAACACAGTTCAGCCTCGACAGCACTTAGTGTTTAAATGCCAGATGGTGAGACACGGTATCTGGCCGTATAAATAAATAATTTCTCTTGGATCTCTGAGATTATTGCTCGAGTCCCTTTCTGCAATTGCTCTCTTTTGAAACAGATGCAGAAGTTGTTAATAAGGTAACAATCACATAATATTTAACATAAAAACTATTTTACTGTAGAAAGTTAGTTATCTTTCAACACCTACTTGGAACAAGAAAAATAATCCCAAACCAAAAGGTTTTGAAATACTTTTCCCTGCCCCGATCCTATCACCATCATTAAAATTTTCAGTTTGCACTTGTTCATGACAAATGTGAATCAACTAAAAGACAGATTTAAGAAAAGACAGTAGCAGATTTTTGGTAAATAATACAACATTTTAAGTCTATAAAAATCACTGTAATTAGTTTTAGTGACACTGAAAATAACTTAGCATGGCCCAGGAAAGGAAATAATTACTTTAAGAAAATATTACTCCACAGTGACCATTTCTACTCCATTAGTGATTGCACAATGAGCTGTGAAAAAAAGAGGATTTCTCCCCAGAAGAGAGGAGAGACAGATTTTAATGCCGACCAAAATATTGACAAATACTGTCACTCCTTCCAAAATATTTGTAAAATTTGACGATAGTTACAATTTTGGAATATTCATGTGTAAACAACGTATATTCAGTATTTGCAAGGGTGAAGACCAGCCAGTTTATTAATAAAGATTTTTTTTAACCTTTTTCTCCATGAATGACCTTCACCCTAGATGTTCATGAAATCAAAGTTGGGACACCCCAGCTCCTGCAACAATAGGTGTTGGTGAAGCCAGAAATCTGCAGCTACTTAGCAAAGAACAGGAGGAGTCCACACAACACTGAGTGCTCTGCTTTGTCATTAAATGCTTCAAAGCAGCTCCAAAACTGTAGACAAAAACAAATATCTTGGATTAGATGAAGCCTTGGCCATTTCTTGAGTTAAAATAAGCACATAATTTTTCAGACTCATTTAAAATCAGCACCTTTCTTTGGATTTATTGCATTTGGGGTCAAGGACTTGGCACCATTTTTTGTTGTCCTGAAGTGGATATGATCTCCAGAAGACTGTCACCTCCAGTGTGATTGAGGACACACACCAAAACCAGAGAAGAGCCAGTAGAAATTTTTACAAAACAGGCAAAAAAGTGATCTGAGCCTCTGGTGCCATGTCCAAAGAACTGGCTAAACCTTCCTGCTTTAAGATTTGAATTTAAATCTTTAAGCTTTTAATTACCTTACAGGTAAAGGTGCAATAATAAACTGCATTTAGAAAGCACAAAGCAATTTCCTGGACTGAGGAACAGAAACCGAGGAAAAAGAACTCCACAAACAAGCATAACCAAAACCCCCAAAATCACATCTTATTTACTTCTGAAGAAAAGGTATACTGAGGATTTTGGTTTCATTGCAGTAGATATTACAGTGAATACAAAAGCTCAGCAGCAGTTGCACAAAGTTTTTATATTCTGCCTGCATTGTGTATGGATTTTCAAATATTATTTCATATTTAATTTATGATATGCTGCAGAGAATCTACTGAGTCAGTGCATGTGTTTAACACAAATAAAAGAAGGGATTTTAATGAAAAAGAATGCTATTTCCCCTTCAGTTGAAAAGGTGATATGCAGTGGATGGCTGGCTACTTATTATAAGTTAACATTTGCTTTCTTGCTGTAAACCCCATCCACAGGGGGGGAAACAAAATATACCATTTTATATATTTTTCTCTTTCTTTTCTTTGTTTTATGATTCAAAACTTACCCTAATGGGAATCTCAAGATGTATTAGAAGCAGATTTCATTTTGTTTCACTGTACCCCTAGCATCACTGGCAAAAAATAAATACCACAAACTGAAGAAAGAGAATTAGAATTAAAGACTTATGCATAGGTCACCTTTCCCAGCACACATCAGATTTGATTGTCATTATGTTTATTTCATAGAGCCACTCCTGCAGTGGGTGGCTGTTGCACTGATTTGCAGCAAAGTCATTAACCTGGGGAGGTGCTATTTGAAGCTATTTATACTTCTACAGAGAGGTATTACAGGATCTTTGAGTTAATAACAAGTTTTATCCAACCAGTGCTGGATTACTGAGGTCCTACCAGGCATCAACCTCTGCCAGTATTTATAAATCAGACTCTGCATCTTGCTCATGGAGAGACTGAAGCAAGGAGCTGCAGACTGGTCCCAGAACAATGCCTTTTGCATACAAATTGGTGATTTATTTACAGTCCAGAATGTGAAAAGAACAGACTGGTGTCTGTTAGTAACATGACAGGTTGCAGCAGGTAAGCCATCTCAATGTGTGGTTGAATCTGGGGCATATTGAAGGACCCATAAAAAGAGTGCACTCCCAGACCCAGAGCATGAGAAAAACTTGGGATTTTATTGAAAAAGGCATAAACATAGATCATATCTAACAGGGATTCACCTGTGCCAAGGTTTTAGCATAAACATGATAAGAAGTTTGAGACACCATAACATTAACATAACAATAACTTTTCTACCTGCAGGGCTGGTCAAATCATTCCTCCAAGGTTTGACAGGAAAAACATGGCTAAGGAAAGAATGGATTCCAAATTCCCTGGCCATCCTAACTAAAATCCACTTTTCCTTGCTTAAGTGGAAATTGAATTACTCACAGAGCAGCACTTGAATTCACAGACAAGTTGCTCTGAAGCCAAAGCAGGGAAAGATATTGGACTCCAACTCTTAAATATCCTCTGCAGCACTTAACTCTGTCTCCCTCATATTACAAGACACCATCACAACAGTGTTATTACAGTGTTTCACATTATTCCTTTTCCCATATGCATAATCCCTCAGGAGAACCATATTTTGCCAGCCCAGTGATAAAAGCCAAAAGTCTTTAAGAAAGTTCCATTTTTAGAAATGTAAATGATGACAAAAATATAAAGTGAGGAGTGACCAGAGAGATTCCCTAACAGTTATACACACATTTTCTCTTTCTTCTAGCTCCAATGCTTTGCTAGGAGACAAAACATGTGTGACATCCACCGTGTATTCACTCATCTGTGGTGTCACCATCATTTTGACAGCAGCACAGTATCACTATCACCTCTGAGCTGCAGGACAGCACAGTGCTAACCAGCTTGAGGACTTCAGAACAATAAACTCAGCCCATAAGCTCTGTTAAGAAAAGAGACAAAGGGATGACTTACTGATTCTGAAATGTCTTGGCTTGGGACAAAACTGTCATTAAATCCCTCGCCACCTCCCAAAAATACCCAAACTAAACAGAAATCCCTAGGCTGCATCTTTTTGTGACTTCAGCAAAATACTGTTTTTTATGACCTGAAATTCCAGCCGGCCTTAAATTACACAATATATACTACCAAAGGTACTAGTAATCAGGAAAGGGTGAGTTTTAAATTGAATGCAAATGCCTTTTGCACTGAGGCCAAAACATCAAATTAAAACCAAAAGAAACAAACAAAAAAAAAACCCACAAAAAACCCAACAAGAACAACAAAAATCAACAAAAACTAAATCAATCAAACAACAATAAAAAACCAAAACAAACAAAAAAAAAGAAAAAAAAAAATCCCAAACCAAAACAAACAAAAAAAAAAACAACAAAAATGTTCCACAAAAATATTGCAATGTGAATTTATCTAGTACACTGCAGCCTGGTAAAGTAAAGAAAATGCAGGAAGAACCATGTGGTCAGAAACACTCAACAAGGTTGATAAACAGAAAGGCAGCGTTTCCTGAGGACTTGGGAAGTGCTGAGTGGACTTTCCTCCTGTTCTCATAAATATGTGGCTCCCAGGCTGAGGAGAAACCTTAAGAAGAATATCTGCATCCAGGACACAGTGAGTAGGGGAAAAATGTATTTTCAAACCTATTTATTTCTGTTCCATTTCACCTTTGGTTCTCTCTTTGGAAAATCCAGCCTTAACAGATTTATTTCTTTTTAATACAAGGTTATTTCTGACATATAGATAGTTTGTGGTCAAATCACAATTTTTGGCATTCAAAAGCCTCTTTCTAAATTTTTGAATGCAATAATCTCACTGACCATATGCCTTCTGATGGATTTTTTTTTAAAGATACTTAATACAAAACAGAACTACACTAAAGAGAATAAAAGATTTCTATTGGGTACAACAGCATAATTCAGAATCATCTCAATGATGCCTCTGTGTGTGTTCAGACTTCATAACAGACACAATTCACAGCCCTGGTGTCCCATTTTGTTTGGAATAAGCAACGTGGTGCCAAACCTGACAAATCCCAGCAGCACATCATAACCACAGGGAAGTGGTGAGTGACACAGAGACATCAACTGTGCAAGGAGCTGTGCCTGCAGGTACTGAAGAGATCTCAGAATCAGAGAACCATCTAGGTTAGAAAAGACCCTTAAGATCATCAAGTCCAATTGCACTTAACCCAGCACTTCCATGAATTTTTCTTCAGAGAAAGAAAGAGAGAAGAAAGAAAAGAAGCTGAAGTCATGACCTCTTAGCATACATTTTTCTGCAGATATTGAAGAATGTGTCAGCCCTCTTCACTTCTCAGAAAAAAAATCAAATCCAAAATTATCACGGGCCACAGTTCTTTCTAAATACCATGATTTTCTTGTGTTCTCATCTTATTGCAGGGCTTCCATACTGTTGCCTCCTTATCACAAAAGTTCCATACCTCCTTGGTGTTTCTCACAGACATCTCCTCAGAGCACTGACTCTTTCTTCTTCACAAAGCAGCCACTGACTCCAGTTCCCTTCTCACCCCGCCACCCCACTCTTTTACAGCACTCTGCTTCTCATTGCTCACACCTGTGCCCTGTTAAAGTCAGGCCTGTTCCTGATCTTTGCCATTTGACCCAGCTGCAGCTCCTTAGGGGTAAGGTTACTCTCTACACTATCTATATTTTCTTATATTCTATCCCCCTACACGTTTCCACCAGAAACCTGGGCTTGGGGGAGGATTCAGATATAACAGAATAAGACCTGGAGGTGTGTCAGGATGTGACTAAGACATGCAGTAGATCCAGGTGTTCTCACAATCCTGCAAGTCTTGCATTAGCTCCATCTAATTTTAATGTTGTTAAAGGCAGCAGTGATCATTTCAAAAAGCCAAGGCTGTGATGTCTGTAGAGACGCAGTGTGTACAAAACATTTTCCTTTTAGCAAAGCATCCAAAACCTTTGTAGATCTGTGAGAAAGCAAACATTTCAAGCCATCTTGGTGAAGATTTATATTTTATTTAAGGAAACAAGCCCAGTGGTCTCTGATTCCTCAGGAATTTATCAGCATCCATTACTATGTATCTCAAGTGGATAACCTATACCCAATGGACCACATAAGCATAAATTCAAGAGGAAAAAAAAACACCAGTCTAGTGCTGAGAAAATGGAATGCTTTCCACAAATATATTTTTTCAGGTGTAAATTAAGACATCTGAAAATATAAACAGCTGTACATGAACAAATATGCCCACAGAAAGAGACAGCTGGATAAGTTGTAAGAAACATGATACCATTAATGAATAACACCAGGGATTGGGCCCAGAGGGAACAAGGGCTTAAGAAATTTATTATGAATCTGATTCATCAGTACTTGGGTCCATGGTAGAAATCTGCCTTTCTATCTATTAAGTACTTACATGGAGATGTTGTTAGGAAAAATAATCTGTCTTGCAAAAGTTTTGTCTTTTTTTTTTTTAAATTTTACATATCTCAACATGGCAAATTCTAAAAGCTGGATTCTAAGCAATATTCTGATTTATTATTATTATCATTAGCCTTTAAAATGTTAATTATGAAAACAAAATTGGATTTTACTAAAGTAAAAACAACCTACATTGATAGGAAAATTAAAGTTTTCTTATATAAAACAGTGAAATGAAGTAATTGAAAATAACCAGTTTTCAGTCCCACTGCTTTGCTAAAAACTGGCATTCATTGGAACAATCTTCCAAAACATTTATCTCCTACTGGAGGTTCTAATTTGATTTTTTTAAAATGATTGTAACAATCACTCATCTGTTTGAGTAATTGTAGGAACCTGCTTTACTCGACACTATAAGAATATGGGGAGACTGTAGTTATCCAGAGAGAACAATTAGCTGGATGAGCATTATGAAATATATAGTTATTCTCTATTTCTGGAAGAAATTAACCACTCCAAGTTAGCCTGGACAACTTCAAACCCCTTCTTTCAATGGCAGTATGCGTGCAAGAAATTTGAGGGGAAAAGTGCCAACAGAAAAGTATTCCAGTATGGTTATATGTCAAATAAGTGATACATAAACGGGAGTTCAAAGGGGTTAAGTCTCTGGAAATGTTAGAAATGCAAACCAAAATAAACAACATAATTGAGAGACGCTCCAAAGCTTAAGAATATAGAGAATTTTCACACTTCTGCAAGACTTTGAGTCAAAGAAATAATGAGAAATAATGTAAGCTGCAGGATTGAAAAACACAAAAGGAAAGCACCCTAAAATCACCTGCTTGCTCTTTACTTCTTAATCATATAAAAACTTTCAGTCCTTGTTTCCACATTTTTTATATTTTATTGGCAGAAGTGGTGTTTGCCTTCTTCCCTCCCACCCAGTCTGGAGAGTTTCTAAGTCAGATAAGTAAATGGAATTAACATGTTTCCTCCACAAAACTGAAGTACAAGAGCTATCACACTTTCTCAATTGCCTTAAATTGTGCCATGGAATCACTGATTCTCCCAAGCCTCCCAATTTTTAATCGTGTTACCATCAATGTAATTATAACCCCAAACCCCCAAGTTGCCGAGCTCTTTGAATTCTCTTTTTATGCTTTGGAAGTTCTGGGCACTACAAAGAATTAAAATCAAAGCCTTTATATTGAATAATTATCAGACAAACTATATTTTTGTTTTTAATTTTATGAGGAACTTCTACAAGTGTTGAAGATTTTATTTCCCTTTCAAATCCAATTCCAAAAGCAACCCAACTTAAATCCAGTGGAAGATATGTACCAAACAATCCTTTAAATGTCAAAGAAGAGTTTTAATGTTGTATGACTAAAACAGATTTTAATTTTCCTAATGTCAGAGTTCTTCTGTGTAGAAATATTTAGATACAGCTATTTGATATCTGCCTCAGATATTCAGGAAATTCTCTGCAGTAAGCAATATAGGTTGCTAATAGATTGGGTAATCAAGGCAGGCATCTAAAAGAAATCATAGAGGTCAGTTCCCTGTGCTTGACAAGGGTGTCTCTGCCTAATAGGACAGATGAAGGATGAAGAACCACTTGAGTGAAGAGCTAGGAAAGGTTGCCAGGGTCAGATTGAAAATTTGCCTTTTCAAACTCTGAGAGCTCTGTGAGGCAGAAGGTGAAAAATGCCTGGACGCTTTTTTCTTTTTCCTGTAAAATTTTAGATTAACATGTAGAGTTCCCTGAAGTGAGAGAAAATAAAGACCAACCACACAAACAAGTAAGGCTTTTGAAGTACAGTGGATACACTTTGTAATATAAATACCTGATACTACACTCGAACAGGTTAAATAATTCTTGACAAGTCTTCACCAAATACAAAGAATGATAAAATATATGTAAAAGAAAAACAGGACAAATTACATAGTTCTGAGTCTATGTAAAGAATGTTTAGGAAAAAGTCTTGTAGACCCACACTTAGGAAAAAAAAAAAAAAAAAAAAAGGAAAGAAAGAAAAACAAAAAAAAAAATGGAAAAAGAAAAAGAAAAATACAAAATTATCATCATCATCTAGAAATGACTGATTTTTTTTTACCTAGTAGGAGACACACTCTCTGTCACTCTGACCAATAAACCAGAATTTTATCGAAGTGATCAAAGCCTGGTTTACAGACAGAACTGCAGCATTGCAGCTGCTGCTCTGTGACTACAGCCACTCCACAGGAGTCCTCAGTGCATTTCCTGAACATGATAAATGCTCTAAAGTAAAACCTTTTCTCTTTGACCTGAAATTATGGTGCTTTGCAAATAGAAGAAAACATCAGGTTTGGTTTGAGCATCAAGAGTGAAATACTGTGTCTATTAATGTTGACTTTGACATTGTATGTCAGTCAGACTGCGGTGTGTGAATTTATAGCATATAAAGAAACACTTTCTGTGATTGACATTCTTAACACTTCCTGTTATGCTGCCTTCCAATGCTGATGTGGTTTACACTGCCTACAAGACTGTATCTGCTTAGTAGCTGGTTTTCTCCTCAAATTTTCTGTGATACAACATGAAAAGACAACAAAAAATAAACCTTTTTTTTCTATTACTTGCCCAAACAGCAATCAGTTAACTAACAACTACTAAAATCAGTCTTATTCCTCTCTTAAAAGATCTCAAGAATAATGAGGAGATGAAGTGTCAGTTACTGAAATGAACATTACCGGGGTCCAGAAACATTGAAACAATTCAAAGCCAGAAATATTCTTTCCTGGGATAATGGTACAGCATGTATTCAGTTTGCCTGATGTTTACTGGAAGGGTTTGGCCTGTGATTGCTGCACAGCACCAGAGATCAGGGATAAGAGTTTTGGCCACTTCTGTCTGCTGAAGAATTTTTAGAGCAAGCCTCAGTGCAGAGCTGAATATAATCTTAATCATAAAAACATCTACTTTTGCTTCTATATTTACATTAAATACAGAATTAAATTGGGGACTCTCTACATGTGTAGGGAATTTTACTTAGACAGTTGGCATATATTGTAAAGATAACAAGAATATATATATATTTTTACCACCTTCTAGGACATAATGACTATCTTTTAACTTTTTACAGTCTTCCCTCTGTTCTAACTCTTGCATTATTCCAAACCACAGCAGTTTAAAGAGATGATGCAGAAAGGTCTTTGAAGTGTAAGAATGATATATTATATACCCTCATAATATTATATTCTTATGTTTCTCTTCTATTCTCTTTATATATTTATTTATAGAAAAATAGAAAAATGTTAAATGTGGGCTTCAAGTATAATGAAAACATGATTATGCATGAGATGAAAATTAATTTACTTTAGATGACAAGGCTACATTTCTTCCTTTCTGCAACATGAGCAGTTGATGGACTGACAACAAACACAGCACAAACTTCAGGCTCTGAGATAGTTAGCAACTAGTGGAATATAAAAAAGAGCAGCTTGTTAAACCATCCTTCAGCTCTAAGTGGGAATGCTTGCCTTCAGCTAGTGCTGCAAATGACTTACACTTTGATCTCAGCTGAGCTGCACCAGCTTTACTGATCAGCAGTTATGCCAGTGAAGTTCTGGGAAGCTGCCTCTCCATCCCTCAGCTATTGCCTCCAAGCCAGAGTGTGGTTGTTGGTCTTGTGAGAGGCCCCTGAGAGCCTCAGCCTGGTGTTAGAGAGATTAATTTCAGCAAAGCGCTGTACAGTTTAACTTCACTCCGGGAATGGAGCAGGAACTCTCACCCACTCGCTGACAGATTCTCAGTCGTTGGACTCGTGCAATCAAATATTTATGACATCAAGCAACATCTGACTGAAGTGTGCTTTGGAAAAGAATTACCTTGGGTTTCATGGGCAAGCATGCAGCTGACCTTAGACACAACAGTTCAGACAATGAGTGCCCGTGGTGGATGCTCAGAGCACACTGCATTTCTGTGGTTGACGTAATTCAGTAGTAAACCCCTTCCCAGTACATTACTAAGTGTATTCTTTAGCTTGAGTGTGTATAACAAAGCTCAGAGAATCAGCTGAGTGAGGAGAAAATGTGTGCAAACATGCAACCAGGCAATTGAAACACAGAGTTCTCTATTCTGGCTCAAAAAAGTGTTGAAGGCACAAGGAACAGCAGCAGCTACTTTCCCTAACTATAATTCTTCACAGAGGACTGAGTTAAATGTCTTCCTTGACAGTTTATTTTTTGTGTCAGCAAAACAATTTCCACTGGTCAATTCAGAATGCAGAAGAGTGAATTTTTTTTTGGGAGCAGGAGCTGCATCCATCAAGTGAGAGTCTGACAGCTGACCTGTTTGTAAGCAAGACTTAGCCCCATAAAAGGGAACCTTTTAGCAGTCCCACCATTTTCTCTGGTTGGGTCAGTTCCAGCTCTTGCACTTTGTCCACAAGGCTGGCAACAATTCTGAATTGTGAGGAGGAGAAAGACAAACAAACAAACAAATAACATTTCTTTCTCCTCTCCAGCTCCCAATCTCCTCCACATGAACACTGTCAGTCATTGCAAATTATTTAATTATCTCTTTCTGAGATGCCACCTTGTTTTATTCAAATTAAGTTACCTGGTCCACAGGTATTTTAATGATAGTTGCTGGAGCCATTTTAGGTCTGATATTTCAGTACCTGCCTATCTCTAGCTAATAATGCCTTCTGGCAAGTTTAAATTTCATTAGAGATATCACTGTAGTACATGCTGAATGAACACTACCAAAAAGTAGAACAAGAGTGCAAGAAGTCATTAAATTATTACTCCCAAAGTCTCACAATGATTATTGTTAATAGGGCAATCAAATCCTGCTGTATTGTTCCCTAACTACATGCCTGCTTAGTGGGTAGCATACATTTTCATTAAATAAAGAGTTATGGTTAGAAGAAGAATGTAATCAACATTAATGACCTGAAGAGTAATTGAAAATCCAGTCTCAGTCACCACTCCACCCAGCTATTAAAAAGGACAATCGTTACAAAAATTCTAAACTAATTCCATTTTGTCTCTCTGCATGTTTGCAGACTATCATTCACATTCTCCCAGCACTGTTATCTCTCTTTTTCTGGTCAAATTAATTTACTGTAATTAGAATAAAATACATTGTGTGTGAAAATAAAATTTTGGCCTTGGCTATGTCTGATAACAAGTACTGCAAGGGAAAGGATTATACATTCACCATACATTCATCATGCATTACATTTGTGCAAAGTAAATCACTTTGGGTGAAACCAACTTAGCCTCAGTGTACAATAATTACATTGCCTCCCACCACACCAGTGTTTAACAAACCCTTAAAAGAGGCAAGAAATGGGCTGTAGTTTATGTTTAAATAAAAAAAAAAAATCGGAGCTGAACAACAACTTTTTATTTTTTTCCTTAAGCTCACAATATACAACATTCCTTTCTGGGATTGCACACATTTGTCTTTGTTTCCTTTGCTTTTTTTGTTTGTTTTTTTTTTTTTTCTTCCTTACCTCAGAAGAACTCAGAATAAATAAATTGGCTTTTACAGTCCTAAAAAAATAAAAAAAAAAATCCCATCCCAAAACACAAGAGAGATCAAAACAAAAGTCAAACACAATATGGAGGTCATTTTAATTTCACCATGAGAGAATTTCATACACTTCTTCAGTTTAGACTGTCAGCAATCCAAAAAATCAACAATTCCAAAATACTTCAAGACTGAGAATTGACACAGCAAGGATTTGAAGCACCTGAGTATTTCTCCAGATAATGGCATCTGAGAAATAATGGCAATCCACTAATCAACTGCTGCTGCTGCATATTTATTTTTTTCACAATATAGGAAAACATTGTTTTTCAAGAAAGAGCTTCACAGTTGCCTTCCTTCCCTGCTTCTTATCTGTAAGCAGGCAGATGTTCCTGAATTAATATATGTGAGTCATTGACCATTTATCCTTTAGTTCAAAATTAAATACATTTTGTAGCATTAAGCAAAATTATTAAGTGGGATGTATAATGCAGTTTAATTATTTTTGTTAAACTGGAGGACAAAAAATAATTCTTTCTGTAACCGTGCATTTTTCACACTGAGTTTGTTTGCTTTAATACAGATGACATTATAATCTACTCTTCACACCCATTTTCATTCACTTAAATGTAGCAATACTACAAGAAGTATTGAAGGTAAGAATGAAACAGTAGCTAATACAAGCAGACCTCATTGGATTAAAAAAATAAACACACACATGTAGCAAATAATCTTAATTTTGACCCAGAACTACTACCTCACAAAAAAGAGCTACTCTCATTCCAATTAAATCAATGCCTTTTTTTTTTAATTTATTTTACTTTAGCCTTTAAGGATTAAGAATTAAAGTGAAACAGTAGTTGAGGATAAAGAGAAGAAAGGAGATTAGTAAAGCACCACCATTTGCTCTACTTTTGGAGGAATGTGCTGCTTTTTTTTACCCTTTAACCTATTTTCCTTATGAGATAATTTTCTCTCCATAATAATGTAGGAAATCATTCAGAACTACACAAAGTGGGCTGAGAAACTCCTATAATAGGATGTTTAGGCAGCAGCACTTAAAACCTGGTTTTGGGAGGCTGAAATGATGATGCAAAAATAAGAGCTGCAGAATCAAAAATATTCTTTTCCATTTCCAAAAGTTTATACCAGAAGATAAAGGAAGTGAAATTATATGCATTTAATATTGGTTGCATAAGTGCTTCACAGAACTGCTAAAAAAACCAGTAAAAATTCAATAAAAATATGCCAATTTGAAATAGTATTCATGCATTGAAAATGTGAATGTTGCTCTTACTAATACCATACCTATAACAAATACATCAGTATTTTATTCCATTGATATTTTACAAGAGCAAATTACTGTCAAAACCAAGATACTGATGGAAAAATACAGCCTAGATTCAAGATTACTTAAGATTCTATGTTTATTCTTTTCATCTGACTTTTTCAATGTTAAATTTTTCACAGCCTGTTTTACAGACATTACATGCTACATAAAGATTCCCCTTGCTATGTGTCAAGAATCCCAATGCTGCTAAATATTCTCATGCCATCCAAAAATCTGGCACCACACTCAGCCCTTAATCAGCCTTTTTCCATAACTTTTTTTTTTTTCTTTTTACTCCTGTTTTTTGTGGCTCATAGGACTAAATATTTGCCAAATTTTACAATGCAGGTAATTCCAAACATTGAATTCTTTGAGTTCCTGTGCAGGGATAAGTCTCCACAGGAAAAGGGACACGTGGAGACCGGCTGCTGTAAACCCTAAAGGGAAATGTGGTAGAATAAGTGAAGAATATATTAAAATCTCTTCTTTGTGACATATTTGAATCATGTCAATGGAATTTACTTTTCAGCATCCTTGGCATCACAAGGAACTGTTTATTGTGTGTGAGCATCTCAAGGAGAGCAGCACGGGTCACATCAAAGCAAGAGGAGGTGTGGATTTATAGAACCTCAGCTATTCCACAGAAACCACCTACGAGCACACTCATATGCATACAACAGCATCATGGTTTAACTCCCCACTGAGTGAGATGGAAGAGAGAACCATCACAGACAGCTTAATAACTACAAAAAAAAAAAAAAAAAAAAAAAAAAAAAAAAAAAAGAAAAAAAGAGAAAAAAAGGAGACAATATAAACCATCAATGTTAACCAACACATGGAAAACAAGTGACAAAAATCCCAAATAAATTGCTGGCCACAATCAGTGGTCAATATGGTCTGGAATATCCTCAGTGGGGATCAGCTGTCCAGGCAGTTTCCCGTCCAAATTTCTGGTGACCCCCCAGACCATTCACTGGTGGGGCAGTGTGGGAAGCAGGAAAAGCCTTGGCATTGTGCAAGTGCTGCTCAGCAAGAACTAAAACATTCCTGAGTTATCCTGCTTTGAGCACACACCCAAAACACAGCCCTGTGCTAGCCACTGTGGAGAAAAATAACTCCATCCCACCAAAAACAGTACAAACTACAAAGCTGTAAATTATGAAACTGAAAAAGAGAGATCAGTCAAACAACATCACTTGGTTAATGCTATGCAAGCTCCCATGAACCACAGTAACATGGATATGCATTTGTAGCCTTGAAATATCTCCCTGTCCACCACATCCATGACAGAAAAGTCCTCCTGGCTCCTGAAAGGGACATAGCAAGCCTTGAGTAAAATTAGCACATTTTCCCTAAAAGTCATTGAAGCCCAATAAACATCGAATCCAACAAAGAGGCTTTGATAGCAGGCTTTGAAGTGTGAGTGCACTTTATAGGCCTGTTTTATTTGATTATACACTTGCTTTTATGGTTCAGATCAAGCACATGCAGCAGGTTTAATATTTGCCATGCTGTCTCTGGGGAGTCTGTCACATATGCACATAACAACAGTTTTCAGTCTTCAATAATTACCAGCAGGAGTAGCAATTGCCAGAGATAGTTCAAATGTATAATTCAAAACTTGCAATTTTTTTTTTCCAAAAAAAAGATAAATTATTTCTGAACACTCACCTTTTTTCAAGAGTACACAGAGGAAATATGACAAGAATTTATATGCATATAGATACCTATGTCCTGCTTATTTTTGTCTAAAATAATCCTTAATTCTCACATTTATGATTTTCCTCACCCACACTTCTGAGTGGACAGCTCTGTCACAAGATGGATCCTAGCACCTCACTCTTATTTAAAATGTTCTACTTTACTAAGTTTCTATTCAAATTGTAGAATTTTAAAACATTGCTTCCATTATTAAATGCATCATATTTTGAAAATGAAAAGTGGCACATCATTTCCCCTTGTGCTTGTCAGGGAATGATGAAGTTGAAGAGATACTATCAGGAACCTAATGAAAGTGTAAATGTCTGTGGTTGTTACTAATAAAATTTGACTCAGTGTACGAAAGACTCTTAGACATTTACATAATATAATATATATAAAAATGTGTATATACATGTATTTAATGTATTATATATGCACATATGAGATAGCCATGGGCACTCAGAATCTATGCTAAACTATTTTCACTGATATTAATTTTGAATAAACATAATATAATAGAGAGTCTTTGAGAGAATTTTCCTCCCAAATAGCTAATAGGATTTCAGACATGGTAGACAATTATGTATTTAGATTAAAAGAAGAAATGCATGCATCATCCTTCCACATTTTCTATTTTACTATATTCTCTGTGCATGTCCTTCACAAATATTCATTTCCTTCCCTTCTCACTTACTTTAATAGTGCAACTTATTCTTCTTCTTTCAATTCTCTTGCATGTGTCAATTCTGAGACCAGCCAAGAGTGCTGACAGTATGTAAATTAAATCCAGGAGAATATAAGAAGAGATTTCTCATTTCTCTGAGAGATTTAAGAGAGATAAGGAAGAGAGTGTAAAGATCCTTCTGGGTATCTGCAGTACTAAGAAAATTTTTATTATGGTTAAAACAGATTAGCCCCTTAATACAAGGTGTGTTTTATTGTTCACACAGCTGCTACAACCGATTGTCTTCCTAGGCAAAACAGAAAATAAGGTAAGATCGAGTATTTTCAGTGAAATTCCAGTTTAATTATTTATTAATTAAGAGAACATTGTTTAAGTTAACAAAAGTACATTGTGAGAAAATGGAATCAACTGGCTAAAGAGATCAAAACACAGCACTGAAAGGGATTTTAGAAGGATATGCCAATAGATACAGTGTTTTGAAAGAGGTTTAAAAAGGACAAGGCAGAAGACAAGTTAGATCAGTTGGAAAAGTAGTCATTTTGGTTTACTGCTGTTCTGACATTAATTATAAATGACAGGTCAGCTGTCAGCTGAGTAATGTACTTTCCTTGCAATTTGGAGCACATTACTCTTCATCCAGGGTTTCTCTTAGTCAGAATTTTACTATGAAAGACAATAACACAAAAAAATTATTTAATAGAAGACATATAATCCCATCTGTAATTCCACTTGAATGAAATTATAGACCCTTACAGAACTGGCTTTTGACTCTCGTTTTCTCCCTAAAATTACAGCTAAGTGCATCAAATTAGCACAAAGGTTTGTTGTTGTCATTGCTTTTTGTTTATTCAATCCAGAAATATTTTAATTTCTCAAGAGACAGTGATTTTGGGGTGATTTTCATACAGTGAGAAATTACATTGAGTTTATTAGAAATTTCTAGTGAAAAACATACCTATTCAAACAAAGTTTGAAGTTACTATTTGTCTTCTCAGAGATTAAAATTATTGGCCATTTCAGGAAATGATTAAGTAATTTCTCCCAGCATTTGGGGAAATTATACAAGTGCCATTGATTTCAATGAGGCTTAGTGTTGGCTCAGTCCATCTTACACAGATTTATTGAGAAAAAAACTATTGCTGCTTCTGAGGAGTTGATATCTTGTGTATATATATATATATTTATGTTTTTTCCACCTCATATTAGCTCTAATTTTGTCCTGTTGAGTGACTGTAAGAGTTCAGAGAGGATTAGAGACATTCCAGTCTATTTTCACCCAACAGAAATCCAGCCCGTATGCCTGTTGTGGTTTAACCCCAGCCAGCAACTAAGACCACAGCAGGGGAAATTACCTTTGAGGCACTCACTGCTACAGCATATTTCTGAGCTAAAATGCCTGTGAAGACACATTTTGTGTATTTATGTTGGTATTTATGGAGGAATATTAGCTACTCCTGTCGATCCCACTCCCAAAATGTGATGGTTTGCATTCCCGGCTCTGTATGTCAGCAGGTATAGAGAATGGATACGGATGGAAAGAAACACTCTAAAAGATTCTGGAGGAAAGACAGCTGGGATGGGAGCACACTGATAGTGTTGAGTATTTTGGAATAATCAAAGTGAAGTGATGCAGTTAAATAAGAGGCCTTTGAAGGGAGCAGGAGAAGTTCGCTGCTAATTGTTAAAAAAGGAAACCATTTGGCGGCTGCCCTTGAAAATGTTCTTCAGTACATTTTAATATACAGGGGCTGGTTCATTGCTAGCCACCCCCTGCAGGCAGAACCATGGGATTCAATTCATGAGGCTTCTCACAAATGGAGCCCTGCAGTGCTCCTGCAGCTACAGTCACCACACTGTGAAATCCAATGTGGGGACCGCAGCCCTTCTGATGAAAAATGCAAAGAGACTGGGCCAGGGAGATAATAATTTTGCCAGTGTGTTTTTGCAGCTAATTTATGGACACATATTGTTTAACATGCAGAGCAAGAGAGGGAATTAGCGCACTATAAACAAATTAATTGTGAAATTATTTCTACGGTTCTATCAGCAAAGCTTCGGTCCATGCAGAGCCCCTTGCATTGCAAAGAAGGATTTCAAAACATGACCCTAATTCTGTGTTCTGTGTCCAGCACAATTCTGCTTATGGTAGAAAGTGAGAGATTTAAAGCCACAAAAATTCTCTCCTCCCCCAGTGCAATTTTTAAAAAATTATTCAAGACAGGGCTTTTGAAACTTTTCCTCCTCGGGAAAAAAAGAAATAAAAAATGATGTTTCCACCAACAGCTACAAGATCACCTCAAGAAAGTGGAGGGGTCTCATGGGTAGATCGCAGCAATGACCTGCTGGCCCTGGGAAACGTTTTGAGGGGTGTGCAACTCTGCTCACCATGCCCAGCAAATATTAAAGAATGGGAAATAAAGCACTCAGGGGGCCTGCAGAAGCTGCTGGTGTTACCTTGACAACCCAAGATAAAAACACATTCCTCTGCCAGACAGTCCAGGGGAAAAGTTCCGGCTCTTTATTAAGTTGCCCACACTAATACCTGTTAAACACATAGCTCTGTCTGAAGAGCAGGAAAAATTATTCTATATCTTGTCCTGTATTCTCCCTTCTTTCTTCATATCCAGCAATAACAAAACAAAAAAAAAATCCCTCAAACATTTCTGTTGTGCTGCTCCACTGTTTGCAGGTTTTTAGATTGCTTGCCCATGCTTATTCTCCATAAGTACAGGGGCTCAGGAGCTTAAAAATTAAAAACCACATGTGAAAATTGAATCTAAGATCACCTCTTCAAATGCTAACTTTTCCTAAGCCTTTGGAGAAATCTTTAATTGAGCTTTTAGGAAATGTTTTTAAAAAGCATTGGATACCAGAAAGTAGTAGGTGGTAGGCAGACCTTGTAACATGCATAAAGTCCTGATCAAGTTACATGAAATTCACTGGAACTATAAATCTATAAATTTCACTAAGTTGGTCTAGATAGTAAAGTTAAAGAGGTTTAGGTTTAGTTTCTAACTTATTGTGTCATCCTCAGGAAGCAGGGGAGCATAAATTTGATTTCCCAGTCATTTAGGTCAGTGTTTACCAGTCCAAGTTTATTGGTCCACATTAGTTTGGAGTATCAGCCATAAAAATGAAAATGGTGTTAGCCAAAGTGCTGTGATATATGCAGTGATACCCAGAATAGGAGCAATGTAGGAGGAACACCCAAAAAGGTGTCATCAAACAGTCCTTTCAATCAATCTGGCTAGAAATTACTTTTCTGAGTGATAACAGAGAAGACAGGAGCTCTCCTTTCCCCTTTTGTAAAGTTTACGACATTCTTATTATCACATGACAGAAATAACCAGGCTGCTCAGTCTGATGTGTAGCAAAAAGTGCTTTATCATATAAAGAACAATTAAGGGAGCATGTCAAAAACCAAAGTTGCATGCACATTGCAACCAACAAATAAAAAGAGCTCATTTCCTACAAATACATGCCAAAAATTTTCCCCAGAATCAGTCAATAGGTGCAAAAACACACTAACACGAAATTATGTCATATTACCAATGTACTAGAGAGGCTGAAAAGTAAAGTTAATTAATATAGCATTAAAAAAAATCATGTTTTCATTTTCCCCTTTTCCTTCTTATAAGATAGTATTCCACATGAAATTCATAAATTAAGTTTAAATATAATCAAAACATTTATGACAGCTTTAAAAAGCCAGTAGGGACTAAATGATTTTTCTGTGAGAAGAATCTGTACAGTGAACTGGAAAATCCACAAGCTTTTAACACAAGATTTTTGCCATTTGGTTATAGAAATATTTAACTATTTATGGCACCATGTGACTCTACCTAAGAGAGCAGAGTGCAATCACTTCACCTTTTTCCACTTCTATTATCAAAGTAACAGTGGAATGAATTTTTGTCTTTTTATGCTTCTTTCAATTAGGGAAAACAACATGCCTAAATATTTTGTGAGGAATAGGACATTATTATTCACATACACTTTGCAGAACCTGGTGAAAATAGATAAAACCACAGAAATATCATTTCTCTGCCAGGAGTATGGCTTCTTGATATGCCTGGGAATGTTTACCAAACCAGAGCATCATATTGTAAAGGTTTCTAATAAATCATTGAACCTTAATGGTTTACAACCTGAACATGTAATTATTTAGGCAGAGGTGATTTATTCAGTACATTTTAAAGGATGTTCTGGTGGGTAGGGAACAGATTATGTTTGTGAGTGCAGGCAAATGATGGCAGTCTGTCATAAGCTCTTCTGCTATTGCAGACAAGTAATTCAAGATTATATTCTCAGAAGTGTTTAGGAACCCAAACCTGCAGTTAAGCACAGAGGTGAATTGTCCACATTTAATGGAATGGTGCTAAAGCAAGTCCCGTGGATTTCAGCAGGTGCAGAAAACACTACTGAGAACCATTTCTGTAACAAAAAGCTTAAATATTTTTGAAAACTCTTGAACAATGAACATGTCAAAATATTAATCATTAATGATATTCATCAAATAGTTTGGGTTGGACTAAAAATCACTTAGTTCCAGGCACCCTGCCATGGATAAGAACATCTTCAGTTAAATCTGATTGCTCAAAGCCTCATCCATCCTGGCCTAGAGCACTTCCAGGGATGGAGCATCCACAACCTTTCTGGGCAACCTGTGCCAGTCTCTCCCCAACACCACAATAAGGAATTTCCTCATAACATCTGATCTAAATCTATCCTCTTCTTGTTTAAAGTCATTCAGCATGTTATATCACTATATGCCCTTGTGAAAATTCCTATCCAACATTTTTGTAGGATCCCTTTAGGCACAGGAAGGCAAGTTTTTACAGGCTGAACAACCCCAAGTCTTCACTCCCACATTTATGACAGCAGCCATTGCATTCTTTGGCAAAGCCAGATTCTTTGGCAAATCCTGGTGCCTTTGGAGGGAGTGGAATGAAGGTGAGGTAAAGAATAGTTCCTCCTTTAAATAAAAAATTGTTTTTCTGCTTTTCTCAGCACAATTTAGGAGCCTCCTCTGGCTCTGCCACTTCCCAGTTCCACTCTGAACAGAGCCATGAGAAGGAGATGGTGCACAGTCAGTATTTCTCTCCGTCCTCTTAGTCTTTCTATGCACTGATGGAAATTTGTCTGCTCAGTGAAGAAAACTTTGAGGTTTTCATTTTTAAGAGGGAAAAATTAATAACTAGGATCTGATTACTGAACTGTAACTGCTTTTTTTTGACTGACAGAGAAACAGCTAAATTATGATTTCCTGGAGTTTATCTCTGCCGCAGCATTATAAATTTGAAAACTTTACGGCTTTGCTTTCAGCCTAGTAGGATAAAAATGTGAACCTCTTCATGTGTTAAATGCTCTTTCTTGGAGTGCATTATTGCTTAATATATCCTCTTTCTTCATAAATTAAAGCAAAAAAAAAAAGTTAAAGTTAACTTCTTTTTCCTGAAACAAAGCTATCAGTGGGCTTGATTAATATACAGATGCTGCACGCTGCTGGGACTTCCATTTTCACAGAGTAATATGTTCTGCTTATGCTCTTGCAGCCATGTAGATTTATACATTTTGCATTTTAAGATAATATATGGAACTCAATATTGTTATGCAAAATGTGTGTTTAAAGTAAAGCGTAGCACTTCTATTCCAGACTGCGAAAGTTAAAATGCACTGAATTTGCATAACGTTTAGCAAAGTTAAATTTAAGAGTATCTCTTCACAGCCTAGGTATATGTGGGGAAAGAACATTCATCTCCAAGCAGCATTTCAAGTATAAGTAGGTCACAAAGCAGGAGCTGAAATCCTCCAAGTTATTCTGCACAGAATATGTTGGCTGTCCCTGGTTGTGCAGGCTGCTGGAACAGAAATCTCAGAGTCATTTGGCAGGAAATGCACACAAAAGCCTGAGGAACACTAAAAGCAGGTTAGAGTCCCCCATGCCCAGTGTTTTGCTTTACATGCCTGCAAACAGATCCCACATTTACTGGGCTGACTACACAGCCTCCAGCACACCACGGGCACTCAGAAACCTTATTCATTACACAGCAAATTCATGCTCAGACTTGCCAAGGGCAATGGAGGATGTACTCAGGAAAAAAAAAAAAAAAAACAAAAACAAAAAAAGGAGCAAGCCCCAAAACATGCAGGGAATCTCTGTAAATTCACCATTACCTTCTCCTTTTGTGCTCATCTTCACTTAATTGGCTCTGTATAGTTCTGGCCCTCATTAAGTAGATGCACTTTTCTCTTCATATACTGAAAATTGCCTTGCTGCTTTGCCAGCAGTGCCATCCAAGTTGATGCCTGTTCATCTGTTTCTACTATTTCTTTTCCATTACTTCAGTAATTATCACCCGTGAAAGAACAGGCCAGATATAGATATTGGTGAGATTATCATTAAGATTCTTGCAGATGCCTTTGCAAGAAGAGTGAAAAGGCAAAAAGTCGGAGCTACTAACTTGCTTTCATCCTGGAGCAGCTCAAATGGAATCCCTAAATATCCTGCTCTATTAAAAAAAAATTAATCTTAATTTTTAATACATACAAGTCAATACATACATACAGAATGTTAATTAAAAAAAAAAAAAAAGTGAATTTCAGTAATTATTTTTAAAATCCAAATTGGAATTATTGCCGGAATGAAGCCTGTCCATACAGCCAGGAAACAAAATGTTACAAAACCCACAGTTGTCTCCCCCGAGACCTGTGGGTTTTCCTCACAGCTAAAAACACAGCACAATTTTAGAAGCACGTCTGAACAAGGGCAGCTCAGCAGGAGGGCTGCATGAGCAGAACACTTAACCCAGCACAACATTAAAATGTGCTTGACATTGTCACAGACCCGACGGAACCCTGAAGCAAGTGAGCATCTGCTTGAGAAGCCTATTCCTGGGCTTAAACAATGAAAAGTGGATAATAAATAGCTTTGTGAGCACCTGAGTTCCTGATTCCTACAGGCCTGTCTCCTAGCTCTTTGACTACTTATCTGAATTATCCTAAGGCTTTCTGTTGCCTTTACATGTCTATAAGCTTCTCCCATGCAGCATTTTGGCAGCAATTTGCAGACAACCGTGTTAAAAAAAAATCAACCAAAGAGAATCCAAAGTGAATATTTAAAACTCAATTTCTTAGCTAATTGTTATCTTTATTTCAAGTGTATGAGAATTCAATTATCCTGCAGATATTTAATCTCCTGTCAAATCTCTTCAAGGTAGTAAAAAACATCATCTTTTATTTTTTGGGGGCGGGAGAGACAGAGGTTAGAGCAAGAAGCAGTGAAAAAGGCTCAAATTATAAATAACAATAACTTCTACAGGCTTGTATTCTGCACAGCTATTAACTTCTAAAGGGCATTTAAAGGCACTAAACAACCTAACTTCATTCCCTGGACAAGCTTTATCAAACCTAAACCAAAATTTGTGTACAGACACGACATCACAGGAGAACCTCTGGTTTATCTTCCTGAAAAACAGGTTCCTTCCTTGTAGTTGGAGCATACATATAAATGTGTGTGTGTATATATATATATATATATATATATATATATAAAATATATATATCTATGCATTTATGTATATATGTATATACATGTGTGTGTATATATATGTATATGTGTATCTATACGTATATGTGTGTGTATATATATCTATTTCTGCAGCTATTCTACAATGAATTCTTCAGGAAATCATATTATCAGACTACTTAGGTGACAGGTTTTACAGTTTTCACATTCAAGGAGGAAAGATTATTCCATTTATATTAGAGTATGGGACAAAGGGATATACAGCAGCAAAACTACCCAGTATCCACTAAAGTGGATAAATTGTGTTTTCCTACAGTGCCAGTATTTCAGTCTGATCAGTCAGGTTTTGTGTGCATCCATCAGGACTGAAGAAATGGGTGAATTAAGGTTTTGGTATTCCTATAAAAAAGCCCACACATCAGTGTTCAAACAAACATTTATGAGTATCTACAAATGCAACTTTTATAAAATTTTCTTTATGCAGCTCAGATAAATAGTAATCCTGCAATGAACAACACAAAATTAGGAGCAAAGAATTTAATAATTGTCATTCCTCAAGTAATTCCTGCACTTGAGGATTGGGGTTCTTGTTTTCTGGAATGATGAATAAAAATCATCATTTCATTGTTAAACAGAGCTTGAAAACTTACCACTTTCCAGATAATGCTAGGAAACTTTGAGAAGGCATGCAAAATTCCATACCGAAATAAATTAAAGAGAAATTGATAGGCTATATTGCCTGAATTTATAAATTCTTCTTCAGGAATTTAGATCTATGAGCTGAAGAGAATACCTTAACTATTGTCTTTGTTGTGACTGATCCTACTACCCCCTTTATAATTTTTTATTCATTGATCGTGGCTGAATTTAGGCATTAGCCTTTATTGATAACCTCTGACATAGGAGGCCAAAACCCAAACATTACCTATGCTCACTTGTTTCTTCAGAAACTCCTGGAAGTACTAACAGTATCTGTAAAAACAAAAACCCTCATCAGTTCACTAAGAAAGTTAAAACAATCCCCAGCCTTATATTGAGAATTTATATAGCTCCAGTTATTAGTTATATATCATGCACCTATTTGATCTCTATTTCAGGATCACAGTTTTTTTTGAGTGTCATAAATCTGCCTATTTTTACTGATATAAATTATACGGGATCCTATTCCTTGAAGTCAGACAAGCATTTTTCAGACCTGCTGAGAAGATGAGCCACAAGATTCTCAGTGTTACATTAATTTCATAGAGACTTGTTAAAAAATTATTCTCTTTAATTTGCATCAGTTGTATAAAAGGAACTTCAAGCAGACAAATATTTCTGAAGAAATGACAGAACCTAATGAAAAGTTTTGGGACCTTCTTGGAAGATGTAAAACTACCAATAAAACTACCACAGCAAAAATGGCTTGAGGAACAAATGTCATTACATCTCAGGAGCAGCAGGACAGTCCTGCCTGCCTCCTTTTAAAGCCAACAAACCAACTCAAACAACAACATTAATATCTTAAAAAGTTAGTTTCAGAAAACAGTATGAAAAACTCCAGACAGTTAATGTGTTGCTTGAATATTTTCACCTTATTCGATGAAAATATGGGACATTGCTGTGGGTTTAATGACAAGAAAAGATAAAAATTAAAACAAACAAACTTTTTATATATAGAAGTTTTAACATCTACTCTTTTCCAATAAAATACACATAAGATCTTCTACGTAGTTCATGATGCAAATCCATGGTTGTAAAAATACTGAAAAATATATGAGTCCATAAGTACTCATTAGTGTTTAGTAAGTCAAAGCCTGCTTCTGCAAAGGCTTAAAATATAAAATTACATTCCATAACTTATTATTTTCAATTTATATTGCTATTAGTTATGCAATCTGGCATGTCTTCATTTAGCATTTAATGGTTTAGCACCTGCCTGTATTTGGGTATTTTTAAAACAACATTAGCAAGTGACATAGAGATTGAACTCCAAGGGAACAGTCATGGTCTAGTAGCACAATGTAGAAGTAAAACCAGAGATTTTCTTTTTTTTTTTTCTCGTAGAGTGAATTTATTCTATTAAATAAAAAGTGTCATTCTTTAAATGTATAATTTTGGGGGAGTTTTTGTGGGTTTTTCTTTTTTTTTGTTTCAGGTTTTTTTGTTGTGGATTTTTTTTTCCTTTTTTGTTGTTGTTGCTCTTTTTTCTTTTAAATAAAGCATTTCAGGCTTAGCTGTATACTGGATTTTAGCCAAAGATTCTATTTGAGGGTAATGTTCCTTGCCTCATATCTTCTGAATTGTGAGCATACCTCTCCTTTGTGCATGGTTGCTGCTAAGGAAAATGCTCCTCAGTGGTGGCATAATGCAAGTGCAGATCAGTGAGTCAGAGAAAAACAGACCTAGATTATGACTAAATTGTAAAAAATAAAACCCTCACAAATGAGTAGATTGCTTATGTAAAGACAGTCTGTATTATTAGCATTGAAAGTATTTTGAAGTGTAGTTAATCTTACTAAACCCAAAAATTTTACAGTAGTTAAAATTACCAATGCAAAGCATATCATAAAACCATGACTGACAGACAGAGGATGGATTATTTGCACAGTTTTGCCTATTTTAAACTAGATGACTGAAGTGAAAAGAAGAAGGTTGATCGAGTTAAGAACAAAAAGGGAAAAAATGGATTTATACAATGAGAAATAATTGCTTTTAAACCTTGGCACAGTGCAAAGGACACTGTTTTTTCCAAAGATAAACCTTTAAGCATTTTTGATATTTTCAGTGCATCATTTTATAAAGAAATTTTCTTTGACACACAGAGACAGAGAAAAAAAACAATCAACCAAGCAAACTCGCTTTTCTTTCTCCTCTCTAATTTGATGTTTAAATACAGCAGCACATACTTAAAATAAATAACTTGAATTTGGCAGGGTTAGGCTCCTGGACACTGTGCTGTAGATTTGAAGTCAGTACAGTGGCATAAGGTTAGTCCTGTTTTGATACAGCTCATTGGGGCAAGAGTCAAGAGGAAAAGAGAATTTGAAGCATTGAAAGTTTAAAATAGCAAGCCTTTTAAATATGCTGTTTCTACTCTTCATTTCAGGAAATATTACTGTTTAGGGGTTTTCAATCTCATTCTGTTACCTCACTTTTTAAAACTGATTGAAGATAAGGGCAGTCCTGTTACTATAGGACACAAAAGAACACAAGCTCACACCGCTGTTCTCAAGGTGAAGAAAAAAAGGGAAGTTTAATTTCTGACTCTAACATTTATAGTTTTCCAAAAGTGACAGTGGATTGGAGGGTGACAGTGCCACCTCTCCAATGACACTGGTCAAACCAACAGTCTATCAAATTTCTCTTCCTCCGTAAAGGAATGCAAAACAATGAGTTATTTACAGAAAGTGTGTGAGAAAGTTCACTATGAGAATGTCAACATCAGAAGGCTTAGAAAATTTTAAAAAACCAGGGTGCCACAGTCCCAAACAGGAATCATGGCACCTCAAATGTGACTTCCATAGTCCCACCCCTGTGCAATGAGCAGGGCAATCTTCAGCAAGATCAGGTTTTTCAAAGCCCACCCCTTGGAATTTTTCCAGGGATGGGGCACCCACAGCCTCTCTGTGCCAGTGTTTCACCACCCTCAGAGGAAAGAATTTCTTTCTTCCAGCTTGAACTGCAATGTTATGGTACCATATGCTAATATGGTAACTTTGTGTTGAAAACAGCATAATGGAAAAATGAACTTGCTAAATTCATGCTTGATTACTGCGTGGTTTAGACTGTGATTGGGAGACATTGCAATTTTAATTCTACTACACTACAGATGAACATTAATAATATACTTATGTAATTGGATGTGTTCCCTTAATCAGAGCTGGGAAAATGGATAGTTCACTAAATCAGTTTTGGTTTTAGATCTTTTAGAATTGAGCATTTCTACACATCATTACTGAACTACCCTGACTTAGAATGTGCTAAAATATAAAAGAAAATGCATTCTACTTAAAATTTCACTCACTAGGAGACAGATTCTGATAAATCCAATTCATATTCAGTAGACTTTGAGCAATTAACTGGTATCCCATCAGAGTCACAGCAGCCACTCTATCCATGTCCCTGGGCAAAGGCCAAGGCAGTGTCTAAGCCAGTTCCTATTTCCCTGTGTTCATGGATTCTGGAGAAACCATCACACTTGGATCAGACACATGAATGGAGATCTCAGCCACCTGACAGATCCCCAGCTCTTAGAGGATGAAGTGACAAAAAATCTTGAGGTCACCCAAATTGAGCAATTTACTTGGACACTGGAAACATGGAGCAGCAAGACCTACCAGGGGAACAAAATTGCATCTCTCCATTGTTGATATCAAACACTGTTGTCCAGGCAAAAGAGGAGCCAGCATTTATGTGAAACCATGAGAATTAAGCTCTCACAAAGATTCCTGAGTCATGCAGTAAGGTATGTTCTATGACTGTTTTATTCTTTTAAACTGCTGAGGCCCTTTCTCAAATAGAACAAAATTAGGTTATATCATGAAGGTCTCCAAGCAGCTTTTTGTGGTCAGCAGAACTGTGTTTTCCTAGTATGGGATCTTTAGTTATTATTAAACCAAGCATTATTGAACAGGTAATATGTCCTTAAGGCTAGATAACTTGGGCAAACCTTGGTATTTGTTGACAGATACAACTGTATGACAAATTGGGTCACTTTCAAAATGTGTTTTAATTAATTTTTAATTTAAATATGTGTGAAATTTCTTTTTTATGTCAGCTATATTTCAGCTGACCGCTAGGAAGATAATTATTGTTAATTACCCATGGCATACAAATGGGTACTTTTGAATAATGTTCTCACACATTTCTCAATAAATATGTTTCAAAAACCCAGTTATATTTAATAAGCACAGAGTAGCTCTCTTTAGCCTGCATTTTAACGTGTTCTGCATTTAAATATGCAGAGCTATATCTCTACTCCCCTTAATGCTGCAAATGAAATAATGGCAACATGCCATAAATGTAAGTAATATAACGTTACCTTTGTCCTTGGCAATGCCTATCCTGCTTTTCAGTCACTTGATTTTGACACCCAGGGAAAATGTTATTGTGCACTAAAGCACTTTGCAGCTGCTACACTTAAAATATGTTTTAAAGGTGAACACACTTCACCTTTGGGCCAGGCTCACTATCGATTCCCTCAGTGGCTATCTGAGCAAAGACTGGGAATGAAGTAATTACCTACCATGTGTGGAGATGAACTGGAAAGCCCCACAGCTCACCATCTACAGCTCCCTGTATCTCCAGCTGCAACTCATCCACCTAGCAGTTTATTTCAGTGCTCATTTTAGCCAGATAAGGGTTGGTTGCCACATTCACCCATCTCAGGTATTACAGATTGTGGACCCTGCTTTCCTCCTCTGGCACTGGGGGTTAATGCAGGAAATTCCAAGCTTGGAAGTGAACACTGCCTTAGCCAGAGCTGCAAGAACACTTTGTGCCAACTGGTAGGGAACAGAGGAGCCCATCTGCTCAGCAATGCAGGTGGTGAGCACGCTGTCCTGGCGCTCAGCTCCCTGCAGGCAGCAAGGCTCAAACCACAACCACAGAGCTCTTCAGGATGGGAACTGAGTGGGATTGCTCTGCTGAAGGGTGGGATATGCAAAGACGTGCTGAGGCCACGCTTGTAAGGGAAAGAACTTTGAGGCATTCACTGCGAACCAAAGTTTCTTGCAGGTTTTGTGTTCTTCCCCCGATTACTTCCCCAGCCTGAGTCAGGAGTGCAGTGAAAAATCTACCCAGTAAAGGCACCAATATCTACTTTCTGCTGAACTTCTGCTCAGAGTTTTTAAAAATAGTGATGATTAGTGGAAGCTGGCTAATGGAGAGCTCTGAATTCTCATGATCATCTACTAAACAAATCTACTCATACAGATCTACTAAACTGGGTTTTTCTCTTCTTCGAAATAGCAGTTTTACTGGCAGCTGATTTCTCTCTGTTCATTTGCACCTCTTTTTTTTCCAATGGGAAAAAAGCCAACAACTTACCACTTGCACCAAAATTAGAATGAAATTAAGTCCACTGGATATAGGGCATTAAAAACACACTTTTCACACAATCTCTTTTTGATTAGTACTGAATGAAATCTGGCTATAAAGAGGTTTTACATTACAGCCCCATAATCTATTTGCAATGTCTGCTTTACGGAGACACCTTTCTTTTTCTCTGCACTGAAGTACAAAATAATTAAGTGGAACAAATCCCAGCAGAAAAAAAAAAATGCTAGTTAGACTTTTTATGGCCATAGCTACGTAACAGCTCAAGTGTTAATAAGTTGAATCGGAATGATAAAACTAGCACCATATACATTTAAATCCTCACAAATATACATTTATATAAATATATATACGTATATATATAAATATACGCATATATAAACACAAATATATATTCATATATATAAAGCCTCAGAAATTATTTTCTCTTATGCAGAAAATTATAATATTAGGCAGAAAAAAACATGATGTCATGTTAAAATATTTATGGAAGAATACCATAGTCACTTGTCTTCTAAACATTCTTAAAATACCAAAGCTTTTTGCTGCATCCAACTTCTAATAATATTAAATGCCTGGAATTTCTTAATCATTAATATAAATCTATGACTGGATTGGGATTTAGTCTTATTAAGTTAAAACATTTCTATACTTCAAATTTTAATATTTTGAGTTAAAGTGTCTCAGCTGCTTACATATGATAATGTGGTTTGCATAAGTAAAATGTGAAAATTATGTTTAATTAGGAAAAAATCTAGCAGCTTATTTCTCTGTTAAGTTAGAATCTAAAGCAAAATTTAATTAACTTGTAGACTCTGGGTCTTTTTCATGTACAGTTTCTAAGAGGCTTGTTATAAAGCTGCTAGAAATCATACAACAAGACAAACCCTCGTGCTGGTAATTTTAATTTTAGCTGTTACAAGGTTCTCAAAGTACATCCTTTTTTTTTTTTTTTTAACCAAAGCTCTCCTTTTAGGGAAGGCATTAAGTCATTTATTCCTTTTCACCTGAAATATAGTGGACACTCTTAGGTTTTGGGAGCCTCTTTTCCCACTGCTGTCTACAAGTGGTGGGAATAGAGCTGCTGTCCCCAGCTTCTCCTACCAGTGAGGCCACAATGACTTTCCAAACAGATTCAATTTTTTTTTTCTTTTTAATTCAGTTCATAGAGTTGGAAATATAGTTGCCCAGAAAACCAAACCCCAACCCCCCAAAATAGGGAGGAAAAAAATCAAAACCCCTACAATTAAATAAAATTACATTTTTGCTATTGCTTACACTTAATATCATTAAAGAAAACATCAGGCTGAACGTGAAGTACACAGAAAGTTCAACTGCATCTCTTTTAAAACCTACAGTGCTATTCCCTCTCATACAGAAATTAAGAAAATAATACTCTCACACAGAATGAAGAAAATAATATTGCAGAAATAATCTTGTAAGATGTAATAACCCCACCAGGAAAAGCCCCAAAATGAAAGCTAGTTGTGCAAGGCAAGGAAAAGGAGGACACTTGTAAATCATTTCATATTCAAAAGGGTTTAGTAAAAAAAATATCTGGACTTCACAAAAGCCAATTCACAGAAAATACTTATGGAAAATGCATACAGCGTATTCCCAAAGCAGCTCAAATAATAACTGGTTTTGTGTGATAAAGGGGCAGTGCTAAAGAAGCAAACACACACTAATCCCACTGTGTCTCTGGGCAATTCATGGTATTCCCACAAGTTTCTGCTCCATGGATGTCCTGCATAGATGTAGCTCTGAGCCTTCACCTCTTTCCAGCAAAACAAATTCATTAGAGTTTAGTATTGCTCAGAGCTGCTCAACCACCTATGGAGTCAATTCCTGCTGTTCCAGCTATGCAAGAACAGATTGTCTTTAATCTGCAGTTTTCACAGGCACTGGCTGGCTGTAAACTGAATGGTTGTGATGGCCACGGATGTTTGCACAGAGCTGCTCTCTCTCAATACTGCTGAAAAGCTGGGCCACCAAAACAGCTAGAGCTGGCCAATCAGAAATTAAAAATTGCATGGAGACTATTGCAAGATATTTGACAAGAAGAATCTTGAAAAATATTTACAATTAATATCATTGGACTATTGTTGCAGACATCTTTTTATGAAAAATCCTTTCCTAAAGATTTTTCCTCCTGAGGAGTGGAGAGGCCTCAGGAACAAAATGTAAACATTGATTATCTGCTGCTGTGGAATGCAACAGGTGCATCTGGGATTGGCCCATGTTGGTTGTTTGTAATTAATGGCCAATCACAGCCCAGCTGGCTCGGACAGAGAGTCTGAGACACAAACCTTTGTTATCATTCCTTTCTATTCTTAGCTTAGCTAGCCCTCTGATGAAATCCTTTCTCCTATTCTTTAAGTATAGTTTTAATATATATAATAAAATCATAAATCAAGCTTTCTGAAACATGGAGTCAACATTCTCGTCTCTTCCCTCATCCAAGAAACCCCGTGAACACTGTCACAGACTATCTTCAGAGCTGTTACAGTAATGAAGAAAGCCACCTCAAACCTTTTACTTGAACTGTTTGTAGTTGTTATTGGTGTGTAAAATCCAACTGGTTGTAGGGAGTTGCATTTTCAAAGTTAGGTCAGGCTTCTAAATATGGAGATAGGTTTCAAGACTAAAACAGCCTTGTATCTCCCCTAGTGCCTACTGCAACTCCAAGTTGAGACTAAGCAAGTGCTGTCTGCAGCCTGAGGGCAGCTTAGGTGGGGTTCTCACTTTGTCCCAAATTAACCTCTAAACTCAAACCACACAGTTCCGTTCATGTGTGTCACAAATTCTTTTTTTATTTTATTCTTTTTTTTTTTTTTTTTTTAATTTTATCTTCTATTTAGTTGTGCTTTCTTAGCCCTCCTCTTCCAAAGCAACAACTTTTGTATGATTCTCCCAAAATGCATTTTGAAAATACGCCCAAACTGCCTTTCCTTCTGGGCTGCTTGGGCATGGACAAGACTCAGTTTCTAGCTTCAGCTGAGCTGAAGTCTCTGTTTCAGAAATCTCTATTTCACGGATATCAAAAGAAAGGGCTGGGGCAGAGCTACCTCAATCAAGCACTCCCCAGCAGTCATAAGGACTTGATTAAGAATCAAATCATCACAGTACCTGTGGCCAGGTGTGTTGTGATCCCCCTCAGCAATTTTGGGCTTCCCAGTGTCCAGCAGAGGCCTCAGCCAGGCTCATTCCAGGATGCCTTGACATCACAAGCCACAAGCTGCTGACATCCTAGAGCTGGCAGTGTGGGCACCCAGCATAAATCATGTTTGAGCTTGCAGGTGCCCCAGGATCCAACAGCAGCACAGGCACAGCTGGATATTGCAGGTATTGCTCCCCTCACGAGCATCACTTGGCCAGCCCCCATGCCCACAGAAACAAAATCCCTGCAGCAATGCTCTCTTCCCCCACTGAGCACTCCTTTCTAAGCCATCACAACCCAGCAGGGGAAGCCACGAAATGGGAGGCAGCAGCAGAGAGTGTTACAGGGCCCACCCCTGATACTTGAAACTGAAAAGCACAGCTGAGGGAAAATGCCTTTAGCATTCCCACAGCTCAAACAGATGTGAGAGAGCCCTTGGAGGAGCAGGAGCATGTGATGGGACTGCTGGAGTGTGCTGGTGACATGAGATGTGTGCCATTTGCCACCTTGAGGCCCTTGCAAGCTCAGCAGCATCTAATTAGCTCCCAGCTGGAAGCCCCTTCCCAAAAACTCCTGCTGTGGGCTGAAAATTATCCGCCTTCAGATCAAGTTTCTGGACCAACAGATCCTCCTGGGTTTGGCCTTTTACATAATTGGCAATCTGCAAATTATGCAGATTATGCTGCAACCTGCAGGAGATGCAGAACTGGGTAAAGTTCTGCATCTCCTGCAGATTGCAGCATAATCCCTGTACATACATTTCTTCTTCAGAAAAGAAAAAAAAAAAAAAAGAAGAAAGAAGAACCTCACAAGTAATATACTTGCAACCCCTGTAAAAGTGATTCTCCACACTGTTGCCACAGGACAAAATCATGACACACTTAGATGCTGAGTGAGAAACCCAACTGCACGTTCTCACTCTCAAATCTGACTAGCTTTCAGAATACAGTTTCTCATCTTTATATTCAAATTCTGCTTGATTCACATCATACTTTAGACCAAATTAATTGTAAGCACTATGAGAAGAGCAAGCAGTACTAGCCTGGTAAAAGTGGTAAAAGTTAGGTTTCGGTATATTGTTAAAAATCATCTCACTAATTAAGTAAATGGATGTGGCCACACAGCTGGTTGAATAAATATGAAAATAAAATTAAATAAACACTAATTCAATCCCCAGCAAATCTTGCAGGTCAGCTCATCTGCTCCTCACCACGTGTGATTGTATTCCACAGATATCACAGGCAATGTTGGGTACTGATAGCAGGTGATGCTCACAGATAATGCTGTGGGTTAACCACTCCTGGCTAAGAGTGGCACAGAAACTTGTGCAAGTCAGGAATGCTGCCAGAATGACAAAGCAGTAAATTCTATAATTTTAATACTGTATCACAAACTGATATTCATAGTTACTATTATTTCTATTTCTGCTTTTTAACCTGAAATATAATTGTACACTGCAAGTATTTGCTAATGTTTGCTGCTGTTTCACCATGTTGATATCTCAACAACTCTCTACTAGGACTAAAAAAGTAAAAACTGCAAATTTTGAGGCTCAAAGCACTCTCCTGGCACTCTTGGACTCTTGACCTGGAAACTGCAGCTTCTGCAGCCTTGCCCTCACAAGACAAAGCTCCAAAAGTGGTTTGTCTTTGTTTTTTTTTTCCTAACAAGAGAGAACCAAGCAATCTTCAAGAGAGCCAAGACATCTCCAGACTGGAATATCTGTGCTTGCCAGCTGTGATGAGCAGCCCTTCTTACTCATGAACTGACTGCATTCCTTCAGTGCCTTGCAAAATGTCTTGCATTCAGAGCCTGAGTTCAGCAAAACGGTATCCAGGAAAAGGATTGAAGCTTATATTCACATTCTATTTCATGCCTACTTTGACTTACCTCAAAAACGTTTAGTATGCAGAGTAAATTACTCTGTAGTCCCAAGCTTTGTTCATATTCCATGTATTAAAGAATAAAGAGCCCTATTTACACAGTAAAGGTAAACACAGTTGTTGCTGTGTCTATTTTTCTGGGACACCAGGGCCATGTAGCAAACACTCTCCCCAGAGCTACAGTGACAACATCAATTGAAATAAAAAACAAAACAAAACAAAACAAAACAAGGTTTTTAAACTAAAATGGTAATTTCTGTCAGAAATACGAGCTATCTGTCTGCTTAATACCAGTGAATAAGAGGACCAACTAGAAAGAGCAGACTAGCAGGAAAAGAAGTTTATTTCCCCAGCACCTATTGCAAAAAACGGACAGCAGCATCACCTGTTCAGAATTCTCACAGTGCCTCTTAAAGCCCTCAAGAACAAGAAACTGGAAATAAAGCTCAGAACTCAGCCTGGCAAGGAAGGGTTAACTTGCCTCATTGAATGACATTAATTGAATCACATGTCACTGAGAAACATCTAAAATGGATGGGATAAAGGGAAGGAAAAGGCCTGCAGCTTTTATTGAAAGGATAATCTTCCTGCTTTCTACACACATTAGGAATTAGAGGCTTACAGGTAAGCAGGCTTGGTATTCTTCCTGAATACCCTGAAGGACTTGAAAGCTTCTTCCCTCATCTCCCGAAAAATAATTATACATTTGTCAAAAATGAAGTCCACACTTCTCAAGTCTTTTCCCCTGCTCCAAGCAGTGAGGAACAAAAGCAGCTTTGCAGTATTTGTCCATTTTCCTGCAGGAGGTCAGACTCCAGAAAGAAGAAATAACTGCATTCCCTTCCCTGGACCGATCTCCTATTACCCACTCTTACCCTGACATATCCTTTGAACTGGAGTGAATGGCAGAGAGATCCTACACAAGACTTCTTTTTTTATTATTATTTATTTATTTTTTTTTTACCAGAGCAGTTATACACTCTAAGGCATATTTCTCTGGAAGCAGCTTGTGATCCACTAATACTAATTTATAGAGTCTGGTGCAAAGCAGCCCTACTTTGGTTGTAAAACTTAACTAAACACACAAAGCTGTATTTTTTGTAGCACGTTTGAACAATGTTCGTTTGGTTTTCTTTTTATTAACCAAAATTTACTGTTTTCCTGAACTTTAAATGAGATGCAGAGAGGATATTTCAGCTTTGCCATGGTGCTAAGGGAGTTTGCTGGACAGCAAACTGCTCCCAGAGAATTTCACCAAATGATGGCTGCTGAGAAGACAGAGTGGATGTTCCTGAGGCTTCACTAAATCAAGGCTCTGGGGAAAAACATCAGGTGGACTCCTTCTGTGCTAGAGACAGAGGGCTCCCAGAGTCCACATTTCTCTTTTCTTTCACAGAGAATTAAAATGACATATTTTACCCCAAATAAAGAAAGAATGCACAAAGCAAAATATTGAAACGCTCTGCAAAATCAAATAATCGCTTTTTCTGATTTCAATTCTAGTCTCTCTCACCTTCTCACTTATTTCTATTTACACAGTAAGAAATGAAAGCTTCATTTTTTTTAAGAATAAACAAAATCCTTACGGTTACTTCACTGATTTTTTTTTTTTTTTTTTTTTTTTTTTTTTAATACTCATTTTTATGGTCCTGTCCTCAGAAAAGGGTTGTTGGGAAAATTATAAGGGAATGGAGTAATGGAATGCCTTACAGATAGTTCTGTATGCAAACAAACAAACCCTTTCTGCAAGTGGATTTTCCATCAGCATCCACCTGCATTCAGCCCTCCCCTGGGCCCTGGGCAACGCAGTGCAAAGCATGGATGGCCGGGTTTATGGACAGCACTCACTCCTCTCTGGAGCTCATCACCAGGCAGGGCAGTGCCCTGGAAGGCAGAAAGCAAGGTGAGCAGAGGATATGTGGTGGGGAGACAGTAAATCACTGAGAGGGAGGGACACAGAACGTATATAAGTTACATCCCAGCGAGTGACATCCTATCCGTTTCTTGGCCAGGCTGTTGCAGCAGTCAGTAGCCAGATATTCTGCCTCACTTTTGCTGTAGCTTGAGTCTGTTGGGGGTTAATTCAAGGAAAAAATGGAAATAGGAAGGTGTAAGCAGGGATTTCCAATCCTTCCCCCTCCCCATGCAACGTCTGGAAACGCACCGAGCCCTAACCACAGCACAGGAGGAGAGGAGGGGATCTGCAAATGCCCCCAGCATTTTAACCTTTTAACCAACAATAGTGATCAGGACAGAGTCAGTCAGGTGGTATTGATTCTGCCCCTTCCTTTTGCCTTGACACATTCTGTGACTGCATAATAAACATCTTTTCCTTCACTTTTCTCCCAGTAATATGTGGCTATTACCACTTTTTTTTGTAAAATATTGTTTTGGAATCTGCAAGCAGGAGCTCCCTGGTGTGAAGTACTGTTATAAATTATTTCTAGCAGGGCACTGCCTGGAAGGTCTGATAAGTCCTGCCACAGTGTATTATGAGGAAATACAGAGTAAAACCAGTACAAGTCCCAAAGCTCTGATTAAACAAAATATCTAAGGAGATAAGATTGCATGAAGTAACTGGGATATTGTAGTTTTCCAGGCTATTCCTTGTGAAAACTGCTGATGGACCCTGAGTACCATCAAACAGCTCTCTTTTACTGCATGAAACCAGGTCAGTGTCAGCAATGCCCAACAGGAATCAGCCTGGGGCTGGAGAATGAGGAAACACAGATTTCCCTGGAAGTGGAATTCACAGGAATAATTTAGAAGATGTTTTTAACCAAGCTGCAGGCTCTTAACTGGGCAGGTTGGTCTACAATTAGCAGCACCTCTAGACAGTGGCAGACCATTCATTCTACCTCTCCTTGCAAAAAGAGAATGGGGAAGGAAGGAAACAAGACACAGAACACCACACATCACCTGCAAAATACAAATGGAAAATAAGGAATTTCTATCCCATCCTTACTTCACTAGCAGACTGTTCTGCTCTGACAAAAAACTGCAAGACTTTGTTCATGTTTTCATCATTTCTCCTGCAATGTAGGTAGCCATATATATATAAACATATAATATAATATATATTATATATACTATATATAATATATAATTATATTTAATTATATCAATATATATGTACTTAAAATATATAAAATAATACAGAAATATATATAATATATATAATTAATATAATTAATTATATAATTATAATTCTATATAATTAATTATATATAAGTAACTAATATAATTAATAATATATATTATATATACATATTATATAATATATAATATAATATATATAATATTATATATAATTAATATAATTAATATATATAATTATATAATATATATAAATATATATAATGTAATATATATAATAAAATCTATAACATAAATATCAGTCTTTTAATTGTCAAAAAATTCCAGTTATTTTAATACTTCTCATCAGAAAAATAAAAAATCTTTTGACCTCCCATGTAATTTTTAATCCATGTCAAGATACGAGTCTATAAATTTAAGGCATGTAGAGGGCTAAAGATACCTAAACTAAATACAACAGAGTATGTTTTATATACATTATCTTCTAGTAGAAGTTTGTTCACTGATAACACCCCTAAAGGACAGGCCTCATTTTCTCCAAAACCAGTGCCTATATACAAATATTTATAAAAATTAAATATATATACATAATTATACACATATTTTATATATATATATATATATATATATATATATATGCCTGAAGTTTATATTGTTTAATAGGTTTACTTTTAAGCTATCTTCAGACCTGTATGCAGCAATACTTGCATTTCACCAAATCACAGAATCATTTGAGTTCCATCAGCTCTGGAAGCCCTAAAAGAATTCCAGAATTCCAGGCAAGATTAAATTCTGCCACTCTTCACCTTCTTCTCAAGATGCTTTATAACAATACCAGCCATGCTGTAGCTTTGGTAAAAAATCAGTCATCAATATTATGCAGAAATTCTTCTGTCTTTGAAATACTGTTTGGGGATTTTCGTGGCTTGAGAGTGTATCTTTTAACAGAGTCAGCCCTTCTTTCAAGCCTATTTTAGCCAAGTATCTTTACATCAGACAGAACAGACACCTAAAATATAAACACTCGCATTTAATCAAACGGTAAGAAGGAAGAACAAGAGGAATGCCAAGAACCAAGGGCAGCTTCTAGGAGAGAGAAAAACTTTCATACAAAGGCAAAAGTTTTCAGCAAAGACTTGATGAGACAAACTTATCAGTAAATGTCTGATAGAACTTGGCTATGAATAAAGCCTACAAGCTACTTAATAAGGCTGTAGTTACAATCTTACAGATCTGGCTACGGCCTGATGGGGACCTGCACCTGCCTCATCTCTTTCTCGTGGCATGCTTTTTAAAGAGAGAGCTAGAAAGTCTGCAGGACTTCTGGGATAAAAATTACAGCAATATGTTTGAATTCAGCAAGCTCAAACCAAGTAGGTTAACACACTGGAAATGAAATTTTCTCCCTTGCTTGGTTTCTAGACTTATTTAAGTTGATGACTTTCTGAGCAGAGTCACTTTGCACAGCCTTTGCCATTTCTCTAATCCTCACTGCAGTCTCAAGGAGTCTCAAGTAGGTGAATCTGGCTGCATTCTGCAGCCCCTCCAAGCCACCCATTTCTGAGCAGCTACAACAGATTTCCAGCAAAAGGAACAATTTCCCTTTCTTTCTGGAGGCTTCACCTTGCCCAGGATTCTTCAAGGCACACAATGCAAGGGCAGGGATGACAAATGCCACCTGTCACAACTGATTTGGGCACAATACAGTCTTTTTTGTTTTTCTTTAAAAGAGTACTTTCAATTAGCAGAATTAAGTGATTCAGCTTCCTTCTCAGCCCACCTCAGGATAGACTTTGTGCAGCTGAGAAGATAGGTGGGAGGAAAAAACTGAACCACAAGGGCAATAAAAAAAATGACCAGAGAAAGAACACGGGAATTACTAATACTGGCATTAGCTGCAGAGCCACAATCTCTGACTGCAGGGAGAGTGTGCAACTCTCAGAACAATAAACCTGCTTACTGGAAATCATGGAAAAGCTTTCTAGGGCATTTCTTCAGATTTACAGCACCATCACCTGAAAGATGCCTGGCACTAACTCCCTTGTTTAATCATGGATGGGCAGTCTTTCATTCCTGTGAGATGTCCCAAGTCTTCTGTAGCTGGCATGGATGTGGCAGCAGATCCAAGAAACTTGAAAATCTACATTACCAAAGAACCAATGCAATGCCCTTTTTTCTGTTCTGACACTGCTACATGGTATTCACTCAATACATATGGTAGTTCCCCCCAAAACTTCCAACCAGGAAATGTGAATTGCCAGTTCCCCGTGCTTCATGTCACCAGAAACTTTCACATTTTAACTCAGATGTCAATTAATGGTTCTAGCAGCAAGAGCAGCAGTAAATTTGTCTCAGTTACCATGACCATAACAAGTAGATACTCCGGAGAGCCCCACACAATCAGTATGGGAAGGTAAGGGTTGTATCACATTTATGGGATTGATGGCTTGAGAAGGCTGCCCTAGAACAGAGGCTGGACAGAGTTAAAGAATAAAGCAGGGATTTATTAAAAGGCCTCAATGGATCCACCTTGGGCAGCACAAGAGCCCAGCCAGGGCTGCACCCATGACGAACCCAAAATGGTCACAAAATGCACAATTGGCCACAGGGTCTTGCACTTTTACAAGTTCTGGTCCATTTGCATATTGGAGTTAATTGTCCAATTACAGCTTTAGGTTATGAAGTCCCATCCTTCTTGTTTTTCTCTCTTCAGCCCACATTGTTTATGCTCTTGGGCCTGAAATTTCAATGGTTATCCTTGATCCCAAGATAGGAAAAAAATTGTTTTGTTTCCCTACTATGTGAAGAGAGCTTACCAACACTTAATATCAAGCTCTGAACTACACGCTAAAGCAGCACAGAATCTGAAAATACAAAAGATAAAACCCTAAGGCATCAGGATAATACATAAAACACGATTTTTAGATCTACTTTAGAAGCAAAATTCAAAGGTGCCTCAATTTCAGGTTGCGAGCTTTATGGATACTGCTAGTCTTGGGTTGTTAGGCTGATATCACAGTAAGGGCTTTGGTAAAGTTACTGGTCACTTTGTGGGGTCAGTGTCAGGGTTTGGACTTTTCCAAGTTATTGGATCACTGACCTTATCCTCCCTTCATCTGAGATCACACTCTGTGAAGGTAATGGATCAGAGCCCCTGGTTCACTGAGATAACAATCACTTATTTGAGCAGCAACTTAACTGAACCCATTTCAGATACAGGGATCTGCCAGGCCTGTGTGGGCTATGCTGATAAAATGGTGCAGGGCTCTTCCCTGCTGCCACATCAGAGTCCTCATGGGCCTTTTTTACACAGCCCCTCTGTGAGGGCTGGGGGCTTTAACAGGTCCTGGCTCAGCCCCTCTTGATCCCAGTGAGCTCAGGGTGATGTTCTTGCCATAAAGCATTAGGGAAAATGAAGTCTTAGCAGAACACAGAGAAAAGGGGACATCCCTGCTTTGATAAATGCCTTTCTGTTCAGAGTGATATAGATTGGGTTAACAGCAGCTCTGTAACATGGCAATGCTCTTTGAACACTGCATTTGAGGAAAATGAAGCAAGACAGAGGCACAATTCAGCGCTGCTTCAAGCACTTGCAGTCCTACTGGCCACAAGGGTCAGCAATGGAACTCATTTTTGGGCACAGATTTTGAGCACAGAGGTTGATTATATGACTAATTGCAATGGAATTGAACTAATAATGAACCAAACAAAATCCAGTTTTGCACTAGGTCAGGCAGGAGAAAATGAAAGGCGGCAGAAAAAAAGTTGATATTTTGGTCTGCCAAAGTAAGAATTGATATATTAGAAGAAATAGTGTGTTTTAGTCTTTCTTTAGAAGCAGCAAATAGCTTCCTTTCACACAGCATTAAGAATCAGTGGCTAAAGTGATTTCACCAAATGGGGAATGTATCCCATTCAAAGACAGCATAATGTGCATTGTTATGGCTTTTTCATTTCTCCTGAATAGCAGCAGGTAGCAATTGTTCTTCTCACTTCATAATCTTCAGAGGTTTTCAAATTTTCCATTGTAGATAATGCCATCCCAAAGGAGATTGCATTATTATTGGCTTCTCTGACATTATTTCAGTTCTGTCTTTCTTTGGTCATGTTTTGAGGTGAAATAAGTACCATCATATCTGCCTGACTCGATATGGAGTTTTATTTTCAGGAGTTGTGGAGGTATTCTAGTGGATTTCCTTCTTTTCACTAATTATTTGCCTCCTAGTTTAATGGGGTGAAGAGACCCCAGTCTCACCTTATTAAAAAAAAAAAAAAGAAAAATTCAACAGCTTATGTAATTCTTCTGTGATTTCAGTTAAATACTCATGTGGGTTCTCCCCCTCCTTCCCCTGCATTCACTTGTGGAGATCTAAATAAAATCCAAACCTGCTGTACCAGGAGACCAGAGAAACCCTAAGCCTCTGCATTGTCTATGTGTGATAAGGCCCTTTGCTATCTCTGAGGAGCAAGCATTAGTGCTGCAGCTTTTCAGCCTTCGTTCCTTTTCCAAGTTTCTTCGAGTTCATAACAGCAGAAGAGATTGTGATTTATGGGGAGAAAACAAATTTGATAACAGCCTTCAGATTAAGCAGTTGGATTTTCTAATGGAAAAAAAAAATCAAAGTTTTGGGGTAAGTTAAGTTATGCTTCCCATGGCTCTAACTTGAATCAGAAATGAAAAAAAAAAAAAAAATACATATATCTGGAAGATAGACAGGTGACAGAGGAGAAAGATGCTCAATTTACAGGAGTATCAAACCAAAGTAAAAACCTTGATAAGATCACTTGATTGTCACTTCTAGCTAGTTCAGTTGATGCCAAACCTAAACTGCTCAAATTTGCTGACCCTGCACTCTTCACCTACCAGGCTGATTTTCATATCAAAGACATTCATAAGGACAAACTCATCCTTATTTTCCAGGGCTTATATCAATCAAATTCCTTCAATAAGGTCTATGATCAATTCAGTCTCGTATTTGCAGAACTGAACCTGTGAGCAAGTTAGCACCCTTAGCTGAATAGGTGATGTCAAAGTAAAAAACCTGTACAAAGCAATTTGCTCAGCAGTCAGCTCATCAAGCTTACTTGGCTAATGCCAAAGCATAGGATCTGTGGCAAAATAATATGCCTGGAGCATACCTAACCTGCTGAAGTTTTGCTAGGTTTAGGTTTGAATGTTCTTTTATTGACATTTTCAGCTTTTGGAGCCAAGCCTCACTCATCTGAAGAAAAAACCTTAATTTTTGTTCATTTTCTTGCCCTAAGAAAGAACTGTGTAAGCTTCCAAAGTCTTAAAAATGCTGGATCATTTTAGTCCAAGGTGAACAAGGTATTTCTTGCATCCAAGTGTTCTGACAACATTTCAAGTGGAAGAGGAGAACCTAAGGAAGACTGTCAGTGCTATTAAAAATTAAAAAAAATAATTAAAAAAAAGAGAGAAAGGAGGCTATTCCTGGTTATTAAATCTATATAATCAGAATGCTTCATACTCCTGTGCAGATGTAAAATAGGACATAATCCTGCCAAAATCCCACCAAGCAACCATGTTCTTACTGCAGACACCAAAACCACCTCTGTGCTCAAGCTCTTCTCCCAGCATTTAAAATGCTAATGGATCAAAGATCCAAGAATTACCCTCAGGACCCAGGAAGACTGAGGATGTGAGAGTGTTCAAGTAGGAAACTCATCAGAAAAAAAAAAAAAAAACCAAAACCAGCAGTTTATGTTATCCTTGGCACTCCTGAAAACCACAACTAAACTTCTAACCCACAGATATGGGCATAATGGAAAATGGATCCTTTGGCCATGGGACAGACATGTACAAGTCCTTCACAAGGCACAAATGCCACACACACACACAAATGTCAGCCCCAATTCAATGGTAAATTACATGCATCTCAACAGAGTCTCAGGTCTCATCTCGTGGCAGACCCCAAGACCTGAAGTCTAAATTCTTCCTACAGACCCTGAGGCATTTGCTCCGTGCATTCTGAAATCCCTTCTTGGCTATTCCCATGTCCCTCTCAGGAATCGCTGTCATGTCAGGTAAGGTTGTGTCAGATTGTGGTGTTTAACCCCAGAATCTCACAAGCTGCCCCACTCCAGGGGATCCTGCACATTGCTTCCTCCTTACTCTGTTACAGGGATGTGCATTTCCCTCGTGGATAGCTCCTGCTTCCAGCCACTTCATGCTCCAGCAGCTCTGCAAAAATGATATTTTGTCTGCAAGTTGCTACCCCTGGCAGTGGGACTCTGCCCAGGGAATACTTCCCTGCTGATGATGGAGGGATAATTCCAGAAACCAAAATCTTAAAATAGGTTCCTTGCAGCTGAATTTCCAAACTTTTGTGCTGCTATTTCAATTGTTCAGTGCTACCAAGAGTAGTTGAAGACAAAATCAAATTTATATAAATCTATATAGGAACACAGTATTTCTGTGCTTCTTTACTGACCACTATCTTACCTTGATTACCTCTATTGTATTGGCAGGGTACCTCATGGCAGGAAGGAGTGATGAATCTGACTCTATGTCTTTAGAAGGTTAATTACTTTATCATACTCTATTATAATAAATAAAATTATACTAAACTATACTAAAGAATACAGAAAGGATTCTTACAGAAGGCTAACAAAAGAAAATAACAAAAACTCGTGACTCCTTCCAGAGTCCAGACACAGCTTGGCCGTAATTGGCCAATGAGTCAAAACAATTAATATTAAACCAATGAAACAACCATCTGTGGGTAAACAATGTCCAAACACATTCCACATGCGAGCACAACACAGGAGAAGCAAATGAAAATGAGATAATAATTTGTTTTCCTTTTTCTCTGAGGCTTCTCAGCTTCCCAGGAGAAAATCCTGGGCCAAGGGATTTTCCCAGAAAATGACTGTGACATATCTCTAAACAACCTACCTCAGAATTTTATGCCTTAGCAAACAAAAAATAAATTTTGAATTATTTTTGAGCACTTTCATGAATAAAAACAGTTACTTCAGCTACTGTAATTCATAACTTGATCCTTTTTCCTCAGTCCCAAAAAAACATTACATATATCTGAAGGCACCTGCCAAGTCCTGCCTGGATTGCATGTTCAGCAGAGCAGTTGCTTGTTTTATAACTCACACTGGTTTCTACACTGAAGGCTTGCCAAAAGGGGCTGTCCCACACTACCTGAGCCAAAGAAAAAGTCCTGTGACAACAACCAGGCTCATCAACTGAGCACAAACCTGTTGGCAAATCCTCTGCATTTCCTCTGCTAGTATTTGGGAAGATCTTTCTTTTTCTTAGCAGAAACCCCACTGAAAGCTTTCAGATCCTTTACAACATTCTGCTTCTCCATTGGGCTCATCATGTTGTGAGATATTTCCCATATGGGAAAGAACCACAGGTGGAGGGCAGGAACCTGGCTGAAGCACAGGGCACTGTCACCTGCAGGCTGGTTTATTAATTAAGAAAAATATTTTAATACCACAGAATTATGTTCAAGCATCTAATAAAACAGCAATTTTTTTTTTCTTGCTTTTTATGGTTTTGGTTGATTTAAGTGAACCCTTTTGAGAAAACTACCTAAGGAGTGACATGCAACAATACAATCTGACACTGTAGTGGGTTTTCTGTTTTAGGGGACTTGGAAGTGATGTCGCACTGAACGCAGTTCACAGCATGTTAAACACAGAGAATGAACATGCTTGTGTACAGGACCTCACAGAGTCGAGGTTTTGCCTATCTTTGGTACTGGATGTCAGGTTCAATAGCTAAATTCTACCTTTGTCACCCTTTCTCATGGAGAGGAGTTGACCTAGAGCACAATGGAAACCCAGACTGTGGCAAACTACATAGGAGAAAACAGCCTGCTGGGAAAGAGGAGGGGCTCCTGAGATGCTGAAGGACAGCAGCATGCTGACTTAATTGGGGAGGAGTTGTTCTCTGGCTGTATTGTCACTGCCACCATATTTTCTTTCATATTAGTTCTGCTTCCATGTCTGAAATGTCACTTTGGGGACTGCTGCCAGATGTTGTTTGGATGAAGGTGACAGAAAGTGTTATAATACTAGATGAGTCTGGCATATGTGCATCATCTATAATAAAGTTCTACCTGCAAGAGCAGTGATAATTTGCAGAAACTGATGAGCTTTTGCTGAAGAGGAGAAGCTATGGCCAGCACTGCATAAGTAGCATGAAATTCTGTATCCCACTGAGAGTTCACTGTGAGTGTGTCTCTAATAGCAAGTTTATGAGTAATGGTATAAATATATGCTAAAAATATTAAAAATTTTTAGCCCTGAGAAAATCCAATTCAGTGTTTCTAGTTCTCTAGTTCCTGAGCACAGAAAGTATTTGGTAGCTCTGGGCATAAAACAAAGATGGCTGTGTGGATGCCTTATAGACCTTTCAATAGAATATTTTTCTGGAGAGAAATATTTCATTTTACCTGAGGGTTTTTTTTTTTTATCTACAGCCGATCATAACAATAGTTTTCTATTTGCTACCTGCATTTTTTATTTTGTTCTTCCTTTTTTCTCTTTCCTCTGACCTCTCCATCCTATTTTACTCTTATACATGCCACTGGAAAGGGGAACACAAAATAATGTTTTGTCAGCTGTTTTAAAAAAATGTGTTAGGAATAATTAAAGATGAAAATCATCATTACACTCCTCACTTCCTCAGTTTCATAATTATTGATATGATGATATTTATTTATTAAAAAAGAAAGAAAATACATATTGATGTAAAGGTAGATAGTTCTACACACATGCAGACACGTTTGCAGAAAGCACACCTAGCTCATCTTTGTACCCTATATCCAAGGTGTAAAGAGTCTCAGAAGACATTTAAATTACAAATACTCCTATTTTAAGTCCCCGGAGTAATTTCCCTTTAAGTGAGATTAAGATCCAGTATAAGTATTATGAATGGGACTATTATTCAAGTGGGATGACAGTTCCCATTATAAAGCCCTGATTTTGGTGGCCTATAATTTTGCTGAACTTTAATCTTTTCAGGCTGACGTGTTCCTCACTGGCAGGATGGGACTGGAGGCTATGTGTTGGAGAAGGATGGTCCATCTGTCAGAAATACAGCCTGTCTCCTAAAATTAAAACTTCATTTTATCTCTCCACAGCATATTCTTACTCCCTGTCTCTAATTTCAAGAGATACTCCAGTGTCCTTGGGATCAGTCTCTGCTTGCCACCTACCAACAGCAAGATGAGGATCTGCGCAGGACGTGGAAGAGGAAAAGAGAGGAAGGAATTGGAAGCTAAAGCAGGAATAATCCTGACCTGCCTTGCCATCCCTCTGTTTAAGGGAATACATCTAAATATATATTTATTTCAGCCCGTAGTGAGAAACTCACAGGAAACTGTGATGTGACACAAGTAACTCGCTCAACCAATTTCTATTTGTTCCTGAGTACCTGATTTGCTGAACTATTGAGTATTCACAGCATCATCTGTCAGCAAGAGAATCTATACAATCAACTAACCGACAAATTAACTAATACCCAAACAGCCTGAAAAGACAAATTGGTTGTCACCAAACTTATTGAAACTAAAAGTTAATTTTGACCAGTGTTATGAAAACAAATTTTAAAAAACTCAGACCTGCAAATCATTAGTTCTTGTGTATCTCTACTGAAGTGATAGAATTTTAGGGCGCGTAAAAGATATTGTACCTTTAAAGGCAACAAGTGTCAGTTTGTGGGAATTGTGCTGGCAGCGTGGATTCATGGATAAGAATACTTGAGAAAATTTACTCCTAAATGAAACAGAGAAAAAGCTATTTCATATAATAGAGAACAAGATGGATCTGCTTACACAGTACAGAGTAGAAGATGTGCAACTCCAAGGTAACTCATTCAATTGAAAAAAAAGATTGTAGTATCTCAGGATTGAGCTTGGACTATTATGCTACTGATCCACACACAGACATTTACATTTTCGAAACTCAGGTTGGCAGGGTATAAAATCCAAAAAATTGGTGAAAATAAAAATGAATTAGAATATCCTGTAAATTTGAATAATGCACATATAATGGTTTCTTTTTCCACATTCCACAGTAGCTATCAAATACAAAACAATCCATACGTGTGAAAACATGATATTAGTGGCTCCTCAGTAGTCATACAGATCTATTTCAGCAGCTCCCTAAACCTGCCTGCAATCTGGGCCTTAAAAGAATTGGGAAATTACCAACAGCAAATTATCAGTGATAGCTGGAAATTTTGTACTCTAATGCACATCTAATAAATGCAGGTCAGTTGTTTGGGCATGGATGTATTATATATATTTATATTATATATATATTAATATTATATTTAGAAACCCATTTTATTCCAAACAGGTTTCCTTGGGACTTGTGTACAGAGGACTGGAGAAAATCATCATTCAGAAGTGGAAGGCAAGAAGTTATCCCAGAGCATCTTAAATGTTAGTGTGGGCGGTGTGGTTTTATCCAGTAGGTCTTAGCATAGACTAGAGATTTCTCTTTCATTAATATGTGGATGCCCCATACTGAGACAGGCTTGGGTGATGTCCCTCAGAGGGAAAAAATCACCTTTGGACCTTGGTGCTTCCAGAATAAGCACCTGTGTTAAAATATTTATGTGAAAGACAGGATTTCTTTCATTTTTCATTTGCTCTCAGGCAGTCTTGAGTATCATTCAAAGTTTCTGGTAAACTTCACAGGATCAGTGCTGAAACAAGCTGGAACCTACACATGACCAGACTATACATGTTCTGGGCTAGAAAGACACATCGACACACAAACAAATGTATAAATACATAAAAAGTCAATAAAACCTACAATCTATTAAAAAATATTTAATACCTCCAAATATACTCACACACATAAGTCAGCCATAAGGAAAACCTTCAGCAACTCAGAAGAGGGTGAGCTTCTCATCTATTTCAGTCAAACCTATAAGCAAAACAGGTAAATGTGTTAACTACTTTCCCAAGTGTAGTCTCAGGGGATGTTGAGAAGAAACATATGCCAATAATTGTAAAGAGGTTCTGCTGCTCACTTTTAATTGTAAAACATATGAGAAGGTTTCTGGTCTTTAAATACTGTTTCAATACTTGGAAAATAGGAATATAAAAGCAAGTAATTGAGCATTGCAACAAATGTAAGTATTGTTAAATATGAAAAGGCTGAATTTTTCAGTACTGTCATAGTATTTATCTTAGAAAGCTCAGTTTGGCTAGCTGTATCATTATTATGCCATTCATCATGTACTGGTTATTTGTCACTTTTAACATTAATTGACTGGTGATCCTCTTATTCCCTCTGTCTCTGTCCTACCTAACTTCTATATTAAATTTCCTATTTTTTTTTTTTATGTTCTCTGTGACAGTTTCTAAGCAAGTTATTCCTGTTTGTAGTTTTAACTCTATATTGCTGAGAAAGATTGACCTAGACAATTAATAAACAAAAAAAAAAAAAAACCAACTGTGAATTTTACTATGAAGTTACTACAAACCTTAAAAATTTGAAAATATTTATAGCCATATACTTAAAAGAACTTAATAACCTTCAAAACTCAATACTTTCTAGTCTAATTAGTGATACCGGTTAAATATATATTATTTTTATTACATTCTAGGCAAACTGACAGAGGAAAAGAAGCTGATCTCTACCTTCCTGCTTTTTGAATGTTATGTATTATAGGTATCTAAGTCACAGTCATAATTTTCTAGTTGTTTTTTCACCATTTACACTATATCCTCTTTTGAGGGAGGTGCTGAGAGCGATGAGGTCAACCCTGAGCCGCCTTTTCTCCAGGCTAAACACCCTTCACTGTGTGCACTGCCATGTGCTCCAGACCCTTCCCCGTGTGCACTGCCCTTCTCCAGACCTGCTCCAGCTCCTCAATGTCCTCCAGAACCGAGGAGCCCAGACCTGGATGCAGGATTGGAGCCCAAACCTGGATGCAGGATTGGAGCCCAAACCTGGATGCAGGATTGGAGCCGCGCCCTCGTCAGTGCCCAGTCCAGGGGGATGCTCACTGCCCTGGTCCTCTGGCCACATCATTGCTGATACATATCAGGGTGTCCTTGGCCCCAGCTGGGCACTGCTGGCTCATGTTCAGCTAATGTTGACCAGTAATCACTTTCCAGACACTTTTCCCAGGCTACAGCACTGCATAGGATTGTCGTGGCCAAGAGTAGGACCTGGCACCCAGTCCTGTTTAACCATTGCTCTTATCCTATCTGCCCTGTCTATATGCTCCAAAACGTGAAAAAATAGTAGCACCCAATATTGTTATCCTGCATCCCATTATTACTCTTCTTTATTAAATTTTGAATAACTGTTTAAAAACCGCAGCCACATTTGAAAGCAAATTAGGACTATTAAAACCATTAAGTATTTACAATGTTCTTGGGAAATGGGCAAACACTGAATCAGTTTCATCACTTTGAAAAAGGATGCAGCATCAACTCAACCATTATGAGACACTTCAGTATGTGTATAGGATAGCAACACTGTAAATACTTAAAGTATGTGAAAAGATTAGACCTAAAGACTCCTGCTAGGAGACACAATGGATAGAAAATTAAACTTCATTAATTCCACTCTCCAAGGAACAAAGCTTTTTTTTTTTCTCATTCAGTTGCATCAGGCTTTGTATTGCTGCTTTAAAATTAGCTATGTCCAAGTCAAATTCATTTAGCTGAAAACTCCTTGAGGTACTTTTGATCTTCCATAAATCAAAAGCTCTTGTGAAGAAACTCAGCTTCAACAGCATTCCTGCCACATATAAAACTGAAAGCCTGTGAGATGTTCTTAGCAGAATACTGTAGGTCAGAACAAATACATTTTTGGGGGTTTTCCTACAATTTTCAAAGCAATGCAGAAACTGTTTTCTTACATTTTTCCTCTCACTGCTTTCTCCAGTGGAAGAGGAGTTGGAGCAAGTATTCCTGGAGTTTACCTCACCATCCAGAAAACCACAGTACAGCACTGACAAACTCCATTTGTCACTCTGTTTAGGAGCTAAGTGCTTAGCACAGGGATTCTTGCCTTGTTCTAGACACTTAGAACATCAAAGAGCCTATGACTTTCAAAAAGTTCCAGTGTCCTTTCACAAGTCATCTCACAAAATATTTTGTCTGGTCTAACAGGCTTAGTTTGATTTGCTTTTCAGATTATGAGTCCATTGGTTAAACTTCAGTTACTTTATTCAGTTTTTGTTCATAATCAGGGGATTTAAAAAAACAGTAGCAATCTAATAGTCTACTGTCAGCTGAAAAAAAGTGCCAATGCTAAATTCCAACTCTCACAAGGATAGCACCTTAATAAAGTGTGTAATCTGGATTGTGATGTAAATCACTGAAAGAAGTACATCAGATTTATAGTGTGATGTGGCTCCTCAGTTGCAAGAATAACCACAAGAATCCCTTACATTTATTATTTCAATTTTAATAATTGGTCTTTGGTGTTGTTTCTATACTTACATCAGGTTTGTACTCAAATAGCACATAAACAGAAAAATCACCCACTTGCTGCCATTCTCTAAAAGCTTTTCCAAGTCTTGTTCATTACTGTGCAATAATTTTTACATTTTGATTTCCAAATACACCATTACTAAATTATTTAGAGAACTTTGGTCATACCTGTACACTCATTTTCCTGCCTGTCCTTGCTGCTTATGCAGTAAACTCTTTCTTCGAAGGGTGGCGTTTTACTGGCCCTAAGCTTTGCACCCTACCCCATCTAACTGACCCTAAACTTTGTACCTTACCACATCTAACTGGACATATCAGAAAAAATATTCTTGTCAAATTGAGTTCTGGAAAAAGTAGAAGACTCAGTATCAGACTCAGTGCTGCTATTCATTCCCAGTGAATTTACTGAGCTATGCTATGTGCCTGCGCAGTCCTAGTTTAGGAACCAGTTCTGCTCTAAGTTCATTCACTGCCTGGCAGTCCATCAAGCATTTCTATATTTGTGTCTGCTTTAAAATCATAAAATGAAGTCTGGTTGTTGAAAAGAGCCATTTCCTAGACTGCACTGAAGACGGCTGTTGGCAAACGCCTGGTACCGACAGAAGCACTAAACATTCTGCTCCAAAAGCGCGGCTGTTTTGGTCTTTTAATTGATTGGGAAATTCCCAAGAATCTGTTTCAAACTTAACCAGCACATTGGAGAATTCAAGATTCAGCGGCTCAAAGACACTTTTCAGTGGTTTCTTGCGCTGCAAAGTGCATGTGGGTGTGTGTGTAACTTGACTAGACCACACACAATATTTTGCAACAGCACTAGCCTAAAGTTAGAGCATCATTCCTGTGCTAGTTTTTGAATATGCAATCAAAAATCTCCAAAAAAATAAAAGAAAAACAAATAAATACACAAACAACCTCAAAGAACTGCAGAGAGCAATACTTCCCAAGAAAAATCTGAAACCAAAGTACAATAAAACAAGTACAGAATTTCCAAGTTAGTCTAAAACAGAGGGAAAAAGGGAAATCTGAGTATGAAAACACAATAATAATAATAACAACCATATCAACAATATCAACATGGACAGACAAAACAAGTAAACAAAACTGCAAGAAAATTGGAATTCCTTTACCTCTTCCTCAAAAAGCTAAATTTTTATGCAGCTCAAAGTAGTCTGGACTTATTTTACCTTAATTTTACATTAGTTTTCTACCATGTGAGCAATGTAGGTCAGTTTTAAAGGAAAAAAAAAGTGACATTTTGAATCAAAAAGTCAAAGTTTCATTTTACAAATGTCAAAATGAAATGGTTTGGCATTTCCAAAATGAAACATTTCGTTTCAGAAAGGTCAAAATGATATGTTTTGACATTTTTTAAATTTCTCCCCGCATTTGTTCTGACCAGAACTATTAGTCAAATTCAACCTTGATTAGTTTCAGGCCCCTTTAAGCTCAAATTTCTATCCTAATTACCAGTCATGAAAAAAAGATTTTCCCAGTGTCATCACAACAAAGAAAACAATATGATTTTTAAAACTGTGCTGGCACTGCTTCTGTAGCACACTCTGCCCCTTTCCTGCAGCATCCACATATTTTCACAGCTGGGAAAGTTAGCTTTGCCCTACTGCATGCCTTAAATTAAAAACAATAACACAGCTAAAGGCACAATGTCTCAATTAAACCAGAAGCTGGACAGAAAATTAATTGTCCTAATGGACAGTTCTCAGCATTTTTATGGCGCACATATATTGCCCAGGTGTTACAATTACAGTCACTATAAAAATGCTTATAGGTGAATAAATGCAGCATGTGAATGTGAGGCAGAGTAATCTGCCCATTGCCCTTAGCAATAACATGTCAGCATTTCTTTTCAGTGTCTCATGGGCAGCCCACACTGAACTCAATATTGTTAGTTTAGCACCTTATGAATAAATAAATCATATTAAGCACAGCAACCAGGATTGAGGTCAAAACACTGAATAAGAATAAATAAGAGAAGGTGTAATGCCTGCTTGCTGTGTTGTTGGGACGTGTGTGTAGCAGAGTGAGAGATCAGCTTTCCCACTGTTCTGCCACTGCTCTGGGATCAGTGCAGGGTGGGACAAGAGCAACACCGTTGTGCTGACTGCGCACACACCACACCAGATTCACAGCAACATCACACAGAAATGCCTCACCATGGAGCCAGGGGTTTGTCCATGAGCATTGCTGGAATGGCAGAGTGCAAAAGGGATTTATTCCTTTTGCATGCATTAAGGAAAAATCCAAGAAAAACAGGCAAAAGGATGCAAAATGAACCTATGACCTTTTTTTTCCCCCAAGCATATCAGATCAAGCGATCCTCATGAATGTCACGGACAAGATCATTCTGTCTGTGGTCTGACCCTAAACAGCCAGAGTAGAAACAACATAGCTCCAAGAATCCTGCAGTCATTTATACTTTTTTGCAGGCTTTTTCACTTGCTTGTTTGGCTATTACTTGTTTTAATGGATATTTAGAAACTTGTGGCATAAAGATATTCTGTAGACAATCACAGTAAGGATCCAAATACATTTACTAATGCCTCCCTTACTAGATCTTGCCTGCACAGAATGTCTGTACAGAAATTTTCTCTTTTGGTCCAGTTGATGCCGGCCCTGTTTCCTCCCTCCTCATAACATTATCCATCCCCTTTCCACAAAATCAAGTAAAATTATGGTGCTTGTGTCCTCCTCATGCCCTCAAAACTGGCAGGTTGTCAATATGTGCTATCTTGCACTGCATCTCCTGGAATCCTTCTTAGACTGATGACTGCCAAGCCCTTAAACACGGCTATACAATACTTCGGGCATAATTTTATCTGCTGACAGAATCAAATAGCATGTTATTAAAGTTTGAAAGGCTTTATCAATTTTTCATAAGCATCTTAATAGGCACTGCATTCCCTTTTGCCTCCCATACACTCATCAGCCAAACTGATCTCAGAATGGACATTGTATACTTAGATTTTATTACAACAGATCTCCCAGAGGCAGTAGAAAGAAGAAACAAGTGCTTAGCTCTACTTCACCTGGGCTTCAAGGATTACCAAAGGATTGAAGCACAAAGAGTTCAGGTTTTGATTGGTTTGGATTGTTTTTTGCTTCTTCACTTTTGTGGCTGATGCTCCAATGACAGATTTTAAACTCTAACTGTACTCACCCCTCCTGGCTATTTTTACAGCTATTTTACCATTTCTCTATTTTCTGCTTGGGGGCACCACTGTTTTAGGTATTGTGAAAGACCAACTTCCAACTCCAGTGCTGATGGAGCATGGAAACTTTGTGCTGGTGTCCTCCTCTCCCACAATTACACCTAACATAATTCATAATGCATCATGTTGTTATATCAACCAAATGGAGTGCTTCCCAAAGTTTACCACCTGAGACAATGCTTAGATTTTCACTTGGCAACCCCAAACACAATTTACTCCTGGCAGTCCCATTAGTTTTAACTACATAAATTTTCATAAATACACATTTTCAGAACACAAAAACCATTTTTTCATTTAAAAGAAAGTTTTCAATAAGCTTTCCTCAGAAATGGATTATGAAGCTAGTAAAACAAAGGGCATCTTACTAGAGGATTGATTGCATACTTTTAGAATATATTGGAATCTTTATCCTTATAAATGAAAGGGCTTCAGGGATAGATCTGTAATCCAAGGATGAGCAATCCATAGCAAGTCTACTTGATATTCAGAAAGAACACACATTTTATCTTTTAGGGCATATTGGCCACATCTACACCATACAGCAATTGGTCTTGCTTCCACATGGGCGATGTGCCAATAAAGGCATTGCCAATAAAAGCAGCAGTTTAGTTTCCATTCATGTAGGAATCAGGATGAGCCCTGCTTGAGCCATTAAGAAATTGTGCAGTCTTTTTGGGGTCCCCCATCGTGGTGAGGAAAGATGAATCTGACTCTGTGTTCTTAGAAGGCTAATTTATTATTTTATCATATTATATTACATAAAGTATACTATACTAAAACTATGTTAAAGAATATTGAAAGGATACTTACAGAAGGCTAAGAAGATACTAATGAAAAACTCATGACTCTCCATTGGTCATTACGTAAAAACAATTCACATGAAACCAATCAAACAATGACCGGTTGGATAAACACTCTCCAAACCTCATTCCAAAGCAGCAAAACACAGGAGAAGCAAATGAAATAATATTGTTTTCATTTTTCTCTGAGGCTTCTCAGCTCCCAGGAGAAGAAATCCTGGCCAAGGGATTTTTCCAGAAAATACAACAGTGACAAGAGTTCTTTTAAAAAATGAAGTTATGTGAACATAATTGAGGGCCAGCACCTCTGGGTTGGCACCAGAGGACTGTGTGGAAGGAAGGGGCACAAACCTGGAGCAGTTTTAGTTTTTATCATAGGCGAGCAGTTCAGTGCTCATCAGAATCTATTCCCAGGAGTACACCTGAGTTTTGTTTAAGAAAGGCTGGTGGGGACACTTGGACACAGAGCCAGGAGGTGTCCGACAGGTTAGTGGCGTTTTATTTGCCAGCCCTGTTGTGCGTGTGACATGTACATTTCACACATGTTGCAATGCAGTAATTTCACATATTGCCAGTGGGAAACAATACTGAAAGAGAAAAAAGAGAGGAAATGAAAAGGAGGAAGGAAAAAGGCAGTAGTCAAAACGAGGCAGCAAAGCAGAGAGGTTTCTCTCACAGCCAGAGCAATCATTGTTTTCCTTAAGGCATGTAAATGCTTTCACCTTACACTGAGGATTTAGGAATAATATGACTATTTCAGCGGCTCAGTACAGTACATTTCTGCAGTAACTTGCCTGCCCTCTACCAGCATTTCTTTCTGTCCCAATGGTTCACAATTTTAGTTTTCTCAATATTGTTACATAAAGATGTTTATATTATATAAATGACAGGGAACACATATATACCTTTTGCTTTGTCTACTATATTTCCTTTAAAGGAAACCATCATTAAAAAAAAACATTTTACAAAAAAGAACAAACCATTTATAACAGTAATGTTTCCATGTCAGATTACTAACTCCAACTTAAGCAATATGAATTGAATTCTTAAACAGATGCAAAGACTGTTTAACTATACCTTCAATCACATGGTATTTTTTTCTGATTTTCAGATGAATGTTTTTCCATTCATTATCCTAGACTGGCTGGGTTTGGTGGAGCTTTCTTTGTTTATGCCTAAACCAGTCTACTACTGATTAAGGAGAGGCAAGAGAGCACTGGTTTGGTTTCCCCTCCATGTATTTGAGGCTATGATTTCATCAAAACTCACTCTTAATTAGAAATCTATAAAATTTCTTCACACATCTGTATTATATAATTAAATAATTACAATATATAATTATCATTATGATAATAATAAAATATAATAATTATAATAAATATAATTATAATTATATATATTATTATAATAATAAGATTATATTTTTTTATTTGTGGAAAAAACAACAAAGCTGACTGTGGTGGAAATTTTGTAATATAAAAGCTAGCACACCATCCTGCTACCAAAGGAAAGAGAACAGGAAATGGGCCCAAAAGGTCACAGAGAACTCCAGAGTCCTGTTCAACCTGGAATTGAAGTATGCGCATAAATTCTCTGTTGGATAAGAATATGAAACAACATCAGATTTATATATTTTTTAGTCAGTAATCATTATTATCTTGTGTTCCTGATATGCAAAGAAAAGTATTCAAACTTCATACTGAGAATAGTTTCCTCTTTCCATTAAGTGTCTAAAAAGAAAAATTAATTCAGTACCTAGAGGAACTCCTAGGAACATTTTACACAGGGGCTAAGGAAAATGTACCAATCCTGACACATTCACCAGCTATTTGAAATAACCTAAGATTCAGTGCCAATTATATTCTGAGATGTAGCAAATCAGCAGAAAATGCACTCCTCAATTACACATCTAACTTGACCAGACCAAAATAGGCAAGAAAACTGGTACTTTCAGGTCAAAAGTTCTTAAATTTGTAATACATCATGAAAGAAAAAACACCCTAACCAAGAAAATCATAAGCTGCTTTGTCCTTATTTCAGCTTTGTAACAAGTGACTTTACACAGTTGCTTAACTCCTCTGGAGGCAAAAGAATATGCAAATATTTAAAGATATTATGGGTCAGAAAGACAATAAAAATAATAATTTGAATATTTCAAAAGCAAAAAAAATGATAGAAAATAAAGGAGAGAAATAAGCACTTTAATCTCTTAAAGATTGTGTCACCCAATAGAATCTTATATAGGACGAAAGCTGGAAGGTAATAATTGCATGATGATGTCAGTTTGCAATGTGCAGCAAATGCAGGACACAAAGGAGCTTCATTAGAAGATGGGTCCTCATTTCCTTGCCCCCCTTCACCTGCTGGAAACTAAGAATTCAAAAGGCAACATGAAGGAGGTCAGGATGTGGTACCTCTGGAGAGGATTGGGGCAGTAACTAGGGATGGACTCAAATTAATCAGAAGGCACTGGTAAAATGGGGTGTGAGCCCTTATAAAACATGTTCCTGTTGCTAAGTTATAAGGAGAGAAGAAAGAAGACTATTTCTTTATTTTTCTTTTTTTTTTAATTTAGCAGTCAGAAATTGCACTTTGCTATCTAAGGTTAAGGCTAGCAGCTGGAAAGATCTTGGGAAAATTTCTATCTCTAATAAAACAAAAAGAGAAAGGATGCATATCTGGAAATGTATCCACTGAATATAAAATTCCTCCAAAGAGGTAATTTTAAATTTGTCTCATTAATGTGACTCCTTTTTAATACAATTGAAAAGATAAACTGTTTACCTATGTGGTTTTATTTACCAGATGCACACAAAACATGCAACCAAATTGCACAGGACAGGGAATAAGAAGTGATGTGTGAAGATGAGGGCTGGCTTTGTTGCCTGCTGAGCACTTCAGTGCAGATCTGTGTAGGACAGATTCCACTGCAGAGTGCCTTTTATCATTAGCTGATCCCAGGGTCCCATGGAGATTGCACTTCCTTGACTGGCTGTCTCTCTCCTGGTTCCCCTGAAAAGCACAGTCCACCGGGATTATTTAACTTGTTTTTTCCCCCTTCTTTTATTTTTTCCCCTGTCTCAAGACAGATGTTAACTATGCGAGTTAACCACTGGTTTTAAAGGCCTCAGAGGATGTGTGCATGAAATGTTGATCAGAGAGAAACAGGAAGAAAAGAAGGAATAAGGTCTGCAAAGAACTGTTTTCTGGAGCTGTGACCAATAGGCCTGCATGCTCAGAATCTTAGGTTTGTTGTTTTTTTTTCACTGATGTCAAGTAGAATTTTTTCACTTATTTAAATCTTGTTGTACTTTAAGAATTTTTAGGGGGAGAAATAACGATTTAAAGTTAAAAAAAATACTTTTAATAGCAATAAATTCAGGTGGGAAGATAAGGGAAGGAAAAGAGAGAAAGTAAAATAGCTTTCCACATAAGCTGAGGAAGGGCACATCACAGGTTAACATCACAAACTGTTTAGCAGTTCAGAACACATGTAGATTCCTATTAAACAATTCAGTCTTAACATCAACACCTTTTCAGGCTAGAGGGTTCTTTTTCCACAGGAAAAAAAAAAAAGCCAGTTACTGACCAAAATGTCAGGGCTCCTCTTGCTCATAGACCATATGCAATTTTCACTACTTATTTATAAAGGAGAATTAAGGTTAACATAATATAGGACAGGAATAATCATTAGATTTTTCACTGTGCTGTTTCAGCTTTCTTACTGCAGTTCTCCACAAGATGTTATTTGTTTTGTTTGTTTAAGATTTACTAAGAGCTAGTTTGCAAGCTGAATTATGCAAAAGGCTTATTGAAGGCAAGATCACAATTTCCTCTCTCCGTGGACATGTCTGAACTGCACTACGAAGGAATGAATCTCATCCTGAATCTTTACTCATCCCCAGACTCCAAAAGGAAGAAGGTTAAGGAACAGCAGAGGATGTCTCCTTGAAAATCACAGTTTACACAAGGATCTGCTTTGTGAATTGCCAGAACATGGAACATCTGGAACTCTGCCAGGTTAAAATACAAACCCAAATGTGCTCTGAGGAAGATGTGTCCAACATCATCACTAAAACATGTCTCATATAAAGCTGCATTTTAAGCACAGGCTTGGTACCGTATCTGGGTCAGGACTGAGAGGCAGAAGGGTTCATTCTTCTTTTAGCCCTTCAGAGAAGAATGCATTACATTTTCTGCTGCCTCTACACATCTTGTGGATTAGGAGCCACTGAACGTGCTCTTGCCCTATCTCAAAATAGTGCCATGGATTAGGCAGCTTGTGTGTGAGTGAGAGCTGCATTCAGCACCAGAGCTCTGCAGGGCTGGCTTTCCTGCTACAGAGAAACCTCTCTAGCACAATTTTTATCTGTTTATTTTAGTATCAGATAGTAAAAATTAATTAGCTTTATTAAAGAGCAAGGAACCCGATATTCAAGAAAACAAGCAGAGTAGCAGGATTCCAAAGTCATGCCTGCCACCTGGCATTGACTGATATGTGTGCTTGCTTACAAAACATAGCTGCAGATGTAAATTTTACTTGTTTCTATAGGCAAAATTGATGCAATACTTTTCTCTGTTTATCTTAAAGTATTTGCGGTTCTTGACTCATTAACACATCGACTGGAATATCCATAAACTGGGTTAAGACTCAATTTATTAGAAACTTTTTTATCTCAGATCATTTTCTCTAATTCCTACCTATCCAGATATCTGGATATCTATTGTGCTTCCATGGGAAGTTATTTTCATCATCCATATTAAGAAAAAACAAAAACAAAAAAGAACCCAAAAAAAAAAAAACCACAAAAAAACCCACAAAAAACCCTAAAACACCCAAAAACCCCAAACAAACAACAAAAAAACCCCAACAAAATAAACAAAAAAAAAAACTAACAAAATAAATACCAAGGAAAAAGAACCCAAGACAACCAAACCCAAGACAAGCTAGAAAACCACCAAATCCCACACATTTCATGTGTATTTTCATATTGGCTAAAACCATCATCAAAGACTATGCTTAGGATGGATAAAACCTCAGCACAAAGGGACTGGTGGCAAAAAATTGTTTCATAAATGTGGGGGTTTTTTTCCCAGGCAGACAGTATAGCAATGGAGCAGTTAACAAGGCTCACTTCTGGACCAATAAGCTCATATTAAATGTATTACTGGGTCATGGATGAAAAATGTATAGCATGCTCTATACAGCTGCTCCTTTCAAACCCTTTATTAAAACAGCCACAAAGAAACATTCCAACTGTTTAGCTGTGCAGCCCAGCTAACTCAGCTTAGTGATGTGCCTTCTGAGTATTTCAGGTCATTCATAATTCCATTAACTGGATCATCAGCACTCCACAAACAAACATCTCGAGTGTCACTGTCACATTTTCTGAAAAATGCCCATGCCCAGGATTCTTTCCCTGGGAAGCTGAGAAGCCTCAGAGAAAAAGGAAAGCAATATTATTTCATGGCTTCTTTGGTGTTTTTCTGCTTTGGAGTGTGGTTAGAGATTGTTTATCCAACATGTGAATTGTTTTTACTTAACGACCAATCATTGTCCAACCGTGTCAAGGTTTTGTAGAGAGTCGCGAGTTTTCATTATCATCTTTTAGCCTTCTGTCTGTATCCTTTCTTAATTCTTTAGTATAGTTTTAGTATAACAATCTTTATTATAATATCATAAAATAATAAATTAGCCTTCTAAGAACATGGAGTCAGATTCTTCATTTTCCTCCCTTTGTCCGGGGAACCTTGAAAATCCCACACTTGAATACCTGCATTTCCTGGTTTATGCACAACATTAAAAATATTTATGTCCCGTCCCCATAAAAATGTGCATACCTGTTATCACTGCTGTGGAACTTGTCTCAACATGCAAACATTTCTATAACTTTCAATAACTTTTTTCCTAGGAAATGAAGGACTTCATTCACCAGGAATGAAGGACTAAGTTGAATTAAAGCCTTCACACTCATTTGGGCAATGTACTTCTGCCCAGTCATGCCTTTTTTTTTTAATTTTAATGTATTTCTTTGTCCATTATTGTCCCAATGATGAGGAAAACATTACACCTAGACAGTTCAATAACTGCTGCACTGTGCATCCACATTACAAAGCCAGGCTTGACAAAGCAGGACCCCAAGTGCTTCCAAAAATGCAAACCTTTAGTTCTTTGCCAGAAAGACAAGGAATTCTGCTAGTACCACCAAATCATAAGCTCACCCTAATCCTGTCCTTCACCTCTTCCATGATACTTCCATTTAATATTCCCTTTTTTCAGCAAGCTAACTGCTGGATGCAGCCAAGAAACAGAAACATTTTTAGGACTTTTGGCTCAAAATAAGACTATGAAAAGATTAGGCCAGCCCTCAAATTTTACTGCAAAAATATTTGTTTTACACTCATACAAAGCTATCTCAGTCTAATATTGACTTATGCTGCAAAAATTATCCTTTTCTTCAAATTATTTAGTCACAAACATATCTTACACAGGTAAGTAACAAAACTTTGGATTCTAGTAGATTGAGAATGATGTGAAACAAACTAACCAGTGATCATGAAATAATAATAGTAATTTTGAGCTTCAAATTAGTCTATTGTTGACTGAAGTAAATTCTCTTGTTGGATAATAAAATTGAAATATATTGTTAAATACCTTCTAGTACTCCACCATTCTTCTACCTCTTTTCTCCAACTATTTTAGCATTCTCTTTTTTTTTAAATTACCTATACATTGGGGATGTGTTCTACTCTGTAACCTTGGCAACAACCTATTCCCTTTCAGAACATACTGTACATCCATATTTTTTACATAATAATAATGCATAGCTATTATCATCTGAAAGCAGCAAGCAAAGTGGTGTATTTGACCGTGAAGTTTTCAGGTCATTTTCAGGACTGCATGATAGCTCTCAAAGAGTGCTGCTACTTTATTTATAATTATTATTTTGTTGCTTTTTTTTAGAAAGTTCCTATAGACATTTAAACATAAATTTGGATTCCAAACAGGAAATAATTTAGGTGCTTAAATCCCAAGCTGTCATCCCACCAGTGTCACCAGTGATGACATCAAAGTGTTTCTCTCTACTTATAAGATGGAGATTTTAGTTTGGAAAAGAAAAATATTATCTACACAGATCATACTAATAAGGATCTTCACTTTTTAGGGACATGAAACCCTCACAAAATTCCTAAATTGCAACACAGATCCTCAGACTCTCAGTGCTTTGCTTCACTGAAGAGATTTTACTGTTAGCACATGAATGAAATCTCTGTCTTCTCCTACAAAAATTAGAGTTTTCTCTCAAGCCAGTCATGCCGGGTGACCTGCTCCTGTTTTTCAGATAGGACTGATCTTGAGGGACACCTGTGGGTCCCATCTCCTGCTTGAAATCTAGAAAATGCTATTCCTAATAAGCCTGTAATGGGGATACAAGAGTGGAAAAGATGGAAAAAATGGCACATTAAAAAAAAGGGAAGAAAAGAAAAAAGGGGGAACAAGCAAAAATAAAATTTCGCCATTCAGTTTATACTGATTCACTCTTTCCTACCTTTCATCAAATTGTTTTATTGCATCACAAATAAATTGTTAAATAAATAAATACCTCTAACATAAAACAAGCTCCTGTGTTTGAAAGAACTAACCTAACTAATATAAAATGCACTTAAAACAGAGTTAGCACTCCATGTAAGACGATCACAGAGATTATAAAGTTGCCTCATTTTATTCATATTGCAAAACTGCCACATGTAATTTGGCAATTTTAGCTGTCTTTGATCATCAGACGATGAAGACTTATCTATCATAAAGGCTAATTACTGCTATCATCTCCCATAGACAGTGGTCTCTGTAGGCCCTTGCTTGTACTTTTTGATGGAGAGAAGAGGGCCAGGCTTTGATGATTTCAGACCTGTCTCATCAAAGAGCCAGTGGGGCACTACCCTTAATGTATTCACTTCTGAGGAGACAGTAGGAGCACTGCCATCTGCTTTGCACCACAAAAATCCTCCAAGAAAGATCCCTTCAAATGAAGACGTCTTACCCTTCATCGGACACAGACTTGTGAGCACTTCAGAGGGGAAGAAAAGTTAGAGAGGAACAAGAAAAGGAGGTCATGAATGCTGCAATTGCCCCACCTTATCAGAATCTGTCTCTCACCAACCTTTGTGCCCTCTCTGCAAGTAATTAGCATGCTCTGTGATTCTGCTATTAGCAACATCCTCAGCTTAGCAGTCTAAAGCTATTAACGTGCTGCTTAAAAATAGGGTGGAATGGAGAGAGATTTGGAAAGTATGGAGCATTTAACTGCAAAATAAAACAAGCATTTCCTCTCATTAAATATAGCCAGAATTCAGGGCGTCGTTGATTGGGTTTAAATCTTGCCGATGAAAAGAAATGAGTGAACAAACAGGCTGAACTAAGCTGTTATAAACAAAACATTCAAACACTCCAAAAAAAATAGTTCCTTAAACCTAAATTACCTCTAATTCCTAAAGAAATTAAGTAACTAATTTCATCTTGTTTGGGTTATTTAATTATCTGATAGAAATAAAAAAGCAGGGAGCAAGGCTGAATCAAAGAAAAGAAAGATTGGCTTTTTGTCTCACAGTGAGACACACAGCTTAGCTGTTAATAACAAAATGCTATAAGCCATATGTTTCTTGTGGTTTTCTTTTAAGCTTGAAATTAGAATGTGCTAATTAGAGTGTGGGCCACATACAAAAATACAGCACTCCATTGGAATTGTGCCTGTATGAGGACTACATTGTTGATGAGTAGAAGACTGGTGCTATAATTATCTTACAATCCAAGAAGTAATTCACCTTAGTAATTTTTGAATATATCCAGAGCCTGGTTCACAAATCACTTAATTGCTTTTATGCACCCTCGTGCTGCAATTTACTGTATATGAGAAAAGTGACTTGTATACCAATATCATATAATTTGCCTCACATTTACCAACCTTCCACATTACAGAGGCAACTAACAATACTCTGTTTCAGCTTCATTTCCCAGGATCTAAAGACCTCAGGAGATGTGAAGTTGACAGTGTTTCCAGCTGGGAGCAAATAGCATATATTCAAAAAAGGAACCATGAACAGCTTCCCATAAAGCTAGGTAAAATACTCTTGTCACTTTGAGCAGCATTCCCACAAACTGCATTTTACTGCATTTGTTCATTATTGAAGTATTACCCATGTTTACCCTTCAGGAAAAAAAAAATTAAAAATAATCAGGGAAGCTGAGATGCAAATTGGACAAAAGAGAGAAAAAACAGTCAAGTACAAAACACTTTCTAGTACTCCTTTTTGTGTGTTCCCAGGGACGACATCATCCTCATTATGGAATATGTATCAGACTGTTACTTCCAGACAGACAGATGCCATTGTGTGAACATACTGGTCAACAGATTCATCTGGGAACTTTTCTCCAGAATGTTGATGAAAAACAGGTTTTTGTAAAAAAGAGTTTTTTTAAAAGGGGGAGAGAAGGATGGGGGACATGGAGGAGGGGGGTGTCAATTTTTTAGGCATTGATATTGCTCCAAATTGACTAGATCTCATATATTTATTTTCCAATCCAGTGAGAAATCTTTTCTAGTTCTGTTTGAATGTAGCCCGTATGACAGCAAATGTTCTGTGGTCTTTTGTGGCAATTGCTATAAAAGGCACATAATGATTAGCAAACACCACAATAATGACAGCAGTTTGTGTTCCATTTGGGTTGGTACAGCTAAAACCTAATGGCTGACATAAAATCCCACCTTTGCTCTGTGCAATTTCTCCCTTCTGCCTCATTTCTTTTTTCATGGCATTGAACACGAGATCATGTCTTCTTCACTAACCAAGTTTATGTTGAGAGGAACTTCCCGAAATACAATTTCACAGAATTGCAAAGCAGTTTGATTTGGAAGGGACCTCTGGAGATCAACCAGTCCAACTGCTCTGCCAAAGCAGGGTCACCCAGGGCAGGTTATAAAGGAACATGTCCAGGTGGGTTTGAAAATCTCCAGAGAGGGAGAATCCATGGTGTCCCTGGGCAGCTATTCCAGTGCTCTGCCACCCTCAATGCAAAGAAGTTCTTCCTATTGTTGATTTGGGACTATTTGCATTTTATTTTAAGGTCATTGCTCCTCATCCTGGAAAACACTGAAGATTCTGGCACCAACCACTTGGCCCCTGCCTTTGAGATGTTTATGTACATTGATGAGATCCCCTCTCAGGCTTCTCTTCTCCAGACTACTAAGGCCCAGATCCCACAGACCCTCCTCATAAGAGATGTTCCTGTTCCTTTACCTTTTGTTGGCCACTGCTGGATCCTCTCTGTTAGCTCCTTGTCTTTTTAGTCCCAGGGAGCCACAAACTGGACACAGCACCCCAGATGTGGCCTCACCAGGGCCAAGTAAAGGGGCAGGATCACTTCTCTTGACCTTCTGGCCACCCTGATGCCCTCCAGGGTCACACTGGTTATCCTGTACGCAAGGGACACACTGTCAGCTCAATTTCTAATCCAGTATTTAGACATTTACTTTAGACTACATTTGGTTTTATAATCAGACTATTCTTCTTCCTAGCTGTTTCCAAAAACAGTCCTAAAGGTATATCTTTCTCTATTGCCAAACTCCTTATCTGCTTTAAAGAGTTTAATGTGCCACAATTTCATCAAAGAAATGAAAAATAAAACTAAAATCTTGCCCAATATCTATTTTCTCACTAGTGAAGATGTATTTCTCAAAGACTAACAAAATACATTTTATTATTGTCCTCTGTTAACACTTCACTAATTTACTACTATCAATGATAGAGTGGTTCACCAAAGTGCAAACAGAACATCAAATTATATTTCATCTAAAATCTGAAGATCACAAATTTCCAATCACTTAAATTATTGAGAAAGCTGAAGTTTTCAGTCACTATGTACTTGGACTTAACTTGCACACATAGAAATTTCAAGAGGATTTTTCTGTATTTTAGTCAAATATATTGACTGATGAAGATGATGATAATAAATTTCACATTTGCTTTAAATGGAGATTTACAGCAAATAAACATAAAAGCTGCCTATGATAGTAAGTGCACTAAGCAATGAGCATAAGTTGTCATATGAAACTAAAAATGGAAATGCAATATTGTAAAAAATGATAAATAATTAATAGCTTTACACTGAAAGCTAAGGGAAATGCACATTTTTATCCATATGTTTTATTCAAATTGCTGTTTCATTAGAAAGAACTTGAGTAGAATGAGACATCTTTTTGCAAAGTTCAACCATTTCTAATACCAATGAGATTTGTGACATATTTGAGGTGAATCTACCTCTCATTAGTTTTGGGCTAAACCACTTTTCTGGTTATATTCTGTACCATCAAGCAGTTTTGAAAGACAAAGATACGTAGGTATATCCAACCTGGAAAATCCTCCAATGCTAACAAATACACAAAGCTTCAACACAGGCCTTGCCCTCTTGCTGCAAACCACCAGTAACCCCATCTCCATGTGCTTCTAACTGTTGTCATTTGAAGCCTTCACTACATGTGAATATCATCTATAGGATGAGGTTTTCCACTGCCATGAAATGGAGATTTAATGCTGATAATTACACAGGCAGTTCACTATTCAGACTTTGGCTGGTCAACAGCAGCCTGTCATCCTTAATTTCTGAGTCAGCTCCAAGCACATTAATTTTCCCTGTACTTAGTGGAAAATCCATTATTTTAACAGATTCTGGGATAAATTCTTGGGTTTTGTGCTGGTTTCCCGGAACCCACTCTCACCCTTGCCAGCATGTCTATTTTTTCCACTACTTATCAATACATAGACTTGAATTAGAAAACACAAAAGGTCTGGCCACATTCAAATGCCTGTGTATGTGAGACTCCTGTCAATCTTAATTATTTATCTTTAATTCTCCTGCCTAACAGATAAAGATTTCATCATTATGCAGACATAGAGACTAAGGAGTGGTAAGGAGATTTGGGGTATTTTTGGTGTCTTTCCTGAGTCTGATACAGCTGGTTTCTGTTGCCAGAAAACTTCCCAGACTGGCTTAATTCTATCCTTTCCTCTATCTTATACATCATACTTACATATTTACAAAATCTTAAATATCATTACCCATGGATTCATCCTACTAACATTTTTTGGGGAACACCCACACATGATCACAATGGGATCTGATTATACTACTCAAGATTACTTCATAAGCTAACTTGTGTACAGCCCTGGTGGTAACTTTACATTTCTCCCAGCACTATTGTTATTCCTTCCTTGTTAAGTGACCTGTCATATCCACACTTTATTTTATAGTCTTCTTTTTCTTAGTGGACGTATTTTTATTCTTTCTGGCCCTTGCTTTTCTTCAGTAAGACAGATTTGAAACAGCTCTTGTCCATCTGTAGGTTTTAAAGAAATTATTTACACATATTGCTGTAACAGTGTCCATATGTGTCAAATGGCAATTGGCAAAAAGGAGAAGAAAACCTCTTAGGACAAATAATACAACTGAAAAAACCTCTTAGGACAAATAATACAACTGAAAATAAAACAACTGAGTATGTGATTTAGTTTAACAGGGAAAGGAGACCTCTGCTAGGCAGCTGAGAAGAGAACCTGTCTAAAAGGACAATAATATTTATATTATTTAATGCTGCAGAAAATGTGGGGTTTTTTTGCAGAACACCACAAGGACAACAGGCTTCAACTTCAGCTTTGAGTGGCAACACTTGGCACACCTAACAGCCATGATTATGCTCCACCATAAGCCCATGAGGTCTTCTGATAGCACTTAAATAAATCCTTTTCTCCCTTTATAGTATATCGGTGGCATCCCTTTAGTGGCATTACCTTCACATACACTTTTCACCCACACAGAAGAATAAGAATTCATTCTTTATTAGTATTATCTACAAACCTCCTCGCCCATCAGGTTAGAACAAATGCATGTTTTGTATTTTGCTAATTCATAATAGATATCAGTTATCATATATCCTTCTTCAGTGAAATACTGGAATAACACAACTTGCATCCTCAGAAGGAAACAGTGGATGGAATTAAGTTTTTCTTTAATTTAGTGTTGCTCATGTACAAAATATACATACCTGTTTAATGGCCTACTTCTGGTGATGCATATGACAAAGTGTAAAAAATATTTTATAACAATATTTATTAACATATTTAAACATCTTTTCCCTCATTTTCTTTGGGATTTTTCAGGCCTGCACTCTGCTCTGCTTTAGTTGTTGGGTTGGTTTTCTGGTTTTGCTTGATCAAAAGCAGGAAAAAAGCATTAAGAAAGTACTCCCTCTGTTCTGCACCCACACAGATGCTGCTCTCAATCAAATAAAATCCAACTCACGCACACTCTGCTGAAACCTGATCCTGTGACACCGAATGGGCTGTGTCCCTTGGCACATAAGCTGTCATGCCACCCATTCTTGGAAGTTACCACAACTTAGCCCTAACAGAGCAGTCACCAGCTCTTTGCATTTTCCTCACTCTCAATCAGAAGCTGGACACTAAACATAACAATTCCAGGAGACAGCACAAAGCTCTCCCTTTTTCTCTGACTAACCCATCACGAGTAACAGTTCTGTGCCTCAGCACTTGTGCAGAGCATGGGAAGCAGGGCAAGGCAGAATTAATCATCACTCTGCAATGCTGTCACCAGACAGAGACCAAAACAAGTTTACCTCCACACAGTTCTACAGACTGCAGTGTGTAGTGCAGCCCCTTTGTACATGATATTTTCATTCCTTGCTTGTTTTTTGTGAGAACTCAAAGGTGAATTTTGTCACTGAGTTTTTATTTATTATCACCTTCACGTTTGTTTCAACATAATACCACTATTTATTTTATGCTGGTTAGCACATAAACTTATTCTTTGAAATGCTAACTGTTAAGACAAAGTTTACTAAGGCTGCTGAATAATGATGTATCCTTCATTTTCTTCACGTCTTTTGCTGAATGAGTCAAAACTGCACAGACATTTGCAAACATGATGCTGTGATGGGGCTCCTGACACAACCCTTGATGTGCATGGATGAATTAGATGAGATTCTCTGCCTTTGTATGTTGCCTTTTTCTCTCTCTAAGAGTTTCCTTGTGCAACCTCACTGTAGGGTCACAGCCATGAATGTGGCTTGACCCTGCTTTGCAGCATTTGAAGTGCTGGAAGGGAAAAGCAGACACAGCCTGCTCTGTCTGCCCATGGCAGGGTTGATGGATGATGTTGGCATTCTTATTTGAACTTTTATATGTCCTCAAGAACTTACCAGGACCACAAAGGCCAGGTGCAACAGAGGATTTTGTCAAAATGATAGAGTTAACATAAGCATCTCTATTTTGCTTCCTAGATGTTTTCTGCTATTCTCAAAGAGTAAAGATCATGTCAATAGCTCTATGCCACAATCAAAATTCCACCGTGTTTCCAGGACTGTGGTATCTATTAAGTTGTACAATAGACAGCTGAGAAGAGCTCCAGTCAATATTTTGCAGACAACTGTCATCTGAGGAAAATCTTTATAATTGCAACACTTTCTTTTCTCCTTTTGAGCCATTTTGTTTGCAAAAGAGGACCAACTTGGAATTTTGTAATTTGAAGACAGGCAGTCCAGTGTAATAAAGCCATATTGCTCCATCAACATTTCACCTCTGTCTGTGCAGGTTTTTAAAGCATTCTGATGTAAGGGTATTATTCACTTCTTTCTTCCTGTCCCCCCCCCTTCTATTTGCAAATAAAAGCTATAATGAGGTTATGTCTAATTGGCTTCAATTCCACAGGGGTCAGGACATCTTGCATCACAGGATTTATGACTGAAGGGCTATTGCTCAAACTATCAGTAAGGAATAATTCTTTCCTAAGCAACTTATTTCCTTCTGCTGTATCTAAAATTATCTGCCTTGAATAAATGACCCCAATAGTTTATAGAAAGTTTCTGTTTAAATTAAAAACCTAGATTTCATTCAACAAATCATGCCTACAAGAACTATATGTAAGTCCCAAGTGGTTAGGCTTTGGTTTTTTTATCACCACCACATAAAAAAAAAAATCTGCTTTTGATCTAGATCACAAGTCAGTCAGTGTTTTTTTTTAAATAACATTTTTGGTTGTGAAATTATCTAAATGAGAAATGGGTAAACACTCACATAAACACCTAATATAGAATTTTAGCCATAAATTCTCAAATTCATATGATTTCTTAATTTCAGCTATCTAATCTTTCTTTGTTGTAAACCTGGGTGTCACTGCTTCATCCAAGGGTAGGCATAAACCCAGAAGCTTAAGCTACCTCTAGTTGGATAAATCACTGCCACTGTGTATGCTGCCAGCCCAATACTTCCATTACCGTTCACACATAGGAAAGAAAAATTGGCACAGGAAACCCAAGTGCAGCCAAGAACTTTTCAGTAGAATGGTATTAATAGCAGGCATGACCTGAAAAGGTTAAGGTAATTCTTAAACTAATTAAAAATCATGATATAGACCCAGAGAAAAATGTGTACGGGCTCAATATTAACTGGTCATGTTGAAGATAAAATGGAAAACAAAGTAATATTACTTTAAATGGTCTTTGTGTCAACAAAATGGTCTTTACATGCATGCAAAGTATTTTATAGAGATCATCCGCAGAGGTTTGGTTTTCTCCTTGTTAATGTGTCTTTATGTATAGAGAGGTCTGAAGCAAAGCAAAATTAACAGGGATCAACAAAAACCTTTGCTTTAAAGGTACATATATGGTGTGTGCATATATGTGCATGTAAATACACATTTGACTTTTGCAATAGTGATTCTCTTGATACTCTTACAAAAAAAGGCACAACAAGAAAACCAAAGTAGACTTTGAAAATATAACTACTACCACAGAAAATAATACTTCATGATTATCCCATATTTATGCTATCACAACCCAAATAGGACCTCTAAAAGAAGCGCCACAATGTTCTGTATATGCTAAACCACAATAGCTCTAGATTTTTAGAAAAAAATAAACAAAAAACCAACTATAATTAAATATAGGGAGCTTGTTTTTTAGATGTCTTGCAAAACAGATGGTAAACTGTACCTGTTGTATTGCATGACTACTTGAAAACAGCAAAAACCTTAAAATGCAACAGAGAATCAAAATGCACCACATCAGCTAATAAAACACATAACTCTAGAGGAGACACAGGATAAAACGAGCACACTACCTAGGCTCTTTTATTTCATTTAACTTTACTGTTACCTCAAAAACTAACAATTTACTATTGCCAGCCCACCCAACAAAGAAATCAACAATAAACACAATAAAATCCAAACCCAACTAATAACCCTTAATGAAGTAAAATAAACCAAATAGCAGTGGACTTCAGTTAAAAGATTAGTTTTCTGTATGAAAATATACACACAAAGAAGGGAATGGCCACCCAGGCCCTAATTTAAATTACTGTCTCATATAAAAAATAGCTGCATAGATAAAATCCTCTTCAGTGACTCACATAAAATATATCTTACTATTCTACCAGGCATTTATTATTAGTGTATTTTTGAAATACACTGTGTTGACAATGATCCTAAAATGTTTCCATGCACTGCCATATTTCTTTTCAACAGAAAAAGCAAATGCTGCCAATCATCAGCATCCAAATGGTTGAGAACATCATTACTGTGTGCTGGAAGTAAAGTAGCAAGTACAGCAGGTAAGAAGAAAAGCAGTGGACAACAGCAGACACAGAAGGTGAGATCTGAATGCTGTGTGGGATGACACAAGTACCAAGTGATACTTTAGTGTCTCTCTGAGCCACAAAGAAGTGATCAGACTTTGTTGCGTCCAAGCTGATGTTAACCAAAATCTAGAACAGTCAGTTGAAAGATTATTCTCTCTGAAGGGAATGTGTAGGTTTCTGTTTTAGCATACCTACAGAACAATAATCCTATTTCAGAGAGCAGGTAAACATTATAAAATTCTAGCTAATTTCAATTTAAAAAGTAATGGATTTTACAGCTCCTTGCAAAAATGTCTTCTGTACTCCATTGCCATTAAGACAACTCTAGTGTTGATTCCTTTGCAAGCTTTGCACACTTTGATCCCAGAAAAGTGAGGACAGCATGCCTGAAAGCTGGAATTCCCAAGGCCTTCTGCTTCCTGTCAGCCCTTGGGGATGCCAGCTGGCAGCAACCAGGGCTTGTGCAGGATGCCCAGCTTCCTTGTGGAAATTTACCCAAAGCAATGTGTTCCTGCAGAACCTGGGGGCTGACAATTCCTGACTGTTCAAGCAGAGAGGTTTGGGCACTGCTTGTCAAGCAAGGGATAAATCTGAGTAGCTTCAATGCCAGGACTTGTCAGTTTATTAAAAACAAAAAAAATTAAAAACAACCCCATCATATGTCTGCTTGTGCTAGTAGAGGATCAGCTGCATCTAGGTACATCTCCTGGCCCCACTGTGCAGTTTGGGCTTCACAGATGATCCTTTACAGCAGCTGAAACCTGCTTGAACCTTGCTACTGACTCAGCACAGGAGGAGTCACACACTTGTGACACTTTCAGAGACACCCAGACTTAGAGGGACGCGCTAAGAATGGAAATGAGCCCGTGAGAAACTTAAACTGCAATTTGTGTGAGACCGTGCAAAGAACGGCAATATTTGGCTACTCAATTTCATCTGAGCGAGGGCAAAATAACTGATGAAAATTCTAGCTCCATTTCAGGCAGTTTCTGTCTGGAATGTGAAAGGAACATTCCCTCACATTTTAAGGACCATCCCTCTCAGAGTTTAGTAATCTGAAGTTAAAAAAGCCACATCTATACTGCTCCCTTTATCATCCATTTCTACTGATTAAAGTAGAGAATACTTACTAATCAGAATATCTATTCTTCTGTTCCTGGCAAAGGCCAACATACAACCAAAATGGGCCCTGCTTGGATTGGGATACCAGCAAGCTCCTTTCAATCACTTGGAGTTTTAACATCAGATTAAACAGAGTTAGAATTCTGCTCTGCATTTACTGAACCATATTTCTTTCTGTACCAGCATATTTTTTAGTATTGCTTGTATCAAAAGGTTAAAAAAGAACCAAAAATCCCCAAACAAACAAAAAACCCCACAAAAACCTAAAGCAAAGAAAACATCCCCCTCCCCTAACACCAGTAAATTTACCTGTATTTGGATAATAATGCAGCAAACTGAGTATATAAAAGATTCCCACAAAGTGCAAAGCACTGATTCAAGTCCCACATCCCATATGCGAGTAGCTGAACATGGCTTATTTGAGTATGCAGTGATCCAGGCATGAAATAAATATACTTATGCACAAAATGTATTTGAATCTCACACTGAATCTTAAGCATATTTAACTTGAATCTACAATTAATTATGAATTATTGATTGAATCCTGGTTTTGCTGTCTCTACTTCATAAATATCAACAGCAATGCAACCCAACAATAGTTTCATACCCCCAGTTCTCAAATTTGAAGGTATTTACCACCATAATATTTCTACAATGGCATAAACATGCAGAAGTATACAGGAGCATGAAACTAAACTGTAAATATAATTCTGTAATAAAATAGTACATATGTGAAGAGGATTGACTTGGCTTCTATGTGAAACATTTCTCAACTTGAAAAATTCTTATACATATTAATGTAGAGTGGGTTTTTTCCTTTTTGCCTTGAATTGTAAAGTAGTTTATAATGAGAAAATGACTCAGTTATCCCCACTTGTGCTACATTATCTGCTGTGGGATGGAAAAGGAGTTGATAATGAATATATATATATATAAAAAACGTGGAGGATTTGATGTGGGATTTAGACAGAACACAGGCCTAGTACTGATCACCTGCCTAAGGCAGATTTTCCCCCACAGCACAGAAGGCAGCATTAAGTGTGTGAAAGCAGCAATTCCTTTGAATTATTGATGGATTCTTTGAGTTTTTTGTTATTGAATCTATCTATTGGCAGGTAGGAAGACCCTAAATTTTTCTTCCCTCACTATGGATGACTTGAGACAGGTGCTTTGAAAAGATGCATTAATTTTTCTGCAGATAAAAACCATGAAGCTAGGCAACTGAAACAGACAAGACTTCCTCAGAAACTTTTCTTTTACATTTTCATTCTCTCCACACTGAGACCTCCCAAAAATAGCAGTCAAACACAAAGGAAACCACTTAAACAATTATTTTAGTTAGGCCAAGTTACTTAAAAGAAACAAAGAGAGAAAATTACAAAATACTTAATTTGAACAACATAAAAAAAGTGAAAAAATGTGATAAAAATTAAGTATTTCACAAACAGCATTTTGGTTCAAGTTATGCCTAAATATCATGCTTAGAGCTCAGAATTACTTGAAAATCTGTGGGGTTTTTTTGTTTTTTCAAGAATAAAATATTTTGGTTTTGCAAAAAAAAATTACCTTTCATAGAAAATGGGAAGATAAAATTACTTCCCAATTGATCTGAAGTAATTTTCCTTACTCTCTGCTATTGTTCAACCAATACAGAAACAAGCGTGCTACACAAAGGCAATAAGTGGTGCAAGGAGCAGATATAAGTATTAAAAAGCTAAAGAAAAAAAATCAAATCTTATAAAAGCACAAGACCTGTAAAGGAACCCCATTTGAACTGCAGTGCACATAGCTCTTATGTCAGATATTTTGTGCATAATGTACTCCAGAACTTAAAAAGGAAAGGGTGTTGTGCTGCAAGGCTCAAAAGGAACAGCAGAACCATGATGATCAATATTTCTCTGCGGGAGCTCCAACGGTGTTAAGGTTGCCTCCAGAAATCCTGGTAATGTCTCTGAGTCTTTAAACAGAGTCCCTCAAGCACTGGTATTTTGGGAAGCCTTGGGCAAACTCACAGAAGATTTTCTGCAAAGTCCCCTTGTTGATGCACATAATCTCTCTATATGTTGTAATGTCAGGTGGGAGTAATTTAGGAGCTCTCTTTTCTTTTTATTCTGGCTCTAGTGCCCAAAATAATCAACAAGACACTTCACCAAAGCCCCAAGGAAGGTGCAAACACTCAGAGAGAGCAAACCATGAGCAAGCAGCTCCAGCACCTCTGATTTAGGGTTAAGTCTTTGCCAACAGTAACTATTGTGTCTTCATAAAAATACTCAGACCTTTCTGAAAATCAGACCTATCTGATAATCTATCAGACCTAATTCTGATAATCACAGTTTCTCAAAGCATTTCAAAACGTGGCTGCATAGAAAGGTTTGAACAAGAGCAAGTGGAAAAGTTCTTGCACAGTGCTGAGCAAAAATCCCGTTGCTACCGTGCTATCATGAATTAGGGTGGCATTAGTAAAATTTACCAGCCCATCAAATTTGACTAAAGCATCCAGACTCCTCAGTAGTTGACATTACATAAGGCTCTGGTTACATCTCTACTCTACTCTCTCAAACAGGCATCCCTTTGCAACAAGAAAAATTCTTGTATTTTAGCTCCCTACCTCTTCCAGTGGCAATTAAACAGTTTGTTAAATTTTTCCAATTCACCTAAAACAGAGTTGGAACGACTAAGCCAGAAAAAATGAGTGCTTTCTAGATCTTAAAAATCACAATATCTGGGTGCATATTAAAGCCTTTGGAATTCTTCGTGCTTTTTTTTCAGCTGGCCACGAGTAACTGGTGGATGGGAAATAGAGCAGGCAATTTCAAGACCTTTTTTATGCATTTGCTCTGAGGTGTGAATAGTGGTTCTCTGGCTACTCCTTCGAAATTGATCTGATAATAAGAAACCATGAAGAGTTTGTACAGCTCTTTGTTTCTACTCCTGCAGCCCCAGTTCCTTCAGGAGCTCATACACTTGATTCAGTGAACAGCTTACAGACCTACTGAATGTGCACAGCAACGTCCCTCCATCCAGACTTGTTGGGAACACTCCCATACACTTGAATGCTCCCCTTAGCTCTCAGATTTTGTTTATTTTAACACAGCATCACTTAGAATTAAGTGGCAAAGCACATGGACTGCTGCTTTTGAAATTACAGATGAGGTGGAGGCTACCAGAACAATGTTGAACCATCAGTCTCAATGTAATGCTACTATTGCATTGTACTCCAGAGTAATTGAGCTCTGCTTTTTTTTTTTGTTTTTTTTTTTTTTTTTTTAGAAATCCAGGTTGTAATCCATTCCTTTTCAAAGGGCTTTTCTGAGGTCTGTCTATGCATCATTACAGTTTAACAACGTCTGAAAAGTACAGGAGGTACGGAGGTACTCAAACACAAAATCTAAAGTTAATAACATAGTCTTACAAAGTAAATATATATTTGCTTTTGGTTTAGAATTTGTGTTTCATTCAGCCTTCAGGTCCATACATCTCTGTAGTTTTTAAATTAAAAGTTATTTTAAAAATTAACTATATGCCTCTTTAAGTGTTTTTGCTATTTTTTTTCATTGCAGAAAAGCATAAATTACCATTTTGAAAACTCCAAATCCAGCTGAGCTCCCAGCCCAATACAACTTGGCTACACTTCTCATTATGAAGACAAATCCTGTTCTTGCTTGAGGTGAGTGGAAGACCCCATGGTAAATGCCCAACAGCATCCCTGAGTGACAAGATTCCCAGAGATACTAGTTCTGCAAAATTTCACATCAATACACTGACAAATTGCCTCTTGAGCTGGGCTAAAGGGGTAGAATAGTATTTAAATATATATCATTCCCAGAGGAAATGGAAATTTCATATAACAAGAGGCTGGAGGGGGAAAGCTACTGGTGCTGGAGACACGCTGCACTGAGTTATAGGAGCAATTCAGATATTGAAGGCTCACATCTCAAATGCCTTCAGGAAAACAAGGCAAGTACTTTTCTCCACCCCTCTGTTGTCATCTTACTGCAAAGATCCATACCTTCTTGGTGATTTCTCATGAGCATCTCCTTGCAGCACTGACTCCTCCTTCATCACAGCACAACCAACAAACTCCAACTCTCTTCTCACCCAGCTAAGCCCCTCTTTTATAGCACCCTTGTTATTGGACACAACTGTGGCCTGTTAAGGGCAGGGCTGTTCCTCATCTTTGGTGATTGGCACAGCTGCAGCTGCTCAGGTGTGAGACTGCCTTCTGTACTATTCTCTTGCATTGTATCCCCTCCACTCTCCTCAGCTTGTGCTATTTCTTAAGTACTCCCATAATGTCAACTCAATGGGTCTGATGAGGAATATTTCATGAAAATTTTTCTATGTTAGGAAAACAACTTTAAATCTTTTTTCTTTTTTTTTTTTTTTCCCATCATACAGAAGGAGTCCTGTAAGGAGGAGATCTAGAGTCAAAATATTAATGATTTTGGAATTGGAATACATTGTCTATCTGATTTGGAACAGATGCAGAACCTAGATATTCTGCAATGGTGCAAGTGGGTACTTCTGAATCAATAGAAGTTCTCAATTATCTGCTGCTCCTAATGATACTTCTTTTCTCCAAAGCAGAACAAAAACTTTTGAAAATTAAACACTTCATAGCCAGTACTTATCCCTGTGTTTGTGAAATAGTCTCCTTATAAATTTTGACTATGGTAGTCTAAGCACAGTGAATTGAAACGAGCAGTAATTCCCTGTTTGTTTCAGCGGTTTCTTTTTTTTTTTTTTTTTTTTTTTTTTTTTTTTTTTTTGTGGTTTTTGTTTGTTTGTTTTTTTGTTTTCCCAGCAAATATATAAAGAAACAACTCTACAATGGTCAAGAAAAATAACCTTTGCATAATTTTACTCCTGCCTCCCATTAACCCTGGAACAAGCACCCTTTCAGCTTTGTTATTTAATTCCTTCAATCACATCTATGACGTTGCTTACCATAGCACATATATATCAACACCACCAGAGATTTGATAATTTCTATATTTTTGAGAGATAATGTTCACATGACAGTTTTGAAAGAAGCCGATTAAAAACCATTACCAGAAAATCCTAAGCTGCAGTAAACCATATTTTTTACCAAATATTTAAGCCAAAGCAAGCTAGCAAGACAAAACAAAGAAAAAGAAACCAAAAAACAACAGCAACAACAAAACTCTAAAATCCAAGGCCAAGAGTAAGCAGAATTTTTGGGTGTTTAGTATCTTTAGAGTAGAAATAGACATGGCACTTGTAAATTATGGATGTTTCTATGAGTCATCATGCAGCATCAGACATTCAGATGGGAAATAAAGTTTCCTATTAAGATACAACATGTAATGTTTTTACATGTGGAGACCACAAGCCATGGTGCTCACACATAAGCTTTTCCAGAAATAATTAATAACAAACTCAGAAAAACAGGCCATCTCTGCTCTGACTTTAGATCTTCAAAACTCCAACACCTAATTCCTAGTTCATATAACACAATTTAAACAACAACACACATTACTTCCAATACTTGAAGAAACAGAGTAATCTTCTTGGCATGCTCAGAAGCACTCACCCATTGACTGAGCTGAGCAGTTCAGTGGATTTCTCACATCTAACATCTCACATCCCACTAATGTGCATTAATGAAACACACCTTTATCTTCTTTTCCTGCCTGCCACACCGCCTGTGCTCCAGTCCTCTTTCAAGTATTTCAATATTTTATGCAGTGATTGCTTAATACAGAACAAAGAGTACTCTGAGCACAGCTGAAACACAGGATTCCCATCCTCAAGCTGGATGACCCCAACACTTCCCTAGAAACTTGGTCAGCAATTTTTTAGGTCTCTCTGGCTCACTGAATTATATGGAATATAAACAGCTTCCATCATACCTGCAGATGACTAGAATTGAAAAGTTGCCCATTTGTCCAGGTGGCACCAAACTCAAACCTTTAATGCTGCTCTCACCACTGCTGCATCAGCATAAGTGGGGAAAATGGGCAGGACATCCTCTTTAAGCTCCTCCTTATAAAGTGAGATTTAATTAATTAATGAAGGAGCAGCTGTTTCCTTTCAGAAAGACCCACTCCTGCCTAGTGTCTATAATGTGGCACCAATATCCCTGAAATATCAGGGTCTGATTTAAATATGACCGTGTTCTCAGTGAATTCTTTTGCTTATCTCAAAACTCCCCATTCTGAGACACCTAACATCTTTTGAATATCCCCTGAAGGGAGCACAGCTCTCATATTCAGCTCAAATGCCAATGCCGTTTGGGTTTTAAAATCCCATTTTGTAAGTTGAGAATAAAGCCTAAATTACTTCAAAATACAAATTGATTCTAATGCCGACTGTGCTCCTAAATCAAAGAAGCAAAATACCCACAAAAGATATAGAAAGAAATTTGTCTCACATCCCAAAGCACCAGCACGGACTAGAGACATTTAAAAATCCATTTCTAATTCAAAGATCTTAATAGGTGATATATTGCTCAGAAGTACTGAACTGCCAGTCACTTAATGCAAAAAATCTTTACTGCCTAGAAGAATCATTTTAGAATTCTTTTTCAAGGGAACCTTTTGCCTTATGCAACTATTTCCCATGAATGCACAGATTTTACATAAATTCTGGGTGGGATTATGCTCAAAAGAAGCAATTTCTTGTGAGGGAGAGACAGAAAGTGGCTAATTACAGTTCAAATAAGATGTTTTTCTCATAGAAAATATAGAATATCCATTTAGCTCATACACAGATAGCTTACATGAGTGTTTGCAAAGCTTATAAAAACTAGATTGACTAGTGGTGATTGTTTTAATATAATACAAATGTTTTTATCTTGCTGCTGTTCTTTTAGAATGATATAAATTTAAGTGTTTATATTTTCCATTTTCTTTGAAGTAACTCAATTGTGTTATCTGGTCTGTATCAAAGGAATTCATCTAAATCAAATATAAAGTCAGCATTTAGTTTGACAAGTGTCAGTTTTATTTTCTTATCCCTATCCCAGTTTCAATGCATCTTTAAACATATTAGTAAATCCTTTCTTCTTCACACACAATAGTTTGAATTTCTGGTACTATTCTGTGCTACTATCAACATTTTTTAAAATTCTCATTTTTGGAATTTTGGAATTTTTAAAACATCCATTTTAGCATTTAATGGATAATACATGTATATTTTAAAATTCAAATTATATAATTAAATATAATTAATTATTAGTGTATTTACATAATAACATTAAACATTAACAATATTTAAAATATTTTTTTAAAGTTTTAAAATAACTACTTTTCCTTCACCTTAAACACAGTAAACTAAATAAAACCTATTTACATTATATTGCTGACAGTCTATACACATAATGCCCAGTGTTGGTTACAGTATACCATACTCATTTTTGCACTAATAAAAAGATTTACACTAAAATCAAAGAGATGCAGTAATTCTGAAAAAATGAGGCATTTTTCTGAAGAGAAATGAAACACTGAAATCAGATTACATATGGGGCTGCCTTTAAAGTGAAATTTTGTAAATGTCATTGGATTGACAGATATCTCATAAACCCAAACTTTGCACTTCTGCCCAAGTTGGGGCTCTGAACTGAGATTGACAAAGGTTTGGGCTGAGAAATGACTGCAGGTTTGTTGCATTTAGCCTGTTGATAGACATTTTAGTTTGTGGTTAAGACTATCACAGCATTAATGAAAAGAATCAGATATATCACAGTCTGCCCTTGAGTTTTGTTCCAACTTTCCCCCCTGAATTGACTGAGTGTGCCATCTGTGCAGTCTATAGAAAGATTTCACTGTTATTTAAAATAAAATAATAAAAAATAAAGAGGTAAATTCTGTGGGAAGGTTTTCTTGGTGGTTAGGAAAATAAATAAACTGCTTTTGATTCTACCCTGGAGACAGATGAGTCTTATTACACATAATAACGTGTTAAATTTATTTACTAATTCTTGATTTTTCAATGGTGTACTTTGCCTTGGAAGTACTGTTTACTACAAAATATTGCTGTCAGCTTCTCTTTTTCTTGTTTCTTTCCACATGAATGATTAAAGATACATTATGAATTTGGTATTTTGCTCAGTGAGGACTTTTAAGGTCCTTATTGTGAGGCCATGGAAGATAAGGTACCCAGTCACACCACGTACACAGTTATTTTGACCAATATTTTGTCCAAAGATCAAGTACCATTGACATGATTTTTGTGGTTTCACATTCCAGAATAAAATAGGTTAGCTTTGCTAAGTAAAGAGATCTGTCCCAATGAAATTTTCCCTCGTGATAAATTAATTAGTTCAGGAAAAGGAAAAAAGGATTTTCTGTGGGTTTTTTTTTCCCAAAAAACCCCATGGTTTAAATGAAAAGCAAATATTGGGTTAGTTTTGTTTTTGCTTAACTGGAATCTCCAATGTTGAAAAAAGCTGAGTAAGTTAAGAACTCAAATCAACTTTCATTGGGATTTAAGCTGCTAGGTGACAAAATGCTTTGGAGATTGTTGTGATCTGCAGAGAAAAAATGTCAATTTTCAAAATAAACAAGTAATTGTCAAAATTGTTCCTGGTTTCATAAAAGATTGTTCTGTGGGGAAAAAAAGCTTAATGGCTTTATCTCTCCTATCTCTGCTAGCATAGAAAGCAGGATTTTCTCCTGAGAGCACGCAAATCAAACTTTTTGTGGACCCTCTGGCTTTTGTGTTTGACAACAGGTATCAAACAACAATCTTGGGTGCTCCCTTTCCTTTAAGGATTGGGTGCCACACCTGCAGCTACGTGGAAAAAGTTTTTTCTATGGGTGTGTATTCTGTTCAGCATCTTCTCTCATAGTCTACTCTGATAAAATAAAATAATTGATTCCAGAATAAATCAATATGGTTGACTTTGATGGTTTTTTGTTGTGTTGGGTTTTTTTTGTGTTGTGGGCTTTTTTAGTTCTTGTTGTTGTTTTTGTTGTCTTAGATTGTTTTGGGTTTTTTTTCTGACACCAAGTAAAGTGAAATTAAAGTGAAATTAAAGTGAAATGACTTTGCCCTTAGATACATAAGGACACAGGAAACAACATGAAATCTAGATAGTAGAATGCCCGTGCACACTTGCTGATTTCTTCTAATCTGGATACAAAAATCCCTTATAAAAGTCCCTTATCAGTGTAAGGCTGTGATCTCAGAAACAGAAGTAATTGTCTCAATGCTGACAAGTTGCCTTTCTTGTTTACCTTTCCTGTGCTTTCAAGGGGAAAGGGTGATAAGCAGATTCTATCTTGTTCTTTTCAGACTACCCTAGAAAGAGTCTGAGATTAAGACCCTTCGAGAGAAATTCCATTAGAAATTCAGTGTACAGTGTACTTGAGATAATGCAGGAGTTTGGACTGTACCTCTCATTTCTTCTTGAATCCTTCAGAACCTGGAGATAACATAATACCATCTAAATAAAAAGTTTAAAAATATATAGCATAATGAAATGTATGAATATGGGCTCTAGGGCTGCTCATCAGAAACATTTATTTGTTTCAGTTTCATATTTGTTTGAGACAATGTTTAAGCACATTAATTATTTAGGAAGAAATCTATAGGAATAATACTTCTTGAAATTGTAATTTGGATTTATTATCTGCTTGAAGACAGAATATACTCAAAAGGTAAGTGATTATTTAGGATCTAACTGACAGTTGAAGTCTGACTTGTGTAAAAGGTTTTTTGCACCATTTCCTTATTGATATTTGCATCTCTTTGTCACAGAATTACAGAATCACAGAATGGACAAGATTGGAAAGGACCAGAACAGTCCTGGATCCAATCTCCACACTCAAGCAAGGTCATCCCAGACTCAGGATTGTCCAGACAGATCCTGAATATCTTCAGTGAGGAAGACCCCCTCACCTCTCTGGGCAATCTGTTTCAGTGCCTGAAAAACAGCACAGTGAAGAAATTCTTCCTCATATTCAGGTGAAACTTCTTGGACACAGGAGCCTGGGCTCTTCCAGAAGAGCTGGGCTTGCCAGTAAATCCATCAGTGTTCCCTGGGATGAAGGCTGCTGTTGTGGCCAGGGCCCTTCCAGAATCTTCTTGCCCATGGGGCAGACCAGCACAAAGCAGAAAGGTTTGAGGGCAGCCAGTCCCTTTGGCTTCAAGTTGCATGTGATTATCAACTAGAACACCCACAGAACTTTTGCCCTCACCCATATCTGCTGGGCCTCCATCCTGCAGCTCTTCAGAGCCCCAGGGCAGGCCAGCATGGCACCACCCTCTGCCAGAGCAGCAGGGGCAGCAGCGCAGGGTGCAGGCCTGCAGCAGGGCTGCTTGGGTCGTGCATCAGGGCAGGGGGCTGCAGCTTCAGCCCTGGCTCCAGGGATTCCAAATGTGTCTGTGGTCAGGAGAGCCATGCTTCAAACACCACAACAAATAAGCTCAACACCACAACAAATAAGCTTTTCCTATCACTGACACTCATGCCCCCATCACGCTTTGCCCAGAACAGGCCAGACTGTTCCAATATAGGCAGAAAATCTCCATGCAGACATTTCTGAAGGATGTTTCCTGTGTTCTGGACTCGTTCTGGCTTCCCTCCCCACCCTTTCCCTCCCATCTGGCACTGACAGGGAGTGATGGGTACAGTCTGTCCTCCCTCAGCCAGAGAACCAAGCTGTGCTCCCCCAGAACTTCCCTCGTTAGTCACAGCACAGAGCTGGAATGGGAATGTTCCCCAGCAGTGCCAGCCCTGACCTCCATGGGGTTTGTCTCATGATGAGAAGGCCCCAGGGAAAGCTGTGACAAGCCCCAGGGGCTGTGCACAACCTGTGGAGGTACTGGAGGTCACCTGCCCTCCGAGGGGCTCAGGGAGGGCTGATCCCACAGCAGGCTGAAAAGCGATCTCATCCTAATTATTCAGCCAGAAATCAAAAGTTTGTCTGCCTTCTTTCATCTATTCACTGTACAGTCTGCATACAAATTCCTATTCAAATATCATTAAAGCTCAAATATTGAATTATTCAGTGTAAGCAGCTTTGTGAAACACAAACTTCATGGCTGATTACACTTTGACTACCCCTGACTCATAGAAATTAACTCCGTGAGTTCGTGTACCAAACCACACATGAAACTGAGTTTCATACACCACATCATAAAAACAGTGTTAAAATTAAAGATTTTTCCTTCACTTTTCACACACAGCAAGGTGAGAAAATAAAAGCAAGTTTATTGCTGTATAAAAAAAGTTTTAAAAAATAGTGGGAAGAGAAAACATTGAAAAGCAGTTACAAGACAGCACTGAAAATCATGTAGATACTATTTTGCGGCCAAAAACAACTAAGGAATATAAATAGTGCCTTTAGGGAGGAAAAATGTGGGTTTTTAGGGAGGAAAAGCACTCAACTTTCCTCAATTTTGAAACAATAGTAGTACACACACAGAGAATAAAGTACTTCCCTAATAAATATCTATAACATAGTGCAAGAAAGAAAAGACTAACACCCATTTCTCTTGCAGAAGTTTATGTTTAAAAATACTCAAATCAAATCAAATGTAGTGACTCACATTAATACGGTATGCAAAACTAAAGGCTTGTGTTCATGCTATCACTGTGTCCTTAACTTGATTAGTGGATTAAATATTTATGTGGGGCAGCCAACTTGGTTTTATGTCTTTTCCATTGAGCTCAGAGCACACCTAGATGAACCAGAACTTTGTGCATTTACAGAGTTACAAATCAAAGATAAGTGTGCACAGCACCTTTTCTGGAGATTATGCAGCCAGTCTTCCACGAACCAACATAACAGCAAATCACGATTTCATTCTACTTGGATTTCTATTGCCAACCAAAAAATTCTGAGGCGGTACTGTCAGATCCCAGATACTGTATCTGAAGGGAGAAAATACTCCATTTCATTATACTCCTATCCAAGAGTTGCTTTTTCTTCCCTACAGTTCTTTACTAATAAGTTTACATTTTACAAGTGTAATTGATTCTTGCAGCAGTACCAGAGCATTTTCAGATGCAGGTCCTAATTTGTTAATTTATAAGTAGATCTCCTTTCTCATACCTGATAACAAACTATGGATATGTGTTTTCTCACATACACCAGTTCACTGTGTTAGACTGCAGACCCAATGACCAACAGCCAGCAAGTGGTCTCCTGTTTCTAAAAGTCAGGTGTTTTCTTTAAATGGATATTTGATATCCTATCTAGTCAGTGATGCTTGCAAGTGGTATTCTAATGAGGCATTATTTTACTAACAAATAATTTGTCTGCTGAATAAGAGAAAGAATAACCGGTGCTCACTTCCTGCAGTAAAGTGTTACTGGTCTAGCAAAACCCATTTTTTTTTTTTTAGAATCAGGAGGAATTAAGGTAATTCCATTGGAATAGAAGCTGACTGCTGTAATCCAGCAAGCATGCCATGGATCTGCACTGCAGCACTCTCATTCTGGTGTGGAAGTGATCCCACTCTAGCACATCTCAGAAGAGACATTAAATAGGTTAACTTTTGGGGTTTTATGCTTTTTTGTTTACACATATGCCAAATTAGCACAATTATAGTTACCTCTCAAGCAGTCATCTTGCGTTGCTGCAAAAACTTTAAACCTTTTAGGTTGCAGGTTCAGAGGATACACAACAAAAAGAGGGTCCCCCAAGGAAAACAAATAAAAACGACAGAGGCTGAAAAAAAATATTTTTGATGTCCTGTTTTGTTTTGTTTTGTTTTAACCTAATGGAATTTCTCATTGTCTTACTATATAAAGCATTTCATGGAGTGAATGACAGTCATAGCTAAATTATGAGTATGATCAGTCCTGAAATATCTAGAAACTTGATGGTTGGTGAGAAAGAGGAAGGGAAACAACTTAATACGTTAATGAAAACCACAATAACTTCCTGAGCCCTGAATGTTTTTTATTAGAGTCAACAGTGAAAAAAAAATTAAACTATATAAAAATTAAAAATACATTTTTATGTATTACAACAAATGTTGAGAAGTATAGGAATGAGTTTAAAATACTCTGAGAAACAATTATTTACAAGGAAAAATATCACTAGAGTACTTTGCTAAGAACTAACCAAGAGATTGGCAGACCCACTTGCTCACTTTGCCAAAGTTTCATCTTTACAAAGGTCTAAATGATGAGGGATAACACAGATTGTAGTTCCTTATCCTCTATAAAGACATAGAACTGCTTTTAGGGTGAAAAACTTGTATCAGGCATGGATGTGGAAGAGCAAGCAATACCTCAGGGGAAAAGGAAAGGTACCTATTTAATGCAATCAAATTGTGGCAATTTTGGGCTTGAGGGAAGTAAGGGAAGCTTTGCCATCAATTATAATGGAACAATACATTTTTGACCTGTTACCTACAATAATTATGATTTAAAAACAAATCCTATTTTAAAAGCTCTCTACGTTTGCAAGACATAGTGATGCCTTCAAACTGGACTTCAGAAAATCAGACAAAAAATTTGTCAGACAGCTAAACACTGTTCCTTTATGGGGATGATGCTTCTTTTTAATGTGGGACTTTTTCAAGGTTGGAGGGGCAAACTGCTCACTGAGGTAAATATGGAAATTAATATGGGGACTTTTTTTCAGATCTATTTACCTGTGCATTTTATAATCACTGTTTATTTTCTGTATTCTTGTTTTAATCAAATAAATAAGGCTAAGCGCAGTGCCACTGGCGGAGCTTGGGAAAGTAACCTGTTCTCCAGAACTGCTCCTGAAAAAGGCTAAACACTTTAAAGTCAGCAAGGATAAAGAATTTTTACTGGCATACTGGACTCACTCACACCCTGGTTGCTCAGAGAATTAATTTTAGCTCTTTCAATGCCTTTGGCCATTTTGAGGATGTTTTATATAGTATTTTGATTAGGTTTTTTTATTGACTAGTCCTCTGTGTAGCTGGCTGGTGCAAGAAGCTGTTACCAAGATACAGTACCACTGTAAAAGAAGTTCAAAGAAGTATGTTGACAGGACTGCTAAGCAGGTCTAAAATAGCAGAGGTGTACAACCCCCAGGGGTTTTGATCCAGGTGTGATGCAGTGAAATAAAATTGACAGTAAGCATTGACTGATTTGCCCAGTTATCCAATAGGTCAGTGTATGCAATTCCAAGTATGCATTGTCATCCTCTGAGCTGAAAAGAAATTATGATGCTGCATCAGCAATGCAAAAACACACTCAAGAATGAAGAGTTTTCCACCTGCAAGGTTTTTTCTTTTAAACTTTTTCTGTTTGGATATCTATTTTTACAGAGTACTTTCTGTCTGCCTTATAGAGGATGTAAAACCTGAAGTTCCAATTTCAGGAGCATTTTTCTCATGCCAGCAGCTTACCTGACTCCCCATGGGCTACTTATGTAAATTCAGCATGTGAAGTCAGGCCTGGAGCACACAATACCCAAAACTGCTCTGATTCCATGTACAAGAGCAGGTGCACTGACAGTGAAGTGCACAGGGGTACCTAAGGGGTGAAAACAGCAGATGTTTTGTCCTACAGAGCTCCTTTATGGTTCTTTTCCTAGGTAAGAACTTGATCGGGGTTTACTCATGGTAGCAGGAGTCCATTGGATCAATTTCTTTAATTATGAAGCAGTCATGGATATGGGCTTGACATTGCTTTAACTAAAAGCCACCCACCCCCCACACACACAAAAAAAAATCCCTATTTAATTAGGAGTAAAGAAAAAGTTAAGAAATGAAGGGATTCATTTTCAAGAAAAATTTTCAAGCAAGGCTGAATCAGCCAGACCATTTTTCTGCTCTGTCTGGAGGAAGTCTATATTTACCTGAATAGCTAGAACAAGGAGAAGCATAAAAAAAGGGATGTGGGTAGAAAGGGAATATGATGAGGCAGCAGTGGGGTACAGAAACTGACAATCAGATGCATAATTGTTGCCTGAATGAGAAAAAAATGTTCTCATGTGTTTCTGTCTGTTCATTTCATCTGTATTCATCTGGGAAGACAGCAAAGGATAGGCAATAAAAATACCCCAACAAAGTAAATCTATTTCCCATACATCTTGTTAAATGCGTGCCTGTATCTCCACACTGATAGAAATTCAAAGCTTTCTGAAACTCATTATCTCAATGAGAAATTACAAATTATTCAAGAGCAGCTTCATTTTAATTCATATTTAAATAATTCCTTACTAATTTGAAAATTCAACTAAACCCATACTGTGGGAAAATATAGAAGGTATCCTACTACCAGAGAAAAAGCTTGTTTCAAAGTCAATACATTTATAATGTCAAATTATACATGACTTGATAATTTTTAGTTTGAATAACTTAAATTTTCACCTATCATTTTTTCTTTTGAATAGCAAAATTACAATGAATAAATTACCTTAGAAATTATGGAAAATATCCCTGGCAAATATTGCACCTTCCACTTGTTTTTTTGATGAATTTTATTGCTCTTATCAGTCCAGGATGTTTAACTGAATAAGACAACAAACAAGTTCAATTATCTCATCAAAATATGTTATAGTTTGGACTTTAGGAGAACTATTTACTAGCAAGAGTATTTAAGCAACCAGGAGATAGATTATTAATTAAGTAGGAGGGTCAATTATCTTAACAAGGACTGGAGGTGACATAGCATTTTGTGATTTTAATCTGCAATAGGTTATTGTGAAATTGCCTGAGGGTGAACATAATCAATTTGGAGCATCTAAGCAACATTTACTTTGTACTAAACCTGACAAACAACCTGAGGAAACTCAGCCATGCAGTCAAACAGAACAGGAACACACAGAAGAATAAAGATATTATTCCTCAGAGGTGGGTGAAAAAAATGACACTTGGTGTAAGATATTTACAGAAATTTTGCATGTGTTATTGTCTGCTATCCTAAAATGCATTTAGTTCCATAAAAGACTTGAATTTACCACCACCTAACCCACAAAGAAGTGACTAAAGTTTTATGAAAAGAAGGAAAAATAAATCTCACAAAATGTAGAACTCAATATCAAATATCACCCTGTGCATTAAGAGCAGATATTACCATGTACTACAACAGTATTCAGGCATATTATTTATTAAACCTATGTTGAGTGACTACAAGTCCATATTTTTACAGCTAAATTATGTATTACTCAGCACCACTTAAAGAAGCTGCTGAGAAGTCACTTTTTGGAATTTGTTATGTCTGACAGAAAGAAATTCACATCATTAAATTCCAAGAAAGTGTTCACAGTACAAAGCTGCCTCTTTGGTCATTTGTTGTAAATGGATAATTGACAAAGGTATCTGGATTGCATTTGAAAGCTCAAACTTTTCAAACGCGGAGGAAAATTTATTTTAATATATTGGAAATAGCTAGACAGAATTAATATTTTAATTTGACCTTTATGTCTACATTGTGCAAATAGATTCTAAGTTGTTCTGAATATTGACTCGCAGAAACCAAGATCTCAGATTGTGTAGTTAGCTTGGCTTACAGCAGCCAAATCACATTGGAGTTTCTCATCATTAAAAGCACCAGTGAAGAAAGGGATGTCACAGATCTAGTAAGAAAAGAGAAGTGAGGGTTATTTTTTTATGTTGTTCTTTGATTTTCATCATGAAAAGCAGATAGATTGGCCTTTCTCCCCCCTTCAGCACAGAATCAATAAATTGAGCACAGTTGTGAACATTGTCTGAATGACTAATATCAGTGTATCTCCTGTGGTGACCCGAGCCAGTCGCATTCCCAAAAATGCATCTCTGTGGTTATTTTATAGCTATTAGTGCGGCATGTCTTTAAGAAGAGATATTTCATAAATTCTGCCCGTGTTCCCAGAGAGATGGCACATTGTTTATCCCAATAATGAAACAATTAGAACGCTTAGCAGGTATAAGAAAGATAATGCTCTACCTATCTTCCAAATCTATTACCTTCTGTCGGACTCCTGCAGACTTTCCTACCTGCAAAAAAGAATTAAAAAAAAATCCTTTTTTTTTTTTTTCTCTAAATTCAAATGCTTATTTACTTAATCGCAGAATGACAGAATGGTTTGAGTTGGAAGAAGCCTTCAAAGTCATCCAGTCCCCCTACCATGGGCAAGGTAAGGTACCAAGGTACCAAGACCACCAGACCAGATTTTCAGGGCCCCATCCAACCTGGCCTTGAACACCTCCAGGGATGGGGCAGCCACAGCTTCTCTGGGAAACCTGTGCCAGGGCCTCACCACCTTCATGGTAAAGGATATTTTCCTAATAGCTATCTAATATCTACCCTCCTTCAGCCTAAAGTCATCCCTCCTAGTTGATGTTGAAGATAATCCCATTATGCAGCACTTTTTGGAGCAATGAAATAAAATGTCATGCTGTCCATGAGCCAGCACAAAAATGGGTTCTAGGGTTTGAAGAAGTCTATATCTATCATTAACAGAAACAAATTTCAAGAAAATTCTTATTTCCTCTTGGCCCTTACTCACCTGTGTATTCAACCTTAGGCACTTCAAGTCTTAATGTAAAGATTTAGTAGCTGTACCCACATTATCACCACCTTGCTGTTTGTGAACTGACACCTTTGATTTGGGTGCTTTCTGTGGAAAATCTCTAGAACTGTTGCCTGTACATCAAAGAGGACACATCCACCCTACAGCATTTTTGTGGTTAGAAAAAATTAAGGATTTGGTTGAATACTTGTCTACAAATGTAGTGTCTTCTAAAGAACCCTTTTAAAGTTATTTCATCCCTCTTTCCTTCACCATTTGAACAAGCAAATGTTTAGGATCAAAACAAAGGAAAAAACCCAAAATGCTGTGTATACAAAATAAATGGGTGCTTCAAAAATCATATACTGGATTACAGAGCTAGATTACAGTAGACAGTCCTTGAGAAGGTCTGTAAGAAGCAATCATTAGAAAATAAATCAGTACATAAGTACCATAAAGCATTGAGGAGAAAGAGAAATTAAAGGGGGAAATATCTGAAAAGTCTAAGAACAAAACTTTTTAGCTAGGACACCAAGCTGTAGAACAAAAGAGAAACATCACGTGAATGCCCAACACACGGGAACAGTACTTGTGCTCTGAGAATAAGTAAACAGAAAGACTGCATTATGCAAAGCATTCTGTAAGGATTTTGAGACAGACAAGTTCACTAAGAATCAAGCTGAACACACTCTTTAAAAATCACCCCAACATCTGTAAAAACAGATGTGAATTTTGGCATGTAGGAAAAACCTGACTTGCTGACACTAAACTGGTCTTGCAGGACTTGTGGAGTTTAAAATCTGATGTCTCAGGTGTACCACAACAGCTAAAGCTGATTAAAAAAATCAATGGGAATGTGTCAAGGTAGTCAAAATTAGCAGTCACAGTCATTAAGCTTCAGACTGAAAGAAGAGAAGGAAATGAAGATCCTGCTCTGAGTAAACAAAGAAAAAGAGAACGATTTCTGTTAAGCAAGAACTTAGAATAGACCTGCAAGTCAGACTCTATATATTGTCAAAATACAGTCAGATAAAGGCTTTTCAGATTCCTTTTCTCTGTTTTAAATATTGATAATTTATTTTCCACTTTGTGATCTTTCACTGTCTCCTTCCCCTTTTGTTTCTGAATGGGTTTCCATATAGCCTCCCATCCAAGAAATCTCTTCATTACTCAGAATAGGCAGGGTTCTGCTTTTATCAAAATACAGTGGACTAGATCCTTATTTTTATGCAATAGTAGCAACTAAGCCAAATACCATGCCATAAATATTTAGGCAGTTTATATTCATGTCATCCAATTGTTCTTTAACAACACAATGAAAATATCATAGCAACAAGAACTCAAGTATGAAGAAAATATCAGGACTGAAAAAAGTTAGTAAATTTAGTCTTTAGTGAATTCACATTGGAAGTTTGAAGCTAATTGTTTAATTTTCATTGGGTTAAAATCTATGAAATATTGAAGAAAATTTACCAATTAAAAAACTTTCTGCCTGAAAACAGTTTGCTTGCAACTGCTGCAAGGAATAGCTGAAACTATCCTAACCACAAGAGATAAACCAATAATTCTTGACTATTTTTTCCCATTTGTTTGACATTTTTATATTTGGCAGTACACTGTGTATTGACAAAGTAACTGTTTCCAATATACACTCAGTTTGTTAGTCAATTCATGTGTTGCTGGCACAGATTTTCCACACAGCAACAGAGGAGCAAAATATGAAAGTCCTCAGGAATATGTAACTAGAAGCCCATAAAAATTGGCAGAATTATAAAAGCCTAGTATATAAAATAAGTTTGATTTTGTAGGCAAATAGATTATACTTTTGGTTTGTCATTTGTTTTGTTTTGTTTTTTTTGTTTCAGCTTTGCTTTTCCTTACAAACTTCTTTTAGAAGATTTGCATCCAAAGCTTGAAGCCTTAAATACAAACCTGCTTGTGTGTTTTCCAAGTATAGGCAGATTTTGACTGAAAAATATGAAATTGTGAAAATTATGAAAACAGGCTTAACAGACTTGTGGCAAGAGGCAAGCAAGCCATGTTCCAGCAGCCCACTCTCATTGCATCGGTGATGAACGTGGCTCAGAAAATTCCAAGTGGCAGTTCCAATTCCAGCTGCAGTGGGGGCTCTCTAGGGGAGATAAGGTAACAATTTTCAAGCTTCTGCACTTCCTGATGAAGAACTGCCTCCCATGCTTCAGGGATGCTGGATAACTTGTGGTTTTTATTTGTTTTTTTTGGGTTTTATTTTTTGTTTTGGTTTTGTTTTTTTGTTTTTCTCGGCTGCCTAGTGAGTAGAGCATTAACAGGAAACTGGAACACAGAAAGCCTGAGAAACCTCAAAGCTCTCCAACTCTCATTAAAAAATTTTCAAGACAAACTGTGTATTGATTTTTAATGTATTTGTCTACACTTGCCTTCTGCTGGATATTCCTTTATGAAAAAGTGCAGCTTTAGAACACAAAAGGAATTTTCCAAGGAATAGATTGTGTGACCGTTTCCCATACCCTGTAAGAAGCATTTATCTCTTCATGGTATAAAATATATGTTGAGCAACTTATGCTAGAGAACAGATGGTAAACAACCCAAATAAGCAGAAAACAGAGTGCTACCAAAATATGTGCTTTTTCTTCTTTTTGCTTCTGTCAGACTGTGAATATTCGGACCGTGGAGAGTCTTTCACAAGAGGTTAGCATTTCTGAGATGTCCCACTGACAGCTGTGAAACTGCTCATGACACATCCACACCTACAGGACACAATCATGGCAAAGTGAGTCTGTAAAGCACCTCGAGAAGCTTCCTTTGGCACCCTGCCTCACACAAGGGTAATTTTATCTCTGTCACTCCTGGCTGATGTTTATCGAACCTATTAATAAAGGTGTCCCATGATGGCAGCTGCAGTTTTCCCCAGCAATTTATTCTGTTCCTTTCTATATCTTTATCTTCAAAATCTTCATAGTATCTGATCCATATTCCTTTGTGCTGGGGTTTAATCTAATTACTTTCTTATTTTATTCTTCATGGACATGATGAGCAAATTTTTTCAAATATTTTTCCCTTCCATTTCCCATACCATGAAAGTTGCAAATACGCATTAAAGACTAGAGACAAGTTTTCTTTTTTTATTTTTATTTTTTACCTGTAATCAGCCATAATTTATAAAAAATAATGGGTCTGGATATAAAATTTAAAACAGCAAAACAGTAGCTGTAAGAAAACTACAGGGAAAAAATGTTGACATATGCCAAACATTAATCAAGTAAGAGTTTATCATCTCTGCATGTTGCTAAGCAAAACGGAAGGAGTTAGAGAAGACAGAATGTCTTTTGGATGTTTTGTTCAATGGTTTTTTTGGTTTGGATTTCTTTAATGCTAATACTTTGATTGAAAGACAGCAAAACAACAATTTAATAAAAAGTTATTTTCTGTTGGAAATTGCTTTCAACAGAGTATTTTTGACCAGACATGTTACAAAGATTCAAAAGAGAATGTCCTTGTCAATCTTCATCATCCCCTGAAATTTTTTTTTTTATATTTTCCTTCAACAACACAACAATAAACTTTAATTTAGGTTCACCATGTATTTTATCTTCCTGCATGAAACACTCACTAAAACTTTAGCAATTAGAACTATCCTTTGAAAGAGTCTTGGAAGTTTCAGGTTGTTCCTCTATTTATGGCTGTCTGCTTAGCAAGTTTTCCACGCAGGGGAAGCAGTGGCACATCTGCTGCATGGTCTGCAGTGATTTATATCTCATTCAGGGACATGGTTAAAGCACTGTGTTAGAACAGAGAAAATTTGAACTTACTTTAGAAATTCCAGCTGGGGCAACCAAACTGAACACCCAGGAAGAAAACTCGCAGCTACACATTTTGTCTTAGATCCATATATCCAACTTCCTCATCATGGTTTTCTAAATTTGATCACTTTGTAAAAGCTGTCATAAATTTCTTAGAACCCCCAATCTATCATAAATCTCAACATTTATTACAATTAAAGACATAGCTTTGTTTTGTTCAGTTCTACAAATAGAGCTTGTTCTATGCATAGACTTAAAAATCATAAGTTTCAAAACATCAGTGAAGTAAAAATACTCCATTTATGTGTGTTATAAAAAAAAATTATGACACTTAAACAACCATATATATTTTAAGCACTTGTCTTTATATATCTAAACAAAATGTCAGATTGTCTTGACTCTACTGCCAGAATAATTTTACTCAGAAAGCATTCAGAATATTTAAGTTAGCATGGCATGAATTTACTCTTTAGTCATTATCTTTCCTGCTCTGATGAGCTAGTGAATCTTACCTCTTACTGTGCTTGCTGAGCTCTGGAAATTCTTTGTAACTTCTTAATATATTATCATAACAAACATAGAAAATATGCCCAACATCACTGTTTAGCCATATCTTATGCACAATCTTTTTTATAAATATGGCGAACCTCAAACCAGAGAAACTCAAGGACAGCTTTATTGCAAATGAACTTTCATTAGCTTTAAAGGCCTGAAAACACTGACAGAACTCCTACCAGACATTGTTCTTTTTTGGACAGAAAGAAACAGAGAGCTCATCTTGTCTTTACATAATTAAAACACTCAGCAAACCAGAATCCACACAGTTGAGAACTAAAATAATCAAACCAAACATCTTGGAAAAGATTATTTCTTAGGATGAGGGGCTATGTCATGAGTAACTTCCCTGGCCATAGGGAATTGGAGAAAGAAGTTCAGGGAAAACTGAGACAGACATTATATTTACAGTCAGGGTTTCAACATTTTAAGCCACAAATATTCTCCTAAATCATCCTATGGAAGATGTGTATTTTTACTGACTTCCATTATTGATAGGTCACTCTTATAAGCACTGAATAAGCCTCTTTTACAAGCCTATGTTATTCGCACTCTTTATAGATATTATAGAAAAGTTTTAAATGTCATATTTGATTTGTGTGTTATTTGAAATGGAAATAAGCAGCCCACATAGGTTTAATAATTTATCTAGTGTATGGTTTGAAACACCAGGGCACACAGCTTGGATGTCAAAATACACTGTTTGGAACTGAATTGTTTAGTAAGTCTTAAAGGCACCTATTGCAACAGTCATTCTAAAGAAAACTGTTTTTTTCTCCTAGCTGTTGCATCTATGGGACAAGTCAGAATTTCATCTTCTGGCTGAACTCTTTTTGATGCAGTCTTTGCACAAATCTAAAATAAAGAATGGGGAAAAAAAAAAGAATTTTCCCTTCCAGTCACTGCATAAATTCCTAATGAACGGTTTCAGTGTTGTTTTGGTGCTGAGTACTGCTTTAAACAGTTGGACATGCACACCAGGCATCCAGCTTGCCTTCCTGAAGCACACAAAGGCTTTGCTAGACAGAAAACCACAGCTGAACGTGATCCCAGTCCGATTCCACTGCCGAACGGCAGAACCCGCAGAAAGCAGCAGAATTATTCTAATTGCACCTGGTAATTAAAGGACAACATGAGTAGCTGGGAGGAAATTGCTAGGGAGGGAAACAATTTAACACAGAATAGGAAATGTATTAAAAGCAGAATGAGTAAAGAACAAAACCAGAGCAGCACTGGGGCGTGCTGACTTCCCAAGGACTGGGGTCAGGGGTTTGAGCTGGGGCCATCTCTCCCATGTAGGAAAGGGATGGAAGAGTTGCAGACAACACAAAAATGACTTTTTGTTGTCTCTGGTGGAGCACTGGCAGTGGAGCTTGTTGGAAGGGTTGGTCTGAAGGAGCCTTTGCCCTGCTATCCATCCTGAGAACAAGGGTTTGGTGCTAAACACTGCAAGCAGGACAAACAGGTCCTGGTGCCAGGGGAATTGGAAAGACCCTGGGCAGAGCTGGAAACAGTGCTCTATAAATCATCGTGCAAAGGTTACAAAAAAAGCAATTCAGATAATTCTTTCCCCAATCTCAAACCTAGTCATCGAGTAACGAATACAGCACCTATTTCCTAAAACCAGACTTTGCTATTTGTTTTGCCTTTTTTTTTTTTTTTTTTTTTTTTGGACAAAATCACCCACTTAGTTGATAAAGGGAATGCAATATACATGTCTGGAACCTAGTGAGCTGCTTGATAGGATAACTTGCAGAATTCTACTGAAAATTATTTCCCAATGACTCGCAGAGAGCATTGCCACAAGGGCTGAGAGCTGGCTGTACAAAAAAGGGCTCAAAGTATTACATTTGGAGTGTAGGGGAGAATATTTAATAGCATTCTGTAGAGAGTCATCCAGTTTAACGTCTTTATTAATAATGTGCATGTGGGAGTAAAAATACATTAATGAAATATGCAGGTGAGAATAAATTAGAACTTGAGGTGAACACCAGAGAGCACAAAGGCATAATACAAATGGGACCAAGTGAGATTAAGGAATCAGGCAGAAAATTACAAAATGAGCTTCGAATGGGAAAAATACAAACTAATATGTTTGAGGAAAATAATATAAAATACAGATATCCACAGAGTCTGAAAACTAGGGATGAAGTGTAACACAGAAAGGTCTCAAAGCAGTAGTTTGTTGAAAGCTGAGTGAAAAATTTCGGTGTATTTTTTTCAGCAAGTTATTCTTTAGTTTAGTTCAAAGCTTCCCTCTTCAGATAACAAAGATACAGTAGCATTTCTGACTTCAGTACTGCAGCCCTCCGACTCAAAAACACTGGACCTCTTTAAAAATAAATAAATAAATAAATATATATATATATATATATATATATATATATATATATATAAGTTTATGATTTATGATTTTTCATTCTATTTCTGCAGTGACATAACTGTAACAAACAATCACCAAGAACCACACAACAAGATGATCCACGAATTCTGACCTGAGAAACTGAGGGCAGATCCGCCACAAGCACACCATGGTTTGATTCATTTGTGTAACCAGATTGCTTTTCTTCTCTGGTGGTTTGGGTGAAGAATTAATTGATTTTAGGCTGGATCCTGATTATATCACAGGGACCATATCTTGTGATTTTAGGGTATACTGAATACTGTGGAGTGTGTCTGATTCAGATATCATCTAGGTCTTTCCCCTGACGCTACAGAGATCTGGGACTCTGCACATATGTTTTCCAAGACAAAAAAAAACACCCTTTTTGGGGAAATTATTGGGATTTGTTGGAATGTATCAGTAAATCAAACACGCACAGGAAAATGGAAAAGCCACCTTGTATAATACTAAGAAGATAAAGTAAGTAATGTCTTAAAGAACTAGTAAATAAGGTTTTTTAACATTGTTTTTTTACTTTTTATTTTTTTTATTCCTTCCATTAAAATTGTTATGAATTCTTATCCTCCCTCCTAAATTAATAATTCTGAGTCAGAACCAGATATTTTCTCAGGTATAATCATTAGCACTTGTTAAAGGCCTTCAGATGCTCTAGGCGGTGTCTTGTTAAGATTATTAAATGAATCTTTCACTTACCTCCTGGTTATTTTCCAATTTGTTTGAAGATGGCTGCAATTAAATCTCCTTCATAAAAGACAAATTCCCCTAACAAGGGGCAGTTTGTAGCTCAGAGCTCTAGGTATGTTCTCCATGATCCCAAAGCAGGCTGTGTCACATGAGCTCAAGCAAGAAAAATTTTATATTCTGCTTTTTTTTTTCCCCCTTCCTTTCTGCAGTGCCCAATAGTTTTCAAGGCTTCTGCTTCATTTGAAATTCCTACAGATCTTCCTGGTGCTGCCTGACCGTTGTTGTTCACATCTAAACATATTTATTTTGGTTGCTCACTGTAAACAAGGCTCTAAGATAAGGAGGGCAAGAGGCCCTTAGGTAGGGTAGGTATCAATTCTTTTGTTCTCTGCTCTCAGACAAAGGGCAAAGTGAGAACTGCTTAAAAGCCAACCGGTTCAGATTGAATGGTACACTGTTCAGCAAGCTGCCAGGGAGTAAAACAGGGTGGCACGGTGGTTGAGAAAGTCTTGAACTGATGGGGATGCAAAACAGAACAGGGGCCAAGGAAAAACAGACAAAATGAGAAAATCACAGCATGGGTTAGGGTTTTTTTTTGGCAGGGCAAGGTGAGGAGGGAAAAGAGGAGGTGTTGGTGCTTTGTATTTTGCTTATAAGCTTACAAGTGTATTACATTATCTCTGCTAACAGGTTTTCTTCTGTTTGACACACAGAAAAAAAAAATCAATCATAAGATTATATTGTAGTTTTGGGTATTGTAGGAAATGTTGACATCTCCTGAGATAATGGCGTTTTGTGAAGCAAATATCCTTGGGATTTTTTGTGACTTTCAGTGCATAACATGAAGGAGTTTAGATGCAGATGATATACTGGGTCTCTTTGGAAGCTTGAAAACAGATTGTTACTTTGCATAATCAACTTACTGATACCCTGTGATGAGTAACTCTATGTGAACCACAGACAAACATTTCTAAAATAAAACTGCAAACACGCTGACTTGTTTATTGGCACAAACAGTTTTGGGTCTCTCTTAAACACCATTTCTTTATCTCCTAAAAATGGCAAATAAACAATTTCATCAGTAACAGCTGTCTTGATGCCACCACAGAAAGGCAGGCTGGTAGTCAAGGATGTGAGGACAAACTCACCCTGCATTCGTGTTGTGGCCATCAACAAGTTGATTTGAAAATGTAAAGCACAATACAAGTGCTTTAGCTGCTTATTTTGTCTTGAGCTGCCTAAGATATGTGCTGCATTTTCTGAGTACTGGTATTTGTCTTGTTGCTCAGATCTGGTCTGTCTTTATTAATAAAATTCTGAGAGCACACAAGCTGTAAGTAGTATTTAAAATTTGCATAGACCCATCCATTCTGGAAATAGCATTGAACTTTGTTCATTAGCTCTGCCAAGATTATCAGCTCTATTACCATAGTGAATATTCTGAGTGTTATGAAGTAATTGTACCCTATCATGCATTTTCTAAAACAGAAAATTGAAAAATCCTCAAGAATGAGGTACCACTATTCACAAAGAACAAAAACATTTTAAAAATCCCTCAAACTGTACATTAAATTGTCAAGTGCAAAAGAAGAACTAATTTCTTCTGTATCATGGAGAGATGACGCAATTGAAGCATGTAGGGAAAAAAAAAATCTGTGATTATGACAGTTATCCAAATATAAAATATATGCATAGGCCCAGAATTAAGTAATATCATATCAAAAGTTTTGGATGTGGAAGAGGGAATTAAAATATTAAGATGATTGACCTCATTTACATTATTTTTTATCTTATTTCATCCTTGGCATTTTAAATTTTATTTTGTTTTATTTATGTCATACCTTTTTCTGCTACATAGCTGCACTGTTGTAAAGATATTAAAAATATCTCTTCTCCCAGATTTATCTTGAACATTTTCCACAAGCTGGTCTCATAAGCTATTTGGGGAAGATGGTGCTAACTTGTTATCCTGTTGCTGGATTATCTAAATCTCTCTCAAATAACAGTGGCAATATTTTTACTCACAAAACTAAACTTGACTCACAAAATGTTTCCAAACACAAATAACTCTTTCTTCCCCTTTGATGGGTGTACCATTTCTGAAAAGTAGTCAGACACAATAAAATTAGGGGAAAAGATGATTACTGTATATTTCAATGGATTCATTATTGCTCAAAATGTGGGGTCAACATAATCAAATATTTAACAAAGGATCTTGAAATTTGATTTTAACATTAATTAAAACTCCAGTCAAAACTAGCAATTCCTTCATGATTGGTGTAACACATTTATTTCTATGGAATCAGAATTGTTACTTTCCAATTAGAATTTTAGAAACTGATACTACTTTTCCAGTACCATCTCTATGGTAATATATTACAGATTCTTCACCTCACAAATAATAGATGTTGTTCAAAGCAGTCACTGATTGATCAAAATTGCCCAAATGCTCCTCCAGATGCCTTCCACTTTTTGTTGAATTTTTAAAAAGTATCGGTGTTTTTTAGATAGGTCTTGCAACAGCCATTTTGTATTTTTACAACATGAACTGCCACCTAGACGTTTGGAGTTCCTTATGTTGCTCATTTCTTTTGAGAGGGGCACTGCTACCCCACAAGACGATGATGAGACAGTCTAAGGATAAAACATGTTTGGAAGGCACTTGGCATATATTATTAAATGAATGGGAAATGATCATTTAAAGCAGCAGATGATTAGAAAGGAAGGCATATTTTACTTGCAAATAGGGCACAAGTTGGCAAGTGAACTTGAACAGGTTTTAATACTATTGAAATGTCATGTTAGTACTTTGTGAACATTTGCAGGAGGAGCCTTTGCACCAAAACACTCCTGCTAAAAGGAATCCTGGGAGAATATTTCTGTAAGGAAGAAATGGCTCTAATGAGGGAGATAGTGTGAACTTGTCAGAAATATTGTTAAATTACTGGACATATGCTGTCTCGTTGCAACATATCTTGTGGTAAATAAATTCAAATTTATTTAAATGTCAGAGCAATTTGTAAGGAAGTCTTGGAGGAAATTCATGTTAAAATCAAAGTTCAAGATCCTTTGTTAAATATTTGATTATGTACGCCCCATATTTTCAGCAATAATGAATCCATTGAAGTATACAGTAATCATCTTTTCTCTCCATTTTATTGTTTCTGACTACTTTTCAGATAATTTGAAAATAGGAATCCCACAATATTAAGATCTGAAAAGTAGTTAATGGCTTAGCTCTTTCCCTTGAAGCAAAAGACCTCTGTGACTGAGGATGGGAAGGCAACTTGGAGTTGGGAAAAGCATCTGACAGGGTTAATGCTGTTGCAGTTCTGTCCCTGTAAGACTTGGAAAAATTTCCTAGTTTTGAAATAAGGAAAAATAGTTCCAAGATAGAGGTAGAAGCAAAAATCCCACATTGTTACTGATCCTCTTCAGTGTATCCCTTCAGATAAAAAGAAGACTTGAGGAAAAAGGACAATGTAGGGAGAAGATAAAGAACGGTGAGAAAAGATGAAAAGAGGGATCTGAAAAATGCAGTCAAATGTCAAAGGGATCCTTGACGTAAGCAAGGAAGTAGATGGAAATCCATGCTACACATTGCCTGATGACTTAAAATCAATGCAATAAATAGAAGAAAAAGTATAGCAGGAGCAAGCAGGAAAATCAACACATTTCATAGCCCATGGCACATAGATTATAGCACATTTTTAAGTTGCCTGATACATACATTGATTGAGGCTGTACAAAATGGTTTGTTCTTATTAAAATAAAAGTGTTTATATCATTTGGGATTACAAAGAAAAAAAAGAAATCTAAAAGAGATACCTAAACTGATGTGATACTATGGTTACTATTCCGCAGGCAGCACAGAAATGTGGATTAGAAAGTGAATTCCCCCATTATTCCAATGAGATTAAGGATTTAGGCTTGAAGTTAACAGTAATCTTTCATTATTCTCTCACATCCTCAAAATCATAGGAAGATCTAATTGAAGGATAAGAAAAATCACTGTAAGACTGACATTTCCACATGCATGAGCACAGTACCAAATTATAAGTATTATAATATTATTATTATTATACAAATAATATATAATATTCTAATATAATACTCATAAGTTTTATTCATTGGCACAAGAGGATTTTCTTTCCCTCAGTCCTGTATTAACACATCTGGAACACATCCTGTTAGTGATCAAACAATTTGCCATCTAAAGTTTAGATGACAACTTTAGTTACAATTATTTCAGTTAGGTACAGAGCATAACAAAAATCTAAAATACAACCTGCATTTGACTACACCAGAACTCTGTTAATCACAACACTTTCCATTTTTGCTGTGATATTTTTAATGGTATCTTTTCATCAAATTAATATGTCATAACATTTACTTTGTGATGAATATCAAGACACATAATGGGTTGTGTAACATGGTTTTTACAGGATAAGTCACCCTCTGGAATATAACAAAGAAAACATTCCAAATGAGAGGGACTGCTAAACCCTTCTACCTGAACTGTCATATATTATATGAATCATATATTATAAAATATATGGTACGAGTATCACACAATTATTTTATTGTCCCAGCCTACTTCTCATAAAACCTCTCCCTTTGCAATGCTCCACACACCTTAACTGTCACATAAAAGCATTAATGCTATAGATAATTTACCTATGAATTTACCTATGATTGATACTCTTCTTTCAAAGGCAACAGTTTCGTAAGATAGAAATTCTATCACTTTTCAATCAGTTGCTCTACTTTTCCATCAGTAATATACCCAAGTTCCTGTGGCATACAAATTTAAAAAAGGTAATCATCTGAGATGGAAATGTTACATATGGAAAAAAGGTTGCTTTTCCTTTGAAAATTGAGGGATGTTTGGGTTTTAGGTTTTTTTTGGGTTTTTTTTGTTTTGAGTTTTGTTTTTTTGGTGGGTTTTTTGTTTTGTTTTGTTTTTGGGTTTTGTCTGTTTTGTTATTTGAGAACACAGAGAGATTTGACCTTTTTTTAGAAGTTTGGTAATAATTTAATTGAAAGAATCTAATGCCCTCACTCTTTTGACCAGACAAGCATTTCCTTCTTGCAAGCATGCTGCAAGTCCTAAATCAGTGAATATGCTTGTTTCTTATACTTTATGCTCAAAATCAGGAGTACATCTTAGGCTGGTGCAATGTAGTGTACATATGATATTCCCAAAGTATTTGTTTCTTCTCCTGCAGTTGTTTTCCATGTACCATGGTGCAAAGCTTTCTGAGTGATGAAAAGATTTGATATACAAAAGAAATTAATAAGAGGAGAAAATTACAGAACCAAATTTTAATGTTACTATTAAAACAGTGAACCTAGGTGATATTTGCTACATAGATATTCATCCTACATTAGCAATATTTTTTCTACATTTCAGTACTACAATTTTTTTATTGTTTCACAGAGAGGGTTGAGGAAACACTGCAAATATTACCTGTAGGTCCTAAATTTCAAATAGTGAATCTCAGGTGGCACTGAATTATTGATCAGAGCACATTCTGAACACAAAGGCCGGAGGGAGAATACTCACGCTTTTCAAACAAACCCCATCTTGATATAGAACATTAAGTGTTAGGTAGTCTCATACCTACAATATTCTCCTAAGAATTCTTTTTAGAGGTTCATGGTTATTTCTTAATCAACACTATTTTATCCGTGGTTTCTAAAAAATTGGCACAGCTTTTCAGAAGGCAGACTGTTCACCTAGTTTCTAAGCTTGGGACCAATGTTTATTTTTGCTATCTCAATTTGATTTGATGGTATGAGGAAGCAGTCACCATCTGCTTCTATCTTATGAGATTTGCCTAGCCATGTGAAAAATAATGAATGTGACCAGAATGTGCAGGTTGGTGAAAAAAATCACCTGGATATGCTACTTTAATTTTAATGATAAAGGAACAAATAATATAATGAGCATTGTTGAATCCCCACACATTTTCCCCATTTAAAAATGAAGCTAGTGAAAATAATTTTCAAAGAATTATATTTGTTACAAAAACACATTCAGAACCTAGAGCAGAAACTTGATATTTCTATAAATGTTTAAGTTTTGAAGTTGCAAGTTATAGTACTGTATTGTATTTGGATGAAGGGAACAAAAGGCTTAGATATCATCTGTAAAAGCATTAGCAAAGATATTAATTTTTTAATTAAAGTATCAGTCAGAAATCTACATTAAATGTCTATAAGAAAGAAAAAACTCAACATACATATATGCACGGGTGTAAAATCAGAAATATATGTAAGTGCAGAAGAAGAGGATTTTCCTGTGAGTACCTTGTTCATATCCCGGGTTGCTCAAATGGCTGGAGGACCTGACTTCTACTATCTCTCTAGTGCGTTCCATTTGCAAATGGAAAGTAAAAGCAGAATTGTAAATTTTTTCTGCTAACACCAGCACCTGAAAAATTAGTTAAGACAAGGATGCAGCAGTAGCCTCTATCCTCTTCATATTTCCTCCTGGCAGCTTCCTTTCTGCCCAGTAAGTTAGTCACAGAGGAAAGAAGGTAAGAAAAAATCCCTTTTACATTGTGATGAGTCTGTCAAAGTCATTTAAATTGGCTTGGAATAGCACAGCTCCAGGACAGAGGGAGAAAGCAGCTGTAGCAAATTCGGGAAAGAATCAGTTGTTCACTTACCACCACCTTTTCTTATTTTCCTGCTCAAAGACTTGTTATTTCCTTAGATATACAAGGAAATAGACTGTATAAAAGGCTTCTGGTTTAATTTGTCTGAGATTCATTACCTCAGATCCTCTGAGATCTATTCAGGAAAACTTGTGATTTCTTTTGGAATCTTTTTTTACCTGTTGGAAGGCAACTAGCAGTACCTAGTCCAACTTCTTCTGTAGCTGCTATTCTTTTCCTAGTTAAAAGAAAAAATTAAATACTTAGAGAAAGAACAATCTCTTTGCCCACTGTACAAATAATTAGAAGCTTAATTCTCATGCCAAACTTAGCTGTGTTTGCTTTTGAGTCCCTTTCAAATTCTGATCTTCAGGCTGAGAGGAGTGTAAATGTACAACCTACAGGGTTTGCTGTAGAAAAAAAGATAAAAATCTCCTTTACCCTGTTGAGTGTGTTGAGAGGAAGGAATGGGAAGCCAAAATCTTCATATTTTAGTTCTTTTCTTTAGGTAAATGTTGTTCATCAATACGAAACTCCACATGTAAATCTTCCAATATCCTTTTGTTGAAACTACCCCATCAAGCTCCACTATCTTCATCTGCATCCACATTCTTGCCAATATTAAGTTCTGCTTTGGTTTTAAAAATTATAGCTAAATTATTTTAAACAAACAACCTTCTAATCACAATGATATTCACAAGTCTAATGTTTTCCCTTATCCTTCATAAATTTTTCTTTCTTGAATGTTTCCCTGGCAGAGTTCTGCTTTTAATTTGCTGCCATCTTTTCTTTGCTAACATTAATACTCTGTTTACAACAATTACCATAATTCATTCTGGCTAAAGGTTGAGGCCTGAAAAAAAATATTGTCCATCTCCAATTTTTTAAAAGTACAAATCACAGTGAATAATGTAACTTCAATTCCAACATGGAAGCATTATTTCAAAGCGAATGACAATAATGATCTTTAAATTACATGACCCAATTCTCCTTTGACTTTTATGTTTTCCTGTAAATCAGAGGTACATTTTTGAAGGCTATAAAGTTGCACTGACCTTTAATTATAAAGGTAACTGCAGAATCAGTTTGTGTTTTTAATACCTTCAGGCAGATATAAGGCACGGATCCCCACGCTTAGAGACTCTATTTAGTTCACCTTGGTGAAAAGAGGAGGCAAGATCAGGGACTGCAGATAGGTCTTGTGGCATTTCAGAGGGCTGAAAACAAAACCCACTTACTCAAACCCTTGGGCAGCAAACATCTGCTATCCCCTCACCACACAAAATCAGCGTCCCACAGTGTCCCTTACTCTAGGAAAGTGGGAACCTCCAGAGAAGGCTGGGACCCTGCAGTCATCGTGGGAAACTCTGAAAGTGCCTTCTTCTCTTCTTCGGGGAAGCTTTCAGATTAGAAAGGAGCATGCTGTGTCATAGATTTAGTGTAGAATTGCTGTTGCATTACAAATATAATAATAATTGCAATTAAAATCTCCCACAATCCTTTTCCCCAACACAATCAATGAACACAATGTTTGTAAAGTCAAGTATTGAAGTTGGAGGTCTTCCTTGTCACCTTCAACAAGGTTATGCCTTCAGTTTTCAGTCTCTGCATTATTTATCTTGTTTTGCCTCTTCTTTGCTGTCTCTCTTCTTGGTTGCCTTTCCTCATGTAAAATTTAATTTCTTAGGTGCTAATCATGTCATACCAGCACTAACAAGAATTGGTTGTTCAATGTAGGTGGAATCTTCTGAGATATTAGTAATGAACATCTCCACAGATTAAATGTGAAGTGTTTTCTTTTAAAAGCTGTGGCCAGCATTGAGACTTTGGGTATGATATGGTGCATGGAAAGGAAATGCACAAAAGAGTACAGAATGTAAGAGCATGGTAACTTCCCTTTGCAAAGGGCAAACTTTTGGTAAAACTGTGGATGTTCACAAGAGTTCATGCATGAACACATTACAGTTATTTGATGAAACTGAAATATTGCTGCCTGCAGAGCCAGGTGAAATTGCAGTTTCTAGCTCAGAGAAAATTCCATTAATTTCTTCCCTCAAAAGAAGGAAGGTTGTAATGAGAATGTAGTAGCACAAATGCTCCTCTAAAATCTGAACTTCTTTCACACAAATTACCCAAACCAACCAAGGGTATTTGAGTCTTGTATTTCCTCAGCACCTGCTTTGGTTTTATTTGCTTTGGATTTATTTGCTTTGAATTTAAGTGCTCCATCCTTAAACATCAAAAACTTCCCTTGTCATCAACTTACATTTTACCATGTCTAGACATTGCCTGGATATAAGGAAAGGTGGCCAAAATCTCGCAGCTTGATCTTTTCCTCACATCAATATATTGACATCAGTGAAGCCGAAAGGATTATGACAGTTGTGCTCTCTGTGCCTGAGAAACTACAAGGCAGAAGAACAAGCTGCAATAAGCATTTGGGTCAGGACTGGTGTCAATGGAAGCAGGGTGAATCTTTCAAAAGGAACAGCAGGCAGTCTAGGTTAGCCTCAAAAGAAATAGGGAACAAAAAGAGGGCTAGCTGTCTTGGCCTTTTGGCCCAGGGACAAAAAACCTCCGGTGAAGCGCTAGGAAATTCCTATGGGGATATATCTTGGCTCAAAAGAAGAGCATTTCAAACACAGTGGCTTATAAAAGAATTTAAAAGGAATTTATAACTACAAACGTGAAGGCAGGCTTCTCTCTGAGATTGCATGTCAACAGATATTTACAGTATATTGTGGTCCAACTCATAGATGGTAGTAAAAATTCAGATTGGTAGCCTGAAAGTATCACTTTAACTATAGACTTAGCCTTTTCTATAGACTTAGCCTTTTTTATTTTTTTTTTTCCTAAAGCATTTTGTAATGTTAAAATTGTATTTAATCAGAGAGGACATTTTCTGTGAAATTGAAGGCAATGGTAAGTTAAAAGAACCTCAGCTTGAGTTGGCAGAAAGCAATTTAGTTATTTTTGTAATTCTGATGTATTTCCAAGGTCACAAACAAGACTGATTTATACAGGAAATATGAGTTAGAAAGCCTGTTTAAGCGAGCTGCAAATACTTTGCTTAGATGTGCCTAGATGGATTTATTTCTTCCATCAGCTGCACTGAAAAAATTATGATTTACCAGTAATCTTATTTCACAATTCAGTGATAGTGATAACTTTTCTTGAAAAGAAATTATTCCCCCCCTTATTCTGCAAAATAAACTAATATTCAAAGTAGATAATTCAGAATTTAAAAGGATTCCCTGGAACTCCAGTTATCCATGGGACACACCTGCCAAGGAGTGCTCAGCATAACAGAAACATGAACTGAGAGGGTCTAAGAAGATTTTTACACAGGTGGCTGTTAATGAGAATGTTCCCCAAGTATTGAATGAAAGGGGAGACGCACAGATTAAATAAAAAATAAATTGCCACACCCAATATGCTGCTTTACCAAGGATTCCCTTCCGAACATCTTTTCTCATTATTCTCTCTTCACTTTTGAGAAAAATGTCACTACTGAACCCAGCCAAATGCTATCTATAATGTGGACCATCAGTTTTTACTTATTTTCCCGGGATACAATCAAGATATTCTAAGTGAACTCTTTGAGGCAGAAATTATGAAGCATTTGTCTCAAAAAACTTTGTCATGAAAAGATGTCCAGAGTGTAATCACCTCTTTCAGAATTTCCTAAAGCTGGGACTCAGGTCCCACTCTGTGCTGCTAAATTCAGTGCCAGCTGAGTTGCAGAGCTGGTCATGGCGGGCAAAGGCAACAAGGCACACATTCACAGCACCACACAGCTTAACTTGTTTTCTCTGCTTCAAGTACAATATTCTCATTTTTCAAAGCTCCTCCATGTCTGGGGCAGGACATGAGTTGGGGCAAAGGAAAAGAGATTGTCAGGTGTCCTGCTAAAAGGAACTCCTTTCATTAAAAAAAACCATGATCTGGAAACAGCCACCTCCTCCCCTCTGCAGGCTTTTCAACATGCCCTAAAGGTAGTAAGAAAAACCTTAGGAGAAAATACTGAGAAGGTGACAAGAAAGAGAAAGGCACAACTATTTATTTGTTTAAAAGATGTTCATTCCTGTAGACCTCAGAAACAGGGAAAGCAGTGATGAATTACAAGCACATTCAGGGAGGGCAGGAAAGAAGTCAGACAAATGAACATGGTGGGAACTGTGATCTCTCCATAGCAAGCAACCTGCAAATGAATAATTCAAAAATAAGTGTTCTGAGATGGAATAAGGTTAGTAAAAAACTTCATTTCTATAAGTTTACTGAAAAAGAAACTTATCTTTTATGTCAAACAAAAAAAAAAGTACCCTAAACCAGGATATTTAATCTGTACAGGATTCACAAGTTCATTTTCAAATTAGCATTTGGACTTGGGCTTTTTACCTCTAAATCAAAAATCTTGCTTTAGCTTTCTTTTAACAAAATTGCTCCATACTTAACTTTAAACCCAGTAATTCAATACCTACTTCCCATAACTGCAGCAGTATCTGGAACTTTGCTTAAAATTACTATACCAGAGGAGAAACAGAAGGAAAGAATCTATAGCTGCTCTGAAATGCAAACAAGGTAAATGGTAGAGAGCAAACATAAAAGTCTACAGGCTGGCAAAGTTTATTGGTTTTTCATTACTTACACTCATTATTGATACAAGAACCTGTCACTGTAAATTTATTCTAAGACACCTATTAACCAGTAGACAAGAAAAAGATTTAAATCCCTACTCCTACTTTGTGGGTATAAAAAAGCATCATTACAAACAAGCCACTAAAAGGAGCTGATCAGTGACTAATTGCCACTCATAATCACTATTCTGCCCCATTATTTCTTACATCTTGTAACACCTGGGTATTTAAAACTCTCCATGAGTGCAAGACCGATTAAAACAAAACAAAACAAAGCAAAACACAAAACCAAAGGTTTGTCATTGGCTTTCAAAGGGCTGAATTTTCCAGAGCTGTTCCTCCTCCTTGGTCTGTGCAGGAGCACAAATCAAGCACAACGAAGCTTGTGAAGTGCAAAGAATTTTAAAGAACTCAGACTGGACTGAAAACTCACTCTTCACGTTGTTTGTGAGTTTTCTTCTCTAGCTAAGAGCATCACATCCACTGACAAACACGGCTTTCAGCTAAATTCAAGGCACCAGCCACGAGAACTCAAAGGACTGAAAAACCTCTGCAAAAAGAACAACAAATCAGTTATTAGTCTTTTGCATCAAATCATGTGCTATTCTAAAAATTTTACTGCAAAAAAATAAGCTTCCTGCCAAAATGTCTGTGACATATTCCTGCATTAGAGAGCATTTTATCTTAGAAGGAAACATATTTTGGGAGAATGGGGAAAAAGACATGAGCAATGACAATAAAGAACTAGGATTAATTTTATACTTTTTTTCCTTTCCCATAGCTCCTCTCTAAATGACATTTCTATTTCTTCAGTACCCATGTTCCTATGCTTATATTTTCTTTTACTGTCACTGTTCTTTCTTTCCTCACATGCCTTACTCTCCAATCAATAGATGCTGTTCTCCTTCCTGAAAACCACTAAAACATAACAGAGAAATTCCTGCACTGCATTTGAACTCTTGGGGTGGACAACATGGGGCAGCACTGGTCTCAATGTTGACCATTCCTCAACAGGAAATGAGAAAAGACATCCAAGAATTTCCTACCACAAGAGAAAAAAATTGAGGTCGCTACTCTACTGGAGAATTGTGATCTTTTAGCAAAAAAAAAAAAACTTCACACAAGATTATAATTCATCTGCTATAAATATGAAGGCAATTTCCTCCCTATAAAATTGCTTTCCTGTTTCTTCAGAATTCACAGATTTATTCCAAGGCTGATGTTCTGGGGAGGTGGCAGGTCACAGCTAATTTTATTCCCAATGTAAGTAAATATAAAAGGAGAAAAACAAATAAACCCTTTGTTTTCTTGAAAGAAAGTGAAATTACTAGGAGACTAGTTGAACTGGAAAATGAAAGTCAGAAGCAGTCATTTGAGAGCCAATAAATAAGGTTTAAAATCCAAGAGTCCCATATTGCAGCAGCTGATCCATTACTGATGCTGAGACAATAGGTCCTCTTGCTGTTATTCCTGATTAATGAGAATGTGTTTTCTGTTCTCAGTTACGGCCCTTTCTGGGCCCATCCTCTTTAATTTTAGCCATTATGAATATTTCTCGGGGTTCAGCATGTGCAGTCCTGAAGGAGCATGGTAAAGGATACCAGAGGAAAATTCCTTGCCCAGGACCATAATAAAAATTCCCTCAAGCAGATTAAAAATAAAAAGACAATAAATTCACTGGAACTCCAGGGATCTTGTTTAGTGTCAGAATCAAATCACTGAGAAGCTTTTCTTAGTGTGGACTTGTACAAATTGGAAAGCAAGACACAGTAGTAGCACAGTTCCGATATAACAAATTGCTCTTTATTTAAAGTTACTTTTAAAATACGAAAAGGATTTTAAAGCCTGTCAAAGATGGCACACAAAGATAAAAATAAAGAAGTGTCAGGAACAAAAATGTTCTTTTCCTCTTCCTCTGAATTAATTTGCATGTCAGTCAAGAAATCTGTCAATGCATATGCAATATAAGCACCATGACTTACACTGCTCAAAGCGTAGGAAAAAAAAGAACAAGAAGAACCGAAGAAGAGGAAAGCGACAGCTGTGATGAGCAAGGATTCTTCCCTTGTATAGCATGTATTCAGCTATAACAATGCACCCAAAGATGGTGAAGAAAAGATGACAGAACTGTCAATTATAGCTGAGAGGAGTGTAAACAGAGATACAAAATCTGCTGAGCAGAACCGGCACCAGGTGGTGAGGCTCCTCTGCCGACCCACCCCAGCAGGCAGAGCACAAACCCTGCTGAGGATCCCACTGCCTGCTGACAGCCTTCCCAGCCTAAGAACACCGTGCTGGGAGCAGCCTTCAGCAGGGAAAAGGCTAAAATTGAAAAAGGTCCTAATGGGAAACAGGCACAAAAGTTGCTGGTTGAGATGTAAATCAGATGATTGATGCATCGTTTCAGTTTGGTGTGAACTCCAGGAAAGGGAATGACTTGGGATCCTCACCTCAGCTCTTGTTTGCCCAAGTGAAGAAGAAGTAGAGATTCAGCTTATTTAGAGAGTTTTGCAGCTTGCTTAGAGTTGTCTTTCCAGTAAATATTCAATTTGAATATTTGCTTCATAAAAAAATGATTCTGTTTTCCGTCATTCAACATGCTGAAGACTGTGAGGTAAAAGAATGTTGTTTACTATACCATTATCAAGCTAAAACCAAATTTAACCAAATTCAACCAAAATCCCAGAAACTCCTTGTTTTGGAGTCCAGAACCAGAGTAACTTCAGGCTTTGTGGTTAGGAATGACCCAAGGAAAGAGTAAGAACTTGTCTTCAGTTCCCACTGAGTTAGTCTTGAACACGACCAGCAACTCTACTCAAGACATAATAAAGTGGGTCAGAATTCAGTTTCAGCATTATCCCAGGAAAAAGGTGCAGCAAGGAGGAGTGGGGGAAAAAACCCAACCCACAAACCCACACAAAAAAAAATCTTAACATCCCTTTAGTCTCAAGAACAAGTGGCTGCAACCAATTGCATGAAGAAAGACCTGTTGAATAATAAGTTCCTCTATTTTATATGTATTCACATGTAAATTGTGATCCCAATATGGATTTGAAGGTACCAAACCAGCAGGCATTGCTGGGCTGAGATTTCAGGTTATAGGTAATGTTGTGATAAGTGAGACATGTTAAACATCCTTCTAGCCATTAAGGTTCCTTAATTCTGAGCTTGTTGCTCAGAGTAAGCAGCCAACACTTCATTCCACAAATGAACAATAAATCAAATTCTGGCTCAATAAATAATATTTCCTGTGATGATGTTGTTAATTCACTTTTTGCACAACACTCAGCCTTTATTATGGGAGTTATGGCTAAATTCCTTTAAGAGAGCAATTTCAAACTCCCATTTCCAAGCTGAGAATGAAGAGCCTTGCTCTGCTATTCCAGACTTCATAGAAAACACTCAGATTCTTTTGATAACGTTTTTTGCAAAATCAATAGACTGTATCTTTGGGGTAGAAAAGGTGTGGGTAAGAATATCAAGGAATTCACCAGGAAATTGAAGGTACCTGATTTTCATTCTCTGCTCCAGTGCCTTTTGAAGATTTTTGTATTAAGTAACCTATGAATAAAATACAAACACTATTATGGGACCCCATGGGAACTAGAGAGCTCCACCATACCATATCAGTTCACACATATTTGCTTTTTAATTCTTTCTCTTGATGTGCTAATTTTGTCAACAACAGCAAAAAATCAAACTTACAACATGGTTGATAAGGCAGACTAGTGAACAGCAAGACATCAGATTTTGTTCCCTTAACATTAAAGGTACTGCTCTAAAAGCTCAGTTATTATATTTAAAAGGTAAAGGAAATGCAAGGAAAGGAAATTTCAACTCTCAATTCTTTTTTTTGCAGTTCGTGTCTATGATCAAAGAGATACCTAAAGTGCCTCTTCTCACAGGATTTACGCATTAGGAGCTCAGCATGAAGCTGCTCAGCCTCAAGTGGACTTAAAACTTCTCTTCCAGGCAGATGGAGACCTTGCAGTCTCTAATACAGACACATCTGGGTATTATTCATTTTTCAGGGTCATGAGGAATGAGTTGTTGAGAACCCCACCTTTGGTCTTCAACGCTTGGAAAGCAAATAAGATCGTGGACTTGTAGCAACAGAACAGCAAAGCACCACATGAATCCCTCTGGCAGCAAGGGTGATTGTATTTTAGAATAAAATTTTTTTTTGCCCACAGACTCTCACACCATTGGGCATGTGTTCAGGTGGTCCTGATTGCTATCCTTCCTTGGGATGATGGCTGAGAGGGAAGGCAGTGCCAAGGTTTGGTTAGGAAGAGGAGGGATGGTGATTATCAGGATTTTTATTGTGTCTTCTGGAGAGTTTTGAAGCTAGTGATCATATGCTGGTTTTAGATGCGCCTTTTTCACTCTTTCTGAGCAGATGGTGATTAGGAAGTTCTGCCTCTCTGGAGTATTTCGCCTCCATGAGTCACTATCATCTGTTTACTGTTTCATCTCTCTGATCTGGGGTGATGAAACTTCAGTCACGTCTCACCTTCTCACTGCAGCTTTCTGGTGACTCGTGTTTTGATCGAGCTGCCCTCTTCCTAATCCTGGGGCTGCTGAGAAGCTGCAAGGAAATGCACCCACATCTTCACAACCTCTTAATGTAGATGTTACCCAACTGTGCCAGTCCTGAGTGGCTTCTTCTGCTCTTTCCACAGTCATTCATAGAGTCCCATTCATGCCTCTTTTAGTGTTTGAATTACAGAACTCTGCAGTGCAAAGTCAGAAAAGGTGACTCAGATTATCAGATCCACTCTGTGAACCTTAATTTTATTGCAAAATGAAGAACAGATATGATTTTTAGGAGATCAGAAAATATGAAGAATTAGAAAGAGAATTGCATTGCTTTTATATCTTTGTTAGACCATTCTTGATTTTAGAGACTACAGCATTAGAGGCTGCTTCAGTCATCAGTAATAAATTCAGAAAACATTGGAGTTAAAAGATGGAAGCAAGGGGAGTTCCCTGCAAGTAAGATTTATAAATAAATTCAAATCAATGAGACTTCTGTTATGGTCATATTAATGTTTCATGACATAGGGGAGTCCTAATATCTCCATTTTCCCTATTTCCCCATCAGCTCTGGCAAAGAAGCACGAGTGCATATTAAAATGCTGCTACAATTGACAGTGCAAGCATAGCCTAAGAGACTCTGGATGTCAAGAGGTACCATAGCACAAACAGAACTGTTGAAAATAAAAAAAAAATAAAGCTAAAAAAAATAAAATAAAACCTAACTCCCAAAAAACGAACCAAACAAAATCAAAACAGACAACAACAACCACCAACCCCCCCCTCCAAAAAAAAATCCCAAAAACTGTTCCTATGTTGTGTGAAAACCCAAATAATCTAATGTGATTTATAGCAGAGATAAATACTGTGAATGCACAAACCACTAAAATTATATATTGAAAATTCTCTTTCTGACTCTTAATGCTCAGCAGGCTGTTACATCTGTGTTTTTTTTCTAAGCTCCCTTGCATCCCACATAAAAACTCACCATAAATTTATTTCCAATCCTGTCAGGTCTCACTTTCATTATTTTCTGGAACATATTTCTCCCCTATGAAGTGTTGTTTAGCTGAATTGAAAAGTTCAGATAAATGTACAGACTTTAAAAATAGAAGCATTTCATCATGTTGAAATCAGGAGGTTGTCATTTTTAGAAATGCTCATTTAGTACTAAAAGTTTTTAAGAATGCATGCAAAAGAAAATCTAAAATATAAAAAGCTTCAATGTACTTTAAAATTAGATGCATTTGTAATTGGTTTTTTCCTTGAGTGTTAAGATACTAGCACATTTTTATTTTCAAGAAATTTGCCATAAAAATGGAAAATCTTAAATCCTTGTTAGGGCTACTTATTCTATGGTTTTTGGGTTTTTTTTACAAACTTTGATCCAAATTAATAGGCAGTTAGATTTGGATTGACTTTGTGAAGTTATATTTGAAGTTAAGGCATCTAATTGGTCTTCTGGAGTCTTGCTAAGGAGCTTGTCTTCAAAATCTGGATTCCTACAAGACCAATAATGCAACAGGCACAGGTAAGTGTATTAAAATCAATTTTTTTTTAAATGAATAAGCAGTTACTTGTGAGAATAAATTCAGGCATGTGTGCCACGTTATCAACTTCCCTATGAACTTGAATGCAAATAATTTAAAAGGCAATAGTTATTATTACTGTTATAACTCTAAGTCAAATAAATATCATATAAGGCTACATAGTTTAATGTGTGAACTCTACAAGAAGTTCAAGGTCATAATCTCAACATGAAAAATAAATTCACAAAACTTACTGTGTTTCTTCCATGCCTGCTTCATGGGCCAAATCTTTAAAACTATGGAAATTTCAAGCAATATCAAGCACATCAGATTTCACTCACTGTAAACTCATACATATGTGATTTCTACCAGCACAGCCTTCTGTGCATGCAGCAGAACCAGAGCATTCCTTATCCTCCCTCTATGTCTTTTGTAAAAGCACCTCCTCTGAACACAGTACCTGATTTCTAGGGATTCATTCCATCCAAGGGCTATTTTATTGAATTATATACAGTAATTTTTTTGAAGTTTGAGCTGCCACAGAAAGACCTGAGCTTTGAGATTCATCAGGTAGAAACCGCCCACACAAGTGTGATGAATTTATCAATGTTAATTACATTAATGCTTACCTTGGCAAGGAAACAGAATATTTACATGAATAATGGTGAAAAATTCATAAAGCTTGCTCTCCTGTAAAGTAGGTCACATGTTAATGAGCTAAGCCTAGCCCCAAATACACACAAATATATGTAGCTTTAAGCAAGACTTTGTTGAAATCAGCAGGACTACCCAGCATGAAGTGAGGTACTTAAGCATGAGGGCCTTGCTGTGCTGGGATTAGAGTTGCAACTCCAGGATCAAAAAAGAAAAAAAAAATCCAAAAACTGATGCCTCTTTTTTTTTTTTATTCCAAGGATTAAAAAAAAAAAAATTTGAATTTGAAACCCATGATATTTTCATCAGGAAAAAACAGAACAAATCAAACATGTTTTATTTCCATTCATGCACTCTGAAGATGAACCTGGTTACATCAGTTTACAGTGAACAAACGCGGTGACAAGATACTGTGATTTCAGTGCTGATATTAAAAGGAAATATTATTGAGGTTTTGGCAAAAGTTTGCCAGTCAATGCATATTTCTAAGACTGCACTCTTTCTTGAACAGATATTTGCCACCTACATAGATCACCTTGTAATCTATCATTTAACTTACCCTTTACAAAATAAATTTCTAAAAAGACTGTATTAGAACAACTGAGAAGTTACAATAGTGCCTCAAGTTTTCTGGCAGGTGTAAACATCCCTCACAAAGGATAACTCTTTTATAAAAAATAGATATCACTTCTAAAAAGCTACCAGGTACTGTAAACAGAGGATTGTGTGGAGAAAAACAGAAGTACACAGAGATACGCACTCCAGCTCAGAGCATCATGTATCACCACAGATTCCTTAATCCCACAAAACAGAGAAATGCATCCACATTCAGGGAAAAGAGCACAGGCAGCTGCTTCTCTGAACAAATAGGAATTGAGAGAAAACAAAAGTGGAGGGCAGGATCATGCATACAATATGAGTATAAACTTTAGCATTCACACAGAGAGACAAAATAAAAAAGAATTAACTCAAAATGTCTCTGAATTATCCACACTTATCCATTTTGTCTGCTTTGGGCTACAGAGGGTTCACTCATTGCAGGGAAGCCACCTCCCCTTCCAGAAGAGCTAAAGTAACATTCCAAACCCCTGTTTTAAACTAGAAAAAAAAAGATTCCTTCTGGAATCAAGTGGTAATCCTACCATTGAACAATGGACTTTTTTTCTTACACGCAGGTAAATTATACAAATAGGGGGAAAAAATAAAATATAGAGCAATTTTTTGTTTTCCTGCTGCCATTCCAGGAACTCAGCATAAATATTTGGATAAAGAAATTAAGTTGCAAAGCCAAATATGAATCAAAATAAGAGCATTAAGAAATATCAATAATCATACTTAGGATACAACACTTTTATTCTGGGATGCCTCTTTTAACCATAAAGTCATTTAAACACCTTTTTTTGTTTTAATTTAAGGGGGTGGACCTTTTCAGAAGATAGTCCATCAGACACAATTAAAAGAAAAAAATTCTGAGTTGTTTGTTCTAAATTGTATTTTCTTAGAATTTTCAGAAAATATATCTACCTTGTCTTCATGTAAGATGGAAGTCAAGACATATTTTCCTTCCAGAGTCATAACCAGCATAAGAAAACTGGAATCCTTATTACAATAGGAACATGCAAAAAGGTCCTGGAGCACAGGGAACAAACCCTGTGGAGAAGATGCCCCCATGCAAGGTCAGGACTGCAGAGAAAGAAGTTTTGGGATTGTGTAAGCATTTCCTCAGGTTATGTAAAAGAAAGAATAGCAATTCCTGTTGTGTGCTGCATGATGCATTAAATGTGCCTTGAGAATACCTTTGAAAGGAAGGAGACAAGGGAAAATTTTGTTTTGATCATTGGGGAATCTCAACATTAAAAATGCACTGTGGAGTACACTCAGGAGTGTGCTCAGCAGTGTGAAAGCCTCAGCTGCAGCCCAGCTTTACACACAGGTATATGAAAGCTGAGAACACTGAAGTGGGTGAGGAAATCTCTTGTTGGATATAGCCCAAAAAAATATGTGTAGTTAATTAAAGAAGCAAAATCCAGAAAAATTAAAATAAACTGGTTTTGATAAGAATTTCACCTGAAGAAAACCATGTGACAATATGTCCATAAGGCAGACTGGCAGAGCAGTTCCAACTTCTTTTTTTTGTCAAAGCAAGGCATCCCTTTATCTTCTGTGATCCTCTGATTTATGTACTGGCTCTAGCAACACAGAGAAGTGATGAGCTTTACAATAGAACTTGAATCCAAAGAAGCCTGATTTCCACATAAATTACAAGTAGAGCAGTTGATTTGGAAGCTGGAATTTCTACTCTGCTGTGATTTTATTGCAGTTTTGTTACAGGCTTTACCACAACTGTTCCTATCTTTCTGAATCCTGAGTTTTCCTGATCCCCACATTCACAGATAATGCTTTAAAGTACTCGTGACACTTTTTGAAGGTACATAATGAGAAATTAATTTCTTTGTACTCCCTGCTAGCATTCTGGATAGAAAGACATCATTAGCTTGCAGTTTTATGTGCAGAAAGTTAAAAAAAATAATCATGATATGCAAGAGCAGTCTGGTATGTCTTGAAGGGACTCTTTAAGTCATGAAAAGTAGGGGAGGAACCAGAAGCAGATGAAGAGCTTCTGGCACAAACTGAGATGCAGCTCATGCAGGATGGAATTCAGTATATCAAGAGGAACCACTGTAGCATCTAATATGAACACAATAAAAAATTAGAAAAGAAGGGGGAAAAAATTTAAGAAATAGTGTCAAACTCACCATATTTTCAGATTCTAATATTTGTGTTGCCAAATCTGGCCTTATTAAAATAGATCAACTGCTATCTGTGACCTTACCCTCTGTCCTTACAAAGCCACACATGATGGTGCAAAAAAGGAATAAAGGAAATATTACATGTGCTCAACAGGAACTGTGTTACTGTTCTAAATCTAAATTGGTTAGAAATCCAAAGAGAAAGGAATCCAGGATCCCCTGGTATAATTTTTATCTCCCTCTGTGGTGTTTCTCTCTCATGTCCCACTCCTTGTATTATTTTCATAGTAGATAATTTGAATGAGGACCTGTATTGATCCTTTTCCTTTCCTTTTCTTTCTTTGGATCCTGGATCTCTTTTGTCTGCCTAATCTACTTCACATTAAGATGAATGAATCTCCTCTGCACTATTTGAAAGTAATTTTACTGCCATATGTTGTGAAGTGCAAAACTTTGCCTTAATGCTGCTCCATTGTGAATGGGTTGTTGACTCTGTTATCTTGAAGAGAAGGAGATTTGATCTCCAAAACAACCTTAAGAGCAAGGACCCACATGTGACAAAAATCTGTATTTCTTTCCTTACCTGTTTTGCACCTTTGGTAATCTGCAGGAGCACTGCAGCAGGAATATCACCCACCTCTTCTAAGAAATTTTATTTTATGGACTTGAAATCTAGGATGGCTGGCACAAAATGTAGCTTCCAAAATTTAAACCTCTATAATTAAAATTCATACAGCAGGAAAACAGTGGAGGTTATACTATTCCTCATTTTTACAGCTGTACAAAGTTGGTAAGAATTCTTATTAAAGGCATGGCCAGCAAAAGGTGGGGAGCAATCAGCAGAGAGACATGAGGAGAGTTACTTATTGCAAAGAAAACAATATAGAGGAAAATAAAATAAGAAAAATAAAATTTTCTATAGTCTTCCTACTGACCATTTAGAAAGACTAAGTACACTCAAAAACTGGAAACTCCTTTCTTCTAACCACCAAGCATACCGATTAGGATGAAGTAAAATGTTTTACAACGTTGATTTGTGATTTTAAATTTAAATAAAACCCAAACTCAAACCCCCAAATACTCCAATTGTTCAAAAAACTTATAAGAGTTCCTTCATTCAGCTTTTCTTGACAATACAAGGCACACATTATTGAGAGATGGAGGATGAATTACACAATATTAGACCAAATCAAACTTTTTAAAATAACTTCTCAAAGAAGAAATCAGTTAGAAATAATAATTGAAGCTTGTAGGCAACCTTTACTACAGCATTCAGAAACAGGAACAAAATTCAATAAGCTGTGGCACCTTCAGCTTGGCAATATTGCAGTACTTCAGAATTACATATTTTGTTTTTCTAGCACAAGCTGTTTCTCTGTAACTAGTCAAAGAGCAAACAAGTATCTGCACACTGTATGCCACTCATTTAATTTGTTATGATTGTGGAATACCTCATCAGGAAAGTGAATACATAAGTCATGAAAACACTGGCTGTCATTGAGGAATATGAAATACACATTGTAAAAATGTTCCATCTGAGTGTGTAGAGGCAAAGAGACAACGAAGAAAGTAAACTACAGAGAGTGGCATAAGCAAAACAGGAAAGTTTTACAAGACATGCAAATGGATTCCAAAAGGGCAATTATAGTTTCATTTCTATAGGTGTTTAGAGCGATATCAAAGCATTTTTCTATGGCAGAATGAAGAATTGAGGTTGGTAAGACCACTCATGGGCAGCGAACAGCAGTAATTCCATGAATAAAGGATATTTGTCATCCTGTAGGCATATTAAATAATGCTGTGTGTAGTCTTTTTTACATTGCTTCTAAAAAACAATAAAGGGGGAACTGTGACAGCTGAGAGGCTAAAAAAAAGCAAACCCAAACCAAAATAATCCTCAAACAAACCAAAACAATTTTTCAGTCAGCATGCTAGACTGTGAATGTTACAGCTCTTTCATTTAATACTGTGATGAAAAACTAAAAATCACTCTCCTGCCCAATTAAGGCAGTGTTCATGATCACTTTACAAGAATTAAAGATAAACAAATGAAGTTTCCGATTTAAAATGGTAATTTGTCCCCAGCTGGGAAGAATTTGGGAAGCAGAACAACAGACAAGTTGCAGAACACTTTGTATATCCCAAACATACAGAGAGTTCAGAAGAGGTTCAGGCTGTTACAGCAGAGTTTTGTTTCCCCACAGGACAATAAACACGAACAGCACTTGACAGAACACAAAAGGTGAAGTCCTCACCATGAAGTAGTCAGGGTTCAGATTCTGTAGCTCTAATTCATAGGGATAATCCCACTGGAGTCCATCATTAAGTGCTCATTGATGGAGAACATTGATGGGCTGGAGGTAACCCTCCCACTTGGCTCCTGAAGGTTTCCCCAGAGCTCAGCCTCACAGCTGCACGTGGAATTGAGCATTGCTCTATTTGCATGAGGAAAAGTGTGAAGTTCAAGCTCCAAATGCTCCTTCAGCAGTTTCAGTGGGTCTGAGAAGAGCACAACACAAGAGAAAGCTTCCTGTACCCTTAGAGGTACCCCTCACAGGACTGAGTATTTAAATTTGAGGTCTAAACATAGTTGACTTGCATAAATTCAGAAAAATAATATATCTAAGGGTCATATTCAACAAGAGAAACAAGATCCCATTTCACAACAGTTAACAACTTCAACCTGCCAATGACTTAGCTTCAGAAAAGTAACTGCTTAATCAAAGGGGAAATGTCTTGCTCTTCTAAATTCACAGGTGAAACATATGATAGGATATTTCAGGATCTGGTTCTTCTGTCACGTTAAGAAATGTTATAAATGACAATACAGTTATTGACTTTCACATTTATGTATTGGCTTTTGCAAGTTATTATTGATCACAGAGATTCTGATATAGTACAATTTGTAATCCCTTTTTAACTTCTTTTGAGATAGTGTAATCTGTCAGTTTTTGTATGCATTGCACAGCTTATAAATAGTGGTGTGATAAATATATATAGCTTAGACCTTTGCATAATAATAAAATAGAGACTATGTACTGATAAATACTTTTATTTGTGTAACTAACTCAGATAATGGTGTGAAATGTTGATTCAATGTATTTGTGGACTATCTTTATCTGAATTATAAGATAACAGTGACAAGAACCAGGACACCAAGAGAAATACTTACTACTGACTCTCCAGTTATCAGGAAGTGTCAAAACAGCAGAATGGAGAAGAAAAAAAATATATTGATTTAATCTACAGATGGCATCCAGACAAGTCAAAGGTTAAAACCGAGAATTGCCAGAACATGTAAACCCACAGGAATGTTTGTATAACCCTCATTATTAGACATTTAACCACTGTAATGAAAAGTATATATGAAAATTGTTTTAAGCTAACAGGGTGTAGCACCCTAGCTCTGAATATTGTCCCTTATATCCCTTATTAAATTTTTATGAAAAAATTTAAATTGTGAGATTTATTTTTCAAAAGAAACATTTTTGTTTGCTTCTTTTAATGCACAGCTTAAATACCAAAGCAGAATCTACTACTAAATCAAATAAAACTCCAGTTTGCTCAGATTATGTAATTCATTCAACTGCCTTTTCTACTCTGTCAATTAGGATAAGTCTACCAATCTTTAACTTCTGAGAATTAAGGCAAAGGGTCTTTTCAGAAGAAATTAAAACCACACAATAATTCCTTGTACTAATACCCATTTCTCAAGGAAAGTGCCAGGCAGAGGATCACAGCGTTGTCTTTCTCCTAAATCCTCCATCCACTTGAAATTTTGCCCTTTGTAGGTCAAGGGTTCACTGAAAGGTTAAATGCCTCACAAAAAGTGAAAAATCTACAGCAGAGAGAAACAAGAATATCACTGACCCAGGTCATTTTAGTCACTTTGGGAGATGCAGATTGAGCTCTACTCGGGAAGAGAAAGTAACTAAGCCCTGTTTTCCAAACCTTGTGCTGTCCCTTTAAAAGCAGAGCTTGGGTAAGCAAGAAACATCCAGCAAACCCAGATTTTGGGAAGGGGAAAAGAAGAAAAAGAGACGCTTTGTGACCTTTCCAGCAGAACCCATCTGTGCAGTATGGCAGGATTATACAACATTTCCTCTTGGATTACAGCTACTGGGACTTCTCTCTGAAATCAAAAGACGTGACCCCCCTTGCTTCGTTCTTGATTGAGCTGCCTTAGAGACCCTGGTGGTGCAAGGTTTAGGCAGGAGAGTATTTTCTCTCTCATCACTGCATAAGAGGTCTGTAAAAACCTTGACAATTTTAAGAAGTTTTCTTAAAAAAAGAAAAAAAAAAAAAGGTTTTTTTGGGGGAATTTTTAGGCATTTTAGGGAACTGTTAATCCCGAAATACATTTGGAGTATAAGAAATGTTCATGTGGTTGGGTGCCAGGTTTTTAGATTCCCTTGTGGTCTTGGGCCCAACAGAGAAACTCTCAGTGGACAAGATAAGTAAATGCTTGGTTGGTGAAAGAATTTACATGAGCCATGGTTAACTATTCATATTTACATGAGCCATGGTTAACTATTTCTTCATCATGGAAATTCAGAGGCCATCATGTGCACTGTTCACCTTATCTGCTGAGTAGTTTGGGCAGAATGTCATGGGAAATATTTCTGTATCAACTTTTCCCCTAGCACCATGTTCCAGAAGACAGAAGATACATAAATTCCTAATTTTTTTTTCCTTACATTGTCAAAATTTTCTTCCTTGATGATGCAAATTAGACATACATAAAAAAATTATATAATTTCAAGTAAAAAAAGAAGCATTTGTAAAGAACTCCCCCTTTGGATTAGCATGCACAATTCAATGAGGTATGACATTTCTATGTCACCTTAGGGAATAGCTGTTTGATCATTTAAGGCCTGTGATGGCCCAAAATCTGCTGTGCTGACCCAGTCAGAACTGGTGATCCAGCCTCAGCAGATTTCTTGGAAAAAATTGGTTGTAACTCTGATATTGGGATAAAGATCAATTACCCCATTTAACACAGAGCACACAAAAATATTTAGTATTACATCACAATTATAAAAAAAATTATTTTTCTACCATCTTCTGCTACTGTCTTCTCAATAATTTCTTTCTTTGGCTCAGTGGGTCTATTCCTTTTGAATTAGTAAGCTATTTTCTTAAAATAGCCCTGAAATTTGACTGGGACTGTAGAACATAACAGTAAGTCCTTTATTATAATTAAAATCAAACCAGTATTTAGATGGAGTTCTCTTTAATCTTCTACTTGAGCTTTCCATTTAATCTCATTCTACCTCCTAAATTTAATTTTAAATCAAAATGATCTTTCATAATGATAAGCTGGGGGAATCCATCCCTCTCTACATATTGTAGCTTTTATCATCATTTAGAGCTAAGCAGTAAAAGGTTTCCCTTAGATGAAGCTGAAAACACTTTAAAAACATAAAACCTGAACCAAAAATAACAATAAAGGCAATGACTTTTGGGGATAAAATACAGTCCTAAATGGAAAAAAAAAAAAAAGCAGCTAAAACATTTAAACTCACAGAGGAGAGGAGACAGAAAAAGAGTAAACCAACTCCTAGTATAAAACTTTCATTTACTTGGAGAAACTTTTGCTAAACAAAGAATGTATTTGCCTAATTCAAAATGTATGCAAATTTAAAGTAATTTGCCAAATGGTAGAATCTTTTCTTTTTAACATGCCTTGTTTATCTCATTATATATGAAACAGTTTACAAAACATTTACAAAAAAATTGGTCTGGTGGATCATCACAGCTATTCAGGTCAAAATAGAAATCCAACACATGTCCACCTAAACCATCCTCTGCCCATCCTTCTCCTGCCATAATTCATAGAATTCAGTTCTTGTATTTAGCAAACATTTAAAAATTACTAGAAAGAATATAAATTATAACTCCCCTTGCAATAGATCAAAGTAAAGATCAATTTCAATGGCTCAGATCATAGTGAATGTCTGGTTTTTAATGACTGGGATATTGAAGGACAACAATGTTTCACAGCAAACATAAAAAAAATATACAATTTATTTTCTTGCTTTCTCTCTTAAAATAATAAAATCTCCTAGCTTATTTATTTTAATGGAAGAGCTTTGATGGGATTTTATTTAGTTGAATGCTGATTAATGAGCAACAAGTTGGAACTACAAAACACCACTAAAGCTGATGCTGCTGCACTAAAGAGATCTCAGGAAATACTTCATCTAGTGTGCAAAAAAAAAATTTACCTAATGCAGAGGAGATTTCAGAGCTCAACATTAACCCTCAGATGGAAGCATCTCTGTGTGTGGACCTTATGCTGATGAGTGGGACTCACTGGGAGTGAGAAATTCACTTGTTTGCAGAAGTATTTGTCATAGCAAGTTGTTTGAGCACAGTGCCTCTTGCAGTCCTACCTCTGAGTTCAGCATCCACCAAACCCTTACTCTGCATTTTCATTCACTGTCTGATAATTCACACAACGACACTGCTGGGGAGTGCCACAGATGCCAGGTGGCGGATGAGGAATTACAGAAGGTCACTAGAATTCATTGATACACGAAATTGGATCTGCGCATTTGATGTTTAACTTTGATGTACCTGTGGTCCCTGATTAATCATCATCTTGAGTGATTACTGCTGAAGGAAAACTTAAAAAAAAAAATCAAACATTTGATATCTGTTTCATTTGTAAATATTCATTCTGGCAACCCTGTTTGGAGGGGAAAATGACATTCGGGGTGCAAAAGTAATTAAATTGAACTTTGGTTAAAACTTCAGTGAGTGATTGTAGAGCACCTCTATTAGCATTTGTTCAACTAGAAAGGGAAACCTAATTTCCATACAAAAGTCTTTCAGATGAATAACAAATCATGAAAGTTAATACTAAAGAGATACTAGTACTAAAAAGATGATGAATTTTTTTTAAATTAAAAGAGCATTGTGTAATCAAAGCTGAATTCCTTCTTTTGATTAAAAGAAAGTTTTGATTGTTTAATATCAGCATAATTCTACATTTGTGTGATGATTATTTAAAATTACTATCTTCTATGTGAGAAAAATTGCTGGATATTATTATTATTAACAGCTCAGTATATACATATACAAATGAAAAATTAAGATAAAATTTTAAGAACACATTTTTTCTTGGGCATATGTATTAAAAAATAAAATTAAGATTCCCTATTTTAAAGGATTACTGTACTATAAAATATTTTCAGAAAAGTAGAATATCTACATCAGTTTCCTTAACCATTCAAAAGGACCAGACAATTTTATGAGTTCATCTCTTCCCAATTTTTTGCAAAAGTTTTATTTTTTATTTTACAGACCAACCAGTTGATATTTACCTTTTATTACCTCCTGTCTGATATATACTACTTACCCAACAGTGAATACTCACAACTAAGTGATGAACAACATGTAGTGCAAAAACCAATGTGAAATGTTGTCAGAGCCACAAATAAAACCAAACTATGTTCAAAATATCAAAGGAAAGTTGAATACAAGATTTATAGAGGAGAATATAACTTAGCCCTTAGAAATCTCTATTTTATTGAAGTAAAGCCCACAATTCTCAACATATTCTTTGTCTTCTTATGCCTGTGTGTGTATGCAATGTCTGCTTACCTCATTTCTACGGCACATCTATAGAAAAGCAAAGTTGAATTTTCTTTATGAGACTGAAGGAACTGAAAAGAAAAATTGTAAAAAGCATGTCACAAATGCTTGCCAGCAAGTAGTTCATAAGAAACAACTGGTAAATAAATCATAATTGCAGTCACAGGATATATTTATTTGCTGGTTTTGCAGGAAAGAGGTTCTCTCAAAAAGCTGTTGCAAAAAGCTGAACAAAGAGATGGTCAATAGGACCAGAAATAAAGAACATTGCGTAACATTCTAGATGGAAGTGCAGCTGCACAGCTCATATCATAACTGCTCTGGGAACCTGACACATTAACTTTTTGTACTTTACCTTTCTAAGCCAGCTCACCATTTAAAGGCTGTCAATTCAATAAGTTAAACCTCCAGCTGTCGATTTTGACCAAAATATTTCTGTGCCTCTTCAGCCCTTCTTGCAGGATGGTGGGGATTTTCTTACACGCTTTCAGCACAGAAATCCACTATCTACAATCCCAGGTCCCCACGTTTTTATGCAGCTCTTTGGCACCTTTCCCTACATCTTGTGCTCTTTTTATAAAGAGAGACAAGAATTAAAAAGTAAAAAATGGTTATCAAAGGTGCAGATCTGAGGAGGTCCTGCTTTGCAAACAAGAACTTTCCTCCCCGGTAACATGATTGCCAATGCTTGATGAATAAGTCCTAAGGCTGTGGCTCATGGTTAACTTTAGGCTGGCCTCAGGTTGATCCCTGTAGTAGAATAGATTTCCTCTTTGGATATGATGTAGGAAAAATAAGGAGAGCAATTGTTCAAGGAATTAGATTTGAATGTCCTGTTTCATCCCTCTCACAAATATTGATATCAATTTCTTGATCCATAAAAGTATTCAAATTATTTTAAAATATACTTCAATAGCTGAACATTCTATTCTGAATATAACAAAGAGTTATTTATATTTTTTTTCCCTGAGCAGTCCTTGACAAGTCACCTTTCTTTTTCACTTGCTAAAAAGCTTCTGGCAGCTCATTTCCTTACAGAGTACTGGTTTTAGAGTTATTCCTCATGCACTTGTAAAGGTTGTCAGAAGATGATTTTGACCCTCGCTATCCCATTAAGATAATTAGTCAATTCGGAGCAGCAGCAGCTATAGGTTTTCTGTTTTTCAACCCCAAGCATGCCTGGTAATGCATGAGATTCATTCATAAAATTCAGACTGTCATTTTCTATGTCATTATACTTTATTCACACTAACAGCCTCTTAGAAATAATAGGAAATAAAATTCTCTGAAAATCTGATTAAAAGCAATGCTTCTCTGGAAGTCTTGGGGAAAATAAAAACCAAAACAACCCTAAACCAAAAATCACACCACCCTGAATCACAAAGATTTCTCTTTCTCGTCAAAGAGATTGAGGCCTATGCTCGAGTTTGAATTCTGGTAAAACAGACATTTATTTTATCCTATTGCTATCCCATGTGAAAAGCACAAGTAGAACTAGAACCTAAGGGCTCCCTCCTATCTCAGCTGATTCTGAAACTGGACTGTTGTCCCCTGTGAACAATTTTGTGGCCAAACTGAAGCTGAAGTACTGGCAGGAAGGGTGATGGCACAAAGCCTGGTATTGAAGGTCACCTTCCTTCCAGCAGGGGCATTAAACTTGATTTGGAAACTCTCTCTACATGAGGGAGATTATGCTAGAATTCCCTCAAGAAGAGGAAAAACTTGTCCTCTTGACACCCAGCTCCAATTTCCAGGCAGGTAAATAAACAGAGTAAAGGTAAACAGCAAGTCTGCTAATGCTGACACCATGTTAGCTGCATAAACTGATTTTTCAGAAGCTATTTGACAGCATCTTTTGAGCTATAAGCATATTTGCAAAGTGCCAGAAATATGCAGATCTGGCACTGGGCTGCTTAAACTCTGTCAAGTTCCTTAAAAAAGGAGCTTGAGAACTTGAGGAGTTTTCATGGTGTGACACTTTAAAAATCCTTCCTGGTCACATATGGATATACACATTTGTATACAAAATAAGAAAACCACAAGTCCTTTCTTAATACACATTTCAGTCCTTCTATAGTCCTCAGTTATTTTTGATTTTATTATAAACACACATGGCACTGAACAAAAGCCTTTACCTCAAAAGAAAAAAAAGAAAATAGACTCTTAATTCATTCCGTGTTATTAGTGCTTCCAAATTATTAGCACACTGAACAAACCCAGAAAAATTAGCTGACACAAAGTAAAGTCATCATGATATGGCTCCTGCATTTTGTGGCCGAGAAATTTCTGTAACTATAAACAGAAATGCACCAAAGCAGGATAAAAATATGCAAGCATAAATATTTCAAGATTGCTTGCTGGTCTCCTCTGTCCATCATCCTTTCTTATCCATCAAATATCAGCAGAATTCATCTCCTTTTTAGGGATTCTACCACTCTCTAGGAGATGCTACTTAACTCCAAGATGTCATTCACTGGACTTGTATCTGATAAATAAAAACTCCATGGCCTTCAGAGAGAGCTCTGAATAAAAATAGGTCCTTCCCTATGGAAAAAATATAGGATTATTACTCTGAACTATTTTAAAGATTTGGCTAGAAACTGATTAAATCCTCCTGAAACATTTCTTTTATATAGCAGACAAAAACGTTTGATCAATTTATAAAGAAATAGAGGTTCCAAAGGCAAGATTATATATTTCCCCATCATTTTTCTGCATTGTGCTTCAACAGATAAGTTTTTGTTATTTTCAGCTTGATCTGAAAAAATCCAGAATGAGATATTTTCCACAATTGAATAAAAGGCAAATGAGATTTCACATTGAATGTTTTGCCAAAAATCAATGAAAACTACACCAACGATTTTGTCTTTCAGGATCACTTAGTTTGTGTCATTAGCAATCCTTAAAAGAATGGATTTTGTGTAGCACATTGGCTGTGATCCATACAGTGAAAGAATAGGAATTGAAAATAGCTCTCTATTTAAGAATGCATTAAATTGATTGCAGCCAAGTTCCTTGATCTTTTAGGCACAGGACTGCAATTATAAAAAATTAAATTAGCTAATTAATACATTGGTATTTTAAATTATGCCCTTCCATACAGCAGTTGAAACCTCATGGAAGGCAGACAAGTGCCCTCTGCACTCATGGTTTTGAAGCTAAACATCTCAATTTATGGAACAAAGAAAGAGAGTAAAAGCTTGTATCTAAGCCCTGATATCAACACCCTGAAAAAGACTGAGAAGGAATCTCCTGCATCAAAGTACTGAGCTTCTAAAAGCCCCTAAAAACAGTACATAGAATATATTAATATAGTAGGTGGAGCTGGACCTAGAGGAAGGATGCAAATACACAGAAATATTCAATAAATAAAATGTTCTGGGAGATTTGACATGATATTCAGCCATGCAATGCTTGCAATCTTCAGCAGAGATACCAAAGAAGCTATCTTTCTTGGAAAATTATGAATAAAGGTTAAACAAGGAAAATACAGACCCTATTCAAGCTTAGGACCCAGTGGGACGCTGGAAAGGTGAATATCACAAAAAAAGAAAGGGTGACTATTGGTTTTCTTATATAGCAATTATGAATTATTATTAATATCATCAATGCCTTTATTAATTTGGCCTATTATATCAAATAATGCATAATTATTATTGGACTAATGGTTTGGACTATTAAACTGTTAAAATATTAATTTCCACATATAATTTTTGATTTCTTGGGTGAAGTGTGTTTTGTCACCAAACTCTTTTGTGCTGTGATTCAGCATTCACCAAGAGTCAAGGTAATCAGAATAAATTTGCCCTAATTTCTGCTACTATTACAATTGTATGACAACGGTCAGGATGACAAAGGAAATGGATATATTTCTTCCTGATTCCAAATTTTGATAAGTTCTGTGTTTTGGAAGGAGGCTTGTTTGATTTCGTTCTTAGAAATCTTAAAGAGAGGAACAAAGAGGGGAAATAGTTATCTGAATTCTACTGAAAGAAACTTGGTTTGCTCCATCAAAGTAGTTCTTTCATTTATCTTCTACCTGAAACAAATGCATCCAATTGGCTTGCTGCTCACCAGTGCTATTATACAGCATGAACAAGAACTGCAGGATAGGATTTGATTGTTTCCTTCTACTTGTGGACTGACAGCAGACCAAAGCTACACGTACATAAAATACTTTACAACAGAGTGGCTTTAAAATTTAATAAGACACAGTGAATAGACTGAATACATTATTGAACACAAATGGCCGCCCAGGATGCAGTGCACGTTGTTAGGAAGGTGACAGAGAGAGGGAGGGAAAAAAGAGGGTAAAAATAGGGTAGCAGTCCCAGGTAGGACAGGCAGAGCTGTGGCCATATCTTCATCTCTGACTTAAGAAATTTAATTTTATAATGAAGACAAAGTATTAAGCTCAGTCTGGAAGGTCTTCAGTCAGCAGAAAATAGAACTTCCCCTGGCAAAAAGCTGAAGAATACATTGACTATGTGTTGTCTACACACACACATTCATGTTTCACTGTACAGGAAACTGCTATCCTTCTCCAAAGTGCCAAGTTGGACATCACCTCCAGAATTAAAAATGTCTTTCTGCCTGTGCAATACAGGGCCAATGACGTGGAGAACACCAGCAAAGAATTAGTCATTGATATTGTACTGTCTTTATTTGGATAGGCTAGTTAGTGATATTGCTTCTAGCAAATGGTTCATCGAGATTTACTAGCAAATGGAAGGAGGGGTGATGATAAGCTTTGCTTTAAGTTTCTATAAAAAGCACTCTTTAGAAACAGTTTATTTGAATTCCTCACAACAGGGCTGTGGAGCACTACAGGAGGTATTACAGAGAAAGCACCGCATCCGTACTTGGCAATTCTGAGTACTGACAAAGTGGCAGCAGCAGGAATACCTCATTTATGTCATTTTCCTTAACCAAATTGTCTCCCTCAACACTAATCTCTGTCAAGTACTTCACAACTTTAAAGAAAGCATTGATAAAAGGAAAATTTTTCAAGTAAATTTCTTCTTTTGAGGCAGTGTTCCAAAACAGCATTAAAATGCCCTGAAAAACAAGGTACCTTCAATATCCAGTTTTTTAATGATCTTTAACTGAAGAACACTGGCAGGTGAGAATATCACATTTCATAATAAAAGGTACCCACCAGTTCCAATATATCCAGGCTGTTACACTTGTATGTAGTGTAGCAATGGCACATCAGTTGGGAAGATGAGAACACCTGGAATACCTGGAGTAGTTTCCTAAGAATACTTGAATTCAAGATTTCTAATGCTGTAAGAGACCAAAAAATGAGTTAGCCTGACTCAGTGAAATATTAATTCACTTCCTATAGGTGCCTTCCTCCCCCCACCCCAACAAGTTAGCCAGTAAAAATACTTCAAGGCAAGTAAATACTGGAGAATGCATGATGGAAGTTAATTTTGAGCTCACAACATTCAAGGGTTTCACTTATGGCCCAATAATTTGTTTTGAATAGAAAAAAAAGGCCAAAAGTGGAAATTTTGTTTGCAATGAAATCAAATATTTAAAAAATTATAAGACATACTTAATATTTTTAGTAAAGAGCATTAACCTGTGTTCTTACTAAATCAACAGGAAGCTAAGAATTTATCAGCAAAATTCCTTATTAAATGATTTTGCAAATGTTCAAAATCAAGACAGTTTTCTGTTGTTCATAGATAACGCATTAAGGGTAAAATAAAATAAATTGGTTGCATGAATTATTCATCCCAACTGTTTACACAGTTCTAGTCAAACAGTGATTCTGCTATAGTATTTTTTTTTCATTCACAAGCAGTTCACAGAACAATCTGTCCTCTCATAAACCACTAAATTTTAAACCATGCAATTTCTGATTAACAAAACATCCATGCCATTAAAATACTTGCACAGACACAGCATTTGCAGGACATGCTAATAACAAATCACTATGACTTAAAATAATTTCCAAATTTAGCTTCCAAACATTGCTTCTTTAATTGGATACATTTGGTTTAGGAGTAAGTCATTTTACTGATCATCACAAGACTTTCAAAGCTGTGTGGTTATGTGTGCACTACAAATATACATGCTATGAGATGTGCAAAGCTAACAGCTGTGCTAACATCTGACTCCCCGCCTCATCCTCACTAAAAACCTCTCTCCTAGAAATTGCACTGATCCTTCAACTCTAAAAATGATTATTTGCTTTCCAATATTTCAGAAATTTCTAAAAAGGCAATACCTCTTATTAGGAAATTAAGTATCTTGCTCCATGCTGTGTGAACAAACTTTCTTTTATCTAGCCTTTCAAGTAACGGGAAAATTAATATTAACATTGAAAACTTTGCCATGAAGAGAAAAGTTTAAACTTTAAAATGTAGAATAGATCTTCCCCATCCCACAATTACCCAAATAGCATGCAGAATTTCAAACAGCTGTTTGCTTAATAGTCATATCAGCATAGATTTTTGCTTCTTTTATTTTTTTTAAATTTTAGACTAAGGTTAAGGAAAAAAAAAGTGTTTATAACCAAGTATTAGACCCTTACAAAGGGAGTTAATCATATTATAGTTTCTTATATTTATTAAATAGGCAGCTAATCATATCATAGTTTCTTATATTTATTTAAAATACCCACGAACTGTAAAATTTGTTGGAACCATTTTCCATAGACACATTGTTTGGATTAATTGAAGCTGTTATTTTCCTACCATAAATCATCAGTAAATTGATTGGCTTTACACAATGAGGTCCATTCCAGGCCTGAGGCATTAGTGCTTTATGGAAAAGCAACTGGGCAGAATTGGACATGATATTTCTTTTTCAGACAGATTTTAGAACATTGCCTGCATATGAAATTGTTCAGAGGAGTTTTGTTCAAAGTCCTAAAGAGTTTCCTAGTGGCAGGTAAAAGCAGATGAAAGGCAGAGATTCACAATAAAACTACTCATCAATTATAAAACTACTAATAAAAATAAAGCTACTCATATAATGTATAACTTTTTAAGTACGTTTTAAAATTTTTTTTAGGGCCATTGTCTTTCTTTTAATATATAGCCCCTCATACACTCCATGACAAAAAAGGCTCACGTCCACAGCATTTGAGAGAGGGAAGGCAAAGGTCACATATCCCTTTTCTCAGGTATTTGCTTGCTAATAAATTGAATGCAAGCAATGAAGGGGCTATTATTGACTTGATTGTGAGCCACAGCTAAGGAAAGGCAAAATTATGAGTATTTCTCTTGAAGAGAGCCACGGTAAGAAGGGGATTGTGCTACAAACACCTTGTTGAGAGCATCAGTAAGTGAGAGCAAATATACCAGAATCCTACTACAAGTTCCTTGGCAGCCTGCCATGCAAGCAGGCAGTTCTGATGGCTGCAAGGAATGAAGTTGAGAAGCAAGCAAACAAAAGAGTCTGGACAGGAGCCAGGTGAGGAATAAGGGGTACATAAGAGAAAGCCACTTCACAGGTGGAAATTGCAGAAGCAAAGCGCCTGGAGTGGGGGAAAGGCAGGATTCAGGCACAGCTTTATCTTCCTTTGGCATTTTACCATACCCCAAGAAGTCAGCAGATATGATTTTCAGGTGTGGCCAAGCTGACAATGCAGCTGTAAGACAAGACCAGCGCACAAAATCTTATCTTGCAGCAAATAATAGCCTGAGTGATATCTGAGGGCTGCTCTGCCAGCTCAGGGATTGCCAGCCAGGGGCTGGTTCTGCTCTTTGGACACAAAATCACTTCTGAAGTTTGCATGTGCCCCTTCCAATCCGTGCACACTGTGCTAGGGTTCTGAAATAGGGGAATATGACAGTGCATACTGAAGTGCAAATCCACATCAGCTCAGGGCTCCCAGGAAAACCTTCCAGGAGGCACTGCTATCACTTTGAGTGATTTTACTGCCGGGACGGAGTAGAATGCTTAGGAACTATTTCTCTAGGTGAGAATGTCCTTAAGTGGTGATGAAGTTTGGAACCCAGGACATCCCTCTGGCTGTCCTGAGCGGCCAAGACCCCTGACAGGGGGCCCAGAGACCCTGGCACAGAGCCCAAAACACCTGTGGGTTTGATCATGACCCATGGAACAAGTTACCAACCTTAGATGAAGATCTGCAAGGCACAATTCTTTAAGTAGAATGCTAATGAATTTATCACAACGTGAAAAAGTAGATTTTGGGGTTTTTAGAATGGGGGTTCAGGAGGCAAGATGGAGGGATCTGGGCATGTCCAGCCTTTCTCCTTCTTCTTCTTGGCCTCCATCTTCTGCTGTGATGGTGGCACTTTTAGATTGGTTTAGAGTAGAAGCTCATTGTCTAACATAGGTGGTAGGTATGGAAAGTAATTGCAAATATTGTAGATGTCGTTTTTAGTATAAAGACATAACACTGCCCCAGGGGCAGGCAGAGTGCCTGGAACTGTGCTGCTGGATGGACCTCAGCTGGACAGGAGAAAAAATTATAGATAAGGAACAATAAACAACCTTGAGACCGAGAACTGAAGAGCTCTGACTCCTTTTTCAAGCGCTGGGCTGGGAAAAGAGAATTTCTAACTTTTCTCGGGGTGACTCTGACCAGAGAGAGATCTGAAAATGAAGCTACTCCATCTTACAAAAATACACTCAGAAACTGTGACTGTGTGGACTTCAACAGTCACTCAAATATTTCATGCAGCATCAACCCCAGCTTCTCTGCTTATCAGATATTCTCTACTACATGGTCTGCAATTCTGAACACACTTTGTAGAGAAAAAAAGAAGAGAAAATATTCATGATTTTGGAAAAGTGATTGCTGAAACTTCTGCCACACTACTCTGGGTTCATGATTTTCCCTCAGTATCAGCAATGTGCTGTTACTGTACTTTTTCCCTTTTAACCTGAGGGGGAAGGAAAAAAAAAAAAATATTATTATTAAAAATATTAACATTTAAGTAATGCAAATTAACTTTGAGGTTTTGCATATAAAAAGGTGTAATTAGGGTCTTTTTCTCATTCAACAGATGCTGGTTGGAGACTTATTTTTGAAGCCAGGGTCAGTAGGGTAACAGCACTTCCTGAACAGGAATAGTTGATTCTCCAGAATGAGGCAGGGAGGAGTAATAACTTGATTTCTCAAGTCTTTTCCCTCTAGATAGGATGCATTTGGCTTCAAAGAAGTCACACTGCTGTAAAATTAGCACAAGTGAGAGCAAAAAAAGTGGCACTTCTATCTGGAAGATTGCAAATTACTATATTACTCAAGAAATCCCAGAGACATTATAATAATGGGATCCACCATGTATTACCCAGCAATTCCTTTTATCTTCTATTAAGGCAATTAGGGAGGGAGGGAGAGAGGGAGGGGGAGAGAGAGAGATCTGTTCTTGTTTTAGAGCTCAACAGGCTGCAAGTCCCTGCACAGAAGCTGAAGCAGTCCTGGAGGAACAATGATTCCATTCCTCCAATGGGCAAGCCAGTGTAAGCAAGCCACATACAGAAATAAATTACTTGGTCTGGAAAAGCAGTAATGTGCATTGATTCCTCTTTTCTCATTAAAGGAGAAGGAGGGGGAGGAGGAGGACTGAGGCGTAATTGAAATTTGAGATGTAAAAGTTTCCCTGAGTGTTTGCTCAGGAAGACAACCCAAGGTACACCTGACCCCTTCTGAGCTGAGTCACCGCCAGAGTAAAGTGCAAACATTTCCTGACTCAGTTCTTTGAACAGAACAAAGCACAGACATTAATAACTTAAATGATTATCACATATTCAGAGCACGATTTAACTGCAGCAGGTATATTAAACAGAAAAGTAGTCAGTTTTAGTTGAATTTAATTCAATACATGCTGACTACCATCAAGAGTAGTCCCATAAATTTTTGGGGTTTATTTCACTACTATTGCCTGAGAATATCTGAAGTCATTCTGACTAAACCGGGTTCACAATCATTGACCTATGCATGAGGTACCATGTATGCTCCTATAAACAATTCCATTTTGTGTTTCCTCTTTTTAATTTTGCTATTCTTTACATCTACAAGCAAGTAGGAATTGTGAAATCTTCAATCAAATCTTTAATCTCTAAAAATTTAAAATTGAAAAACCTGTTAAAATGAAAAACAAAATTTTTTTTTTTTTTTTTTTTTTTTTACTGGTGCTGCCTGTTGCTGCTATATTCCTTGCTATCTGATTCACCTACACACCTAATCCTAGACTTCATGAACAATAATGCCAGGGATACCAGAACAGGGTTCAGAGCATGGTTTTGGACTGTTCAAATTCCCATTCCTTTAGATTGTGAAAGGATTCATGCTGTCCCTCTGGGAAATATTTTGCCTCCTTGTGCTGCACAAATGTAACATGGCTGTAAAGTGGAATAGGTTTAGAACACCACATAAAAAATGCCACATGATGGAGGAGGGAAGGGAAAGGAAAGGGAAGGGAAAGGAGAAAGAAGGAGAAAGAAGGAGAAAGAAGGAGAAAGAAGGAGAAAGAAGGAGAAAGAAGGAGAAAGAAGGAGAAAGAAGGAGAAAGAAGGAGAAAGAAGGAGAAAGGAAAATTGTTATTCATGAGGCAGCTGAACCTGTATGTCAGTTGAAGCCTCTTTTTTCCTTCTACCTTGGTTTTTGTTGCTTGGTTGACATCACAGGATGGAATACTCATTTGCTTGGTCCTACCACAGCCCCTGTTCTCAACAGCTCTGATAAGTGGTATGGGAACCAAAGAAATAAATGGTTTCAGTGCTGCAGATTATTGTTTTAGGTTTAACAGACAAACTTTGTACTTCCATGTGTGACCTTAAAAAGTCATATTTTGCCCCTTTCAGCCAAAAACCTAGGGACAAGAGAATAATGGCTGCAATGAACACAAGGTTTAAGCACTCTCAACAGTTTTGGGAATGATTCTCACCTCTGCAGCTCTAAGAAATGGTGCAAAATTTAGTAAGTTAAGAGGCATCCCTTAATACACAACAGGCCCTGTTTTTTCCTGCAAAATCTGTCAGAACTTGAGGCAGAAATCCTCTGGTTTTTCTTCTGAAAAGTACCACATGTAACAGGTAGTAAGAAAGGTTCTACAAGCAGTGTTAATTAACTGGAGGCTGAAACAATACAAAATGCACGTCTAAATAGACAAGACAATTTCTCCAGATTGTGAAGTCCAGCTCACATTTTGAGACTGAATGCCTGACACTTTCCCTTCCAAATTGTTAATAGCACCACTGGAATGCAATTAGCCACAATTTTACCCTGCACATGAAGGGGTTTCTGCACAATGGGCTATCATAATTTGATCCTCAGGTTCCTGAGGAAAAGGAGGAATCAAACTCTTCCTTAGAAACTAGTTTATTTTTTTTAAAAAAGGGAGTATTTCTGAAGTTTTGCAAGGGTCGTAGGTCTTCTACTTAAATATATTGTTTAAAACAGAATTAATGTTCTAAGCAAGGAAATTTACCTTCACCACTGATCTGGTTTCAGCTGGGGGGTTAAACCACGATACCCACATCAGAGATCCTGCAAAGTAGAAATCAGAAGGTCAGACTTTCATCCTGCAATAGATCTTTCCTTTCATAAGTTCATCAAAGAATATTTTCTTTTTCTTTTTTTTTTTCCTCTCTGAAACTAGATTTAAGGCTTCTATACAATGTATTGTAGTGTTCCCATTCTTCAGATATTTTTAAAGAACTCGATAGGTTTTTGGCCAAAACCCCATTTGTCAGAGGCAGCAGGCTCTATTACTTACTGGATAGAAGACATTTAATTAGTGTCTTAAAAGAATTATGAGCAACTCAACCCAAGCTGAATAGAGCACTTCCATTTCTATATATAATAGGCCCCAAACTGATGTAGAGTATGGATTAATCCCTCTCACCATATAAAGAATTGTATTTTTCTTTGTGTTTTTATACAGTCTTAATAACTTGGACATCATGCACATGCACACAAAATACTTAAATAGATGTTTAATGGCTAATTCCTTTCCTCACCAAAGTATTAAAGCCATGATGAATACATCGATTTGAACTTGTTCCATTCTCTAATTTGCTCATCTGAAAGGGCTTGAATCATATTCAAAATCCAGTGCTGAAATCTTTATTATTTATCTCAAATACATCATTTACTTTAGAGTTGGCCACTTCTACAAAGACCGTGTGAGATGAACTTCTGACTCTGTGAAAGTCATGGCTGGAAATTCAGACAAAATTTTTATAACAGAACCAGATTATTTCAGGGACCCGGAAATAAAGGATTTAGGAGTGTCTGAGGAGTTTGCTGAAGACTTTGGGAGATATTTAGCAAAATTCATCTCCCCACAGCTACAGACCTTCTCCATTAAGCACTTATAACAAATGCCCCACCTATTCTCCCAATGATCCAGCAGGATCAGACTCCACGACTTGCAGCAAGGCCCTGCTACTTCTGTTCCCATTCTGTATCCTTAAGCTATGAAAATTAAAATGAAATTTGAGACTTTCCAGCCTGTTTTTTTTCTTGATGCAGCCTGATTCTTGTTAAATTCTTAATTTTAGCAACTCTCTTGGTCACTGCTAGTGTTTGTCAGAGCCAAGTCATGCTGCCCTCCATTGTAGTTTTGTGGTTTGCCATCACTCTCCCAGTCATCTCCTGTATCTTAAAGATCAGTGACATCTTCACTTTCTGGTATCTTCTCACAGAAGTAACCTGTATTTGTTATAAGCACATGCATACAAAAAATCTCCTTAGAATAGGCTATCTAATGTTATTAGACATTATATTAAATATGGTTTAGGCCAATCAAGCTCATTTGGAAAAGTTTATCTCGAAATATTCAAGGTCCAACAGAAGACTGAGGATTACAGAATGATGCTATTTTAAGAATAACAGATTAAACTGCAGGAATGAGAAAAACCCTATCAGATTTTGCATATCTGCAATAGCTGGATTCATCCTAAAATTGTGTTCTTTGTTTCACTTAAATACTCATCATTTGTGTTTTAATGTTCTGGTACTTGGAAGTTTTATATATTGCTTCCTGTAAGATAGTTTACCTACATTTACATTCCTTCTTCCTTTTTTTTTTTTTTTTTTTTTTGAGAGCTATATACATTGCAAGACATACATTGTATCATAAAAATAATTTAAAGGAGGGTTTATTTAAATATTTGCTTAGCAGTCTTGACAAATATGTGATAATTAAAGCATCCTGAAGGAGTAAAAGCCAATAGAGGAACACCTACCTCATGAAAATGGAAAATACAATCTGGTATTTATCAATAAGTGAATTACTATGGAGTAATACAGTCTCTCCTCAATATCTTTGAGGAATATAAGAGCACTGACATGTGACTTGCAGAAGACATAAATCAAGAAGGGAAGGCAGCAAATGGAGAAGATACTTTACCTGTAATTCTTCTGTAAACAGCGGCTCTCCAAAATGCATGGAGTTCATTTTATATGACACACTTTTATGTTAAGAGAGCTTGGATGATGTGAGGGTCACTTGCATAAATGAGTCAAACATGGAGAAACTGCAATCTCTGTTCCTTCATAAATTGTTCACTAGGAGTCAGCTATACTGATTTAAGAAAATGAGCAAATAAAAGGTAATAATTTAACATATGGATTACTTTTTTTCCCCTTTTTTTTTATTATTTTAACACTGCTGTGTGTATTACCTATAGAAATACATCAGACTCACACTGACTTTTTCTAATGAAAGACAGGTTTGCAGCTGACACATAAAAAAATAAAAAAGAGTAAAGAAAGCAAGCAGAACTTTCTCTGTGGAGTTTTATTTGATTTGGGATATAGTTCTTCTCTTTCAACTAATACAATCCAAACATGTTGATCTTTAAAAGCAGACTATAAAAGCCTGTCTTTTATGGTCACAAGGCAAAATCTATGACAGCACTTACAATCTTGCTCACTGAAGAAAAAAGGATCATTTCCCACTGTTGTGTTTATCCCATTTTGTTTCACCAGTATTGGCAATAATTTTATAGTAAGAGATATATCTGAAACATAATTCTGTACAAAATGCAGTATATCCACAGTATCCATATTTACTTTTCCTACATACCCATATTTTTCTTCTTACATAAAATAACCCCCAGGCCACCACATATTTATTTCCAACAATGCTCTCTTAAAAGCTGCAGGTTTTTGTGTTTCCCAAAGAAGTCCTAACTATGGATTTGAGCTGGATCTTAGGAAGAATAATTTGATTATACCTGATTTTCTACAGGCTGTGCAGATTGTTATACAGATTGTGAAATTTGTATGTTTTCAGTTACTTAACTGAATCCTCTTCTAGTAAGGCACGAGTGCATACATTGTAGGTGCAACAGAACTTTGATGACATAGATGGATGGTAGCAATAAAGTGAATTTTGACTTTGGTATTATAGAATTCTGCAATTCTACATTATTCCGCCTGGGCATCTCAAGGCACTTCTCCAAACATCAGCTTTGTTTCATAATGTTTCTGTTTTTAATCAAGGAAGCATCAGCATGAATAACATTTTACAGGCAAAGAAATTGACAGATTAAAATAATCCAATCCCTAAAAAATTAGGGATTTGGTCACTATGGCTTAGACATGACCAGCACTTCCTTACCTGTGTCACCCTGGTTTAGAACCTTAATTTTTACATACCAATATCAGGTCCCCATGATAAGTTAACCATCATGAATTCAATGGTGTTTAGCTGCAAGAGAAGAAATTTCCCCAAAGATAAAAAGCCACATCGATTTCCATTGTTAATATTTCAGAAATAGAAAAGTTTCTCTTGTAAGTAAGGTTAAGAAATGATCAATATTTGATTGGAGCTGTTGGTGAATTTTATATATACACTCAAACTTGCACAGACAGCAAGGGCCTATTAGATGGAAAACACAATGAACGCAGCAAGTTTGAATTAAAAACCATTTATTGCCATTGTACAGAGGCAAGGTTGAAGACAATTGCTATTTTAGGCAGCCTCCAGGTTTCTTGGAGAGAAAGGTGTATATCTGCATAACCTTGTCCTTGTCATCTGCATAACCTTCAGACCTGAGGTGTTCAAGTTTAAATGAATTGGAACAGATAAATGAAGCACATGTTTAGCATTCCTTAACCTTCACCATGCCACAGGACCAGCTGCAGTACCATAATTCAGTTGATCAGAAACATTTTTGTCTAATTTATCTTCACATACTTACATTCATTCATTCAAAAAAAAAAAAAAAAATCAGTACTAAGGGCTTTGAGACAAATAAACATATATTTTTTCAGTTTAGGCATCCTGTTTCAACACATTGATATAAAACAATACTATCAGAGCATGGGAAATATGGTGAGCAGAAATTAACATTTGTTATTGTGACTTTTTTTTCCCTTAATTTGAAAGGGGAAATGTTAATAACAAATTGTGTTTCTTAGGAATATATACCTCTCTGCAAAGACTGAGAGACAAAAACTCTGGTCCTAAGCTGCACCATTGCTGCCATAGCTTTGGGACTCCTTTTTAAGCCCACTTTCTCCCTTTCAGAAAATGACTAGGCCTCTTTTCTGAGTATACAAAAATAGATCCATATTGATTTTGCATACTTTTTTCCCCCCTCTCTGTGGGGGTCAGGTATATATGGGAAATTTATGTCCAATTGTGTCAGGAACCCACGTTTCAAAAAAGGAACCCACTTGCCGCGGCAGAATGTCCAAATATGGACAACACTGGACAAACCAGACCAGTGAAGAGCTTTTTTTATTTTCAGCACATCAGTCTCAAGACATTGTTAGACAATGGAGACAGGATGTTAACAGCTGGCTGATCCACAGGGAATGCCAAGGAGGTGGGGTCATACAGAATGACATAAAACCATCTCAGCCTAGATTTCAGCTAATCATGCATAGAACAACACATATTGACAAGCATTCTATCCAATCTTATAAAACACACGTAATGGTAGTTAACACAAAGACTGGTTCATAAGAGACAAAGAACAGAGCTCTATTTGTGCTAACCTTCTAAAGATATACATTAAATAACCTTGTTGCCATCAAAAAGCCAATTCTACAGAGGCCTATTGTTATTTGTCATGTATGCTCTACTGCTTGGGAAACTTTTCTGCTGTATTTGCAATGCTAACAAAACTTCGGTCTGAGGCCTATACTTTTTTAACCATTTCCTAAGAACCCTCTAACTTTATGGATTCCAACACTCTCCACATTGCCATTAGGCTGGATGAAAACTGGTTCGGTTTTAATTAGCGGTAATCTACTAAGCAAATGAATTTTCAAAATAATTTTTACAGTGGCTCAGATATTTTGAGTTGTCTCCAAATTGCAGTTTGGGCAGAAACCAACACTATGACTCATAACTGCATTAAATGAACTTTACTTTTTTTTTTTTTTTTTTTTTTCTTTCCCTTTTTTCTTTGTGAATGAAGCAATGGCATATTCCTGCAAATACTTATTATTGAGTTTGTCACCTTGTCCTTTTCTAATGCTTTAAGATCAGTTTAATATTTTATAGAATATATACATATATACTATATATATAATATATAAATATATATAACATATCTATTATATATAAATAAAATATATATAATTATCTATTATCGATAAATATATAACTCTATATATAGAATTCAGTTGCTAAAAAGATTGAATTGGAGAGAAGGTACAGAAGACCAAGTCACATCAGGTCAAACAGTGTCACGATGGGTTAATCAATGAATGGATCCAGTCTTCTTCCTCCATGACACAGTAAAAGTTAATATTCCCATGCAGCAGGGTGAGGAATGAATCCTGCCTGCTGCAATCTACTCCTGAGTATCATCCAGGTATTTGCTCAACACATCAGACAGGCAGTTTCAAAAATAATACACATTCACAATATGTATTACACCGGTGCCTTTGCTGTGATGATATGTGCTGTGCTAAGCCCTTATCTACAGCCCAGGAGATGCCTTCTCCTGCCAAAACCCAGCAACTTTCAAACAGAGATGAAAGGAAGATATTATTGTGTTCTGTTCCTTAAGCTGCAACAACGCAAAGAAAAATTAGAGTATTTGTTTCCTTCCTGTAAAATTGTATATATGTGTGTGTATCTGTCACTGTTACAGAAAGTGATAGATTGTCCCTAAAAATAGGTCACGAATTGAACACTGAGCTTCAGCCTGCATAGCTCAAATTCAGCTAAGCTTTTCTTTCCTGAAAATCAAGCCCATTGTTTTTCTCCTTCACAAATGCCAATCCACACTCCAACCTTTTTTGTGGAGCAACATCTGCTGCACAAAACTGAATATAGATCAGCAGATCCAAATATGTTCAGCCCAAGTTGCAGGGATATTTTCTCAAATTCTAATTTCTAAAGTTAAGAAAGCAAACTGCTTTTACAACTAGAAAAGTCTATCTCTTTTCTTAAAAAGTATTTTTTCCTTTTAAAGAAGGCTATTTTTCTTAAATCCAATACAGTTTCATAGGAAGTATTAGGTTTGGGGATTTGTAAGATAATTCTCCAATTTATATTGAATAACTGTATTTTCAAATTATCTAATCTAAGTTTTAGGGAACATGTGATATCTATTACACTGAGAAAAAAATGGATGTTATTATAGTGCAAATATTTTTGGCATTTAATCAAAACCTCAATTTTAAATTTTTCTGAGGTAAAGAAGAAGTTAGAGACAATCAATACTTTTGAACTGTCATTATATAAAAGTACAAAATTCCTCTGAGTATTATTCTTTCCTTCTCCTTTCTTATTTTTGATCATCTTTTGCATTCACATCTTAGTGTAAAATTATAAAATATATTTTAAAATATTTTAATAAAAAATTAAAATATTTTTAAATATTTGAAAAGAAAATAAAGAAATCACATAAATATTAAAAAATAAGCAAGAACAATTTGTAAATTATTCTATATTCTGTATATTCTGTAACCTGAAATTCACCTAAAAAATATTAATGGTGGGGATTGGGTATTGCTTGTTTTTCCTTTTGTGATCAGAATTGAGGGTATTACACAGTTCTTTTGGAATCTGCATAAATCAAATTACCTAAGTAAATAATCACGTTCCTTACAGAGCCTTTGTTTCTCCAATAGTCCTCCTTGGAGGAAACACCTAACTCATGTTGAAAACAGTAACAATTAATCTGGTCTTAATTTAATGAGCAATCTATTTTCAAATTAATTTTTAACAACCACTTCCTACTCTATATATATTTATATTCCTGATTGATGTAATTCTGAAATATCTTGTAGTAATTTACTGGATCTACCTATGCAGCATCTCTACTAAATAAAAAAAAAAAAAAACATTATCCCCTTGGCACATTTAAAACAGCACCGGTGATTTTATGCTGCAGGTAGAAGTATTATGGATTCAAAATTAACTCCTGTTTTTATATTGAGGAGATGGTGTGAAGGGAGAAGTAAATTAGGCTCCCTACCAACCTCATGCAATGGTGAGCTGCCATGGAGATCATTTCAGCTGCCCAAGTAATGTGCTTCCTATTCTGAAGATTGTGAGGGAGAATGAGAGGCTTTTGTGTCAGATCTGTTAATGTTCACAGTGCCAAGCAAACCTACTTTCAGCTTCTAGTAGCAGAGCCCCAAACAGAGGCTGCCATGAAAAGCTGACCTGCAAGCACCGCTGTTCTCAGATGTTCCTCACAGCCCTGCCTGCTTTGTTGGGACTGACATCTGCTCATGGACCTATCTGACTTTCTAAATGACCACTCTGCATCTTGCATGTCCATAACTGCAGCTTGTTATAAGAGCAGAACTGGAAACGGAATGGAGCTGTCCTGCAGTGCTTGGTTAATTCAATTTCTATCTGTGCTTTCAAATCTTCATTTACTGCCTTCAATTGCTAATGATTCCATCCATCAGTGGAACTTTGCTGTTTGATCATGTCCTTTCTGACTTTTTCATACCTGCTCCAGTTTAGGTGTCCTGAAATTTAGATCTAGATATGTAAATTATGCCATAATATCAAGAGGTTTAACCCCAGACTGTAAACAAGTACCAGGCTGCCACTTGCCCACCAGTGGGACCAGGGAAAGCATCAGAAGGGTAAAAACTGGAAAACCTGAGTGTCACAGACATCTTTTATGGAAAATCCTTTCCTTAGGATTTTTCCTCCTGAGAAGCTGGGAGGCCTCACGAACAAAATGTAAGCAAAGGTTATCTGCTGCTGTGGAATGCAACAGGTGCATCTGGGATTGGTCTCATGTTGGATGTTTGTAATTAATGGCCAATCACACCCCAGCTGGCTCAGACAGAGAGTCTGAGACAGAGCCTTTGTTATCTTTCTTTTCTATTCTATTCTTAGCTGGTCTTCTGATGAAATCCTTTCTTCTATTCTTTTAGAATAGTTTTAATATAATATATATAATAAAATAATAAATCAAGCCTTCTGAAACAGGGAGTCAGATCCTCATCTTAAGACCCCTGTGAACACGGTCACATCTGAGTGCTGAGATAAAGAGAGTTTAATAGGCAAAGCAAAAGACATGCACACAAGCAAAGCAAAAAAGGAATTCACTCACCATTTCCCATGGCTGGGCACGTGTTCGGCCATCTCCAGGAGATCAAGGCCCCATCACACACAGCTCTGGTTTGGGAAGACAAATGGCATCACTCCAAATGTCCCTCATTTCGTCCTTCGTCTTCCCCCACTTTATACAGTGAGCAGGATGCCAGGTTGTCTGGAATATCCCTTTGGGAAGTTCAGGTCACCTGTCCTGGCTGTGTCTCCTCCCAAAATCCCACACACCCCCAGACTCCCTGCCAGCATGGCAGTATGAAAAGCAGAAACTTAAAGGCTTTGGCTCTGTGCAAGCTCTGCTCAGCAACAACAAAACCATCTCTACATTATCAACTTTGTGCTCAGCACAAATCCAAAACACAGCCCCATACCAGTTAGTGAAGAAATCTAACTCCACCCCAGCCAAACACAGCACACAATAAAAGAAGTAACAGAGGGGAAACACGGACACTGAATGAAAAACTAATCCACCAGCACTGAAGTACTTACTGGGCACTAAAAGTATTTTTCTTCTCTGAGCTTACCAGATATGTCTCCACAGGCTCTATGAGTGAACTGGACTGTGTTAAAGTCTGGCAGGAAGAACTACTATCCAAAGATCAGCACATCCTTCATCAGCGATAGAAGCAGCTCACAGACCTCTAAATGTGCTCAGTGAAACAAAGCTGGAAAACAAGTGCCCAAGTGCTCTCTAAAAAACCGCCAAAGAAAGTAAATAAAAGCTCCACAGCCCCCTTTAAGTTTAGCAACATATTTGTAATTTAGTCTTGATGGAAAAGAAGTTTTTCCATGCCCTTATCCTTTGCTTATCCACCACTTCACTGGTCAAACTTAGCAAACACCACACTACATAAAAGAATCTGACCAAAAGGGCTTTATTTTGCATGCATGGGTATTTCTGATCTCTCTAACAGTATTTACTGAGATACATACCTGGCATCTTGTATTCTGAAGCATGTTGTGGCTGCCAGTTCTCTTGTTAGCTTTTTGTGTGTTAGGAAATGCCTTTTGAATATGATTGTATCCACATTCCCCTCATTAAAGATGTATCTGTATCATATTCCCTCCCCCAGCTGCAATTATTTAGCCATTTTCTGCCACCAAATTTTTGACATAGAGGGTCCTGCTGTCCAAATCAAATTTTAATGAAGGTTTGAGCATGTGCTCGGGCATTGTAGAGTTCCACTGCAGTCCCACAAAGAGCATGAGCTGAACACTCACAGTTAGTGGGTAAGTGTTGTGTTATCACATTTTAAAAGGAACAAATGTTGGCATACGGTGAATGCTCTGCCAGCTCCACCTTGCCCTGTACTTTTGTCACAGCCCCACAAACATTTCTGTGCAATTTCTTCCTGCTGTCTCATCTGTCTAAGATGACCAGAATCCCACACGTCGAGAGAAAATTATACTACTTGAATTTTTAACCCAGCCTGCTTACTTCTGCTAACCCTGTCACCATTGCACCTTGGTTTTTCAGAAAGTCAAAATTTCAGTATATGTTATACAAATAATTCTGTTTTCTTCTATTATGCAAACATTGCTGTTCTTGTTACTTATCCAGTTGTCATTCAAGGCTTTCTTTTGTCATCAGTGTAATCCTAACTTCAACAAATTAAATTGACCTATGATCACTTTGAATCACAACTTACAGAAGGAACACAATCTTCAATTTTTGCCTATGAGGTCCAATACTCCCTTGTGCATATCGTAATACTGTGTAATAGTAAGCATTGCCTTCATGGATTTCTTCTTTCTTTGATCTCAACTTTTCAGTCTCTTCTAGCAAGCCCTGTTTTACTCTGTGTGATCCTCCAAATTCATCAAATGAGCTATTACACACAGAGAAAACTGCCACCCTGTCACACTGACCAAATTAATCTCCATTGCATAAAGTGTAAGAGGGGTTCTTCTTCTGCAAAACCCCATCACCTGTAATCATGTCACTGAAAATTACACCCCAAGTGGTTTGTTCAGGAGTACTGCACTGAAGCCAAATGGCAATTTAAATTCTAGCTCTTATTAATTTTTGAGAACTTGAATAATTTTATATCAATATCTTTTGGCAACCTCAAGAAGTTTCACCATGTCAAAAATAATATATTGGTTTGCCCTCATAGTAAAGTAAAGCTGAGATTTTTTGTTTAAAAAATTTAAAAAGTTCCTTAAGACTTGGAATAAAGCAGAAATATGACATGCATCAGCCCCAAAGGGTTGAAGATTGGCAAAGATAGTATTTTAAACAGGAAATCCTTGATATGGTTTTATATGTGATGCATCAATATCACTTGTAATTACCTTGGGTTCAGAAATCTGATTTGATGTTGACAATATACAATTTTTTTGCTTTTTTATTTAATGATACCTTTGCTAAGGAAAAAATTTGAAAAAAATTGTGGAAGTTCCAAGGACAAATATAAAAGGCAGCTTTCCTTGCAAGGAAAGAGTCCAGTTAAATATATTCTGGGCAAGGCACCAGCAGCAATGAACTGCCTGTAGCTTTTAGGAGGAAAAATATCTCCTTGTGAAGTTATCTTTTCTATCATTACACTATTTCAGCTTGTCAATATTCACTATGACAGCAGTTCCAGCAATTTCATGTGATACCTTCAGTACAGATAAATAACAAGAGATTAACCCACATTCAGTCTGAAAAGAGGAGGAAAAAAAATATTTGTTAACCAGAACTGACTTGTGACAGACCTTTTATGCTGTTTTCCAAGAGGATAAGGAAACTTATTAATTTCTATTTCTTGTGGATTATGAGTGCATAAGATCTATTTTTCATGTTTGGAACTACAAGCATTATGCAATAATCACATACTTGATACCATGCAATGAAATAAGGAAACTGATGGTAAAGTTAAACAAAATATTTTATGATGACTTATTTTATGCAGATTAAGTTGAGACAGCCACATGTAGAATTTGCTTCCTCTAATTTTAGTTTCATTGATTTTCAATAAATAAGCAAGAAAGAAATATGAAAGAATATACAGTTGTTGCCAGTCTGTCTAACATTTCATCTCCAGCTTTGCACAGAAAGTGCAATTTTACCTTAAAGATTCTTTTTTATACTCTGGGGACATTCTGTGATCCTAGAGAAGTATACTTGTGTATTTCCATGTCAAGTTATTGAATGAAATATCTTGTCTAACTCATTCTTTTTAGACAAAGCTTTAAAATTAATAGAAAGCTGATCTTATTAAGTTTTCAAGGTCTCACTTTAGCTGTGTGCAGCCCACTTTGTCCAATTTTGTAATGAAGCAGTGGGCAGGCTGTAGCAAGGAAATGCTCTTTTACATTCAACATTTATTTATAGAAAAATTGATAGTTTCTGATGTAAATATCAACATTATCTGCCCTACCTGATAATGCATCATCAAAATCCAAGCCTCAATAACAAACAAAAAAAATTTCCTAAATTTATAATTCCTCTATAAACATTAAGTATATTTGATCTGGGCAAATTCAAATCTTGATGGTGCAAGGCAAGCTTCAACAAAAATAACTCAGATTCAGTATCTCTTTTTTATAGGAATTAGTAACATCAGTTTCCATCTCCTACATCCAGTTCTTTGCTGTGATTTGACAAAGTTCTTCTGTCTTAAAACCTGCGCATCTTCAGGCATTTTGATTCCAGTTCCCCTCAAAACTTTAATCCTTACTTTAAATTAAAGGGAAACAATTTTTTCTGCAGCTTTCATCACTCACTTCTATGAACACACCTAGTCATTCTTACAGAGAACAACTTCAAGTCTGGCAAACCCTTTTCTAGGGAAATTCCTACCAAAATGAACTGTCCTTGCTTCTCCCTAAATTCTTCTTGTGCACCATTGCTTTCATTATGAACAGGTTTCTTCAGACAGAGTTCTACACTAAAAATAATGTTTAATCTATGGTTATAGACAAAGATTTGCAATGGCTTCACAGAAGGGCTGACACCAGAAGAGACTTTTGGAGTTCATCTACCAAGTCTGGCAATTCATTGAGGAGTTTCTAGAGGAAGTCAAGTGAGAATTATTGTTGAGAATGTTCCCTCTCAGGTCCTGGGATTCCAAAGAGCAGTGCTGCCAGCAATGGCTGAGAAAAAGAAGGCACTCCATATCTTTCTCTGCTTTCTCCATATCCTGTGTAACCAGATCCCTGGTCTTGTTCATGTACCCACATTTTCCCTGCTCTTCTTTTCATCACCACTCTACTTACAGAAGCCTTTCTTATCATCCATGAAGTCCCCAACTATATTTATTTCTATTTGGGCTTTAGCTTTCCTAACTTCCCCCCACTCCATGGATGTTTGGACAAGGTTTCTATATTTTTCCCACATTATCTATCCTTACTTCCACCCTCTCTACTCTTCCTTTTTTTGTCTTTCAGTTTGGCCAGAAGCAGCTTGTTTATCCACAGAGGCCTTCTGGTGTTTTTGCATGGCTTCTCATTCTTTGCAAGAGAAACCCCCTGAGCTGGTAGGGGGTGGTCCCTGAAAATACATGAGATTTCTTGTTTCCCTCCCTCCAGGGCCTTATCCCCAGGTGACTCTCCTAAGAATGTCATTTAAGAGGACAAACTCTCCCCTCCTGAAGTGCAAAGCCATACACTTGCATTTTTCACCCTTTTCCATGCCCTTAGGCTTGATCTCTTGGCTCAACCATTTGTCACTTCACACAAGAAGAGAAAGGCACAAAGCCAGAGCTGAGTGCTCTGTGCAAGTCCAGCTTAAAGAGATGTGCTGGTGAGCAACCACTATTAAGCAACCCATCATTCAGAAAACAAAAGCCAGAGTGGATGTGTTATAATGTAGCTGCAAGTGTGACTAATTACATGTAGGTGTAATTCAGCTAGATTAAGCTTTAAAGGGGTTTAAAAGATTTTCCAGTAGCCAAAGCGCTCCAGGCTCTATTTTTCATCTTCTCCTTTTGAAAGCTATACTTTAATCCTTCTCTTTGCATTTTTTTTTTTTTTGTTTTGCAGCTCTGAGGAAGTGCCACAGTCAGCCATGACTTGTGATAGGAGTAAAGTTTGTGCTTTTCCCCTCAGCCCTGCACACCTGAGCTGAAAGCAAACCTTAGTTTGGAGTGAATTTCTCTTAGGCTTCACGAGAAAGGTGCTGCTCGAGCCTCTTCTTAGGATAACACATTACACCTTAAATCCTCTGTGGCTCAACTTGAACACCAGAAAGAGCAGAAGAGGCAAATTACAGGCCTGCAGTGACACTTTTCATTATTTCAGAGGAAAAAATCCTGCCTAAGCTACTCAGAGCAGCGTTACCTCAGGTATGTCTCCACTTGCTGCTATCTCAACTCTGACTGCTTTTTATTCAGTTCAAAGTCTATGACTTTGAGATAGAGTAATCATCTAAAGAAAGAGCTAGCAAAACAGTACATAAAAAGTTGAAGGAAATTAAAAAGCCAGGAAGTCACTCACTGAGTATTTATCATCACCACCACTGGTGCATAATCTGTCTACACATCAAAGTGGACAAATAAACAGTCCAAGGCTTGAATTATTACCCTTAAACAATCAGAAAGGAAACCTCAACAAACCACATGGATGCTGACCTGGATAATAGTAAACACAAAATAGGGAATTGAGTAATTAGGTGATGGATCCTAAAGATCCAGTGAACATATCATTTATGCAAAAAGATAAACCTGTAAGCATGAAATAAATTTACAATTTGTGTTAGATTGAAAGCTGACACAAGCAAAACAAAACCATATGCAAATGTCTAATAATTGTAAGTACTTTGATAGTTGTGATAATATAAGATTATAAATTAATTTTAAAAAGTTTGCACATAGAAGTCTTGGGTATTTTGAGTATACAAGTGGGATGGAGAGGGGCAAGAGTGCACCAACAGGACATTCTCTTGAACAAAATATCAATAAGCTGAAATTTTAACCACAATATAAAAATTAACTGAACATAAGTCTTACCTTGGAGGTTCCTTCCTTCTCAGTATGAACTATTCTTTTCCATTTTAGTGGTAATGGTAAAAAAAACAAAACCAAAAACCAACAAAATGAAACCCCCCCTTTTTTCTAATTAAACTTTTAAGAAAGAATAAAGATGAAAGATTTAAAACTTTCTTATTCTCTTCCTCTCTATTTTAGAGATTCTAAATTAATATATTTTTTAGTTTTGTTATCTTTGGCTTTAGAAAAGGGTTTCTGAGTGCTATTTCTTACATACAGTTTTGCTGTTTATTGCACTGAAGACATCCAATACAAATCTTCCTAAAATCACTGAAAGATATTGCAGTTAGGACCTGAACTGAAACTCAGGGAAACACAACCTTGCCAAATCCAAATTGTAGTTCCTTGCACTGCACTTTGTCTGAGAGTATCACTGAATAGACAAGACTTTAAAGTAATTAATTTGGAGTTTATAAGAGGTTAAGGAAACACTAACCCTTTAATAAAAAGGGTAAATTTTAAATCTTAGTTATGCAGTTTAGTAGATCAAACAGCATCTTATTAAAAAAGAGGATAAAGCTGTCCATAAAATAGTTCATTTCCATAACACACTTACAACAACTGTTAATTCACACTTTTCCTACATTCTTGATAAAAATTTTAATATCAGCAGTGCCAAAGGCATTGTTTTTGTTTAGTTTTCCTGGTAACGACAGCATATTTAATTGCAGACCAAAAAGATTAATGACATTTTATGAAATAATAAATTGCATTAATTTTGGCAATACAGATGTTTCATGGTCATCCCATTTTAACCTTTGTATTTATGTAAGCTGACAATGAAGTTGAAAGAATTTCTAAAGACATATTGACCAGGTTATCTTAAATATTTCATTTTACATTTCTAAACAGCTACAAGTTAAAATGCTTTCATTTCAAATTTCATGATTGAAATTAACAAAGCCTGTTCCTATTTAGAAGTGCTTTTTACAATGAAAACACAACTTCACTAGTTTATTTATTTTAAAGTATAGCAACACTGTCTGCCACAACTTTAATGATATCACGCTGCTTTTTCTCAGCAGAGGTTTTTGTTGTTCAAAGCGTACTTTCTCCTGAAATGCAGGCCAGAGAAATTATTCTCATAGGGGTTTTATTTCTTCATCTTGAGAAATATAAATTTAGATTCTATTACTAATTGCATCCTTGTAATCAAGAGGTTGGCATCTGGCAGCTTTATAATCCTCAGGCTACATTAAACAGAAGGATAGTTCTAAGGCAGAGGAGTTGTAAGAGTTGTTGCAAGAGTAAGTTAATATAAAGCATTTTAAAACTCCTTGAGAGGAAATTCTGAACTGTTAATAGGCTTTTTCTCAGTGTTCTTAATATTAAATATTACGTAATTTGAAACTTAATTTTTAATTTTTTAAAATTATTTTTACTGAGAGTGTTCCAAATTAACCGCAGGAGTGTTGGCAAATTTTACTGAGCTGAATTTGGAATTATACAAAACTTAAGAGTTCCTCCCTTGAGAAAATTATATTGCATTTCAGGAATATACTATGCCTAGACAAAGCTTTGTTTTAGAAAAGTTCAATTTTTGGAGGCAATCATGGGACTCGGAGTCAAGAGAAATAACAGAGGCAAAATCAAAAAATAACAGTTACTCTAACTCTGGTTAAGATGATCAGTAAAAACAGCAAACATGACCAGAATTAGGAAGGACAAAAGAGAGTTCCAAGTTATTTTTACAACCCAAACCTACCAGTTGTGGATGTAGATGAATTTGAAACCTTCTCTGGAAGGACCTTACATGTTTTATAAATCCTATAAGCCTTGTCAAGCTTCTGCTTTTGGCTTCTATTAAGTGCACTAAATATTTAAATTAGCTCAAAGCAAAACAGTGTCAGAGTCTGAGAGTAAGCTGTGTTAGTTCAAAGGGCCACAGACTGGCATGTTACCCAAATCAGCATGATAATTCAATTTTTTTAATTGCTTAATGAAATTCTTGTCCTAAAATTTCAATGAAGTATTTATACACTGCCTTCAAAATGTGCAAAATGAAAATGACCTACCTGCCACAAACCATTTAGCTGAATAAAGAACAAATCATAAAACCTACTGTTGGCTCCTGCAGTTGCTAAATTAGATTATTTTGATCTCCAGATCCCTTAGAGTGTTGTCTTCTTTTTAATAAAAGCATAACCACTTGGAAAGGAATAAAACCATTACCTCTATGAATTTCCAGCATGAATATGAATGAAGCAGTCTCCTGCTCTCTCCTCCATCTCCCAGTGCAGGGTTGCAGCAGCAAGAATACTAGGCAAGAGACAATCACAGTCTCTTGATATAAAATATTAACCATAACCACTGTACTCATTATTCTATGCCATGGAACTGCATCCACAAGTATGCTATATATCGGTCTTGACCATGCCTGGATTCTTATCAGATTTGGCATCCAAAACAACTGTGATAACAAATCAAAATAACTTTGTGGCAGAGGTGTTCATTTATTTTTGTTTCCTATCTGTTTTAAAACAAAATATAGCAAATTGCAGTCAGTAAGCAGCTAGACAAGCCTCATGAGATGGGAGTTACAAGCAATCTCCTTCTACATCTCTTACAATGATTAACATAATAGGCCAATGAAAGTATCTTAAAAAGTCCCAAATATTGATAAAAACTTTTTACAAACAGCACTGTGCAAAAGGCTAATGTGTCTATAAGAATTCAATGATTGCATAAATTTCCACATCAGATATGTAGAATTTTCAAGAAAGATGCTTTAACTTTCCTAATTTTCCCAAAGAAATCTTCTCCAAAGAGAAATAGATATCTTAAAGTGTTTACACCTATGGAATCAAGGCTAAGAAAAGGAAAAATTATTTTCTAAAAATTGAAGTCCTGAAAATGCACTGTAAGTGAACTAGCATTTGACTAGAAGGAACATCTTCACTCATCAGAGCTGCCTCTTTGCATGAGTTTGGCCTTCATACATTCATTAGAGTAATAAAATAGAACATAAATCCAGTTACGATTTCTTGCTTGCGTATTCTTTAAGAGAAATGCTGATGAAGAGGTTAAAAAAAAGATTTAGTGTGTTTAACTGATAAATAAATTTTACAAAGTTTAAATAAGCAAACCTGCAATTGTTAATAGTGAAGTAATACTGATTCTCCTTTTTCTGTAGATATGTAAAGTTTAAATGACTCAATTTCTGATACACACCACGACAGCTTTCCTATAAGGATCAATTTAGTCAGGAGTTGGCCGGGTAGTTTTAACTCAGAGTATTCTGTCATATTAAAACCACATGGGTAATGAGGAAACTGCTTGCCATATAGCATGTTCTCTGAAAATAAAATTGTCTTCAGTGAGATGAAATTAAAACACTGGGACATAGCATAGCAGTAGTTGAACTCTAATTTGCTTTATTAGCCAACTGCTCCTGCTATTTTGAGCACTCTGGGTGCCTCTGTGGGAAAAGTATTCCAATTTGGTTTATCTTTTTCTTGGAACTGATAAATGGTACAAAGGAGATTCTCATCTAAGAGAAAAATAAATCACATATTCCTGTTAGTTGGACCAGGTTACATAGATTTCATACAATAAGGTCTTTCTAAAATTAAGGTTTATTTTCATTTTAAATAAAAGACGTGATGTGGGCGAGTGGTGGGTGTGTGTATGTAAGTATCTAGCATTAATCAGCAGGCATATGAAATTGACCTGTGGTTAAATGGCAAACACGCATTGTGATCCAAATAATGCTGAGAGCATAATGAGGAAAGAACTTTCAGCTCATTTGCCAGACTATGATTATATTTATTTCTATTTCTTACACAGTGTTTTCTGGCAGGGGATGGAAAAGTAAGCGATATTTAATTACATCAGTACTTTCAAACCAATAATGGAAAATAATGCCAGTTTGCTGTTCGTGTCATGTCCAAATTTATTCCTCTTCATAAATCAATTTGTTTTTCAGTGTAGGTGGAATCATTACCAAAGGGTCATCTCCCTAGCATTTGAATTTGCTGACTGTCTGGTTCACCATGCATTGCTTATTCACACTGAGAGCCATTTATCTATAAGCAGAAGCTTAGATGAGAAGGTTGACTTTTTATTGGAGCTGAGTGAATAATCTGAAATTTATTATTGAGTGCACATTTTGGGGTTTTAGTCCTAACTGATTAACCCAGTACTGCTATAATCAGGGAAGAGGATGAAGGAGGACAGGAAATGGACGTGTTAGGGAATGGACAACATCTGCTCAAGGCCTTCAACTAGGAAAAGGTCCTAAAATTCTCTGTCTTCAACATTTGAAAAATACCTGCAGGTTTCTCCCCTGAACAATTCTCAGGCTGGAAAGTGTTCCCACACTAGCTCATAGGAAAAGATATTGCTTTTGCTATATTAAAAAAGGCTTGCATCTCCATTATGACTACTGTTTTCATTTTGTAGTTGTTTATATTGCTGTTAACACTTGTAAAAATTTTTTTTTCTTTAAAACTTGTTCAATTTTTAACATTAACTGAACCACTGATTTCTCTCCTTCCCACAATGAAAAACTTAGATGCACATTAGAACTGCTGCATGTTGCAGCAGATTAATAGTTATTCCATGTTCTTCACTGCTCCCTCTCCCTTATTACCCAGAGGCTGATTATGCTGGCTGCCATGCTGCTTTGGGACCCACCAGCAACTGGATGCAAGGCAAATACTGAGTTTCTGATCTCAAATCCAATGGAAAATGATCTGTCTTCTCCCTGGTACCCACTGAATGACTACCAGAAGCTGTTCCTTTCTGAACATCTCTGTGATCTTTGTCTCTGAGGTTTTGTCCCTTGACATTCCTCTTCTGTGAACAAAAACCCCTAAATAATAGCAGCTGAATACAGATTGGCAGCACTGCTAGCTGTACAGTCCATGATGGTGCAACACCAAGCATAAAATTATTTACAGCACTTCTAGGAAAGACTTCAGTATTTAATTAAATGGAAGTTGCTGAATTGCACTGCTTCCTGCAGTGAATACGGCACATGTGCACCAATATTAATCACTAATATGGGATGTGGGGCTTTTAAAAAAACATGGTTCTGGTTGCCTGGATATCAAGAAAACAGAGGCATTTCTCTGAGACCATTTCACTCATTAAAAGACAGGACAATAAAATTTCACCTTCGTTCGTTGTCTGGAATGAAAAATTTCTTTTTACTGTCTGGCCTTACACAGCTCCTCAAAAATCAATAAATTCCTTAGTTTATCCCTCAAATTAAATCCATCTAACTCATCAATGGGTACTTCAGTTAACACCAAAACCAGCAGCTGTTTTACAACGGCTGCTGGGTTTTTGTCCAGCAGATAACACATGAATCCCAGCCCAGACCATTATAGATATTTCAGTTGTGCTGCATCCCTTAGGTAACTGTAAGAATGAAGGAGGCTATATAAAAATTTATAAAGCCTATGGCATGGAATCTCAGCCTAACAACTAAAAAATCTGTCCTCTGATTTGGGCATCTATCAAAGAAAGCCACTCTGCTAGTCTGTGTTCCTGTTCTTTGGGACAGAAATTCCATGTTCACTTGCACATGAGCCAGTTCTAGTAAAGTTTTGTGTTTCCCTCAGAGGCTCTTAATCAGCTCAATTGGTTGCTATGAGCTCAGGGGGTGTTCTCACATAGGGGTGATTTAAGCACTGTGAAACCTATGAAAACATCTACTCATGTTGTTTTGAAACCAGCCATTCTAACTGGTCCAAAATATTCCAACTTTTGGCATTTACTCAGACTAATATGCTTTATTACAAGGTCTGAGAATCAGAAAAAAAGCCAGACTTGTGTAACCTATGGGTTAAAGGACTGGCTTGGCCTGCAAGAGATTCAGCTCCAGTTTCTATGAATAATTCAGAGGAATCTGTATCCACCCTACTATTTTGGATCAGTTCAGCAGGACTCAGATCTTTACTTCCTACATTCCAGACCAATGTCGTAATTTTCAGTGGACACAAGAAACTTAGGTTTTGATTCAAAACAGCATATATCAAGTCTATGTCTACCAACTGCTCTTGTTTTTATTCAAAACAAAAACATTAATTCAAAATAAGATTGCCTTTAAATGGAATTTGCCTCTCTTAAATTCATATTCCAATGGTTGTTAATTTCTTTCAAGTGAAAGAGCATCAGAACATCTACAGTACGAAAGGATTATAACTTCAGTATAAGAAATAAAGCTCACTTTGTATTCCTCTTGCATCTTGCTCATGAATGCAGCAAAATTTCACACTAATCAGCCCAAGCAGTTAACATGTTATATGAAAATTTAAAATGTCTGCTGACTGTAGCAAAAAGAGGAGGAAAAAAACCCACACCAAAAAGAACAAAAAAGCAGCTATAGTAATTACTCAAGACACATTGCACTAAAATGTGAAGTTCATGCAAGTTTTCACAAGAATGACAAAAGAGATCACTCTAGTACAAAAAAAAAAAAATATTTCAAAGTAAATTTTTTGTGAAACTCACTAGAGACCCACAGCAGTTTTTTCCTCTTTGACTCCCTAGCTTTAGTCACTAGACACTATAAATGTGATACAAATACACAAAATGCTAAGAAAAAAATGATTAAAAAGTGTTAAGCTAAACAAACAAAAACATACAAAGGGCACAAAAAACATACAAAAGCCCAGGTGCCAGCAGAATTAATCAGAGGCTGTCTGAAAAATTCCATATGGAAAATTTGCAAAATCCTTATGCTAGAAACATTTTTATTTTTTGTTCAGAGAGAACCTTAATCAAATGATTAATATGTATGCAGACAAATCTTTTCCCTAACCTCACTAAAAATACACGTGTTTCTGTGTGTATATTCTCCCCACTCCAAAGAAAAGTGTTAAGAAATTAAAGCACAATTTCCCTCTATTGTTTTGTAGTTAGCAAAAGAAAGGGGCATGTTTCTCACTTTGCAGCACTTTCCTTTTCTGAATTAGCTATTACAGTCAACTGTGATTAGGGGACGCCTATTATCAAGTTCTGTGAACTTTAAATTAATGGCATCACTATGTGCATTGTGATAAAGACTCCTATCCAGGCTAGGATACTGCTGTGATTGGAGTCAGAAGAGATGAGAATGGAGCCCAACAAAACCTTGCATCCTCTCCCAAATTACTGGTAAAATTGCACAATATTAACTAGATTCTTATAATTCTCCAATGCCACTTTCTTAGTCCTATCACCTGACGTTTGTGATAAGTCATCCAAACAAGTCACTATCACTCCTTTTCCCTAAGTTAGTGACTCCAAAGTGATGAAGGCTGATTTATTGGTGCTATTAAGGCTGTTTTAAAGTTCAAGCAGGAAGGTGAACAGCTGCAGCAGTAGCAAGAATGTTGCAGAAAAATAGAGCAATATTTGTGCAGGGTCTACGCTATAACCCTTGCCTTTATTAGCGAAAACAGCTACTGCAGAAAGAACCCTGGCAACACATGGTTTAGGAGGCACAGATCAGCAAACCAATTATCAATCCATCAATTGATCAAAACTAGTCTTGGGAGCAGTTTGCTCTTGGAAATGAAGGCCTATGCAGATGGCAAGCATGTTCATGACTTGCAGAGCATCTGCACAGAATAGATAATTACAAAGTAGAAGACAAGAATGCAAGAACAAAATTAAAGAGAACTAGAATAGGTAAATGCATACAGAAATTAAATTATTTACTGTTTTGCTCCTAGATCAACTGAAATATTAGGTGACGTATATATAGGCTCCATTTGGTTTACATTTACATTGTAAGAATATTGTTGCCTGCCTTCATTCATCAGACACTTAGCACTGAAAACAATTTTGAATTAGAACAGTAAATGAAGAGCTGTATATTGATGCTGCTTTGAATAACCATCAGTTGAGTTTGGCTCTGAATAGAAGATATCTCTTAAATTTACTGGAGAATAATGGTCCAATTTTTCTACCCTTTTTCATGGGAGAAGGCCTTAAGAAATTCAAAACTTGGACCATACTAAGAGAAAATTTAATTTAAGGTATAAAAATAGATAAAAAAACTGGAGTTTCCCATCTCAAACACTGCCAAGGCCACAGAAGGAACTTGCCATAAGATAAGCCACCACAGTGGAACTTGAGATAAACACAAAAGGGAGGCACTTGTGACAGGAAGGCACAATTCCAGGCCTGGCAGAGCAGAGGTATGGCTAGTGCATCCTGGTTAACACACCTGGATAAACATTCCCACTGTAGTAAACAGTGGGAAAGGAAAAAAATTGCTCATACACACCCTGTGGATACCTGGAACCTCTCCCTCTCTCCTTCTCTGACCCACATTTTCATCATAGTTATTGCATGCTGGATGCAAATTAACACAGCCTAGTGGTTTGAATGTTTTTTCAGCCTGCCCTACATAATTTTGTATTTCAAATACTTTCTCCTTTAATTCATATTGCCATAATACGTATAAGAGAAGTTGAATGTTTTTTTTAAATTACTTTGTGTATCAGATTAGTTCTAATGATTGTCTGTGGCATAGCTGTACCATCGTGGTATTTAAGTGCTAAAAATAATCCAATTTAGGCAGTTTGGGTTTGGCTACTTAATTAGCTGGGTAGAATTAAAAACATCTATGAGCAGGGCTCTCCCAGAAGGTGACATTTCCAGACAGATGGTTCATTCTTAAGCAGGCTCAGGATGCTGCCCTCACAGACTGCAAAGGAGATAATCCCATCCTTTGGTATTGTCAACTGGGACATTGTTCAACGGCTCACAGGTACCCACAAGTCAAACCAGGAGCTGCACTTTTTACATCTGCCCCTTCATTTGCGACAGTCCCACAGCATAACAAGACACACTTTGTTGGTTTTGGGTTGTTTTGAGCAGGGAGAGAAATACAAGGTGAGAAAAACTTCAGGAGGATGCTTGAACATCTTGCCCACTCTGCTTCAGCAGGGCCACCACAGAAATGGTTTATCCATCCCTTTTGCCAAGAATGTTTTCATCCATACAAACGTGAGGAAAGGGCAGGCTGTGCAGTTTCCTGCCACAGCTCCCAGGCACTCAGTTACACCCTGGTGCCCAATGCCACCACCACAGCTGGGGCACGAAAATTCTGTGTATAAACACAAACACGGCAGAGTAAGTCACAAAGGAGCCGCTTTAAAAGCAATAAAGGTGCTGTTTTCACCCTTTCCATAGCTTGTATAAATCTTCCACGATTCACTTCAATTGCAAGCAAATCACCTTGATTAGAAATTTATGCTTTCCATTGTAGTCTATTCACAAGGTTTTAACTGCATTCACATAGGAAGTGCAAAGAGTCTATTAATCCATCAGGAAAATCATGCAGGATAAAGGATAAACTGATACACATGCTAGAATTTCATAGACATTGTATTTTTAAAATAATTTCTACACAAAGAGATTTACTTACGAATCACCATAAAATTCATCACGCATCCTATATAAATTTTCCAGGTAGTTTGTGACATTTTTTGTTACACTAGTGTTTGCAGAAATGCTTAAAATTTATGGAATGTGTCCCTCCTTGATTTAATACCCTAAAAAACACTTTAAAAGACCACATTCTCTAGCTAATTTCCTCCTATATTCATATTTTCTTTTGTAATATGACATTGATGTTGTTTTCTGATATATACACACTTTAAAAACCAGCTAATTAAGTCTGCAGCCATTCCCTAATCATGGCTGTAATTTGTTTTCTGCTAAATTTACCCTTTCTGTTATAGCAATTTGAAAAGATGTTTAACTCACTTGGACACGACTGCCTTTTTTATGACTTCCTTACGCCCAGTTCCTAACAAAGATTATCACGCATGCCTGCTTATTTTTGTGCCCTTAATTAGGCAACTAAAGGGCCATTGGGACCCTCGTGTTGCTAAAATTAAGCAGAGTTATAGGTCTTTTCAGGATCAGAGCCTGACTATTTAGATGACAATGTGATTTTTTTTTTTAAACAAAGCAGTCATAGATCATGCACAGAGCTAAGGCAGAGACAAGGTTAGGCAAATTAATTTATTCAGGGCTCTATGATTTTGCCAATTCAATTTTAACACAAAATCTTCTGGATTGTGGGAGTTTTTATACAAATATGGCAGACTTGATGATGTAGCAGGCATTTTGTTTTTAATAAAGGATTGAAATGCTATTTGATTTTGCACTCTAAGTAAGCTATTTGTACTGTGAAATACTGTACATTATCAGATAAGGATTGCAAAGATAAGACAAATTTGTTCATTTCTCAATATTTCAGTGCAAAGGTTTGTTTAGTGTTTTGTTTCTTATGTTTGATAGCTTATTTTGGAAGCATTTTCTTTAACATGCTTTAAAGGAGTAGTAAATACTTGAAAATTAATCTTCTGAGTGTTAATATTCAGAAACAGAGCAAATCACTGACAACATTCCTATAACATTCATTATTTACACATATCTTCCACCCCAGATGTAATCATAAATGACATAACTTTCCCCATGCCTTAATTGATTATACAAAACACTCCATGTCTATGTGCAATACATAATTAATGTAATTTCAACGTATGCCTTCTACTCACAGCTCTGAAAAGAGAAATAAACACCATTTGCCCTAATTAAAACCATCCAATCATTAATATTTACTTATTAATGGGAGAAAATGTCACTGGTGGGTTGGAGGCACTGCAATACACACCAAGCATGACAATGAAAATGTGCTCACATAACAAGAAAAATAATAAATAAATGCTTTTCTTCCTGGGGGAAGGACTAAATGAGGGTTTGTACCACTCACCAGGCACGTTTAAGGTAAAAAGCCCAAGGTCAAGGTGGTTAAAAAATGGAACTCAATGTCAGGAGAGAAATCGTCTCACGATAGTTCTGGTTGCAGAGTGCTTCAGAGTTCAAGAGCACTTTGGGCTTTATCAGTACAACTCTCTCATGCACTAGGATCAGGTCACCGTTTCTGAACTCGCATGAACTTCTGGGAAAACAAAACTCTTTGTGAACACAAGTACTTATAGATGCAGCATAGAACATTATATTGATTCAGAAAAAGGGAAAAGAGATGGGGTAATACTGGTAATCTACAGATTATGTTATTCTGTATATGCAGCCATCAGCAGAAGAAATCACGCTCGTTCAAGTAATTTCAATGTTTGAGACTTCACAGAAGGTGGGCAAATAACTTTCACCAGGTTAACTCAGAAAAGACAAAAATATTTGAGAAGTGACTCTGTAATAAATTTATATATCTATGTTAAAAGCACTGTTTGGCCCAAAATTATCTTTCTTAGCTTGTTCACATTATTAATATTTACAACTTTAATAGCTGTTTAAAGTGTAGCAGATAATTAAGTATTAACAGTAGACAAAACATTTCCAGAAACCCCGTGCTGAAGACAATTCCCTTTCTATCCCTTGCTATTTGATTTTTTCTTTCCTTCCTCCTCCTTTCACACTTTCCCACGTTTCAGCCTGGAAGACACATTTTTGTAGGCAAGAGCAACCCATCAATTCCATTTGTGATCCATATGGAGAAACTGCCATAACTGTGAACATATATTGGCAAAGCATACAACTCTAATTTAGTGAGAGAAAATATGAGTGCACTTAGTGAACATTACTGCCTCAAACACTTTTTTAACTTTGCCCTCTGTATTGGCTCCTACTAATTTTCTAACTGTGCAGAAGATACAATAAATAAAACTATTCTAAAACCTGTCCACCCAAAGCTTTTCTGCTCATCCCTTGCCCTCTAGACTCTTAATTAACACTTTCCCTCAAGCCAGATTTAGACCTCTTTTCTTTTAAAACAAGACTGGTCCTCCTCTCTGTGTGAAAATTTTCAGTTTTATAACTAATAAATGTATTTTCCGTTTAATTCCATTAAGATGTCTCAAAGATCAATAGTGTGTGTATATCAGATCAATGTATAAGACATTTCCCAGTAAAATTGTCAGATATATTTCTTTTGCAACACTAGCAAAGTAGTCCTGTGGCAACTCAGTGACTTTTCCAGGAAATGGGCTGTACATATTGCTAATACATATATTTGTTAACTAAGCATTTAAAAGTGGATTTACAAATTACCAAGATATTTCTTTGACACCAGAGCTAAATTAGCAGTACCAAAAGGGCCAAAAAAACCATTACTTTTTCCTTCCAAGTGCTTGCTTCACCTGAGCTACATATCGATCATGTTTGGTTTTGCATGGCTGAATTTTACTGGCATTTCCCTGGATTTATCAGGATATTTGAACACTGCAACAGCAGCAGCTATGGTTTGATCAGGAGATTACAATCAGGATTGCCTGTATGCTTTTTTAATCTGAGAAGGTAAACAGCATGATATATTACAGTATATCCTACCCCATTTCAGGTGGATAATTCTGAAACTGCATAGGAAGCAAGTATCCATCAGTGAGATTTTATAAATTTTATGAAAATCAGAAGAAACACCCTCAATAACTACGAAGATCATGAGAAACACTTTTCTGAGGGTGTGTCTTCTGCCCTTGGGTATAGTATATTCCCAAGGGGCATAGTATATCCCTTTGGAATATACTATACCCAAGGGCAGAAGTCCACCTGTTAAATTATTGGTTCTTGGATTAAAAAAACTTAACTATCTAGACTAAAAAATCAGATGATCTTCAGTCATCTTCCCCTTCCTGCCACAACCCCAGGACTACCTAGGACTAAAGCGAAACATTTTAGATTAGTGAAGTTTCTTCCTCAACAACAAGGACATCAGTTGTTGTGCGTGAGGCTTGCTGCTGGAACCCAGCTATGGCAGTGATTTCAGGCAAGAGCAGACAGCCATCCCACAGTATAATAATTTCTCATTACAGTTTTATGCATACAAGCTAACTACTTTAATTAGGTAAGTACGTGGAAATAATGGTGTGCAATTAAACACAATGCCTAATTACAGCTATATGACTAATAACTGTGATTCTGGATAAATATGATGTTTGGTGTAAATACTTAGACAACGTGAGAGAAACAAATTTCAGTCACTCATCTTACATATGGATTGAGTCCATAGTCCTGAATTTCATTTTCTAACTATTAATCTTAGTTATTTTACATTCTTTTGCATGTATAGAAGTGTATATATAGAGAGATTTTGCTGTTGAAATTAGTATTTTAAAGGCAGTGAGCTTCATCTGATCAAGAATCTTCTGAAACAGAATAACATTACCTTTTCTCCCTTTCTCAGAAAACAAAGGTGAACTATTTTGTTTCCCTGTGCAACAATTAGCAAAACACCACTTCATTTAAAAGTAGGGTATAATCATGGTCCTATTATAAATCATGGTCCTGAAAAAAATTTTAGCTCAGCCCTTTGTGGCTAACTACTTCCTTGACCATTTTCAGTTTTGGTGTACTGACTATTCAGTCCTAGAAATTAATTCTTAATTATTGCCATTATAAAAACAGATTTAAAAAGGAATGGTGATTGCACACCATCTGGAAATGTACTCAAGCTGTCAAAAGAATCTGTGGATAGTCCCAGTATACAGTATTCAAATTTCAGCAGGAAATCATACTTGGTCAAGCGGGAAGAATTCATTCAGATTCAAGCATTTTTTAAAGTGTATTTGGCATATCAAATAAAGTTCAAAGATACAGTTAAAGAATTTCAGTTTAAGGGATTTTAATAGGATGCATGTTAAATTTATACACGGCATACATTAGCAGACAAAAGAAATAAATTAATCAGTCCTGAATGAGCATTCATAAAATGCCAGAACTGTGACGAGTGCAGTACGGATATAAAAGAATAGGAGAGAAAGGAAAGAAAAGGAACGTTAAAAGAAAACAGAGAACAAAATAAAAAAATAAAAGAAAAATGAAAAAGCTGCCTTTCTCTTTATTTCCTAAGGTACTGATGATAAAGAAAACTCAGAGTATCACCAACTTCTCTGAGCAATTACAGACCATGGGAGCTCCCCTGCAAGCATCCAGCCCCTGCTGGTGCCCGCTGAGGCACCCTGGCCTCAGTGTATCCAGGCAACAGGGTCTGCAGAGACCCTTGGTGGGGACAGAGTTGGCTTTAAGCAGTCTTCCATGTCCAACAACCTGGCACAGCTTTATTAGCTCAGATAAAAACACAATTAAGCACATTTACTTGCTCGCTAGTGTACAGCGAGGAATGAGAAAATGAGGTTTGTCCTTGCTGCTGGTATTTGGTGCATGCAAGCTGTAAATAACAGGCAATCACACAGCCAGCCGTCCTGGAGAGGTGGAAAAATGGAAAAGGGAAAAAAATTCTAGTTAAGGGCATCATTAGAAGAGCACACTGTGTACAGAAGCCTTTTAGTAAGAAAAGATGTAAATATGTTAGAAGCTATGAAATCAAGCTATAAGAAAGAGGACAATGATTCATGCAGAAGTCATGGTGGGCTACAGGGCAGGGAAGCCAAAATGAGGTGGCCAAGACCTGGCTGGGCTCCTGAAACTTGAGCATCAGCAGGATTGCACTACTGTGAGACAAAGCAAGCAGCAACAATTATGCTGGTCCACCCTGCTGGATGCAATAGTGGCTAGAGAAGCAGATTTGTAAGTCATTACCCATTAAGTCTCCTTATTTCAATAAAATTGAGCTTTTAAGGAAAGAAAACAGTGATGAAAGATCATAAAATATCACCAGCTTATTCACAACAGTTGTATCTCTGCCACTCTCTATGTTGTGACACCTAAGCATTCATCTGAGTTTATTCAGCCATCCTAAAGAAACCCAGAAATAGATTTGTTTGGTTTAGCAGTACTTCATCAAATTGGATGAAAGTTGAAACCAGTTACAGCAAAATATATTCTAAATCTTCATTTTTAGGAAACAAGTACCAATCAATGATATTTTACAAATTTTATGAGAAACAGAAGAAACAACATCAATAACTTCAAAGATTACAAGGGTCACTGGAAATATGCTGTACTTTTTTTTTTTTTTCCCAATAATTTATTGATGTAACTAAAAGAAACATGAAATGCCAGAACAGAACTCTGTCAGTTCTCAAAAGTGCAAGAATTACTAGTAATCATTTAAATACCTTCTCATTTACTTATTAAAAATTTTCCAAAATAATAAGGCTGCCCAGCAAAGAAACAATAAAAAAGTTGATTATATATATTGTAATAATATATATATATAATTTCAGATAAAAGCAACAAATAGAAAGCTTATAATGGTCTGCTCTGAATAAAATACACGTCATAAAATAATGCAAGCCTATTAGCTTTGTAAACATTGCTTCTCAGGTGAAACAAGCTGGCTTTTTCCACGGCAGTGCTTTCTAAATCAAAGTATTTGTAACAGAATTTGTACTGAAATGCCAGGAAGCTGGAACAAGGCTCTGCTCAGTGCTACCGAGCAATAGGACAAGACCAGGAACAGATATCCAAGAATTCCACCTGAACATGAGGAAGAACTTCTTTACTGATGCACTGGAACAGGTTTCCCAGAGAGGGTGGGGAATCTCCCTTACTGGAAATGTCCAGGAACTCTCTGCACACAATGCAGTGCCATGTGCTGTGGGATGGTCCTGCCTGAGGAGGGAGGTTGGACCTGATAACCCATTGTGATCCCTTACAACCTTGCCCTTCCAGTGATTCTGTAGCAATGTGTGCCTGTGTTGTGCCAATATGGTGAGACAGTCATTATGAATTTCATTTCTCCTTAGATCATTATTATTTCATAAGGAAGAAGCAAATTTTTCTCAGGGGCATGTTTTTGTATAGTAGGTACTTTGAAAACCAGCACAAAGATTTTCCCTGCATCAGTGCCACAATCATTGCACACCCTCAGACTCTGTTAAAGGCTTTTCAAATTCACTCTAAGTCACAAAGGCACTACACAACCCTTTACAGCTGGGCAGTGACGTTCTTCCAACACCTTTTCCTTTAGAGGTCCCACAAGTGGGCATAAGCAAGAATTAGTTTCACAGGCATATTAAACAGAAGCAAAATTTCTTACAGGGTCAGATGGAGGAAGTCAGTCTCACCCGTCTCTCCTTGCTATTCTGTAAAATGGGAAGCTGTGAATTTCTAGAACAATGTGATAAACATGGAAAGAAATAAAAAGAGAGGCAGAGTCCACAGTGGAAAGGACTGTAGAGGCCAAAGTGGCCCATGACAAAAAGAGAAGAGCTGTAAAATGAGGAGCTCGAAGTCTTTGTAGAGAACCCTCCCCTGATGACCAGCAAACACCTCTGAGGCCACACAGCAAATAAATTCTGACAGCTGATGCCCACAGTCATAAATTCTGGTGTGCCATATCAGGCAGTGCACATTGTGCAGTGTATGTGAAGAAATTTGTCTTAGTGGTTACCTGAACAGAGGAGTGGTGCAGCCACACCTGGGAAGGAAATATTTGCCACCTCAATCTACAACATAAAATAAAAGGTGGCTTACTTTAGCCATAGGCTCTCTGTGCTTAAATTCACTTCTGCAAGACAATAGGCAAAGCAGTCGCTTAACCTGACATGCTATTGTTTAGCTAATTTCATAAACCACAGTGAATCCTTGATCATGATGATAAACACCAAAGAAACCCCATGAGGGAAATTAATAATTCTGTATAAAGTGCTGCAATTCGATGGTGTGTAAAAAAATACAGCACCACTACTTAATGAGGAGCATAATGAAGAATCATTTAGTAGTTCCCCATTTAGTAAATGCTCTCTCCCCTGAGCAGTGGTGAGTGCTAAGGTTTCATAGAGAGGTTTATAGTAAATTATTATGTAATTAATGGCCACAGCAATGAATAACAAAAATGACATGGCAAGAAAAATTAATGGTGACTTTAATTATGGCTTCTTTCTGACTTTAATGTTTGACTTCAAAACCTGAAGGTTCCTGTTGTAGGACTTTACATGTAAATACTAAATCAATTATTTGAAATATTTGGCCTACACTAAGAACAAGACCAAAGAACATACACATATTTTGGAATAATGTACATATTTGTAGCATACTTGTACTGTATTCAGGTTTAAACAGCAGAGAGAGAAAATTACCAAGAACTCAGCTGAGCTTAAGAAGAAAAATTATGCTTTAAGGATTGTACTTACCATCATACACTCTTCAGTCAGTAAATAACTTTTAAAGGTTTTTGTTATTTTTTTTTCTTTAGAGAAAACTTTAAGATGGCATAACCATGTATTGAATAAAAATATTTAATAGCTATATGTTTTTTTCTTAGATATCCCCACTGGGCCCAGAAATGAAGTTTGCGTAAAGAGCATACACCAGCCCTTCTTCTGTAATTTATGGACCCTCAATGTGTTTCAGTTGGATGGGAAAGCCCAGTGGTGAAAACAGACCAGGGGCATGGGTTAATACAACCTAAGAGCATAGGCAGACTGTGAGAAAAATATTACATTTCAGGTACGTGAAAGCAGAGACCTGGGTGAGTACCTACTGCTTTTGTGTGCCATAAACAACACAGTATTTGGGGTTTTTTAAGAATCACAAGTTTTTTGTTTGACTTGGTTTAGTTGTGTTTTTCCCCTCTGCAATAAAACTCCCTGTGCATGTGTTGATCAGAAAAGTAGATGGCCCATCAATTGTGCTGACAGGGTTACTGCTTCTTACAGTTCTTCCCATTAGCTTTTCTCAGAGTCCTGTGGGAACGCCCATATAAGACCTGGTGTTACCAAATGTTTTCAGCAAAAAACTTTAGAATAGCTTACTTCAGACTGTCTTAAATACAGTATTTAACAAGATCACAGCACTTTGTGACTGAAATTTCTTTGATTATGAGTTATGTACATTAAAATAAAATTCACTGGTTTACATTAGTTCCCACTTTCCTTATTGTCCTTTGGTTTAGAAGTAAAGACAAACAACAAAATTTAAAAACTAAACTGCATTTCATTCTCTTTCTTACTTAAATTGAATATTGCTGATTTTCTTCTCATTCTTGTATTTGATAGCCCAATATATAGAACATTTAAATAAAATTTAAGGGTTTTGGGGGGGATATTTTTGATTGGTACAATTCCTCTCTGAATCCAAATTTTTGAGCTCACTATACAAATTGTAATAAATATCCCTGAAGAACATCTAAAGATGCAATAACCTGTTTAGCTTTGTATTTGCCTTTCAAGTACCATGAAGAGGAACTCCCAAGTCTCCTCTCCAGGAACAAAAAACCTAAAACCTTCTTTATTGTGCAGGTTACCTCACTTCTTTATTAATACATTTAAAAATTTAAATATTCTGGGTATTTTTACTCATTTGATTTTAGACATTCATCTGCAAACTTGAACACTATATATCCCTGCTATCTGAGCTGCTGTTAGGACTAGACAGATCTATAACTTCACTCAGGATTTATGGAGGGAATAAGACAAAGAGACACCAGTAAATTACCAAATGCAAGTGTCCATTGAAATGAAACTGAATAACCTGACAAAAGGAAGAACATTTCCTTGTTAAAAAAGTCTTTTTCACCAAGCAACAGTCTCAAATGAAAACTCTTCATATGACAGTTGTCACTCCAGAATCATCTATCAAAAACATCCATCTTTGATACATGAGAAGACTCTGTCTTCATCAAGCAGATATATCTATCCTGTTTCTTTTTTTTCCCCAATAAATAATACATTTGGTCTAAAATGGATCATTTTACCCTTAAAGATAGGAGGATAATTAATCAGCTGGTAGTAGATTTTTTTGAGCAATTTTACATTTTATAGATCTAGAAATATATGAAGAGGAAATACATCAACAGGGTGAACTCGAATCTATTCAGTCATAACACATTCACACCCAAATTTGTATTCTTATTCACTGACAGTTACAGACATTGACACAAACTGACCTGATGTTAGCAACCAGACAGAAAACTTCAGAAAAATGAAATCCCAGACCAGTAGAGAGAAAGCAAAGCAAGGTCTCCCTTCTCCATCTGCTGGTAGAAGAATCATGGAGAAGACCACTAATGGAGATGTTGGATCATGAAATCTGCAGGAAAAACAACTTATTATGGCATTGTACACCAACCTTAATACCATACTTAAAAGCTAGCTTTTAGATACATCAGACTGATTTTATTTCTAGATATTCACGCGCTGTTCTAGGTTATTCTTTTTGAGATTATCTAAAGGTTTGGAGAAATGAACATTACTTTCAGGCAGCCAAGGCTATGACCATTCAAGGACTTTGCACTCTGTGAGGTGGGTGTTATGGCTTACCCTCATTTGTTCTTCCCCAACCCTCCAAGGGCAGCAAAATTGCCAGGACTCTTTCTTGTTTCTTCTGATTAATTTATGAAGTTCTTCCATTATAGTTACCAGCCAAACACTTAAATACTATAAATTACTTTCATTACCCAGTATTCCTCAATTTTTTCTATTTTCCACTCCCCAAGGAAAAGGTTTCTGATGCAAAGGAGTTTTGTCTACCTTGCCCCCACCATGTCTTTTTACTCCCATGAAACAATAGCTAATTTTCCTCCATGAATTAAAACCTTCAGTTCACACCTGTCACTATGGAGCCACTTGATTAATGCTTAACAACTTAAGCTGCTCCAGTTTGGAAGAGTTTTCTAGGTCTAAATATGCCATAGAAATCCCCTGCCAATTTCCTGTGTGCTAAATATTGCATGTTGTTACAAACCTGTACTGAATATCAGGTGCATTAGTCTATTTGCTGTGCACCTCAACACCACTCTCATAAAAACCTTTTAAATTTACTAAAACCCCCCAATAATTTGAAGACTATTAAGAGTTTTATTTTTCATCTTCACTAAGAACTTCTTTCTGAACACTGGAATAGCAAATTACACGTGGACACAGAACTGGAAAACTAAAAATAAAAGTCCTAAAAATAATATTTCTTTTGGAATAACAACTTCAATGTGAAATAATATTCTAATCTCATATATTCCATGGCATGTATTCAGGAAAATTTGACATTTTAATATTTTGGTGGTGGAGCTCTTAGAAATGCCTGAAATGGATATATTTAATGTGGAGGAGTAGGAAATACTGCGAGTAGCGCAGCCACTCTTCCATTAACAACAGTGAATTTTCTCTGTTTTAATTTTTCATTTTTGATGCACAACCCCTTTAGAATTTGTTCCTAATAAGATTTCATATCTCTGCAACCTGCAATAATAATTTGTTTGTTTAGGTATGTACTCAAAACCCATTAAAACATTTCATTTCTGACAAAAGATCCAACATTAAGGAGTCACTCAGGCTTAGAAATTTCTTAAACTGGGACAGATTTATTTTCAGGATTTATTGGGAGATTTACTGTCCTTTGCAAGCAGGACTGTGATATGTTTTCAGGATAAAAATATGAACCAAAAAATGGACAGACAGTACATCAGCAGAAGAATGCAAAATTCTGCCTCTAGCTGTACAAGTACCTAAGAATTACCCAAATTTGGCCGTTACTAAAACATGAAACAAAATAAATCAAACCCACAAAAAACCCCAACAAAAACAAAAACACAAAACCAAAAAAAACCCCACACAACCACCACCAAAAAACACAGAAACAAGAGAAAAATCCCAAAAAAACAAAACAAACCAACTAACCAAACAACAACAAAAAAAACCAACCAGAAAAAGCCCCTCAAACCAAATAAAGGTAAAAGCAAAACACGCACACACACACTCCCAGCCACTCACCCACAAATAAAACCCCCTCAGATTAATCTTTATTTAAGAACATTCATAATAAGGTCCCTTTTTTGAAAATATTCTTCCTGATTTGTGTAATATTAGTTTCTAGGTTTACTCCAAAGTTAATATCTGGAATGAACTCGGCTAGTGCCTCACCCAACTATTTAAAATTTCATTGTTCATTAAAACTACTGTGAGAAATCTGAGGAAGCAATTTTTGAGCACAGAGAATAGACATTGCTAGGTGAGAAAAGAAAAACTGATGAGTTTAGACAAAGTAGGTGTTTTTTACATTATGTACTGCCAAAATTTGTAACTTCCCAGAAGGGGAGAGAACGACTGATAAATAAAACTATTGCCTTCTTTCCAAACATATCCACTCCTAAAGGATCCCTGCCTGGAGCCCTACGCAGCTGAGCTTGTTTATTAATGCAATCTTTGTATGACAAATTAGGTCAGCTGCATAAATTATTGAACAGCCTCACATTACCTGAAGTGATAAGACTTTGCAATAAGCAGATGAAAAATGTTGTTTTTTCCTTTTTCCCAAGGTGTTTAAGATTTTTGCACCTTTCCTGGTAAGTGGCTAACATTTGTATTCACCTCACAGAACTTGTATGATGACATGTATAAAATATCCTGAATTTCCGTCTGAAACCAACTAAACTGTCCCACAGTTTATCAGCATTATAGCTGAAATAATTCTTATTGATGTCTGCCTTGCCTTTTCTATGGTTGCTGTATAGCAAGAGAAATTGTAGTGCCCCTATTATCAAATTACCATCACTATTCTTTTTCACTTAAAAAACCCCAAACATCAATTCAGCGATCTGGAGCAAAGTCTTAGGCACATCTTATGACATTTATACTGCAAATAAGACCACAAGTTAGTGGTTAAATGCATGGGACTTCCCACATGGGTTTGCTTTTTTAAAAGAAAAACTTCTGTTTCAGTTCCTTGAATATCAATACTGACAGTCATAATTTTAAATAGCAGCTTTCTCTTTCAATCCCCCTCTTAGAGAAAGGGCATAAAGATACCAATATCTTAAAACTTGTTTAATAGATAACTGACCTGTAAGTAACTCCCCTTCTCTTCTCCAGAAGAGAAAATAATGGCAGTAAAACTGGAATGGCACACTGACATCATGATAAAGGTGTTTTGTGACACCTTTTTTTGTGGCAATGTCTAATAGATCATGTACAAGTATTTGATTGGTAGCACCTTGCAAAGAAAACAAAAGGAATTTGAGAGCTTTATAACTCACCTGCAACAGAGACTGGAAATATCCTGCAACCAGTGCAAGAACAAATTCACTGCAGCTGGCAGGGAACAATGAAAATAAAGAAAATTTAAGCAAAAATTAAGCTCAACACAAGCACACAGGCAGGGAAGAGCATCAAGTGTCTCTGCTTACTTGACTGGCTGACCCATTCTTGACCAGTGCTCTTCCTGTCACCAGCACAACAGGGTTCACAATCATTTTCTGGCAAAGGGCAAAACCACAAAGAACTCCAAATCCCAAACCTAAGAAGAAGAAAAAAAGCCAGTTAAGAGACATTTGCATGCAGGTAAGACATTTTGGCAGCAGGCTCTCATCAGTAACAAATACTCAGTGTTCTGAGGAGTCCTCTTAAAATTGATCTCACTGGGCAGGGGTACACTCAAACCTGAGGGGGCAAACCCTGCAGGTAAGTGTGAAAAGGAGGCATAGAAAACCATCAAAGCAAAACAAAGAAGTGATCTTTCCATGTGTAAGTGATCTTTCCATCTGATCTCTGCATAAAACAATTCCCTCCTCCCCCAGGAATGAGCACTCAAAACCAACTTAAACATTTGGGTGATGAATAATGAGCATAATTTGCTTTATACCTATTTCAAGCAGACTGTTCAAACTACTACCCAATGGACCTCTGTTGGGAAGTTGTTCACAACTGGGAAGGTTCCATAGTTCCACAGCTGATTTCTCAATGTATGCCACTTTGTAAACCAAAAGAGCATTTAGAATATCAAATACAGGCTGAAAACACTATTTCAAATAGTTACTCTTGATCTCCAGCTCCCTTGTAATTGTAGATGTGGATCTGTGATCACAGGACAACAAAGTAGAAGTGTGATGTTTTCTGGTGTTTCAGGAGTGACATTTCAGTGACATTGGGCCAAGTTTGACCAGATTCTCTTTGTACATTGGGAAATCTATGCAAAACAATGTTGTCCCATGTTGCTGTTTCTCTCTGATGAGCTTGGAGCTCATGAAAAATCACCTCATGAAAAATTCACTAATGAAAACTGCAGTTTCCAAGAGGCATTCAGGAAAAATAAACCAGGCAGGTCTGTATTGTGTTTCTATGCAAGAGAAAATACTTCGAACAAGTCAGTCAAACTAAAACAAGCTCTTCCACTTTTTAAAAAGCTAAGTAACAGATTCACTACTTAGAATAAATTCAAGACAATGAGATCGGAAGAAACAGGTTCTCCTAGAGGTAGAGCCTCACTCAATCACTTCTAACTACCACTCCTATCAGGAATATGTTCTCAGGTACTCATGCATTGCACACAGCAACTTTAAAAGAAAATACCATGCTTGAATTTGTGTTACCACAGAATGCAAAGTTTGAGTCCCTGAAAAATGGTACAGCTTCACTGTTTCCATCCTATTCATTCTATTTTTTAGAAATCTCTCATCCCTCATCCATGTGCTGCGATAGTCATGCACCCAAAATCTCAGAGAAAGAACTTCTGTTCTATTCTAAGCTAATAGCCAAGACTACACTGATTTCAATTGTTAAATCAATGCTCCTATTGCACAAAAAGAAAATGTATTAAAATTTGTCTGAAATTACAAATCATAACTTCATTTTGTGAGGTAAACTTGTAATTGTCTTCCTCTTTTTTTGAGGTGCTTTAAATGTAAAGGCATGAATATCTTTCATTTTTGTTTTTACTACAGAATAACTTGTCACAGATGTTTGACATCCATTTTGATCTGATATGCCAATCCACCTTTCAAATTCATATGGAAAACAAAAACAAAAATGCCCTAAACTGTACAGATAACTCTTTTTAAGAATGGTTGTATGATTTTTAACTTTGCTTTGTTTATAATTAGTTTTAACAGGTTTTTAGTGTTTAGTATTAACAGTGTTCATAGGAACATAAAGCATTTTCATTCAGAACTAGCTCATTTCTTCAACTTGGATAATAATTTAATGCAGATTATCATGTGTATCTTATGTTTTGGGCTTTTTCTCTACACTTTCTCCCACCATTTTTTAAAACAAACAAAGCAGTAAACATTAAACCAGGTTTACCAGAGATATACAAGAAATAGTCCCCTTCACCTCTCCCCTACACATAAAATTCAGAAAATATGCTCTTTCAGTTCAGGGCTCAAAGCAGATTTCTCCACAATTGCCATTCCCTTCAAGGTCCAAACATTTTATTCTTCCTTTGGTCACCTCAGTAAATCCCAAATATCATCAATCCTTCATACGACCAAGATGGCAAGAAGACGTAAAAATTGGAGGACTCCACTGAGCTTTTAAATTTATATCAGAATGAAGCATTGACAAAAAGACCTCCCATCATGGTTTTTTAAGTTTGGGGGTTTTTTTTGTAATGTCATTAAATTCTCTGGATTTGAAGTAAAATAAAAGCTCCCCTGTTTGATAGCAATTATTCCAATTTGTCATTTATTCAAGTCAACAAACAGAATTATCTTAACTCCTCCACCAATTTAAAGCTCAGATTTTAAATATAACCAGGCTTAAATAGATATATCAGCATTTGGGAATCTTTGGGGATTTTTTGTTTCATACAATCGGAATTTGATGCCATCCTCAAAGTGAAGCTGGCTTTTCCTTAACAAAAAGGTTGTACTTGATGATCTTAAAGGTCTTTTCCAACATTAACAATTCTGTGGTTCTATGATTAACATAAGTCAATGCTATTTATATGAGCTAATTATAAAGTCTGACCTTCAGGCTTCTACTTGGCTGTAGTATTCACTATACAACACTGTCTGTACATAGGAGAGAAGAAGAAGATACATGCAACTTTCTTGTTAATGTGTAATTAGCCAGGAGCACCAGGAGAGGCTGGAAATTTTACTGGAGCTAAACAGAGCTGAGGGAATGGGCCTGATTGTTTTAGACAATCTCACTGGGCTTGGAAAATATTGCTGTGCATTTATTGCAAAACTAAGAATAAAACCTCCAGTAGCTCTGGTACAACAAACTGATCAACACGGACATCAATAATGCACAACCCTCCCGGGGTGCATGGGGCTTTGGGTGAGCAGAAGATTTGGGGAGGAAGACTCTGTCTGTACAACATGCACCCATAATTGTGGTTTGAGGTTAAGGATGACTTTCCTTCTAACATTCCCCTCCCAGCAAATCTGAAATTTATACAATTGCTGACATGCCCTGTAGCAAAGTAAAGCTAAATCAGTGGCTAAAGCAGAGCAAAACATTACAATATTGTTTAGTGCATTTCAGTACTAGCCGCTTTGTTTTGTTTTTGTTTGGTTTTTTTTGTGACATAACATATTATAAAATAAAATAGTTGAGCACAATACTAAAGAACCGCAGAGGAGAAAAAAAAGAAAAACATGAACACACTCCAAAACCAAAAATCTCCATCAGTAAGATGGCGATTCACTTCTCACTAAGAAGAACTTGATCAAAACTACCCTTACAGCTCCTGTACCTGCCCATTCCCCATCCTGCTGGCTGATAGTGCTTCCAGCAGTTCATTAGCATAACATGGAGTTAATCAATGCTGCTTCAGAAGGAAAATGCCACCTAATGAATCCCCAGTGCCCCTTTTCTGTGCACCAGGTGCTTTTGCTGCAGGTGCACCAGCCTGGAACAGATCAAGACTACCTGTTTAATTTGTGGAGTCCGACATGCCCCAAGCTGTGCTGTGTTAGGAATGATGAATTCAGGTGCAGTAATGAGCCATGTACCCTCCTTCTTTGAAGACATCCTGGTGCCAAGTTAAGCTCTAGGACTGGTGATATGTGAATGGCACTCCAAGTAGCTCTACTTTCAAATTTGTTACTACAGAAAACGAATAAACTTGAAAATCTACTTCTGGATGAGCTGAGGTGATTATCCTTGTGACTCCTTGTTTATGGTTATGGTACGGACATTGCCATTACTGGCAGATTTATTTCTGAACCAGTATTACAGCCTGACACTATGGAGCAAGGCTTACAAGTATATCTCAGTTAAACCACAGCAGATTTGCAGAAAAAATCAGTTTAAATTAAAGCAGGAAAAAAAAAAAAAGAGAAACCGAAAACCACCTTGTAAAATCCCTAAAGAGCTTCATCTATTTTTCTCTTTTTTTGCTGATTTTAATGTCAAGATTTCTCTAAACTTTTCAGCCATCCTCAAATCCAGGGCTTTATCCCCTGCTGGAACAATACAAAGAGCATTTGGTTTGTTATGTGCAGTGCTGGGCACACCTGGAGGGTGGTGAAGGCTGACTACACACCGACAAAGGCACACGCCTTGCATCCTCAGAGGACCTGACCAAATTCTTCACTGAGGCAAAGCAAATGAGCTGTAGGGAAGCCTGCAGCAAATTTATGTCGCTCATTAGGGTGTTCTTAAAAAAAAAATATTTTAAAGTCAGAGTAGCAAGAACCTTGTTCTAGCTTGCTACTTCCAAATGATGTCTATATTTAAAAGGTTTAGTTTGTGGCTTTGAAAGCTTAAAACATAAGCTCTTAAAATAAAAGCGTTAAGGTCAGAAACAGCTGATTTTCACAGGAGCAACACTGCTTCACTAAAACTTTGGAGGAACAGAGTGAGAAGCCATATTTTAGCATTCTTATAAACACCAATTCTTTTCTATTTTTACTGTCACTCAAATATAGCACCTCTAGTAAACTGGGAGGAAGAACAACATCTCTATAACAGTATGGTTACAGCTAATACACAACAGTATTATAGCCTTGTGTTACTGCTTATCTCAAGCACTTTAAGGAACAAATCCATTATTAAACTTATTTTATTGTGATCGTTGTTTCCTCAACATAAATATGCACTACCTAAAATTCAAGGTAACATTTCAATTGCCTATTTGGGAGGCTTTAGAAATCTATTTTAAATGTCATTGAGACAGTCACACTGTTTTGTAGGTCCTCAGTATTTTGTTCCTTTTAGACTTTCTCATTTTCTATTCCTTCTGTAGAAGGCTACATACTGATTTGTTTCTTTCACCTTATTGTGGAGCCTTCTCGCTTCCCTTCTGGGATCCCTCTCAATAGAGAAACCAGCACGATTTCGTAATTTCTGCTGAATTTTCTTCCACTCTCATTTTCTATTTAACATAACAAGGTATAACTTTAGAATAAAACAAGTAACTGAGCCCCAGATGAAGAGTTAGTACTGCAATAGTTCATGAAAAAATTACATCTATTGCTATAAATGCAATATATTTTCACACTTGAGAGGGGAATTTTTCTCTGAAGTAAATGTTATTATGATTTAAATTAAATTTTAAAAAACCAATAAAACCAAATCTGTATAATAGTTAGCAAATGTGTAATAAAACCTCATCATAGAGTTCTAGATAACTCACATTCTCGTGAATGACAGAATGGTTACATGAGGTTTAAAAAACAAAAAAAGTAGATAAAAGTTTTCCACAAAGGTAGATGACATCAGTAAAAAGCTGATATTAGGTATATCCTAGAGAAATTTTACTTAAACAAGGAGAGCTGAATGATACATCCCCAAAAAATCCACAGTACATCATCAGAAGGAACTCGTAGAACCATTTGAAGAAAATATAGATTTCTTCTGTCTGTCTCATATGAGTAAAAGAAAACTTGTTTAGAAAACAGCTACGTGACTTATTAGGGAAAAGTTAAGGTCAAAAAATTTCAAATCCCTGGACCTGAATCTCTTGGCACCCAGCCAGTGCTTCAGACAACAGAAAGGAAGCTCCTGTTCTGTTATTACTTTTGTGGTAAACAGAATATTCCAGGTAACTAGAAAACTTGGCAGCCTGACATAAACCACAGATAAATCCAACACAGGAGGAATAAAGATATAAAAAATATTGACACACTTTTAAGGAGTGATATTATAATTAATGCCAATCAGCATGAATAAATGAAATGTAGGTCTTAGGAAAGGAAAATGGGGTAGTTTTTGGTGAGTTTACAAGATTTGTTGGTTGGTTTTTTTTTTTTTTGGTTTATGGAATACTGATGCAATGCTGTCAGATTCTGAGACATTTAACTTGTCACGTCATATTTTCAGTCATACAACAGAATATTGGAATTCTATTTCACAAGTTAGGTAGATTAAAAACAGGTAAACACTGAGGTTTAATACATAACTAACAGAGAATGGAAAATCCATGGATTTGCACAGCCCTTTTCTAAATATTTTTTGCAAATAACTTGGGGCTGGGGGATGTCTAAATCAAAACATTTCTCAAATGATATAAAGACTGAGAGGAATCTGGAAAGTTATATTGTAATTACTGAAATATTTTAACATTCATACCCTGATAAATCTCCTTTAAAAAGCCCAATTGTAGTCTTCCTGCTATCTTTGTATCAGTTACAAGTGAAAAAAACCCCAAACACAATATTACTGATTTTCCTTTCAACTCTCCAAGCTAAAGAGTTTTTGTGTATTTGATCATATCTCATGTGAGCCTTCTCTTCAACTTTAACTTTTTATTTTATAAAGTGTTTACACAAAACCAGAAGTTAGAGATACCTGAAAAGTTTGCAACAACAATTTTCTTGAAAAAAAACAAACAAAAAAACCCAAACAAAACAAAACAAAAAACAAAACAAAAAACAAAAAAACCAAACAAAAAAAAACAAAACAAAAAAACAAAACCAAAACCATAATGGTGGTTTAGTGACGGTTTTAAGAAGTGGAATTAAAGAGTTTTTTCTAAATGTGTGAGTATATTAATGTGCGAGTTCTTGGAAGATGTCAATTAGGCATGCACAGAACACCTCTGGTCTTTCTTCCATTGGTGGCCACATGAAAACCTCAAAGATTAAGTTCTTACAAAGTGATTAAGAGGAGAAAAACCCCAAACTTATGCTGAAGGAAGTGGAAAGGGAAAAGAAGAGGATTATTCAAGACTGAGAGCTCACATCAGCTCCTCATGCTTGTGGGCTGGTTCCTGGGGAGACTGAGCTGTGCAAGGTGGGAGCAGGAGACAAAAAGGGCAGATACTGAAACAAGAGAATTCAAACATGAGATGATGATTTTCCTCCAAGCAGGATGGGTGGGCAATGGCCCAGGCTGCCCAGAGAGGCTGTGCCATCTCAGTGCTCAGAGCTTTAAAACCCAGCCAGAAAAGGTCCTGAACGACCTTGTCTGGCTTTGTGTCTCTCCTCGCCTTGAGCAAGGATTTGCTCTCAATATCTCAAAACTCAAGATCTCTCAGGTTCAAACCTTAGTTGTTCTCTGGGGCAAGAAATACATGACAAGAAACTCAGAAACAAACAAAGCAAACAAAACTTAGATGCTCTGTTTATGTGTATTCTGTGAAAAGAGAGGGAACGATCAGAAAGAATGTGCACTTACATTTGGACAATGGTGAAAATCACCAAGTTAGCAAACAGAATGTTTTGCTTGCATAACCTAGCAGCCTTAAAATTGCCATAGTTCAGTGATAATCAAGAAATTGATTTTTAGTTCTGTGGGAACAGACGCAGGCTGAGAACAGTCTGTTTCAAAGCAGAACACCAAAAGGGCCCTTCCCCCGACACTCCCTGTGAAGCGAATTTTAAGGAAGAGGGAGCATAGCAGACGATCAAAAAACGCTTTTTTTCTACATAAACTTTTCATTTTGACATACATGCATATTTAATATAATACAGAAATCTGCCTGTGATGCTTATTTTTAAAATGTCATTGAAGCTGACGCGAGGCTTATTTTGTCCTCTTTTCCGCAGAGAGATTCTCGCCAGGATGAAAAACTGGCAGTGAACAAATGTGGACCGTGCCTCAGAGAGCTGTGCAAGCCCTGCAGCAGCTGCACTGGGAGGCAGGCACTCAAAGGCGGGCGCCCCATGCAAGCAAGTGAAGCAGAAAACAGCAAACATCCAGCAGAAACACCACAGCTGTAACTAAAACACGCAATTCCCTTTTCCCTCAAGTTGCAGTGGAGGCAAACACGAGTGTGAAGAGTGGACGGGCGGGCTGTGTGATGCCTGGTGTCACAGATACAGCCTGAAACACTCACTCAGCACAGTGGTGCTGCTCTGCTCCGGGCTGTGACAACAGGGATGAGCCAAGGGGCTGCGCAGCCAGCCGGGCACTGGGGACGTGTCACTGCTCCTCACACGGGCATCTCTGAATGCAACTTGCATGTTCCACCAGGAGGACAAAAGTGACGTGTATTGATCTGACACAGGCTCTTCTGGAACTGAGAAGTTTAGGCACTGTTGTGTTCCCAGATTTTTTTAGTATCATTTAATTCCCCTTGTTTTCTAAGGCCCACCTGCGTTCTTCTATAAACTTTTAAATTTTATCCCTAACTCTATTTACATACAAATGAAATTTAGTGCTGATGAATTCCCAAAGTGTTCTGGTAATCCATTTATAAAAGACAATTTCTATAGAATTTTTCTCTACCTTCACCTTCTATTACCATCTTTCCTTCCCACCTTACCTACATATATGTCAAAAACAGATTCTCCTAAGGAAAGTAAAATCAGGATAAAGACAGATCACTTGTTATCAAAGTTATGTAGAGGAAAACAAGTTACTCAGTATTTATTACCAAGAAAAAGAATCTGTTTATCACCAGCCCAAATTACCTGTACCCTGAGAATCTAACAGTAGAACAAATGGAGAAACTGCATAAGAAACACTGGAATCCCAGTGCTGGTAGATTGAAGGAATTAAAATAAAACTCAAAATAATGAATGTCTGATGCAGAGAGCAACAAATGAGAGCAAAAGAGCTGCAGAATTATGTCCCATGTGACTCCAAGACCCAAACAGAGACTCTGTTGTCAATGTCTTTTTCACACAGCTCCAGTCAGGTGGCCTTTTAGCTTTTGCATACCTAAATAACACCAAATGGAAGAAATAACTCTTTCCAATAGTGACTAGTTTTCAGATCACTGGCAGGCATTTCTGAATTTGTATTATTCTCTGATTCCTTGCTCTCAACCAAACTAAGTTCTCATTTAAATCAAAATAAAAGGAATATATATCATACCCCTAAAACAAACCACAAACCAAAATGGTGGGGAGACATCACACAGACATGGGAGTCTGATAAAAATTAAAACTTCTTTAAAAGTCAGGTTTGAATTGTCCTAGATATAAATTTTGTCTTATAATCACCTAAGCCTGGAATAAAATACTTTTGAAATACTTTTGTTAGCATTTTTGACACTTGCAATAAGAAAACAGAAAGCAGATGACCCAGAAGTCAACAATGGTCTGCTTCCTCCTTTAAACTCATCATTACTTTATCACTTAAGATCACATTGCTTTTAACTCCTTAATTTTTATCACTAACATTAAAAGAAGCAGAAGTTCAAACGTCAACTTTGAAAGTTTCATTCTTAGTTGGAGGAAACCTGTGCTATGAAGTTTAATGCTAAAATTTCAACCGTAAGGAGATTTCAATTATAAGAATAATGTTTCATTGCTAATGGACAAAAATTCTGTAAGATGGTTGGAGAGCTTCTTTGGGTTTTGGTCATTTTTTGAGGGGGATGAGATGTTTAGGGGTTTTTTGTTTGTTTTTTCATTGTTCTTATGCCTAAAAGTAGAAGTTACACATCAAGAAGCCTTATCAAGGAGAACATTTCAGCCACAAGTGAAATTAATTGTGCAATAGGGCTGGTAGGGCAAGGCTCCATTTAAAGTAATTATAACTCCAATAAGAAATCAAAGAGAATTCATGTCAGGATTTCATTTGTATTAGGTAGCTTTTGTAAAGGTCTTTAGATCCCATTTTAAGTTTTAATTTGTAGAGCAGAATTTCAGCCCATTTGTGCAATATTTATATGTTAAAACCCCTATAAACAATAAACAAAATCCCTACACCTATGCAAATGAATCATGAAAGGAAACCTGTTCCTATTTTTGTTCTCAACCTTTTTGATTACTCCCCACCTCCTGCAGTGCTCAGGATAAAATGCTTAGAGAGAAGACCTGTGAGACTCTTAAATCACTCCATCCTCGGGAAGATTCACCAAATCTATTTAGTCAGTCAAGGTGATTATTACAATCCTCCCGTGCCCTCCTGGTGCACCTACTGCAACAAAAGGGGTTTTGCAGCCCTGCAGATACAGAAGCCTTAAATAGGATTACTTATTTCTGCCAAGCTTACCCTTCTTCCAATTAATCTTCTCCCATTTTTTTCCCCACTCTGACATTTTTCTACCTGCAACCACCTGTTTCATCACTTCAGTAGCCAGCAGTTTTTAATATCTTGAAAATAATATTACTTTCACATACAGATCAACAGTCAAATTCAACCAGCACATTTATTTACCTTGAAGAACTGCCAGATACTGCTTAAGCTCACCTTACAACCTGATTTTTTTGCCAGAGAGAAAGCAGGGAACACAGGTAATGGATGTGCCTTTAGTTGGTAAGATAAGTTGTTTATAAAACCACACAATGAGCTTTCAAATTACCTCCTTTTGGTATCTAGGATAGAAAGAACACTGAGCTAAAAGATAATTCCTCTGCCATAATGTTAATAGAGATAACTGTTAACTGATTTTTGGTTGTGTGCCTCAATTTCTTCAGTTCTGCTCAAAGGTATCAAGGGATATTTGCTGCTGCACATTGGATAAAGTTGATTACTTAGCAATGTTTTCTTAATTATGCTTTGTTCTTTCCTTATGCTATTTTTCCATTAATAAGTATTAGATATTCTGTCTCTGAAGTCCTGTTTTAATCTAGATTAGTCCTCAGTCCAAATCAAAATTATTTGCAGCACTACAGCCAGAACAAGCAATTCTGGTTTCATATTGTCCATCCCCATATATCTAACAGCATGGTAATCTAAATGTAAAAGCTTACTAAGTGTGGCTACAATTTAATAAAACCTTTCCTACCCTATTTTTAGGCAGTTTTTAATTCTACCAAACAAACTATTTAATCCATCTGTTTTGGTGGATGTGTTAGAATTTTCTTTACTGGAGAAGTTCAACTAAAATAAGCCCCTCTATCCAAGAGTGAGTGACAAGATCAAAGCAATATCTTATGTATTTTGAAGGTAAAATATGTAAGTTTATTGCCTCCTGTATCCTTCAGAATTTTCAGCTTGGTACAGTAACTGATTTCAAATAAGAACCTAATTTTTTCTAGGGTTGGAAAAGAAGCTGTCATTGTTGTTACCAAATAGATGGGCATTTACAATTCTTTTTTATTGTTCACATACCTTTTACTGAATTTTAACCTGTGATTAATTTATATTGGGTGACCTGTGTCTTTTCACAGGAATTTCACTTTAGCATCTTCAAATGAAGTAGCTCCACTGACAAGATCCAGTCCACGTAAAAGAAATCTAATAGAAAGTACAAAATTGCAAGTGGAGCTACAAGCACCACAAAGGTCTGAAAAGTGAAAGGAAAACAGCAACGCTAATCTGCTCTAGAGATGAAGTATGTTAGAACCTCAGAATTTCAGCACATACTTCAAAGGCTACTGTCTCAGAGTAATACAGAGCTGCTTTCCTCATACTGTAAAAGTACAGAATTAATTTATTTTGAAACTTTGATGCCTTTTTTTAAGCTGAGAAACCAGACATTTCTATTTTATTATTTTTTTAAATCTCTCATTCATACTTAAAACCTTACTCACCAATTGAGGTAATAATTCTCCATTGTTTTAAATAACATGCCATCTTCCTTGTCTTTAATCTACTGCCTGTATCCTTCACAGACTCTTCCTTCTCTAATACAATGTGTTTATGTCCTCCTCAGGAATAAATATATTGGAGTGTAGCAGCAGGCTGTGGAAACATTCAACTTCTACAACCACATAAATCTCTTTTAAAATAGAGATGCCTATGGTTTTGTTTATTTATTTAAGAAACAGAGCTATAGACTACTTGTATTTATTGTAAGAATGATTCTTATATTGACAGAGAGAATAAAAGCAATTATGTCACACAGACAACATAACTTCAATATTGTATTCAAAAATTCTTTTCAAATTATTAAAAAAAATTGTATTACCTCTTTCCCACATATTTTCTGTATTTAGTAAGCAAACGGCCAACAGAAAAATTTACTGCTGTATATGGTACAAAATAGTGATAGAATAATGCCTTAAACTTTTGGGTTTGTCTTTTTGAGTTTTTTTTTTCCAGATTTTAAAACATAGAATTGGACAATTATCTTGCATTTCTGTAAACATGAACATGGCCCAAGGAGTGGGAAGCCAAGGAACACAGTGACAGACAAATGGACTGACCCATGCTGAGAAAGGAAATAAGTGACAATCTGCTGGGAAAACAAAAACAAAAAAACCCCACCAAAACCAAACCAAACCCACAAAAAAATACCCAAAAACAAACAAACAAACCCCACAAACTCCCCAAAAGCCTGTGCCATTCCAAAGTACACCAGGGTTCCAAGTGACTTTTCATTGGGATTATGTGCTCTGCTCAGCCTTAAATAACACATTTACTTTTTCTCCTCTCTTTGAACTTCATTAAGACTTCCCCTGTATTATTTCCCACTATTTTGAAGTCAGGTTTATCAATTGCTCCAGAATCCTACATATTCTGCTAGAAAGCTACAAGATCAATAGAAGCCTAACTTCCTTCCACACATTTTATTCTGGCAATATTCAGACAAAAACACTTTCACTACTGATAAGGAATATCAGAAAAGAGTGTAGGTGATGTGCCATGGCTCTCATGCTTTAAACTGGTTTAATACAGATGCTCTGAAACTACGTGGCTTGGATGCCTCAACTTGTTCAGTCTGCTTTTTGAGCAGTCTAGCACCTTCTAGACATGATAAAATATATATTCTTGGTCAAACAGGTATTTAAGTGGTCTGCAAAATAAATCCATTCTTGTCTAAAGCAGAACAGTTGGCAGTTCTGACAGAAGAAATAAACATTAAAAGAAGACAGGAGTGAATTGGGTCCTTAACTTCTCAGACAGAGTAGTTATATGTGGAATTGTTATTCATGAGCATTGCCCTTTTCTATCAGATGTGCTAGTAGTACACAAGATTTTTCTAAGGCAGGAGGGGTCAAATTAAATATCTATTTTCTTTTCTTTCCTTACAAAAATATTTTGGATCTGTTTGAGGAATGGCTTGATTGTTTTTATTGTTGTTTTTTGTTGATTTGTGTCCAGGGATTTTTTTCTGTTCATCAACTCAATCAAGAAAAAAAGTTATTTTCAAAGCCCTATAAAAGTATCCCAAAAAAATTGAATTAAAAAAAAAAAAAAAAAAACAAGGTTAGAAGTTTTAAATTAAAATAAGCCCTTAAATCAAGATATGTTATTTTCTTCAGTAATGGAATAGGTGACCACACTTTGGTTCTACAACTTCTCAACTGCATCAGGTTATTCTGAAGCATTTACAAATATTGGAAAATAGGAGACTGCTCTTAAGGGTGTAAGATTTAACAAGGAAATATTTATTAAAAACTGATCTATTAGAAATTGGAAATAGGTCTGAGATACTACTGGTTATGTCACTTGACACTTTAGATAATGAAAAGTCTAGCAAGGTGGATTTGATATTTCTGGGAGAACCACATCCAGCCATTTCAGATAAGAAAATAAAAGCATGGAAAGCACACAACAATTTAATTCAGCTTGAAGTTAAATCACCCTTGCAGAGATCACCTATTTTATAGATACATAGAAAGATGCCAAAACATTGTGGAAAAGATACTATGCTTTAAATCCTGGGTTTTCTATATATTTCTCACCTAATCTGAGATAAGTGATGTTTGCCAACAGTCACTGGGAATCAGCAAGATGCTGCTTTTACCGAGTTATTTCAGGCTTTCAAGGATGCAGCAGCAGATATGGAGAGCCAAGAAATTTTCTTGATCCAGAGGAACGGAAGTATGGAAGCGCTGATAGACAGATGTGGTTTGTTTTCCTTTTTCACTAGCAGGTTTGTGGAGTGAAGCAGCTGGTGCTTGCACTCCCAGGGAAGAGGCTTGAAGGGAGGTTTATTTCCATGTGCCTCTTGCCAGGCGTTATTGCCAGGACACGCAGCAGCAGCTGGAGCTCCTCTCTGTGCACGCCTGGAGCTCATCACCTGCTGCACTGAAATGGGAAAGGAGCCACAGGACAGCACGGGACAGCAAGGAGGGATCTGCCTTAAAAAGTGCATTGATGACCTGTGCAAACAGGCACACGAAGGACAGAGGTGGGAAAGGTTTGGCTGAGTTAAAAAAATCAACTCCCTAGGCCTGGGAGGGCTCTGCTGAAATGAGCTAGTTGCGCATCCAAGGAAAATGTAAGCAGAGACGGTTCTTCATGTCAAAGTCACTCAGGCTCCAGAATTCCTTCCTGCAGATGCCATGAGTCCTATAGGTTTATATGCATTCAAGGAGAGACTGAACATCTTAATGAGAAATCCAATGTATTTCTAAATACAGAGAAATGAAGGTCAAAAAGTACTCTGTGAACTGGAAACTGTGACAGTGTTCACAGGGTCTGAGGATGAGGGAAGAGATGAGCATCTAACTCCGGGTTTCAGAAGCCTTGATTTAGTATTTTATGATATATACTACATTAAAACTATACTAAAAGAATAGAAGAAAGGATTTCATCAGAAGGGTAGCTAAGAATAGAAAAAGAAGAAATGATAACAAAAGCTTCTGCCTCAGACAGAGAGTCCGAGCCAGCTGACTGTGATTGGCCATTAATTACAAACATGAAACATGGGCCAATCACAGACCCACCTGTTGCATTCCACAGCAGCAGATAATCAATGTTTACATTTTGTTCCTGAGGCCCCTAAGCTTCTCAGGAGGAAAAATCCTACGGAAAGGATTTTTCATAAAAGATGTCTGTGAACCGGAAACAGCAGGGCTGGAGAGACAGAACAGATCATTCCTTGGCTAGACCTGGAAGGGCCAACTCCTTATCTCTGTTGTCATTTTCATCATAGATTCTTTCCAGCGAAAAAGGAAATATCAGGTTAAAAATATAGAAACTACAGGAAAAAAAAAAATCTTGCTACAACTAAACCAAAAGTCTACTATGCAGCCAGAGTGAACTAATGCTTTTAGACATGAACAGGCTTAACAAGTACTTCTGAAAAAAAATGTGTGAAGACTACAACAGAAAATACCAGAAGTGAATGAGTCTGCTGCTTTTCCCAAAGCAAACAGGACATGATTTCATTTGGATGAAAAGAAGCAGATATCTATGTTTGCTTCAATAAGAACAAACACTAAGTTTAATTCATTTCTTGCCCTGGAAAAACTGTTTGACTTTCTTTTCTTTAGTGTGACTGCCCAGAAGAGCTGGGAACAGGTAACCCATCTCAATTTACTCTGGCAGCCAGCAAGAAACCAGTTCAGAAGTTAAGCACTTATAGCTGTGAAGGCTTACACATATTAAAGACAAGATTTTTAATAAGGCAAATTGATAGATATGAGAAAGAGAAAAGGTGAGCTTTCAAATGTGGAAGCTTTTGGGCAGGTTGAAAGAAATCCCTTTAAATGAAAAAAAAGTTCAGTTCAGAGAAATACATTGATTTGCATAAGTCAGGCATGTTAGTCCAGTAAATAGTACGGAGGTTTGGCTTTTTTTCCCCTCCCAAGATTTTTATGTTGGTCTAACAGCGGCACTTAAAACAGACTCTCTTCCCCTAGAGCTTTAATTGGATGAAAGTGTGTAGTTTCAAATTAAATTTGTCAAATAGTGGATAAGAAAATCAGTTATGCTAGTTATGCTTAGATGTAGGGAGGTGGCAGTTTTATGTTAGATATGAAAGGCCAGATTGAGAATTTTGCAGATATTTAATAACTAAGCAGCACCCCCTGAGCACTACATAATAAAAATAAAATTAAAAAGGACAATGAGTTCAGACAGACTCATTGCAAACATCAGACTTCATTCTGACATACCAAATTCAGGACAGCAAGTCATTAGTGCTGCAAGTCACTGCAAGTGATTGTCAAGTTTTAAAATAGCACTAGCTGCTTAAAATTTCACTTGGCCTACAAGTTATTCTTCCATATTGCAGTTAGCATTTTTTCTTGTTACTTTCTGGTTAAGATGCTGAGAAAAGTAATTTACAATAGCTAGAAAAGTAGTTTTCTATGTGATAATGTTTAAAAAAAAAAAGTAAAACAGTTACCTAGAAGCTGCTCAAATTGATCTATAGTAGGAAAGATTTGACTTGTTTACAACAGAAATGAAAAAATAGCAAGCTTTAAGGAAGAAGGAGCAAGGTTCTGTCACAGAAGACATTGAGGAGGATGTATGGAGAATGTGACATATAAATCCTTTCTTTACAATATAGTGTTACTCACTTTTGCTACAAGAAGCTTAAAAGAAGGGATTCATTTAAAAGAAATACACATACGGCTAATCTTTACTTGTGTATCCATAAAAACTACACAATAAATATAATTAAACTGCTTTTCTCAAACATGGTTATACTGATAATTTGACCCATATATGAAGCTCAATCTCTGTAAACCACTGGAATTCCTTAGTAACACCTTTTCATGAGCATTCATATGTATTTCATCCAGAAGTTTGTTTAAATTCATTCATTCCATATGGACCAATATATTTCTGTCATTTTAATTATAATGCCACTTGGAAGTATTTTTTTTCTAGATTTTTTCAGCATATAATTTGGAGTGCAAAATAATGGCAGAAATTGTCCTTTACCTCATATTTTTTGAGTAACTCTCCATGGGCCCTATTTTCTATTGGAAAAAATGATGTTTCCCTGAATTTTAATACACGAATATACATTCAGTTTAGGTATTTACACAGACTCCTGACATTAATGTTCCTACAACTAACTGAAGGTGAAAAACAGCTGCATAAATAATTGCAGGTGCAAAAAGAAGTCATGTTTAAGCACAGGTGTTAAAAAGAACTGTAAAACACTGACAATAAAGAGCCAAGAGAGATTAAACATGTGTTTAGAAGCACCATCAAAATTCAAATCAAATCTTTTCTTTGAAGTCTCAATTTTACTTTAAGGTAATTGCAGTAAGGTTAAATCAGACTAATTCAAGCTTATCTTATTTTACATAGAAAAATCGATGTATTGTCTCTGTTCCTTGATAAACACTTAACAACAAACACTTATTTATTCCTTATTCATAAAGGTTAAATATACTTGTAAGTGTTCAGAGAAACACAAACCATTAAAGGTGGAATTTTGAAAATATGTGGAATATATATATATATATATATATATATATATATATATATATAAAAATATGTAGAAACCTGCTGATTTTTTTTTTAAATTTATTTTTTGTTTGGAATGAATACTCCCCCAAAACTTCAAAGGTCTCAGACAAGGTCTAATCAGGCAGTAATGAACACAAGATCTTGCAACCAAAGCTAAAAATACAGAAAATTCAGCCTTTGAACTTACATTCTGAAGTACTTTTAAAAACCCTATCTTTGGTGTGTATTGAAAAATAAAATATTGAATTTTAAAATAAATTTAAATATAAAAAATAGAATTATATATAATTAGAATTATATATAATTTAAATATTAAAACTTATAATTTTACTGTTTAATTAAAAACTAAATATTTCAATTTTTTTTTCACATACTACTATACACAGGTCTTTGCATCACATTCCGCTTTCTGTATCTTTCTAGGTCTTCAGTGAAAAATATACCAGGATTTCTGGTCACTGTCAAAAAGCTGCCATTTAGCCTACACTGTCTTTTCAAATATTAGCTACAAGCCCGGAAACCACAGGAAACAATGCTAATAACACCATGAGAGAAATGCATGCAGGACTTGAGCAGCTGTGCCTTCCACAGCACCGAGAGCCTTGCTGTGGAATTGTTTAAAATGCATCCTGACAGAGAGAAAAAAAGGCAAATAGGATTTAGTTGAGGCACATCACTGATCTGTACACATGTTCGTAAATCTATATAATGCCTTTTGGGAAGGGAAATATGTGACCACGTTCACAGGGGTCTCAGGCTGAGGGAAGAGATGAGGATTTGATGCTGCTTCAGAAGGTTTGATTTGTTATTTTATGATATCTATTACATTAAAACTATACTAATAGAATAGAAGAAGGGATTTCATCAGAAGGCTAGCTAAGAATAGAATAAGAAGGAATGATAACAAAGGCTCTGTCTCAGATGCTCTGTCCGAGTCAGCTGGACTGTGATCGGCCATTAATTAGAAGCAACCAACATGGGCCAATCAAAGATCTACCTGCTGCATTTTACAGCAGCAGATAAACAATGTTTTCATTCTGTTTTTGGAGTCTCTCAGCTTCTCAAGAGGAAAAACCTTAAAGAAAAGATTTTTCATAAAAGATGTCTGCAACAGCAATAGAATCATTCCTGCGTTTGTTAAACTCTTCCCAAGCAGCAAAATCCTGATCCAAGCAACAGCCACACCCCAAAACTCAAACCTCAACGGAAAAACAGCTGTGCCTAAACTCCTCACAAAGGAAACTGGGATGCACCCACAGCTCATGGGACAGAGGGAACTGCGGCAGGGGAGATTTAATGACTGGAGCCACGGAGAGGGAGTCCAGGAACTGTGAACAGGCACAATTATGCACCTGAGATTTCCTCCAGTTCCTCTCAGAATAAAAAGTAAAAAGGGAACCAAAGCGCTGCTCTTAGGGCAGCGAGGTGCTTATTAAGATGACCACATCCAATACAGCTGTCATTGCTGATTCCATCAGGGGAGCACAGTCCCCCGCAGCATTTCCATCTTCTGAAATCCCTGCATCCAGCTCTTCTCCCCTACCTCCGCCCCACAGGGTACCCCCATCAAATCTACATCAAAGCCTCCCGTTTCTATGGTTCTGTAGTCCAGTTCAGCATGGTGGCTCACTTCCGTTTCTTTCCACAGAATTCACAGCCTCCTTCTTGCCAGCATGTTAAACTAATTCTTTCCATCCGTTACATGCTGACTGCTTGACTTCTGCTTCTATTGTTCGAATTTGGAATCTTTGGTCTTTTTATTGCCATTCATCCCATGCTTTATCACCTTATTTTACCTTCCCTACATATGGCTTTATTTCAACTGCTTCGCTCATAACATCTCCCTCCTGCCAATAAATCTCATTTTTTCTCTATATCAGACTGACTTTTAACTATTTTTGTAAGTTCTATTTTCCCTTTTCACAGCAGACATGCAAAAATATAAAAACACAAGAACGAACAGGCCAATTTGGATGGATAAAAGCCAAACAGCATTTTAAATGGTTTCCCATTTTCTTCAATAAGCCCAAACAAAATTCTTGTTAAGACATTTTTTTTTTAACTTCATCTTCCCCTTCAAATATAGGTTGACCCAAAACCCCTGGCAAATGTATGAGTTTTCTTTTTTATTTTAGTTGAAGGCACAGATTTAGGTGACAAAGAGCATGTACCATACCACTATAAATCACATATTGTTAAATAGCATTTGATCCAGGTGAGTGCGTGGATCTGTGCATAATCCCACAAGCTCATATTTTCTGAGTCTGAGTAAAAATATTCCTACATTCAGTTTATCCTGAATAATAAAATTATTTTATAATATTTCCAGGCCCATCAAAACCCCAGTACCATCATTGAAATCTAGTTAGGGACTATGATTTTGCTCTCATCATTCTTCACAAATTTGTCAAATATTGAAAGCCGCTGTGGTTATTTAACAGATAGTTCAGAAACCTAATTATGTAATTCAGTAATATAACTTCATTAATTCAAAACTATTTCTTTAATTTTAATAACTGCATCATAAAACAAAAATAGAAATGCTAATTTTGAATGCTTTAGAGTTTGATTAATTATTATACTGTTTTAAATGAAAGCATTAGACAAAAATACAGGGGAAAAATTATTTGTGTCAACAGCTCCCCATAAATTACTTATAGCATAATTCAACTGCCTTGCCACAGAGAAAGTTAGAAAATAGATTTATAATTATTTTATTTCCCTAGCCATTTCATGAAGGATCACACAAAAAGAAATGAAAATAAATATCAAATTAATGCACAGAACAGTGAATGAGACTTCTGTCATTAGTTAGTTATAGTCATCTTTCAGAATCCTTACACAGTTCTCATTCCCAAATTCATTTGGAAGAACACACGAGAAAAGGTTTGTAACTTGAATTAAAGTAACTCTTGTAAGTTCTTCAGTTGGCTTAGTCTATTTTCTTTACCCACCCTGCTTTCAACAACCCTCTAAGTGGGGAGAGATGATTTTGGGGGGGATGAAGGGTTTTTTTATTTGTGGGGTTTTGAAGAAAAAGGGTGTGTATTGAAGGTGAAGGACAAGTGGAAGAATATGGGATGCTTGTTAGGGCATATCTCAGAGCAGAGTTTGGCCCACTATATTTGACAGCTCAGGAGATTTCAATGGAAAGCTATTTGCACAGCATGGTGCATCAAACATTTGATCTGAGAAAAACTGCAAGCTCAACATGATTTTGACTACTGAGATTGTTGATTATGGTGTGTAAGCAATGAGCAAAATCATCATTAAAAAAAAAAAAATCCACAAATCCTTGCAGTCCAGTTTGCGAAGAGGTTGTTTGCAGCCTTCTGCATTTGTTTAAAGATGGAGAAATATTCCAGATCCAAAAACTACACAGAAAAGAAAGTGCTCAAGATCACTTTTTCCTTTCAGATCTTCAGCTGCATTTTGTTATAACTAGTTAAATATGTAAGTGAAATAATTGCTAATCTTCAGGTCTGTGCTTTGAAAGAAATGATACCACAGAGCTTGTTCTGTGAATCTACTCAGCAGCCATTTATTAAGCAAAATAACTGCAGTCTTTCCAGCTCATTTACCTTCCTATGACACACTTGCAACATAGAAAACACAGGAAAACAATACAGGAAAATAAGTTACTCTCAGCCGTCTGTCAATGTAATTCACCTGCTAGAGGAAGGACCAGGCAGTGCCATGCAACTCAGTGTAACACACCAATAGTTTCCAGAGGAGGAGAATCAACCACACAAGTCAATTCCTCAGAAATATTATATCAGATTTGGAGCATTGATGCAAACGATATTGTGGGTCAGATTATATGTATTGTCTACCAAAATTGCTAGGGTCCTGAAATATCTCTAAATCACTGCAAAAGAATAAACCAGAACAAGGAAGAGTTGCCTGTTTTTCTTATGATGTTTGTTTATCACAATGTCCTTATTATCTAGACAATTGTTTCAAACAAAAAAGAAAAAAATGGACAACAGGAAAAATAATTAGCAGCATTAGTGGTGATACTCTAAATATAATTTTATAAAATTCCCTCATAAACGTACTCGATATTATGAGAACAAACTTTTAATTGGTAAAGGCTATTCTGAATGGAGAAAAAATAAAACCCAAATTTTTTACTTAGAGAAGGAAAATACAAGTATATCACTCAGCTTTATCAATATTTTCATTCCCTCTATTTCAAAAGTGAGTGGAGTTTTATGAGAATTTACTCTGCAGCTATTAAAAAAAGAGTTGGCTAATTTTTTTTTTCAGGTTTCAGCCCTGGTGTTGAAACTATGCTTTGTCTGAACTAATCAAGTCATCCTTACTTTGCACTATCTGGGTTTTACATCTTCAGTATAATTATAGAAGTTGCGAGTGCCTTAAAATACACTAGTCACAAACCATCCCTCAACTTAAAATTGTTATTGAGATGGTATTGTAATGTTTGCACTTTCAGAATTCAAGTATGATAATTAATATTTTCATTTACATAAAAGCAGAGCAAAGCTTTTAATAGCATCTTAAGTGTGACTTGAATGGCTCACTGAAGGTAAAATGTAAAGCAGAGCTTTATTTCCATTCCTCTCTTACTAAGGCAACCTGTTAAAACACAATAGTTTAAAAAAAATACAGAAATAAAAAAGCTGAATTAATTCTCTCTCCCTCTCTCCTCCATATTTTGCATTTCATGTACTTCCACTTTTCTTTAAAGTATTAAAATCTTGCAGGAGACACGCCTCCCCCTTCCCATTCACCAGGAATGCTGACACAGGAGCACGACCAGATGCGTTAGTGAGGCTGCTCCTGCTCCAGCGTGCACAAACAATTTGTTCTAAATCAGCTTTGCAGATATCACCCATCAAAACTCCTCTCCCCGAGAAAACCTTTCAGCTTGAAGCATATCCAAACAGTTGTAATATGATTATTCCACCCTGTGTTTATCTCTGGGTCTCCAGCTGGAGGACCAGGCTCACAGTGGTCACAGCCAACATTAGCTGACCCAGCATCCTCTGTGCCTGCTGCCTTTCCCCCCTCTTTTCAAGGAAAAGCAAAGTCTGCTAAAGATATTGGGGCACTTTAGACAATACTTTGGCTGATATCAATATTCACAGACCAGAATTGCCTAGACATTATATTTAAAGGTAAAATAACTTTAATTTAAAATTAAACCTTCATTTTATCCATTTCAAGAGGGATAAACAGTTCATTATATTTACTAACCTGTACAACTGCCCAAAACTTCTCTATGAGTTCCTTAGGGAACAGGTTGTCCTTATCCAAGAGATCATCTGTGACAGCTTAGCAGAGACAGGATTAATAGATTAAATAAACATCTTCGAGTTTTATGAAAGCTGTCAATAACTTGTCTTCCAACCACTATTTAATAAAGCTAAATAAAAAATATAGTGGTTATTATTGGAAATGAGTTAATTCTAAGGTGTTTTCATTTCTTTTTAAAGCCCAGAAGCTTCTTTGTCTTGAATGCTATAAAGAGAAACTTGAAAAGCAGGAGAGGAGAAGGCTCAGCTTCCACAAGGCAGTGTGTTAGACAAATACAGTGGTTTGGTTTTAAACCATCTCCAGAAAAAAATTTCCTGTGCACTTCCTCAGAGCTAAAGCTTAAATCAAGAGAACTCATCTCTTGTAGGCTACTTGAGCAGAAACACCATTATTCCATTCATAATTAAAACAATATCTCCATTCAGACAACATGATGAAGACCAAAATAAATGGCTGCAAATTTATGCTATCTCACCTTTTATATGCTGATATAATCAATTGTTCTAAAACTATTTGTTGGTCTTCACAATTTGCACTCATCAAGAAGTTTTATGAGCCACACAAATAATTAAAAGTACAGAGCATACCTATTTTTAATCTTAGCTGGACTCAGAAAAGTGTTACACCCCTGAGTTCCACAGCAGTTCTCAACCATATTGCTTGTGTACTAACAGAGACCTCAAATCTTCCAGGTTAGTTCTGGGTTTTTTTCTTGTTTGTTTAGGGTTGAGTTTTTTTGGTCCATGTAGACCACTGACAGTAAATCATCTTATTTTATTACACAAGTCTACACAAGTTTAGTCTGTGGCAAAACTCCACAAAAACAAAACTTTCCAAAACTTTTCTGATTGTGATCATCAGAAATAAAGAGATGCACACAGTAATCTATATTAGAGGCCAAAAAAAGAGGAATCTGTTGGACCAAATTCTAGCATTGTCTTTTTTACTGTGTAGCTCATTTTCCTTTAATTTGCTGATTTGATTAAAATAGCTAGGCAATATATTTTATTGCAGAACATTCCCTCATGCAGACAGCCTGAAAGCAATGTGGTGCCAGATACATGCATTGACCTCCTTCCCACAAACTTCTCCCCCAGAAAATTCAGCTCTTTGCAAAAGCCAATGCAATCAAAAATTGACATCTGTGCTTCTCACCCCTAGTCCTAGCACAATTAGAAATGCAATTAATTGAAAACTGTTTCCTATAGATGAGCCATGAATAGCAAAAGTTCTTCTCCATCTAGCTCATTTCATATTGAAGATGGACACAGCAGAAATGAGACAAATCATGCAACTTATCAAGTGAATATTACAAAAACATTCAGTGGAACTATTTTCCTCTACCTATGATTGGAAGGAATGATGAAAGATGAGAGAAATAGCCTGTAAAACTTCTGAACAATCAATTTAAACTCCTTGCAGGATAAGTACCAATGTTCTTGAAGTTCTATGCTCTAGAAGTATGATGGAAAGTATTACAAGCCATCTATACTCTTGTTTTTGTTTCCAACTTCAGAGCTTTATTTGTGCTTCACTTCTGCAATTTAACCTCAGAGCTCCTTAGAAGAAAGAATTTGCATTTCCCTTTTAGGTCTCATGTTTTTGTCCCAACTGGGAGACCCAACAGATGCAGAATTTTTCTTTTTAATGCATTCTCTAATGACTCATTTTTAAAGTGACTGAAACACTATCTCTAATTATAGCCGCAATATGTTCCTCAGCGAATTTCACATCCTGTCTAAGCATCACATTATGTTCTTCAAATAATTATAGCCTTTCTTCCATCCTTTTTTTTTTGCTTTTATTTCAAGCCAGTCAAAACTTAAATTCAGTCTTTATCTTCATTACCTAGAGCTTCTCCCCCATACTAGATGCTCAGGACTACTTGCTGTTTAAGACCACCTTACAAAAATTTCCACAAGTTGATTCCTTCCCTGGTGGGTGCATGTTGTACTTCAGTCTGAACTTTAAAGTTTAAACTTGATTCTGAAGGCTGTCCTTGCCAGTAAATCAAATATAATTTATGTACATCTCCATGAAAGCATGTATTTCAAACATAAATTAGTATTAAGAAATTCATTTTATTTCTTTGTCTTAAAAATCCCTTTCTCTCATCAAGAGAAAAGAAAGATGTCTGAGTCATATCATTGTCAATAATTTAAGTTGTCAATAATTTGAGTTGTTATAACAAACAAGTTGGTTTTAACAGCAGACAGCTTCACAGAGTACATTCCTTTTCTCAGTCCCTTACACATGAGTACACAAACACTTCTCAGTGTTGGAGAGACAGCTGGGAGGCCAACCCCAGCTATTTATTCAGAAATGGAACCAGTCAGGGATGCACCACTGACTGTTAAGACAGAAAGTCCTTCAAGGAAAATATATATTTTTTTATTTTTTTATTTTTTTTACTTCAAGGCCTCTGTAACAAATCCTGTTGACTTTGTCTGCATACAGCAGGCACTGTACTCCTGGCTGAGGTCTGAATTACATGCCTGCCTTTGACACCAGTAAGTGCCAATGGTCTCGCACATTTTCAGCTAATTCTTGTCTTAAGTTTAACAATTCTTTTGGATCCAATAAGGCCACTATTCTCTAGACCTGGTGGATTGGTGGATTCCTGGGAGTCTCTCACATGTCTTCTCTCAGCACATAACTCACTTCTCTTGGCTTCTTTTTTCAGATATGTAGGTATCAATAAAAGATATTGACATGAACAGGTACAGAGAACACTTTAACATTTTCTTTTATGAGGATCTCAAAACTCTGAGCCTACTACATCTTGTTTTTATATATTTCTTCACTGTGATGCCAGTGCATCTAACGACTAATTTAAAATGAAAAGGCATTAAAATACTGCAAATATTGAAGTGGGCATATTTAGTTTGCAGACAATGTATCGATTCTCTCTGAAGCATTATGTTCTTTCCAGTACACTTCAAAGAACAAGAACTTTAATTTTTCTCCAATTTCTCATTTCCTATTATTTTCCCTTTAAGAAAGGGACTCGAATAGATGCAGAAAGCCCCAATTATTCTATTATTGGAATATCTCTCACTTCCTAACTGTTGTCATACATTGCAAATGTTCCATACCTCTTCCATGTTTCTCATAGGCATCTCCTCCAGGCACTGACTTTTCCTTGTCCTCACAGCAGCCAACTGACTCCAGCTCCCCTCAACCAACCAATCCACTCTTTTATAACACTCTTCTTATTGCCTACACCTGTGGCCTGTTAAAATCACACCTGCTCCCCATCTTTAATAATTAACCCAGCTGCAACTCTTTAGGGAGTATGATTACTTTCTATACTACCTTTACTTAGTTATGTTCTATCCCCCCACAGCTAGCTGCAAAGAAAATAGTCAAGAGAAGCATCGTCTCTTGAGAGAAGCATCTTGGGCATTGGACAAGGTAATATGTAAAGATCTCTTTCCAACCAAACACAGATCTATGATTCTATGACCTTCATTGACTGCACACTCAAGTGTCCATACTGTACATAAGATTACTAATTACTGTTGCAATTCAGCACTCCGCACCTCAAAACACCAGTATCAATCTCAGATAGCCTAAGATTCCTAAAGTAATACTTTTTTTTTTTTTTTTTCATTTTAGTTCAGATACTTTCAGGGAATACAAACATATTCCCTCACTTTTGAAGTCAGTTATACACATTTTAATGCTACTTCTCCAGGGCAAGAACAATAGAGTTGTGACTAGATTTCCACCTGGACTCAACTAATACAGACAGAGAAGAAACACTTTTTTCTTGTAAGTATTAAAAAAACTCCAGCTAGTCTCAGACATACGAACCTGCTCCTGCAATAGGTGGTTGAGCTGCTCATCTTTAGGTTCCTTGTTATCTATTTATCCAGGATGTTATGTCTGTCTTTGCTTGCCCTTATGATAACATGTCAGATGCAAGGGTTTTTGAAGGATGTCATGCTGATTTAGTGCAACCATAATGCATCCTCTTGCTGGACGTCCTCTAATGAGAGTTAATTATAAGCTGTCCGATAAATGCGAAAATTTATTCTGGATCTGTAAAGTCACAAATTAAAAATAAGAGTGGAATCAGTTGAGAGAGATGCAGTCATCCAGTCCATCAGAGCAAACTTCATAAGGATGGCATGAAAATATTTCTGTCTGTCAATGCCAACAGGAAAACACTTTCATTGACAAGAGAAGCATGGAGCGCCGAGGTCTCGAGACAGCTGCCATCCACCATTAACAGCAGAAAGGGAGGTAAAAGGGAAAAGGTTTTTGAAAAGACAAGTTGGAATTGAAAAATAAAACTTCAGTTGCAGACATTATGGCATGTTGAATGTACATCACAGGTCCTCTGATTTCAGTCACAAAACAGGCCCCATGAAGAACCTGTCTGGGCACATCCATGCTTATTAAAAGTTGCCATCCCAAAGCTGTGACATCCTGATGTACTTAGAATTAGCCCAGGAGTCTCTACGCACAAATCTGAATTATTTATTTGATTCAAATTCAGGATAAAGTCTGTATTTCTGAATAACAGGGATCCAGGACTCAGATCTCACTCCTACACCAACAGTCCATTCCACCCCACAGTTTCTATCAGGAGAACACTAATGAAGAAAACACCAATTTTCAGTATTAATTTCCAAAGACAAATTTCAGAAAAGGCCAGAATCATTCTGTGGGTTTTATTACATGTAGAATTTAAAGATAATTGTTGCCACTTACAGATGGTATTTAAATGTTAACAGCTGTGCATAGCCAGTTCAGATTGTGTGCATTTTCTCTAAGAACCTATATAATTGTTCACACTTTTTGTTTAGTGTTATTAAAGAAGACTGGATGGCTTGGGTAATGACAATAAATACAAACTGCAGGTCACAAAATCAGATGGTAGTAAAAATGATACATAAATGGGAATTGAAACACATGAGCATCTGTGAGAAATTATTCCGACTTAAATATGCACAATAAAACTGTGTCTGGTTAAGTTCCAGGCTGGCGGGATGAAAAATATATTAACAGCCAGGAGACTTGCCACACTTTCAAACCTTTGCAGTCCCTATTGCTGGAAGGGCAAATGGAAACTTGGCAGCAGATACAGGACTAGAACTTTTCAGTGGGTCTTTTCACTCTCCAGAGTAGCTGAACATGTCTTTACTGCAGACACTGTAACTAGCACAATGTGCAGGGTTAAAGCATCTGTGCATGTATACACACACACACAGAAAATATATTTAAAATAAAATCTACAGTTCTTTATAGTCATCCTTAGCACGTGCACAATGAGAGATGCAGTGCTGACAACTTAAAAAGTGCTTTTAAAATCCTTTTTGCCATTCATGCAAATAATTAGGTTTTCTCTTTGATCTATTTTTGAGGCTTTCCACTTTTCTTTACAGAATGGACAATTCAGATTCAAAATAGGGCACAAAAATTATGTGTTTTTCACTAAAATAGAGATTTACACTACATGCATACCTTGAGTAAGCTTGAAAACAGAGATATTGTAACTAAATAGAAATGATCTTTGACTGGCTTTAAGTTGTTATGTATCTCCATGAGAGAATTGTGACTCAGAGGAAACAAATTCTCACATAAGCAAACCAGGAGGGGAAGAAGTGGCATCATAGAAATGAAGAGATGTGACTGCAATTTCTTACAGCTGCTATGAAAGAGCAATGGACATGAGTTTTAAATCAAATAAAAATATATTTTTACTACAGTAATAAAAACATTGGAATTAAAGTAATAATCCTGTTTAATTAACTACATTTGGATCAAACATTCTTAAATTAGCCATTCAATGCTTTCATTCCAACTCACCATTTCTGGAAGAACTTGAGGTTGGAGAAGCAAAGTAGCTAGGCAGAATCACCTGGAAAAGGAAACTTTAGAGCAAGCTATACTACATGAAAAGAAATACTTCTGTCTAGTCATATGTATAATTCTTTACCATTTTGGATCATTGAATAATGGCCTGTTGAGCGAAGGATTCTCTTTTATATTTCATTTTGGTTTTTTAAAACTCATAATCCCCAAATTCTCACCAGGTCCATTTAGCAGTCTGGTGCCTTCTCTCTTGAGTTTCCATCCTGTTGTGGGTTGATCCTGTCTGGAGGCCAGGAGTCTCCCAAAGCCACTCCCTTCAGCTGGGAGTTTGTTCTCCCTCTTCTCAGGGGAGAGGTTACGCGATAAAAGATTGATGGGTCGAGCAAGGCAGGGAGAGATCCTTCACCAGCTCCTGTCATGGGCAAAGCAGATTTGAATTGTGGAAATTAGTTGAATTTATTACACACCAAAATCAGAGCAGGGTAATGAGAAAGAACATGAAATCTTAAAACACCTTCCCGCCCACCTCTCCCTTGTTTCCAGGCTCAGCTTCACTCCTGATTTTTGTACCCCCACAGTGGTGCAGGGGGATGAGGAGTGAGAACCAAAGCCTGTTCATCACACCTTGTCTGCGCTGCTCCTTCCTCATCAGGGGCAGGACTCCTCACACCATCCCCTGCTCCAGTCTGAAATTGAATTGTCTCCATCTCATGGGAGACAATTCTCCATTAACTTCTCCTACAGCTCCCCAGTCCCCATGTAGTCACAATTCCTGCCAGAAACCTGATCCAGCACGGGCTTCTCTCTCCACAAATCTGCAGGATCCCTGCCAGGAGTCAAGGCAAGTCATGCAAAGCATTTTTATTGTACGCAGATCTTCAGCAGAGCTGAAGTATCCATTAAATGCCCAGCAACCTTTAACAAATCACAGCCATTAAAATATCCATCAGGAAAGAAAAAGGCCTTGGATGTTATTGGCACTTCAAAAATATCAATAATTAAAGCTATGAAATAAATAGAGCCTGAGGTCAGCAACACTAATATGAAATACTGGGAAGGAGAATAAGTAAGAGGCTTTAAATAAGGCAAATAAGTTTTTATTACTATTCATCTTTAGCATTCTCTCCATTGTGTATCACCTCTCATCTTCCTTGCAGGGATCTTGCTGTCATTATGATTGGGGGTTTTTTGCACCTATGTGCACAAACCAGAGGATGCATAAAAGGGCACAAAAGACACTGTAGTGATAAAAATAGTGTATCTTTTTAAATAAAAATCAGATTATTTTGGAGGTCCTAAGTTATAATAATTTCCTTTCATAAATGTCTATGAAAAAAACAAAATGTGATATTCATAATAACAGGGCAGAAGAACTTTCAAGTTGATTATGATAGAAAAAATAACCAGTCCAAAAGAATAACTTTGCCTGCTAACTACTACTATGGACCATGACTGCAAGTTAGAAAATTACTTATTTCATGTACACACCTTAGAAGATTTTGGAGGTACTCTGTGCATTTTTCAAAGAGTTTTTTCAGAAATCTAACTTTTTCAATGGGTAATTGATTTAAACACTAAAAAAAAATTTATTTTATAAGAACAACCTGAAAAGAAAGGGTAGAAGACAGAAAAATCCAATGTGTCAAAATGGTGCAAGAGCAGCAGCTCAGAAGGAAAATTGCAGTACTCAAGCCTCTTCATACCAGCCAATGGGACAGAACTGCAGAAGACACAGAGGTGATATCAAGCACTGATCAAGCCATTAAAAAAAGGCTGGGAAATATTGAGAATTAGTCAGAAGGAGCTCAGATTGAGACGGCAATGTTGAAAGAGGAAAGCAAGACACTTAAGAACAGAAGATAAAAAGGGCAGAAAATGGAATAACCTATCAAAATGATTACTCAATAATGGCAATTAAACTTTCAATGAGATGAGACTGTGCCACTAAATTAGGAGCAGAGCAGCAGCTAATAAATTCTAAGCTGTGTGCTGTCCAAGCAGCTGAGCTATTTGATACATTTCTCCACAATGACAATTAGAGTTATTGTAGCTTGCTTTAGCATAACTGAAAAAAAGTCCAAGATCCCAAACTTAAGCATGATCAAGTCACAAACCTTAAATTTCAATACACAGAACTTGCATATCCTGGATGCCCTAAGGGCAGAACTTTTATCCCTGGTCTGAGGGACACAATTCAGGTTACAGCAAGAAAAGATGTTGATTATTGGAGAGAGGCGATCCAGAACGGATCTATTGCTCCAGAGGGGAATTTTCACACTGTGTTTAACAGAAGCAAACAGTGTAATACCTTTCATAACTGCTTTCATAACTATGAATGCCACCCACTAGAAATCACACTCCACAAGCTTTCCAAGAACCCAGAGAAAATTCTCAGAATATTTTTCAGTAGTTCTCTCACTGTTGTGCAGCAGATTTAGACAACCATAGCCTTGTTCCCTGTTTCTGTCCCACCACACTTCTTAAAATCAAAAATCTCTGCAATACAATCCGTGATAATTAGGAATTAGAAAAAGTCTACATCTTAATCATATCTCCTTTAATTTCCTGACTCATTTGAAGATATTTATAATCTTCTGAAAGGTTTTTTGGTAAGAAATAAATTAGAGAACTTAAAAGCAAGACTACACATAGTTGCATCTGAATTACAAAGATTATCTACATATTTGTTTTTGATTGCAAGTACAATTGCAGTTCAGTTTCTCCTCTGCTCAATGACCAAGTTACATGAATGGACCATGACTATTTTTAGGTATTAATATTGTAAGATGACTCATGGAAAGAGGACAGTTGATTATGTTGCAGCTAATGATTGAAAATAACAAAAAATGTTATTCTAATTAATATTAATGTTACTTTGAATGTATTGTCTTTATATCTGCATATAAAACAGATTTTCTGCAAGTTAAGTCAAACCTGCTTGCTTTAATGTGTTTTTTTACAAATATCATGCAGCACTATCCAGCAATAATTAGAATTTGCCATTGAAAAGCTCTTGGTAAAAGTGTAAAACTACCAATTCAGTAAAGACCATGCTGATGTCCTATTTATACTTGGTTTCCTTATGTCTTTAATTTTAGAAATGAAACATCAAAAATCTGTCCACCTAATGTGATGTTTAAGAATACTCACTTTTATGAGATCAACTTGCTTTTCTTTTTCTTCTTAAGTCACATAGTATGGAAAACAAAGAAAGAAATCCTTTAGTTAACACCAGGCTGTGAAAAGTGAAAGAGCAATGCCTTAATACTGTGAAGAAACTAGTTTGAATCTTCAATGCAATTTGAAGTCTTCTAACTTGGTTTTATAAACCCAAGACTAACAATGCTGCAATGCACATAAACTGTGATCCCAGGATATATCCTTTATTTTTCCCCTAAGTTTGTCTAAACACTGTCTAGAAGTGTTTAGACAAAGTCTAATAATCCTTTGTAAAAGGGACTATCTCATACTAGTCACTTTAAACCACAATAAGAAATTAGGTCTTTATTCTACTCTCAGATTTCTTCTGTAATTATTTGTACCAAAAGCAAGAAATAACACTTGCAATCACTGCCAATTTCCTTTCTTTCAGAGAAAACAATTAAAAGAACACTTCCAAATCAACCAACCAACCAAATATGAGTCCTCATACCTTATATAGCAACATTTCCTATCTAGACACATATATATTAGAATTCAGGAGGCCTTAGACTGTTTATTCATGACAAATCACACTGAACTAACTCACTAAATATTTAATTTGAGTCTATGCAGTTTATGTCATGGGGTCAGATCACTTGAGCTTGTTATACCACTGTTTAGCCCAGAAACAAGAAGATAATTTAACCTCCAATTCTTATTGTGTAAAGTATTTTTCTGAATGTGTTTGCTATTTATTAAACTCCACAATGAACCCTGAAAAATATTAGTAATTTTCTCATTTTAAAAATGAAGGATGTAGAGTGCAATCTTTTTTCCCTTTATTGATCACACAACACTGCACTGGTCTGATGGAAATCAGAAACTGTTCTTCATGAGTGGGAGTTAACCCAGCTGACAAAGGTTCAGCTGCATTTTGATATTTTGATATATGGGAACAGTAGTCATGCTGGTGAAAATCTCAGTTTTTTGGTTTTTTTAAGCAGTCCATTTAGACCATTCCATTTAAAACAGTTTTTCCTCTTATTGAGCTAAACAGGAATTGTCAGTGAAGCTCATCCCCCCTACAGATGTCCAACTTTCATCCTAGCAGAAGTTTTTTGTCTCTGACTGCACTTGAATAGACCGAAGTAGGGCAGATTCAATACTCTGCCTCATCAAACTCAAAAACCACCCCAAAACCCCAGAACAAGATGCCCAGACATCCACCCACAGCAACTACATTACCAAAGGGCTTTATATTTCTTCTGTGGAATGTGTATTGCAAGATGGAATTTCACTCAAGACCTGTAGTTTCTCTGTAGCCCTATCGCATTTGTGATCTGCAACTGCAAGGAATAATCACCCTGGATTTCTATTTTTAGTGGAAATACCTACAGTGCTTTGCAGTTTTCAGTATAGAGTAGCAGCCATGATCTTCCTCCTTGTCCCACGATATTTGCTGTGCTTGCTGTGATAACCCTGCTAGACAATTTGTTATTTTTCTCTCAGGAAATCCCCAGGGCAATGCCAGATTACAGTGCCATTACCCCGACACCAGATTATCAGCTTCAAACCACTTTCCAATTCCTGGTCCTTAACAGACCATTTCTTTCCTGTTCCTATCATGTGGCACAAGTAACTTCTGCTTTTCTTTAGGAAAGGTGAGACTGATGAAGCTGGCAGACTGAAAAAAGAAAAAAATAAAAGAAGCTGAGGTAGACTCCAGATACTGCTCACCCTTGGTCTCTCTCTGAAAAGTGAAAAAAGTATGAGTATTACACTAAGTACACAATTCTATCTTGGAACAGAGATATTAAAGTACTCATTTTATAGTTCTATTCTCATTTCATTTTAATTTTAATCTAGAAATCACACATCCATTTGACCAAAACTTGAACAAGATAAAAACACTACAGCTATGGTAGTAACCATGTCCTGCATTGGAAAAAATCCTTTAGCTACCAAGTTGTTTAAATGGATGAAAGAGTGAGCACGATGATATTTCCTCTAGTTCCACTGCTTGACCTGCTTTAATAGATGCTGTTTTAATAGGAAACTCTGTATGATAGATATCTTTAACAGAAACCTATAAATAAATAGAATTAAATTTTGATAATAACAGAAAATATTAAAGCTGTAGTTTAACATAAACCTGAAGTCATGAGGTTACAAACTTTTGCACCTTAAAACTCCTTTAAATATGTAGAGAGGCTTTCAGAATTAGAGAGCTAAAAGATGGGTAAAGAATATGGACTTAATCAGACTAAGGTCACTGTAGTGCTGCATAACTCATCCACTAAAATAAGGAACTTTCTATCAGCAAATACTTCTGATTTTTGCAGGTGAAGTGCTCCCCACACACTGAGACCAAGGTCCAAAGCTGCAAAACTAACATACTGAAACAATGGAACATATTCCAGGCTCACCCCATGGGAAGGTACATGCATAGATCTCCATCCACCTCAGTGCTTGCTAAATGGGAAAGAACCAAAATCAATAGCAAGAGAAATTGCATTTTCAGCTTTCAAAGTGCTGCAAGTAATGCAGAAGAGAAAACTGTTGAAAGTAAAGCAACCAGCAGTGTCCTTCCCACAGAGAAGTTACTTTTGTTTAGCATTTGCATTGGTGATTTATGTTGATGTGGCTATGGCTCAGACTAGTGGACTAATCTGGAATACTGATGAAAACTACCCACTGATAACAAGAGCTAGATGCATTATCATAATCTCCCTGTCTGCAAGAGACCTAATAGATAATTATGAATATTTGAGTGGGATAAGGATTTTAACAAGTAGTAATGACCTCATGATTCAGTGCTGGAGAAAAGCCATCGATTGCTTTAATTAGTGTTTTTCTCACAACCTGCCTATTAAATTCAGGGAACAATGGGGAAACTCTTATGAAGCTTCTAAGTTCTAGAATTTTCAACCATGACTTTATCACTTTTGATGAATGGAAACATTATTGACAGCTTATATTTCAGGTTTCTGTTTTTCTCTTACAACTTGCTCAGTACTTTTACTTTCAGTATCACTTGAGCAGTTACAGTTTGATGAAAGACTGTTTAAAAAGTATTTAATAGAAGTATTTAAATGCAATACACAAATTTCACAAAGAAATGAAGCAATTCATCACTCTAAGACAGATGTACCCTTCATTTTATGTGGACCTAGAAGATGTGCTTTGTTTTTACTACAGGTTATTTGATTTTCCATTAGCTTTATATGCTGCAACATGTAAGTCTCTGAGAGAAAAAAACAAAATACCACAAAAACAACAGCAAAAAAACAACCCTAAAACCTCACAAAAAACAACAACAAAAAACTCAGAAACTAAACTTCTTTTTTTTTTTTTTTTTTTTATTTTCTATTATGATGGTTTAAACACCAGTGAATGCTGTTGAAAGGTGCTGGGGAAAAAAATTCCATCAAATGAACATAACGCATTCCGAGCCAAATTCAATGCCAAGTCATTGAAGAACTTTGTACAGAGTGAAATTATTTTAAACAGTGCAAATAATTTTTGGATTATCTCTCACAATGTCAGCCTTCAACATGTTTCCTTTTTTTTTTTTTCGTTTGCCACTTAAGTGTGATATTTCTGAGGAAAGGAGTGGTTATTTTCTTTGTCTCTGGCCAGAGACATTAATGGCATTAATGCTTGGGTTCTAAGCCCAAAATGAGCAATGCTAGGGGTTAAGCTACAGATGAACTTCAGGCAATAATTCTCCATCCCTGTTCAAATTGATATAGAAAAAGAAAACTCGAGTTTTAGGGATCAATTCCTTTTTCTTATAATGTGCATTTATAACCTAATGGTATCTTCACGCTGTTCCAGTATTTCTTACACGGGTTCAAACTCCCAGCTCCAAACACGCTTTCATGTATTTCATCTTTCTCATAATTTATTGTTCTTCTGATTCTCTAAATATCAAGAAAAAAAAATATTCTTGAAACGATGAGCAATATATTGCCATGCCATAATTTCAAAATTATTCCTCTACTAGAGATGCCATACTCAGATTTTCAGTGCAACCCTTGCTCAGACACACCTCCTTTTGAATAAGTGAACCATTATGGGCCTCAGCTCTGGCTCCCCTATTGCTGCAGCAATCGAGGCTCAGCTCTCTTCTTATTTTCCCCTTACCTGTGACTTCCAAAAGCTGTGAGGCCCAGGCTGCAAGGAGTGTGGAATGCCAAGAGCAGATAAGTGCTCCTACACAGCATGTGTTCACAGAAAGCTACCCTGTCTCACAAACACTCTATTTTTAGGCAGGAGCTGGTTCCCTCAGTGCGGTGTAAGTAAATTGGGAATACATTTAAAGTTAGCAAAATAAGACTCTCTCTACTTGTACTGATGTACATTCTGAAAAAGAGTAATTGTATTTAACACCATTAATAATAGTATTTAAAATCGTAAACATCAAGAGTAACAAAATCCCTGTGTGGAAATTCTATTTTATTCCATTCTATTGCCACATACACTGTTGCATTGGAATGGGAAAAACGTTATATCATCCTTAAGTGGCATTTTAACACAATCCAGGGAGAAAAAAAGATTAAAGGGGAGTATATCAGTTTGATTGTGCTAGTAGAATTACTGTGAATGTAGTTCAGGATCAAATTAATTAAGATTCTACAAGCAAATAAAACAAGCCCTCCGCTAAATATGAGATTTGAAGATGTATTATTAGCCAAGATAAAAGTTCCTGTCTGCAGAAATGTAGTTTTGTTTTCTTTCTAATTTTAGCCCAGGCAAGGAGATCATGCCTTCCAACAACCATGGAAAAAAAACCAGAAAAAATTTAAAGGAAAGACTGAGTTTTGAAAAGAGTCAAACAGCACTTCAGTAAAAAGCTGGTTCTTAGACCTAACTAAGAATTTGCCTAAATGCTTACATGTGCAACAATAAATATGCTTTAGATAGCAGGATACATTACTGGTAAAATGATGGTCTTGTAGCAACACCAATTAACTGATATTATCATCTTAAAGCTGATAATATATTTCATTAAGAGATCATCCCTGTTATTTGAGCTGAAGAACTTGAACTTCAGAATGATATTCATCAGGAGAGAAATATTTATATCAAGCTTGCAGGAAAGCTGCTTCAGTATTCTTTCCTCCTTTTCCCCACGGTAATATTAATACCGTGCAACAATTGCAAGCTGAATTTTTGCATCTATACCAATATATATATATTTATATCCAGGCTATAATTTTTGGGTGGAAGGTGTTTAAGGCCAGTAAGACAAATTATAATTAAAACAATATGGCAGACAATGTCTAAGCATGAATGTGCAAGCAACTCTATCAGGACAAGAGCATTGGTACTTAATGTAGTGGGAGAGGCATAATATCACTAAACTCTGCAGGAGTGTCATATATTCAAAATGTGTTGAACAGAAGGTCCAAAAGGATAGCAACTCTTCAGATTCATTTCAGGCCTGTTTTTATACATAGAAATCTTTCAAATATATATATAAAAAAATGCAGCACATGAACAGAATGCATTCAAAGCTAAACTCAGCGTCACGGCACTAAAGGGCTTTGTGTAGAGGGTGAGATGATTAAAAAAAAAAAATAAATGACCAATGTCTTGGATTTGTGGCAGTGCCTCAAACTTTACAAAACAGCCAAATCAGTGGTGTGATATAACCAAAGCAGTCCTCTCTGCTTTAAGGCTAATGCTGGCCCTATCAAAAGCTTTCCATTTTTCAAGTATTTATATACTATGGACACTACAACATTACTTCCCAGGGTCAGATTTCTCATGCCAATGAGTAACAAGCGCAACCTTCTGTGAATTTCATGCCAATAGCTACAAAACAAAGCTTTTTCTCTTTTTTTGGTGTCTTAATTCAGAGTGAGAACCTCAAGGCTACATTTTCCTCAAAAAAGTTTATGAGCATAGTTCACAAACTCTGAGGAAAAAAAAGTCACAAACCTTTTTTTCTTTGCAATTATTCTTACATATTATACAGAAGTAGTATACTACAGTACACAAATAAAATGTGCAGCAAGTCCCTCCATCACTCTTTGTGGGGGATTTCAAATATGCCTTATTGTGTTTGTGATTTACAAATGAAATCCTGCCAAGAAGTCCCTCGTGGTGCACATTATTTGTCACTCACAGTGACAAATAGGTTTGGTCTGTCATCACCCAGTGTAGTGACAAATGGGTTCCTGAAAATCTTTAAGACAACTGAAGTGCCAGGGAGGGAGCAGTGCTGAAATTTTTGTAGTCAAGAGAAATCCATATGCTTGCCCGTGCTGAAGGTAGCTCAAATTTGCAGTTAAGAAAATAAAAGAAAAAAAATTACCTATGGATAAATCATTCCATTGGAATTCCATTTTGACTCTCCAAACTTTGCCTCCATTTCTTCTTATCCCAGAATATGTTTCTGACGTCTTGTTGTAGGCATATATCAAATACACCCATCTTCAAAAACATTTTTAGGGAAGTTCCATCCCTGTGGGAGAGCTACAGAGTGAAAGCTTACAGAATAAAAGCAAAAGTAAACTTAAATTTCTGTTAAAACAATGAAATGTCTAAAGAGCCTCATGAAGATATTCATAAGGAAAATATTTTTTTAAAAAATGGAGATATGGATTTTCTTGTAAAACAAAAGACACATTAATTTGTACAACCTGGTTGGGAAAATATTTCTGTAGTATTATCCACTAGCAGCAGCTTTCCAGCAAAGTTCCTAAACCATCACTACTTCAGAAAAATATTTCAGAGACAAGATTTGATTATTTCTACTGCAAAGACAAACTGAGCTTCTTGTGATTCCTGAATAAAATACCATTTCAAGAAAAACTATTGGGTTCTAATTGCTTCACATCGAACGACAATGCTGCGTTGAATATTCCGTAAATATTTTTATTCTGTCAATAAACAGCTAAAAGAGACACTCACTTATCTGATCACTTTCCAGTGTGATTTTCTGGTAGATGAAAAACGCTCAGTTATTAAAAAATGCAAGACTGATTATTTATTCATAAAATGATTGAACTAATGAATAATTGTTTTCTTTAAAGAGCAATTTTAGAATTATATGGTTTGCTTTGAAGAATCTCCACGGGTCAGCTTCATCCTCAAAAAGCACAGAAACAGCTAAAAACACATGAAATTTTGCCTGCACTTAGAAGCTTCACCAGCTAATCTACCTTTATTTGTAGTAATTGATTTTTTTTTTATTAGTTTTATTCCAAACTGCAACAAAATACCAGTACTTTGGTCTTAGCCAGGTTTCTGGACCTTTTCAAAAATCCTACTCTATTCCGCATTAAAATTGCAGGGTCCTACTTCACAGGAAAATAGATGGATTCAACAAGAAGGGAATTACCTATAAAAGACTATCCTGGAAACAATAACATGAAAGTGTGATGGTATTATGATTTTATTTTTTTCAAAGAGGTTTTTTCCCAGTGAGGTTTTTGTTTAACTGTAATTTTCATTAAGCTTCCTGGTTTTTTTATCCCAATTTAGAAATTTATTACGTCTAGGACATTGTTTTGCCTTTGCCTGGAGAACTGAAGCGCACTCATACCAGCCAGGACATGGAACTGGGAATAAACTGTGCCACAGAGACATCTTGAAACAATCAGAGAAAACTCCTCCATCACCTCCCCAACACCAAGGGCAGTCTCTCAATTCCCAGCTTTACAGGCACAGCAGACTCCATAAAAAACAAACATCTCACAGTGTCCCAGGCAGGTAACACTGAAACAAGAGAAGCTGGTTTTCTTCCCAGCATCCCCTAATGAAATTCTCATGACTTTCACTCATTTTTTGTTAATCTATTCATCAACACTCATCAAGAATTTGTGTTTTCTGCCAACATAATGGATTCCTCCCCTAGTGTTTTTTCCTTCTAATGTTCAACAGTAGCACTGGGAAACACAACTACTCACTTCTAACCTCCTGTTTGAGGCTTGGAACACACATATTTAAGTGTGTACTTCTGTGCATTTTTAATGCCTTTTACAGTTTGTTTAGTTCAAACACTTGGACTTTAAAATATTCATTATCCATATTATATATAGATTGCTTCAAGAGTTATGTGGTCTGCTTAGTTTTATTTAAATTTTTAGATTGCACTAGAGAGATGTTTCTATTTTGTTTTGTCCGCTTTCCCTGATTAGTCCCTCAGCAAAGTATTACCACATTGTATTCATTAAAAGTTTACTGAAACACAGAACCTTGACTCATTTTTAAATTAGCTTAGAGAAAACATAGCAGAAGAGTGATTACCAAAATGCAAATCAAGTTCCATCCAAAAAATGTAGGGTTTTTGTCACAATACAGCATCTAAACTAAACACTTATTCAGAGAAAGGCTGATACTTCTACCTGCATAGGTTTGGGCAAACTGTTTATGTAACAAAATTCACCTGATAAGAACAAAACTCTTGCTATGATCACAGAGACAGAAGTAGTGAATATATTTGAAAGATTACTTTAAAGCCAAGGACGTAACATTTATCAGATTTACCAAGTTTTGACTTCTTCCCAGCCCTGATTTTGTTGCCTGATTTGTTTATTTCTGACCTGATTAGGATGGTCCCATCCTCCTCACAGACACCTTTTTTCCTGCATTGCTGATGACTATGGCAAGTAATCCCTTCTGTATTATTTTCATTCCTGGTTTTTAAGAAAGCAAATATAAATAAACTCAATGATCCATTTGAATTTCTGACATAATCCCAGATATGCTTCTACTGGAATCGTAGTTAACTTTATCCTTTAAAACCTACATGGGACAATAACATCAGGATATTTTTTTCCAAAAATACTGTAAAACAGAGAATCACCAAACAAACTCTAACAGTTCCTCCTGGCATGGTGTTTAGAGGGATTTCTTTTTCTAAGCCAGTTAAAGGGCCTTGAGGAACCCTTGCAAAGCTCTTTTCACCTGATTCACCCTTTAACCTCTGTCCTGTATGCTCACAGCAATCCAAAATAATTCAGAATCCCTCAAACACTACACAGAGCATGAAGAAGTACAGCAATTTTGGTCATGATCACAAGCTTACCAGCCTGTCCCCTTCTTCCCTCTGTCAGCAGAGGCCCAGAGCAGCGTCCATTCCCCTGTGAGCACCCAGAATATCCACTGGAAAAGGCAAGTCAGGGACTGCAAATGAAAGGACACATGGCAGAGAGGGTTAGATATCAGAGAGGAAAGATATCAATGCTGGGTGTGGGACACAAAGAGCCCATCTCTCAACACATTCCTACATCTGGCAGGCAATTTCAAGCCACAGTTTTGACCCAAAAGACCCCCTACAAAACACAACCCCTTATTTTGAAACCAAGCGATACATCTCTGATTTTTACCTCATAGCAGATTCAGAGGTAAAACTCTGGACTAATATCCCCTACCCCTTCCTTGAAAAATAGACTCTATTTTTACCAGAAGAAAAACAAACTCTCTAATATAGAATAATGATGCATAAAGTAAGAAAGAGTATTTTTTCTTAGTGTGTGATACACTAATATTCTTTTAAGATATGTTACAGGAAAAAAAATTAAGCAGTTATGTAATATTTTTACTTTTCTTAACACAGACAGACACAGGAGTCCAGACAATGAATTACCATTTAAAATTTATAAGTAAATGACTGGTTTAGATGCTTTTAAAATACTTTTTTAAAAATTAATACTAGAAGCAGAAATCCCTTAAGACATCCTGATTATGTAAAAGTTAAATAACTATTTAAAAAAAAAATATGACTTGCAACTTCCTTTTTTTGTTGCTGTTGTTGCTGACTATTTGCTTGTGGTTTTGTCTTGTTTTGTTTCTGTGGTTTTTGTTTTTCATTTTTTGGTTGGTTTTGTTTTTTTTTTTTTTTTTTGAAGTTCCATAAAGTTTCTTTCTGTTGTTGTCTATTTGCTTGTGGGTTGTTTTATTTTTTTAATCAAACATATAGTTTGATAACATACATTCAGTAAGATAACCATTTAGTAAAGCAGTGTGATTTCTTTTTGAGCACCTTATACCAGTATAAATTTTTTGAAATATCAGTACAATTTTTTAATACTTTCATTCCCAGACTGACTGCTCAGCCCCACAAATTCATTCTCTTTCTATGCACCTTTTTATGTAGTTCAGCTGAATTAGAATCATAGAGAAAATAAAGTTTAGGCTTATTCAGACCTTTTCCTCTCATGGAAAAGGGAACTCAAGGTAGAGTCATACTCCAATGTCACAGAATTTTTGATATATAAATCTTTGTGATATTTGTATCACTGTAGCCATGCTGTTTTCATTGAGGGAGGATAGATAGATAGATGATAGATGGATGGATGGATGGATGGATGGATGGATGGATGGATGGATAGATAGATAGATAGATAGATAGATAGATAGATAGATAGATAGATAGATAGATCCATCCATCTCCACCATAGATAATCAGATTCTAGGTAAATTGTTGAGAATTTGGTACTTTTGAATACTTGGCAATGACATTCTTTGATGGCACATAGATAAGATGCCACATATTATTTACATGCATACAATTAAAATCATGCCTTACAACACTTAAACTCTCTACCTAATCCCCATTAAACTTTTAAAAAATTTTCCCAAGGAGATAAAAGTAAACGATGGATTTGCTGTCCAATAATGGACACTTTCTTTTGATATGAAAAAAGGATAAGTATTAAATCTCATGCAGCCTGAGTGAAATCCACTCCTTTTCTGCAGCATGAGAACACACCATCCCTACAAGACCAGTCTTACACTCCCCTGTGATTTTTCATTCAACTAAAAGAAATAAATGAAGATCAAAAAAAGGCCAATGTTTTCATAGTTCCGTTCCATTTTACTCCTCTCAGGACCAGACTCAGGGCTCCCTGATACAGTTCTGATTAAATAAGATTGTTTAACTTAATTTTGCTTTAATTTGCCCTCATTTGTAAAACTCCTAGAGGTTTTACATAAATACCACTGAGGAGATGCCACAGTCATGAGCAGAGCCTGCAGGCAGGCTGGAGATGCACATGTGCAGTTTTAATTTTACACACAGTGCAGGTCCATATCTAACAGAAAAAATCAGGGTTCTGCTATTTCAGAGGGAGTCCTGAAAGCTGTCAGCAGTTATAGATCCATTCCAAACCACTAAAAAGGCTTGAAAGGAATCAGGCAACAGGGACTTAAAAATCTCTTATGGCAGTAATAAGTGTAGATTAGCTACTTGCCTTATTTATAGGAAAAGCAGGCAACTTTGTAGGCCAGCAGACATAAATTTAACTCGGTCAACTTACCTCCATCCCTCAAAGAATATTCATTCAGCCAAAGGGACACCATCACTTAAACCTGAATTTTGCCTCTTCTGAAAATACAGATTTTATTTGTTAAAAAAATTCCAAAATAATAGATATGTTGGAGTGCCTAGGAACTTAAATCACAAAGCTTATGCACAAACTATACACAAATCTCTTAAAATCAGATTCCTGGTATAATATTTTATGTATTACAGGAGAGACATTCTGGGTAAAAGTACTGCAGGCCTGCAAAGATCAAGGTGGATCTTAAACTTCATAGAACAGAAACTGCAGGAATATTGCTCCCCTAAAGAAAAGTCAGAGAAACTAAGCTGAGATACCCACAATAAGAGTTGGGGTTATCATGATCCTTCAGTAACATTTAAAAAAAGTTAACAATAACAAAACCCCTAAAATTTCTAATAGGACAAGGCTGAATTACTGGTAAGTGAGCTAAATTTCTGTTATCTGAGTTGTCTCTAAGATGAATAACCTTCAGAGATGCAAGACATGGAACTCATGTGTATTTTTCTTTGACTTGAGCACGCCGAAATTAGGAATTTTATAAAAAAATCTGATGGGGATGGGAAAGCCAAAGACTGCATACTAGGATTTGTTAATACATCATCTAATACCCTTTTTTCTATGATTTTTTGTATCAGAATTCCTAGCTGAATTCAGGCACAGCACCCTTTAGCCCTGACCATACAAGGATATAATTTTTAAGCAAATGATAAATGTTTATAGACTGAAAATGCCTACAACAGACAGGAAAACTGGCAAGCTGAAATTCCTTAGTAGCTTGTGGATGACTACAGTTAAGCATGGCCTTTTCTTAACTACATTTTTTACCATTATCAGCACTGTGTTACATCTAATCCATGGGGAATTTACATGGCTGAAATAACATGGATTCAAACCTCCAATATGTGGTATTGAACACTGTACTAGAGGCTATCCCATATTTCTTTTGCTACAACAGCAAAACCCATGCACTTTGGACACGCTCCTTTGGGAGAGCAAAGGGAAGCCCAAACCAAAATAAGGAGGCATATTCCCTGTTTTATTAGTCAGTGTTCCATATGGCCACACACACTTTAAGGTTTCCCTGCTCAGGAATGACACAATCCCTTTCGTTTTAGTTTCATTCAATTTTGACCTCCATTTTAACATGAAGTAAAGGGAAAATAAAAAACCAAACAAAAAAAACCCGACAATTAACCAACCAAAAACAAATGAAAAACAAAAAAAAAACTAACCAAAATATTTTTGAGTAACAGTCCTGTCTTGGTAAAGAAAAATTCATTGTTTTCTGTGATTCACAGAACACTGTGTTATGACCAATATAATTGCCTTGCACTCCAGTTAATGAAGTAGTTAGGCCTTTAGTTGTTTTTACACATGAGTCCTTTTAATAATTTTATTTTACATACTTCATGGGAAAAAGTCATATCACAGACTTAAACACTGCAATTTTTGTGGAGTAGTTTTGCATAGTAATAGAAATCTTTGAAAAAATAGTCATGACTCAAGTAGCTCTTTCTTATAATTTATGTAGGTTTTCGCTAATTGACGGAATGAGGAATTGGTAATTAATTTTTTAAAGATTGAACAGAGACTGAAGAAAACTTAATGAAATAATTTAGGACTCATCATGGTAATGCTGCACCTCTCAACTAGGAAGCAGAAATAATGAACGTGATTCCAGGCAGCTGCCTGAGGGAATGAGCTTTATTAGCCATTGTTTGCTTCACTAGCAGGTGGCCACATCCCTGGTTTTGTTTAGAGCTCTCAAAGTTCCTGCTGATTTAAAAGGCAGGGAAGGAAATATAGGCTAGGTCAAGAGGCATGGAGGAATGGAGAATGGTGCAGTCAGTGACACGCAGGGCAAGTTCGGTGGAGTCCAAGGATGTCAGGAGTGGCCGTGTGTAACACAAATGGTCCCACCATAGGAGCATGAAGACAGCAGCTGTCTGCTGTAGAGACAAATTATTTTCATTGAATAGATTTGGCTGGGTTGCAGCTACTCAGTTACTCTGAGTGGAGCAGAAAAAAATAATAATTCCAACTCACATTTCCTCTTCGCCGCTCTCTTTTCATCTCTCGAGCTTCACAACTTTTTAAGTTTTGTGCTCGCTTCCAAGCTGTCAGTGATATATTATAAAGTGAATAGCTTGAAGTGTTTGGCTACCTGGGGCCATAAACCCAGCAGGTCAGCAGCACAAACTGTTGGGGGACTTTCTGTGGCTTTTGCTGGAATTAAAACAAAACAATCAGGAGGAAAGCGTTATGGGTACAGCAATAACTTATTAGTTCTAACACACATATCCCTGCAGATCACAGCGACCTCAATCTGCTTAAAAAATGGCTTCCTTGGGCTAGCCAATCTTTCTATTAAATAGCTTGGTCTTCCCTGGAGCCAAGATCTGCCTCCTTCTGCATGGCTTATTATAACAGCACAGGCAATATTTTTTTGCTCTGACAATTTTCAAATAAAAATCAGTCCTATAAAGGCTGTGATTGTTTATTTTTCCTTAGGGCATTCAGTTGTTCTGATTAGGGACAGAGCAGAAGAAAAGTTGGATATTAAAACAGCAAAGATGCTGTGAACCTGAGGTGTTAGTTTTAGTTTAATTAACGATAGAGGAAGGCACATAAAAGAAATTAAATCATGCAGCGCGTAAGATATGCAGACAAGGATACACTATGTGACCTGCCAGTAAAGATCACTGTGATAAACACAAAGGTAGTAGGAAAAACATCCCACACAATTCCAGAGCAGCACAATGGGGGTGGAAAATGTAGCCCATTTTAATTTTCGGCAGTGATATCCAACATGCTCTCTGTGTGGCTTCATTCAAAAGACACATTTTTAGGATATGTGAAGTGTCTGTTACTAGCAAAACCAAAAGTACTCTGTAAAAATCCCATAAAAATCATCTTCCATAATCACAGAAACATCAAAATGAGTGAATTCATCAAACAAAATAAACAATTTTTATGTACCTTTTTTTGGAGCTTCTGGACTGTAGAGGAAAGGAAGATCTCATATTACTCACATATTGCAAATTGTGGGGACACTTCTCGCCAGACCATCATGGGTACAAGCTCTCACATCTATATGACATCACCTGAACATCATGGTTAGAATTTTAAGCAGCCTTTGAGGCTGTTAAATAGAAACTCCAAGCTTCTTTCCCAGACTTGGATCACCTCATAGCTGTGCTTACACAATCTTGACTTCAAAAACCTTCTTTCAGTCACAGGAGTTTCCAGTTCCTTTGTATAACTCCATGGGTGAACACCAGCACTGTGCTCTATGCCCCAGTGATAATTACCTCTCATCTGCATGCAGAGTTCAAGCACCTGAGAGCAGAATGTCTGCAGAGGAGCCCTCTGTCCCTGGGAGGGGTCTGCAAGCCTGTCCTGTTACTAACACATTATGTTATGCATATTATCAGGCTTCCTCTTGGATCCCAATATTTTAGGCTAGATTACATAAATGTCAGAATGTCACCCTCCTGCTCATGAATTATTCAGGATAATTTACAGTAAAGCTATTATTAGCACCACTGTGACCTGAAAGTATTTCAGTTTTTGAAAGACCCTAAGTGAATTTACCTATCTTTGGATTAATGTTTCTGTGATTTTCATAAACATCATCATTCACATTTCATGAAAATTTTAAATAGCACAGACAGCAAAAAAGCCTGTTTTGTACTGGTAGTGTACATAAAACTGTACACAAATTACTAAACTCTCTGATTTTTAGAACTGTATAACCAGAAGCTTGTTTTGATTTTGCATTGGTCCGTGATCTTTTTGTTGCTTTCTGGGAAAAAATATATGTTTGTCTTTAAGAATAATGTTATGCAAGGCATCAATATATGTCCAGGAGCTAATTGAATGCTTTAAAATGCTTCACCTTTGCTAATCCCCAGCACTGTTTGTAATTGCCGTGACTAATCCCAGCCTGTCACTTGGGATTATTTCTGCTTCCTAACAGAGTGAATCCTGAGCATTCAAAGAATATTCTCAACTCATTGGATATTTATTTATATTAACAAAATTATTTAGCTGTATAATTGACCCAAGCTCACCAACCCAGAAAAGCTTTTTTGACTTCAGGGACCAAGCTTTGGATCATTTTCACAGCAGGGTTTAAAAGCATTAATGGGGTGGGGGGAGGAAAGGGACAGAGGGGAAAGCAGCACAGAAAGAGCAGTGGATGCATCTTTTATCAACCTGCTCCACAGGAGCCCAAGACAATCCAAAGCAGCAGAATCTAAATACTTCTTCCATACTATTACTGAAAAAGGTACAGGAGGAGGAGGGCTGGAGAAGTTTTGTAAGTGTGCAAAAAGATACCCTTAGTACATGCTTAAAGTTTCTTTTCCTAGCAGAAAACTCCACAAGCATTTGAGGCCAACTTCAAATTATATATGAGCAAAGGAAAAGCATCTAGAACATTCCCAGACAACTGTACAAAATGTCAAAGCAAAGACCTATAAATGAGCTGGTAGCTGTCAACTTAGCTGTTCCAAGTACAAGTCAATAGCCCACCACAAAGCAAAGCACTGTAGATTTTTTTGCCTTTTTAATAGACTTTCTTTCCCATGATTAGTTGCAATTAACAGACTGAAACACAGAAACAATCCATCAGGCTAAGCAACAAAATAAAGATTAATAGACCACCTTTTCCCTCCTCTTTTTTTGCCTTAACCTTTTCTCTGAACATTTTAAAAATATGTGTTTCTGGAATATTAAATCAATTCTATTTATTCATAGAAATAAAGACATTCTCATTCTTTTTATAGAACTTCTCATATTGCTTTTACATTCCTTAAGAAAAAAAAAATCAACAAAACAAACTAGCACATGAAACCCCTGGAAACCACAACCAACTCTACAAAAATAGCTTGAAGCTTTAGCACTAACAGCAAAAAACACCACAGATGCTGCATATTCATATTCAGTTTACATTTTCAATTCTAGACACACAACTACTGCTGCTGGAACTCATTCTGGATCAAGAAAACAGTTTTTTGTCAAACCCTGCTATTTCAAGCACAGGTATGATTAAGAACCTCTATATTTTTAATTAAGGACTGTTCTGAAAAGCTGGTTCCAGTAATAAGTCTTTTTATGCATGTATATGAATTTCTGAATATTCAATGAAATTGAGAAAAATAATTTTACACTTTAAATAAGCCCCAAACCATAAATGAAGGAGCTTCACTAATAATAAATAAAGAACATTGCCTTGAAAAAATTTGAAGAGAAAACCTGAGAAATTCAATTTGATCCAAAGGGCTTCCTGTCATTTGGGCAGGAAAAAGGAGGAGAGAGAAATGCAGAGTGACTGCTATGAGTCATCTTTGCTGTGGTTTAGAGACTGAGCCCTGCATCTGGCTTGCAAGGAAGAAAGGAATTTTGTCAGGGTGGCAGAAAAAGCACAGGGCAATATGAAAACAATAGACAGACATAATTTAATAAACTCATATTATTAAATAATTGAAACTCACTCTGTACCTCAGAGTCTCCTTCAGTTTACTGCAAATATGCCACAGTTTCAGGTCAGAAGAGGATCTGAGGGACAGCTGCAAGTACTACTGGTTCTGATGTCTGTAATTTTTCCAGTGTACAGTCATGAATCTGAAAGAGGATTGGACTGACCTACCAGACCATTTTTTTGTATGAGAAATGAAACAGGAAGACTTTGCTACATTTCTGTAAGGAGACTGATTGAGCTTACACCTGTTACATCCCAAATTGAACATTGGCAGGCTTAGTTATTGCAGTGACAATGAATAGGACTTGCTCAGAGCACTCTTAATATGTGGCAAGAAATGTGTACAGTAAATCAAGCGCTCCAGCTTGACAAAAGAACAGTCGGGAACCTACAGTCCTCATACAAATGAACAAGAAAAATAAATTTATGAACAGGAGAGAAATATTCATCTTTGGAGCAGGGCAAATAAACTAGCCCACACAGTATGAACTCGATGAAAATTCTTTATTTAGGGTCAGCCTAAACACAGAATAATTTGGATGGGTTTTTGTAAGTGAAGATTATGCTCCTGATGCAGTCGTAGGTGTCTGCCTGAGTCATGCTAAACCCTCTCTCTCCTAGGACACATCATATGGTAAAATCTATTTCACTAAAAGGAAAAACAATCTCTGTCTCTCTCACTCTGGGGTTCTTGTAAATGTTACAAGCTTTAGAAGGCACCTACATTTGCCTCAGGGTTTCACAGGATTCAGTTTTGCCTGGGCCTGGAAAAATACTCCAGTGAACTGTTCGACCAAAATACCCCAGCTTTGAGTGCTGAAAATTAATCTCCTGGCTAAGTACTTGACTAGGTTCAATTTTGTGTTTACTGTAACTATTTGAAGTCATTAAAAACACAGCATGAATGAAAAACAAATATATATGATGTTCAGTAGAGACTTCAGTTCCATGAAAATGTAAAAGCTCAGCGCATAGATAAGATGATTAAAAATGGAAAAGACAGCTTGAGCCTAAATACATATGGTAACTACACAGCAGTCACTGACAATGCTGCATCTATTTTACAGAACATTTAAATCAGCAAAAAGCCAAGATACATTATTTAAATTAGTCTCTATCAAAAAACGTATCTTGAAATTTCTATGGAAAAATAATATCAGCTGGGGTATACTTTAAAGATTGTAATTGGACTTTATCCAGAAAAGGGTAAATAAATTGAAATATGTTTTATATCATTATGCATATTCTTTTGTGATAAAAATAGTTTTATATTTTTTAGCAGTTCAAAAAACTGCGCAACAAGGGAATAATAATAAAGGAAAAGAAGCAATCAAAACGAGAAAGGGGGAGATTTCTTGTATCCCTCTGCAAAAGAAGTAACAAATTACTTCTGTGAATAATTTCAAAGACTTTAATAAGCTGCATGCATCTCCCAGATGGCTCTCAGAAAGAAATATTAAAGAATTGTCTGAAACACTTGCAGAAAACATAGAAGACTTCACTTTTTTTTAATCTCAAACATAAAAATGTGCGAACTACAATATTTACTGACACAGTTTTATCAGATAACCCTGTTAGAGAATCCTACAATAGCATATCAAGAGTCTATAGTCCATGAAATTTCCTCAATAAACTGAAGATCCTTTCCAACATGTATATTCCTTCATGCACTCTTCAACAAGAACAGTTTCTTAACAAGTTTTTAAGGATTTTGAGCAGGGCAGGATTTAATAGCTGTAAACCAGATGCAATCTACCTTCACCCATTTCAAAATCACTTACAAAAAGGGCCAATTTCACTGCTGTATGACAGTAGTACTCTGTCTTGCAAGAGAGCAAAAACCTCTCTTTCATATATTGAACATACACAAGCGAATGAAGAACTGAATCTCAGACGTGTTTAAAATCACATTGGCCATGAGTTTTTTAACTTCAGCATTTATAACTCAAAAGAAAGATAAATGTATATGATAATTTACAGACATGTATTTAAATTATTTATAAACATTTATAAATGTTTCATAAAGCACATGGAAGTACGTTTTATACGCAGACACAAACACCTTGCATCTCCAGATATTCTTTGTCTTTGGTTGAGAGAGGCAAAAGATTTTTACTTTTGCTATTTTATTTTGCATTAAAAAGTTATTTCAGTGCAGAAAACACTCTGCACTGTCTTCTCAAAGGCCACTAGATCAGGACTTGTGTCTTCAATCTGGACTGAAAGTCATTTCTAAAATTGTTTCAGAGCAGATGATCAGTTCAAGCAGAAGGCAGGCTGCTATAGATTGCACTAGGATGAGACCAAAGATGACATTTAATGACTTGAAACATTTATTAGGAATGGAAGTGGATTTGATTTTTTCTTTTAAAGTGATTTCTTTTTAAAGTGTCTGGGTCACCAGAAGGCAGGAGAGGGCAGGAAGGCACCTGTGTCTGAGCACCCTTCATGGGGAAGGACACAGACAGAGGTACCAAGGAGGGTGACAGAAAAAACAGTTGTTGAGTTGGGGTAGATTCTGGTCCTATCATTTTTTGTCTTCTGATTCTGCCAGTAGTCAACAAAAGAGGCTTATTTTCTTTGCTCATATATGGTCTTAAGAATGTAAAATCAGTTATCTGCATCAAAAACATTTCTAAAACTACAGCTATACCAGCATAACTTTACATTTCCTTGTGTTTTTTCCTTCTTTTCTCTCCATTCTTTCTTTCCATCTAAACATAAACACAAAACTCCCAAAGCATCCATATAAATAGCACACACAAATGCACTTGGGTGCTCATTCATTACTCACCCTGTGTCTCATTTTCTCACCTCAATAGGAGATATGATAGTCTCTGAGATAGCAGCCTGTGCTCTCTTCTCTTTTTGGAACCCTTCTGATGTGTGTGCACCCATACACAAAGGAATGGCAGAGCTGCTAAAGATTTGTTTTCCACTATTTTAAAATCTGAATTAAAAGCTGTGCTAAATGGATTGCTGAGTGCTATCCACATGAGGATGCATTTTTTACAGTTACCCTGCTCTTGAACTTTTTCATGCCAGCATGGTAGTGAAGCATTGCTTCTTGTGGGGAAACCAATACTTTTTCAAAATGTCCATTTTTACAGGACATGGAATATGCCATTAGGTTACTCGAGGGATTAATAAACTTCAGAATTACTTGCTTTGTCTACAGTGAAGTGGCATAATGACTTCACTGCTCCATTTTTTTCTTCCTGTAAGGAGGGACATTAGAAAACACACTGGAGAGAAATGAATACATGCCCTAAGCCCCTAACCAGCACTTACAATGTACCTGAGAGCATATTAGGAAAATAAAGAAGAATCTTCAATTTACTGACTGAAAACGATTTTTTTCCCCCTTGTCTCTGTGGACTTCAAAACTGAGTCTTGAGGAGCTTAAATTACATTTTACATGCAAAGCTTCAAACCTAATTTACCATATTCCTCTCAGCCAGCAGATAAAGTCTATAGCACAGTGGTAGATAGCAGTTTCCAAGGGCAATACCTATGCCCAGAGCTTTCAAAAGCTATAACATGGAGGATACAATAGAGAAGGTGATACACATCAGACTACTTGTCCCTGGACCCTTTCCTTTCAGCTTCAGGCTAGCTATGTATCTGACTAATCTGAAATCCTCTCATCCCCTCGAGAGTGTCACAGGCACTAACATATGTGGATTGCTGCAACCTCCTTTCTCTGCCAGTGCCACAGTTATCTCAGTTCAGGGACTCTGAAAGAATCACAGAGGGGACAGATAACTATATTTAAGCCTTAAGAATTGCCATCTTTGTGAGGGCTAGCCTCACTTTCCCATCACAGATAAAAGGCGCGTGGCAGCTTCTTCTGAGACAAACAAAATTGCAAGGACCATTTTCTGCTATTCCAAAAAGCTGGAATAGCAGGAAAAAAAAATGCACAGAGATGTCTTATAAAAGCACAAAAGTATTGAAAGCATAGATAACTTCCTGAAGCTGGCAGCTGTAGTTCAGTGGAGACGTGCCAGCCTACTCCAGCTGAGCATCAGGCCTGCGCTCTTCACAAACAGAAATAAACATTTTATTAAATCAAACCTCCTCCTTGCTGTGCTTTTACATCTAAGAACTTTTCCCAGCAGGCAACACCCTGCTAATGCTGCATAAAGCATTTTAGAGACACATTTCCTGGGAAGTTTTTGCCTGAGAGGGGAATCTTCTCTCCCTGGTCTCTCATCACTCTAAGCACCTGGTGCCACTGCACCAAGCACCTTGTGCTTTATATTTCTCTGCTTCCTGGTGTATTATTTGTGTCACCTCCATCACTGGTGTAGGCCTTAACTATCCTTCTAACAGTAAACAATCAAAGGGCATGGACCTTTTTAACAGCATTAAAATTAATGCTGTAAAAATTAAATTCATTCCTATTTCCACCTTTTGAGTAGCAGCCTGCCAAGAAATCACCATGCTGACACGTTTCAGCTTTCAGGGTGGCCAACCTCCTTCTGAAGTTTAGTTTCCAGCCCATATACAATCTGTCCAATACTTTGATCCATCACAAAAAGCATGACAGCACAACAAGGTCTCCCTCTACATCTCGGCTGTAATTCCAGAGTATTTTGCTTAATCAGGAGATCCTCAGTACCTGTCAGGCCAAAGTCAGGGCAGGATGCTCTGACAAAGGTCATCTTTTTCTCTCTTCCTGCTTGGTTTTAGCACAGGAGACAGTCTCACGTTACTAGAACTGCTGCATGGGCAGAGAGATAATAAAGCTTGCTATGGATTCTGGAATTCCATTCGGGTTTCAAGTAACAGGCTTGCCAAAAGTGGTTCACCTTATTTTTTAAATATTTTATGGCTGCATAAAAAGTGCCAGATGCTGCTCAGGAACTGGACTTAGAGCTAGCCACCCAATCAGCAGAAAAAGGAAATTGAAACAACTTTTATTTAGCAGCTGTCAATATAAAGGGAGAAATCTAAACCAAACATCTATGCTCATGATACAGTTTGGGTTTAGAGCCATAGTTAAAGTGACACAGAATATTTTCCATTCAATTTGAGGTGGCAGGTACTGTATTTTACGTACCACAGACTTATTTTCTAGTCAAGACAACTTTTTCCTTGTTTCAGTGGAAGAGATGCTTGACCACGTGTTCTCAAAATTGATGTGTCCCACTAAAGAAACAGGCTCATTATCTATCATGCAGAAGAAATGCCATATTAGAAGTAAACTTGGAAGAGAAAGATAATGTGAAGAGAGACAAAATAATGAGTGGCAAAGAGAAGACAGTAAATTTAATTTTTCTGGATTTTGCTAAACACTTGATATGGTGCCCCACAAAAATTTATTTGCAAGAAATTAATTCAATATTCACTCAGAAAAAAAGTATTGTCACATTAATGAAAATCTGTCTAAATTTTTCTAAGATGTGCAATGATAAATGAGAACCTCTTGAAGATTGAGGGGGAGGACAGAGTTATTTGGGGGTACTACAGGTTTTGGTGTTTGCTTTCACACATTGACAAATATAAGAAAAAATAAAATAATTTGGTCTTCAGTTCTGAAAGGTATTGCATTGCAACAACATTATTGTTGGGAAGCAAGAGGGTTACTCTAAACATACGATTGAAAGAAAGCTAAAATTTATTTTCAAAAACATGCATGAGATGGTTATGTGAACGATAACATTAAATGCAGTTTTTAGGTGATAGCTTGGATAGAACAATTTCACCTGAACTAGATCTGGGAGAGTAGGTATGGTATAGAATTGGAATACTGGCAGCTAGATATGGGGAAGAAAAAATTCTTTAATTTCTGAAGAAAGTTTAGGTTACCAAAGTCCAACGGAGAGAGGAGGGGGAGGATGAGGACTGAGTACCCATTTGAGAGACCTCAGACATTATAAAGCTTATTGAAAAGAATTACTGGGACTAGATAAAACTATTAAAAAAAATTTTGTCAGAAAGATATATAATGAAAAGCAGAAATTACATCATTTGCAATGAGACATAGTCCCTTGTCAAAAAAACTCAAAAAAGGCATTAAAAGCTTTTCTCTATGAAATTCCTCCTCTGAACAGATTTGTACAGTGAAAGCACAAAAGCCAGTGGAGTTATTATAGTTATGCTGGGACTCAATCCAGCAGGTAAGGAATATTGCAATATTGGTAGCTACAGCACAACTAGGGAGAGGCAGGAAGAAACTCAGAGCATTAAAGAATCCACAGGAAATATAGAGAACAAACTGCAATAACTTCTGTAGTTTATTTCAAACTCCCAAAGAGCACGTAACGCCAAATAACAACCTAAAGTACCTTTACAATACCAGCTAACTGAAATGAAGAAGTCTTACCCAAAATATCAGACTTTCTTAGATGAAAATGAAATTTGCTTTGACTGAGTAATAAAGTCTGAACCAAACTGATCTATTTCCAAATATTTTGAAGACATTTTTGGATATAGTGTCAATTCCAGTGACTGTTTTCAAACCTGAAATACACGTAAAAAAATATACTCGTGACCTTAACTATACTTAGTTAAAGATCTAGCAATCACCAACTCCAGTGTTGTCAGAACTGATAAAATACCTGCCTATATATGTCACTTACACTGTAATATATTCTATTGCAAGGCTAAGATAGAAATAATGAACCTGTTTTCATTAAATTCAAAAGGACTTGTGGCTTCTTTTACCTGGGAGGTTTATTAGCCTAAAATTCAACGCAACTAAAGGATATACATATTCCTTAATTATCCAGCCATACAGCTGTTTGCCAATTCATTACTATCGAAAACAAAATGGCTGGAAATCTATCTGCAGTTATATATATTATAAGGAATATATATGCAGCTACAGTTTAGACCTCATTCCCTAGGCATAGTATCCCTAAGGTATCACCTGGTGAAATGGATGGGTAACATCCTACGAAGTTCATTGATCCTACAAGCTCAAAAAGATAGCTGAAGACTCTGTGGTAGCCCACAGAAACTCAACATTCAGAGTAAGCACAAATGGGACATAAATACACCAACAAAATGTTGTATTTAAAAAAAAACATAATAAAATTCCCATCTTTTATCATTGTTTAGGTGACTGCCTGGAGACATCAGGGGCCTAAACCTGAAGTAAACCACTCCATTGTTTTTGAACATCTCATTATGGCACTGTTAGAAATGCCATTGCGAACACAAGTGCAAAGATAAAAGGCAAGTCTCAAAAGAATTTTAAAAATTACTGATAAAGACAATTATGTTTGCTTTTTTTGGGTTTTCTGTTTGCTTTTTTGAGAGGGTTTTTTTTTTTTTCCCCTTAATATTCCTTCCTTTCCTGTTCACTCCTACTTGGCAGCTGTACCCATTTGTTCCTTCACATGTACACCCCCAACCCCAGTACCTGCAGTGGGAGGTTCATGTGAATATCTGAAGCCTTAGTTTTGAAGACTTTTTATTTTGGTAAGTGAAAAAAGGAGCTTTCTGTAGTTTTTCTTCTCAGGAAGAAAACCCAGTAGAGATCTAATGCCAATACACTTGGGCAACTTTACAGTGATATTATTTAAGAAGAGAGATCAAAAGCTAATAACCTCTCTAGCTTGGCAAGAGCTTCCAAATTATTGCCTTCTAGACAATTTATCCAGAGAACTGCTGCTACATTGTCCTGGTGGAGAAGAAACCAGCAGTTGGTCTTCGCAGCAAAGAAAGCCTTTTAAGCTCCTACTAGCAATTTTGTACAGAAGAAATGATTAAGGAAAAGTCACCTCCAGGCACAAAAAAAAAAATCCTCACAGTAAACCAGATGGGATAAAATTAGAATCTGTTATCAAGTCTGAAAAGCTCAATGTTAATGCTGTAATTGCAGAGCTGAGAACTGCTGTGGAAGGAATTAATACAGCTGCTTTGAATTAAAAATGGTCAAGGACTACACCATGTGGAAATGCAAAGGCTTAAAAAAATGAGCCCCTCCATAAGAGGAAACAAACTGCAGCATTTCACCTGATGTAATCAGCAACTCATTTGATATACAGCAATATTAAACTAGTAAAATGGAATGAGTCCAGAGAAGACTGAAGCAGTGGCTTCCATCACTTCTGTACCCTCTACCTTGCAGCAGTTCCAGGACTAGATCCTGCATTTCAAGCTACACCTCTCAAAAGCAAATCCAATATAATGGGCACAGCCACTGCCAGGGTTTAGAGTGTTAAATGATGGATTACACACACATTACACACACAGAGTGGGATGCAGCAGTCGGCTTTGCATGGACATTTGCAAGGAGCATTGTGGATGTGACTGATGGTGCCTCCTCCCTGTGCCTGGGCAGGTGCTGCCCTTCAGACTCTCCTGACACAGTGATGACTCTGGATTTTGCAAAGCCCAGTGCTTTTGCCCTCCAGGGCTAAGTGCAACCATTCCCAGGACCCCGAATTTCAGTCTGCACCAAGTGAATGTGCTCTGCTTACAAAGCAACTCGGCTGAAAAGAGAGATCTCCTCTGGATTTATCAATAAAGACAGACAGTTAGAAGCATTGTATATTAGAATTATTTAATGAAAAAAATATCTTAAAATAGCCTAAAATTGTTCTAAGGTCTCCTGAGTTAGGTACCTTTCTATGAATCTGTATCCACACGCAAATCGTAATGCAATCTGTAACAACAATTTCTAGGTAACCATACTGCTTCTAAGATTTTCTATAAGATTTTCTACTTTTTTTTTTTTTTTTTTTTTTATTTGGGGTTTTTATTTGTTTTGTTTTTTTGTTTTGTTTTTCTGGGGGTAGGGCCCTTTTTTGGTTTTATTTGGGATGTTTTTGTTGCTGCTGTTGATTTTTACTTTTTTGTTCCCCAGGATGCCTTGTAGGATTTGGTGGGGTTTTTTACTGCAGAGTTTATTCATACTTGGAAATGGTAATTTGACAGCAAAATATTTTGGCTGACATTATTTCAAGTTCTACTCTGCTGCCATTGAAGGCATTTAACAGAGCATGACCTGGCCCTATGGTTCTAGTCCATCAAAACACAAACTATATATGTTATTTGAAACAAAAAGGTCGGTTGTTTGGCAGTAGGTTTTGAAGCAGAGAAAAAAATAATCTTACAAAGATCAATAAACTGTGAAACATCTCTATAGAGAAAGGTATTTTTCTCTTCCACTTGATGCAAGTGTAGTCATTATCCATCTGAGACTATTCCACTGAGTCGTATTCTACTGAGACTATTTATTTTTTCAAGTATCTACCTACTTGATGAGCTGCATTTTTGTTTTAAAACCTCTCTGGGTAGAAGAGGTAAAATTCTGTCATCTCAAAGACACTGCTTTTGGCTGAAGTTGCAGACCTAAAAAAAATAAAAAAAGAATACCAACCCAAAAATAAAACTACACATGCTACTTACAGGATGGAGGTGACCGGGGTCTCATGCCTAAAGATGCCTGCTTAATCTTTTGGAACATCCTGTGGAAAAGATCAATTTTCAATTGACAGGAACATTCAGTGTTGCAAACCTCCCTGCTGGCATACAAAACTGAGGTCATTTATTAAAAGCCATATAATAAATGGCAGGGAAGATCCTTGCAGTTTCATGGATACATACCAAAAAAATTTAGCTAATCAAAGGCTGCAAATTAACAGCATGTTAAAACAAGCTGGTTTAGTGTCTGTGGTTACTGATGAGTCACCAGATGCTCAAGATCAATAGATGTTTTACATATTTTAATTATTCTTCTGGGTTTATAACTTAATTACTCTTGTGAACTTCAGGTAGCTTTGGCAGACATAGTTTACCTTGAGTTTTACTGTTGCTTCATTAGCTAAACAAGGTGCCAGCATGCTGATGTAGAGCCATGTTTTTATTTCCAGTTGCTCATCCGAGGGCTGGAAAATCATACACAGAGATTCCAGTGTGTCTCCCACAACAAAAAGTTAGGCTTGATCTTCTGGCAAATACAGGAAATCTGTTAAACAAAGAAAATTATTTTAAAATTTTACATGAAAATGCAACTGTACTTGCATTTAGGAAATGATTAAATTGCATGGATGGCAATAGAAAGAGAAGATTCTGCTTTCCTTTTAAAGAAAGTCTTTAATTAACGGGTGTCCAATCAATCTGTCAAATTACAGGCCTCTCCTTGTAACCCACTCTCTGGAAGTGAATAATTCCTTAGGCTGCTGTTAGAGATGTTCTTGGTCATGTTTAAGAAACCCTGGTTCTGCCACCTTCTGCTCTTGCTCTGGTATCACAACCTTTACTTTCACCCTATTCCAGTTCTGCCTCCTCCAAACATTTTGTTGTCAAAGGAGTGGAACATGATTTACCTCAGTAATGAGGTAACAAAAAACTTGCTTTGTACTTTTTAAAGTCTGGAGTAAGTAAGTCACATGGGAACATCCATGAAATACAGGTTACAAGCAGCTAACGTGATGGAGAGAATTTACTCCTCACAAAACTGTGTACACAGCAATAAATCCAGATAGAACAGGCTGATTTGTTAAACAGCCACAACCAATAATACATAACATCAATCTTAAAAATTCTTTTCATAATTATATTGCACTATAAATTACTGGAAATAAGGATTTAGAATTGGGAGAAAAGATGCTCGAGGAAATAAATCAGATCAAGGATGGTAAGAAAATAAAAGCCTTAAAAAAAGACTTAGCTACTCTGGGTTAAAATACGTTTCTCTGTATCTGTGCACTTTGCAATAAACACTTTAAAATGATTGATGGGGATGGACGTTCTATCAACACCTAAAATACTTAAAATTCATAATAATTCAGTCAATCCAGAATGTGAGAAGGACTCATGTGACATCAGCACTGCTGGTAGTTTTCCCCCATTCTCATCCACTTTTTTATAAATATAGTCTCATTCATTTTTTTATAAATATAGTCTATTTATGTATTTTTGCATACTACGAATATTCATTTTTCATTCCATATTATTAGTTGTGTCTAATTCCTGCTGCAGTCAGCATTCTCCTTCAGCTGAAACATGGCGTGAGATTCTATATACGTGGATTTCAGAGTTCTTTTTGTGAGGAGGTTTTTCTGTTAATAAATGACACCGATTTTTGCATGTCCTATTTCTTCTAGGTAATTTTTTTAAGCATTCTCTTTACGCTGGATTTGCTGTCACCACAGTGTGGATAATGGACTGAAAATCAGTAACACTTTATCTTTTTTGGAGCTTTTTTAGTTCAATATTTTTTTTATTCTGGTCCCAGGTTATTACGTTACCCAAGAGTTTTGATATATATCACAAAGTAATTTATTTTAAGTGCATAGAGATTCAGAAACCAGGGCCTTTTCTGATTTAGTGGTTTCAGTGGTGATTGCTAACTAATAGCTTTAGCATTGCTTTAGTTCTGCCATCTGATGACTACAAAAAAATCCTTCAAAATATTCATTAAGCAAGCCACACAACACACCTGTGAAGTTGATTTTTATCACTCATTGGCAGATGGGGAAACAAAGACACAGAAAGGTTCAATGCCTTATCAAAGAGCCCAGAGGGGGCCTGTTGCAGAGCTGCTAAACAAACAATTGGAACCCAGATAGACCAACATTTGGTGCTTCACATTATTGTTATTATTTTGCTTTACATTTCAGGTCTTCCAAGTCTCAGACCACAATCCCACAGTAACTCAAAACTCTTCTACCAGCCTTTCCACTGTCTTCTTTCTGTAGACAACACCCTGTTTGTCATCCAGCCGTGTGTGACTCCTGACTGCCCAAGATTCTCACGTCCTGTTGGACACTTTAGAATCCTCTTTCCTATCTTGCCCTCACAGGTGGAGTTCTTTTCTGAAGTTTCACCAAGTATCAATATCTGCAATCCTTTGCCTTTGGTCTTGACAAAGGCAATCTCACGTAATCAATATTTCTCCAGAAAACATTGGTCAAGAGATCATTTCTGTAAACCCTTTGCTTTGTCTTTGTCACCTACTCAATGGTTTCCATTTGTTTTATGTTACAAACATAAGCCCTTGTCTCCATTTTTGAAGTCCCTTATAGCCTATTCCTGCATTATCTCTATCAGTCTTTGGATAACAAAAGATCAAATCCCACCTCTGATGAGCCCCTGAAAAGGTTGCAGGATGGAAAAAATAGTGTCTAAACCATTAACTTGCTAACACAACTGGCATTCACAAGAAAGAAAGGAAAATATTAGAGTGATGATGATTACTGACTAAAATCCTCATCATCAAATCAACATTACTAAAATCAACATTACTAACAGCTTTTAGCTAGTAATGTTATCCTCCAAATATAAATGATAATTGATTTTAACACTCCTATAATCACAAGTTTCTCCTATAATCACAGTTTTGAAGCAGATTTCAAGGCCATAAACCCCTCTTACTCGTATGCTTGCAATCTGTCTATAAAGGTAACTTACCTACTCTGTAACAAAAGTAATAACACAATTGAGGACAGAGAGGATAGAAAGAAAGAACTTCTCTACAAAGGAAACAAGCTATCAGTACTGGAGAATGGGCGGCAGCAGCATCCATAATAACTTAAAAAATGAGGGAGAAACCAGCAACAAGCAGGAGAAAGGGCCCAGGAATTACACAGAGCAAGAAGCTTTGGTTTGGAGAGTGGCACCCAAGGTGTGTGAGGGGATCAGACTGGAAGAAGGATGGCACATGGAAGGAGATGGGGGCTGTAGAGGAAGGATGTTTGAACTGGTGGGATGACATGAACAGGGGAGTGGATGGAGGGATCAGAACAGACTGGAAAGAGGCAGAAAAGGAGGGCAGGGTCACTTCTGGGGAGAAGGAGAAGACAACCTAAAAGGTGAGAGAGCAGAGACTGTGGAAGAGATTCAAAGGAGCAGAAGAGCCTTGGGTGTTATGAAGATGTAAAGTGATTCAAAGCTGGTCACCTTAAAATTATGTGATTAAAGGAACACAGAAACAAAAACAAAATTATTCCAGAAACAGAGGTAATGTAGTCAGTCTTGATATAAAAGGGTACATACAAATGCCTATAAACACTTGATAATAGGTACAAAGATTACTTGAATGGAATGAAATACAAGGGAAGAGTGATGCACAGAGATAATCGAAGGAGTGATATCTTAATACCAGCATTTTGCCATCTCCTGAGACAGCAGAATCTAACTGAAGAAGTTAAATAAGTATGAGTTGCAATAACTAAAGTCCTAAAAGCGTGTGACATCGGTCAGTGGTAAAAAATTTTAATATCCTAGCAGTATTTCTTATTTGGCAATTTAAAGGGTGAACATTATTATTAAATGGGGCTTTTTATCTTCAAATTAAGTCTGTTAAAATCCTGAGTGTTCTTGGTCATATTGGATCAGATTGTTGCATAAAAGGAGTTTTAAAGTTGGGGCAGATTTTAATAAATTCAAGCCAATTTTGAACATTTTTGTATTAAAAGGCATTAATTATTAACAACTTCTTTGACATCCATATTTGCACTTTTGCTGAACCACCAAGCTAAATGTTAGGAACATTTAACAGTGATAATTGAGGGTTTTAAAGCCTTAGCATTTGATGCCAAAAACCCACGAATCTGCAAGAGATGACAATTCTTGAACCAAGTACTTCATGCAGCCTAATATTTCTTTTGAGCAGGAAAAAGTGGCTTTGTTTTTAAAGACACTGCTATTACTAGAGCAAACAAGACCCAAAGCAAAAAGGAATTGAGTGCCAGTTACCTGAGATGTGCCGAAAAGACCTTGTGATCTCATGTTTCACAAGTTAATGACAGGAGCAACAGAAAATAACACTAAGAGGAATCTATTACAGACCCTTTGGCAAACCTCCCTCGTGTGGGAGGTTACTAATGGGATTGAAGTCAAGGAGACATTTCCCACCCAACTGTGCTCATTGTAGGACGACTGCCACAGCCTTACCACTGGAGCTGTTCCAGCTTGACCCCCATGTAAAAATAGAGTATTTTAATAATGTCACAGTGAGCTTCCCAGATCCTTTTAAGAACAGTATCTCTCTTTTCATGAGGCATCTCTTTCTGAAGAGCATCATCAAGCAGGCTCAGAAGTGAGACATTGTGTTCATTAGTAGGTTCCACCTTGGCTCCTGTGGAAAATGAATCACTGACCTATTCACAGGCCTTTAAGTCAGATGGACAATTATTTTGCTTCATCAAATGAAAAGGTTCTACTTTACAAAGAAGAAGTTAGAATAATGAAACAACCCTTCCCAGTAGCTCCTAAGGAAATCTTGTATTATTGAAATTAAGTACATGGAGAAAGAGCTATAAAATTTGTGGGCAGAAGAGGAAGAAAGCTAAATTACCATTTATGCTGCTTCAGGATTGGAATTAGAAATAGATTTTAAGTAAAATAGACTGACTCAAAGTTTCTCTCTAAAAAATCTGGAGAAAAGTTCTTTCTTTGGGAATGACAAAACAATAAATAATGTGTTAAAGGCTTGGAAAATATCTATAAAAAGATCTTCATGAAAGAAAAGCAGGAAAATCTTTTTGATTACAATACCACTTGAGATGCATTAAAAATCTGGATAATTCCAGAGTTCCCTAGCAGCTCCTGCATTATTTCCCGAGAAAAACATGGGTAAAGATGTGAAGGGAGAGGCTGACAACTGCAACACCAAGAAAATTCTTGTTACTTATTCTGACTGTTTTGATTACAGTTGATCAAAACACAAAAGTCTTTCAAGATTCTAATTCTGATTTCATAATAAAGAAAAGGTGTATTGAAACAGAATTGGGACAAATTTCTATTTTTAAACGCAGAGTATAGAAAGATGTTTTTCTCTTTTTTGGTGACCAAGTGATAACTGAGTATGTGAGAAATCTCAATTAATCAGCCACCAGACCCTTAATACAATCTCATCTGTTTCTTGGAACAGCAATTACAAACCAGACCGCTGCTGGTTGCTGCAAACATTCTCTGCTTTGGGGATACATATTAATTACATATTATGATACATGTTAATTTATGCAGTTAACAGCCACAATTTAATCTTGCATTTCATAGCTCTTCCTCTGCCTTTTCTTTATCCTGAAATGTAGTACATGTCATGAAATCAGTTTGTGCTTCAGGAGCAAAGGGAACTTGTTACAGGAAGTTAATTGAAAATAGAGAGTTCCAAAGGAATGAGATAAAGTATGATGTTTTCTTTTTTAATTTCTTTTTTTCACTACACCCTCTACTAGTCAGCCTTTACTTGTGTTGATGCTAGTTTTCCTACCCATTGTTTCCTTTTTCAATATCTGTTTGTATACAGTGCAGTGGGAACATCATTTTCCTTTTCATTTTTTTTCCCTGTACAAACAGCAGTAATTCAGTGGAACTCAGATTAGCATGAGGAGCAGAAAATGATCAGTGAAGTACTTTAAAACTCTTTGTAGGAAGAGGAGTATTCTAGTTACAGTCTCTTAGACAACAAATTGCTAAATTATGCTAAGACTGAATGAAGTTTGAGATCAGAGAGAGTCTGCATTAGCTGATTCTGCAGCCAAAGCAGAAGAAAACAATGACCTACATGAAACATACACAAAACATTTTGGTTCCTTTACAGAGAACATGAATTGGCCAATTTAGGCAGAGTTAATTGAGAGTTGAGGTCTAATTCATTTCAAGTGGTACTATACAGGATGCAGTCATCTCCTGGCTGCTGCCTGCACATCAAGATTTGTTGTAATTAAAGAGATAGAACAAAGAAAACTAAAACCAAAAAAAAAAAAAAAAAAAAACAACAACAAAAAAAAAACACACACACACAAAAAACCACACTCAGCAACAACAAACAATTTTAAAATAATTTTTAAAAGGGAAAAAACCCCCTGAAAATAACAGGTTAAAGCGTGTAAGAAGTATGTAAAGGACACATCTATTTCCCATTCAGCACAGTACCATGCGTATGTGCAAAACAAAATGATCCTTTTAAAGCAAGGATTTCATTTTCAAGTTGCTTCAGCACACTGAGTTGGTTTAACTTCTACAAGGGTATCTCCTCCCAGTAAAATCACTGTCAAGTTTGTTGCCTCTTTTCACACTCCAGCCTCCTTGGCTTTGCAGTACTGAAGCATTATGAGATGCTCAGGAAATGCCTAATTAAAGCACACCAAATCCATGGAGATCTACGCTTTGGCTTCATTATGTAGAGAGTCCCACTGAATATGCAAACACTATTAAAATTGGGACTTTTGTTCCTGTTTATTGGAAATAACATTTAATATGCAGTAAAACATCTCAGAGCTCTATATTCCTGATGTAGGGGATGAGGATCTTAAGCATCTTTTTTTTGCTGCCCATGTAGCCACATTTGCAGGAATATAACACTCTTATGGCACAACAGAGAGATGGAAGATCATATAGGGAATCAGTCTGAACCTAGCTCTTAGATATTAAACAAAAAACTTTAATTGTAATACTAAGTCCTCCTTTTGGGATATCTGGACTCCCATATTTTGGTGTTCCTATGATAAAAACAGAAACAGTGCACGTTGCAAATTAATTTTGCTCAAGTTTGATAATGGGCAGAGTTGGGTGAAAGGGATTATCTTACTTTAAAAACACTTCTCAATTCACGGGAAATAAATAGCAGTGTTTTGGTGAGCCTTCATTAACCTGAAGTTTACATAATTTTCATTCTTACTGCCAGGAGAGCTCAAGACGTATGCTAATTAAAACTGAATTACATATTCTGAACAGATATCTGAATATCTCTTATTATAATATTACTATTTTCCTTCCAGATATATTTTATTGAAATGGAATAAATTAAAGAATACAGCTTACCTATACTGTTGAATCTTCATGAATGGAAAAGGGCCTTTGTTCTGATCACATAAGCAGCCTCTCAGTACTATATAGAAACTGTATTATATGGAAATTATAGAAATATTTTTATTTTCATTGATACATTGTGAGGATTTCCCTTGCTCTGTCTTCTTGGCATTTCTCCAGATTTTTCTGTTGCCCTTTTGAACCTCCAGGCCTGGAGAACAGACTGCCATGAATCTATGTGAAAATGGAACAGCATGAACTATTTCAGCAACTTCCTCCTTCTTCTCCCACCCCCACAAGGATTTGAGTTAAAATAAAGCAACTCGACAGGATTTCTCTCCAGCAGAGTTTGGGCTCTGTTTCTTCCTAGTTTCATATCAAATTTACAGGTCCTGCAGGGAAGAAGGTAAACAGAGAGGTAAAACAAGCAGAGGCAGTGGCTGCGGCAGTCTGACAGTGCAAATACACGAGCCAGGCCTGTGAAGCAGCAAAGGCAGCATTTTCCAACTTGTTACCCCAGCCACCACGTAATAACACACTGCAGCTCAGCCTGTGACTGACAGCTGAGGAAACAAACTCCCAGCTGCAGGAGACACTGCTAAGGAGCTCTGCCACACCACCATGCTGGGGACTTCAGCCCTCTGCCACTGAGTGAGCGCCATTTCACATGAAGAAGGGGATTTTGCTTTTAAAAGAGTCTGTCATTATCATCATTATTATTATTAATAATTTTTATTATTAATGTATTTAATTTTTATTATTATTTTATGAAGGAACAGGCCTATCAAGAAAATTTTGACACGCCTTGAAATGGAAGGCATTAGCTAGACAGCTCCTGTAAAAGGAAACACTATTTTCACATAGAAGCAACGGGTATTTCTAATAATCTATTTATTTCCTATATATATATTTTTATAACATGACCCTGAGATGAGCTGGAGCATGGTACTAATAATGCCAGTGTGGTGGGTTTGATCTTGTATGGACCATTCATTTAAGAGTTGGACTTGATGATCCTTCTGGGTCCCTTCCAGCTCAGACAGTTCTGTGATTGTCTTTACATCAGTGCAAGAGAAGCAGAGCAAATTATAATTACAGTTGAATTGCACCATGTGTGTCTAAAAAAATTATAAAAGCATTGAAACAACAGCAAGGAGAACTTCAGTTTCAGAGATGAAACCACACAAAATTTTTTTGCAGGTTAAAAAGTGGGATAACGCTTGAGAACAGTTCTGCTACCTCGTCCTCACCTGAATTCTGCTTCTATTTACCCTGTAACCAGTCCTGCAGAATTTCACAGACTTCTGAGTCTTTGAGTTTGCCTGGTTAGCTACATGTTTTCTCTTCCCTACTAGTGTGAGCTCCACCTGATACTGGAACCCACTGGGCACCTCAGTTCTTACCAACAGGACTCAACAGAGAGGTTAAAAATAGTTAAGAATTTCTTTGGTTTTCCCACTGAACAGAGATATTTACAGAGAAGAAACATACAGAATGTGCAGACATGATGCCAGTAGGAGCTGGGGGGGGCACTTAGGACTTTGTTGAACAGCTCTGCTATCTTTGGATTAAATCTATTAATTTTCAGAAAAGTGTTTAGTTTTGGTTTTTGTCTTTTTTCTTTTTTTTTTTTTTTCTTTTTTCTGAATTAGGCTTATGAGGGGAAGAAAAGTTATGGGGGAAGAACAGGAAAGGAAACCAAACTTCCAGTCAGCTACAGTAAATGAAAGTTTTTTATTTGGCTACTCACAGTTATATTTGAATGCAAGACAAGGAATGGATTCTTGAAAGAATAAATATTTGCTTCTCCAGTAAGTCCCAATATCAACAACAAAACTGAGAGGCATGCCTTGGCACTGAACCAATCATCTGAAATCTCTATAACTTCCTATAATGCTGAGAAAACAGATTTCACTTCTAATGACCTTTCAGTATCCTCATCATTAGTCCTGTAGCAAGACAATAAAATAATCCATGTAGTCACTTCAGAGAAAGCTGGACTCTGCTTCCTGTGAGATAAAAGTACTGAGCCAGTACACTCACATGCCTTTCTGATACTCAGGTAACATTTCCTAGCCCATAAACTCACCAAACTCTAATCTCTGCTATCATCTCAGCACGTTGATCATGAACAATTGCTGATCGGAGCACAGCTTTTGCACTGACATGAGCCAATCTGCTGAACCAGATTGTACAAAATGTATTGCATCCCCTCTTCCAGGAAATTGGAGGAATTAACTGGGTATGCCTCATGAAACCTTTTTATCTAATATCAATCAGTAACATTAAAATAAATTTCACATATTTTGGAACCTAGACAGTCATCATTTTCTGAAGAACACAACAAGTTTCTCACCTTTTCTTTTTCTTGACTTATTGTTAGGCCTTTGTATCTTTCCTGCTCTTCTCATCCTTCAGGTATGAAGGATATGAAGGTATCAGAGAATTAAGAGCAAGAACTTAGCTGACAGTGGCAACAGCCTGTAAGCAGTTAAAGGAGAAACACACCTGATGATGAAGAGCTGCTAAAATTATCATCTTGGCCTGAATTGTCTGTTTCTGCTGTCTGCTGGAAAACACAATGGCTCTGTCTGCCCTCCTTTCTTGCCCCTCTCCAGAGAAGAATAAGCTCTGGCATATATGTAAGAGGCCACTGGGCAAAAAGAAGATATATGGAATATTGAAGGTAACTGGAATATTTGTCTACCAACACCCAGCAGCTTTTACTGGGATGATTTGCAGATTGCAAAGTTGGAATGAGAGGCCAGAATTCCAACTCCAATAATATTTACCTTTAAATGCTACAGACTTTTCAGTGCTCATACAAAAAGAGCACAGAAATTGATCTCAGTTTGACAATGATAGATATGGATAAATACTTCAAATAATTATTTATAAATATGAAAAATAACATGGTCAACATTTTCAACTAGTGGAAGTTACAATTGGGCAACTACAGGTAACTGATTCTTTACTCATCTGAGGCTCAGGAGAGGATTTTTTTTTTTTTTTTCCATAAAACAAGGTATTGATTACTTTAGAGTGGTTCAAGAGAAAAAGTAAAGAAAGGTTCTTTAACTACCTTCAAGAAAGGAATGATGTTATCATCCAGAAGGGATATGAACACTCTCACTGTGTAAGATTTAGCAATTAAATCAATATTCTAAGAAACTGAGGGAAATCATGACTAAGGTGATTTGCAGAGGAGAGTATATTAATATACATGGACTGGTGCAGACAGTTGTGCATTTATTTTGCTACAGTCCAAACAAGCTGGATATGAGCTACCTGCTGTAGATTTATACTGCAAAGCTCAGCCTCTTCTCCAGTGACTCCCAGTGTACCACACGAGGTATTGCTCACCTTGACATATGGAAAAATATGCATTTATGTGTATGAAGCAAATTTGTAGGTGTTATCTCCATACCACAATTTTATTAATATAGTGGGAGAAGAGAGGTGCAATCTTTTAGATCCCCAGTTGAATCTCACACTGATCCTCACAGAAACACAAACACTCCACCTGAGTCCATTATCTGGCGGGCATGACACCAGTGAAAAACCTTGTGAGGTGAGGGACTGGACAAAGAGAGGTAATTCACAGACACCGTGGGCAGAGCAGGGTGACCTGACAGTGAGGGGAAAGCATTTTTCCACAGCTTTTAACTAGGTGTCTAATGTGATCAGAGTTTAGATTCACTGCTTTCTGTTGTTCTCAAAAACCTGTTAGCCAAAATGCACGCTCAAGAGTCGAGCTGTTTGCTACCCTGGCATTGTTCACTCTGCTCCTGCTACAGAAAATGGAAGACACCAGAGAGGGTCAGATCCAGCCCATATCTTACACTGGTAGCAATCATCCCTTTGGCAGGAAAAAAAGGATCAGAAAGAACAAATAGAAAAGCCTCACTTGAGAACCCGCTTTGTTTCTTGAGGAGCTCACTGTCTTTCCGTCAAAGAAGCATCAGCAATGCAGTCTGCTGTTAACACACACAAAAAAAAATTAGCAAATGAAAGGTGTGTATCCTTTATATATATATATATATGGAAAAATTCATGCTAAGAAGCCACTTGAAAAATATCTGTGCAATAATAGAAAGAAACCAGCTTGTTTAGCCTAGCAGATTCATAGAAATGGGAAAGGGTGCAATCCTATTAAACAGACGTAAAACTGGAATATTTTCCTAAGGTGTGTTTCCATATTTGTTTAGACATCTACTAACCTTTCTCAAAAAAAAAAAGTAATTTACATATAAATATTTTGAGAGAACCTGAAAGCAGTGATTAATTTATCCTGTGCTAACACAGTTGTAGACATAGGAAGAATGACACATTGTTACAATATTAAGTAAAAAATGACATATTTTACTAGAGGCATTTTAAACATTTAGGTTTGTAAATATTTTATTAAACAATAGCTGTTCACTAGTTATTAAATAATAAAAAAAAAATTGTGTTTTCTTCCTTGCAATAGTCAAAATTATTTAATCAGTAGCAAATGTTCAGTACATTATGATAACTATTTTGAAATTACATTCACTTCCCAGAGTACTTTTTAAATCACAAGCTATTGAAAACAAAAATAACAATTAATATGCAAATAAATAATAAAGGTACAGTAAAACTCTATTATTTTATTGTTATTCACATTTAAATAATGCATTGCTTACAGATTGTTATCTTCAGAAAAGAGCATCATGGCTGGTTAATGAAAAAACTGCATTAATTATAATAAATTTGGAGCAGTAATAGATTAAAACTGAATATTAAAATAGAGTAAAAAAATACTTCCGACCAACAAGATTTAACCTGCACTTTGATGCAAGAATCTGGATTTTTAGAGCTCACAGATGAATATATTCACTTAACTAATAATACAATTCCTGCCCTGAAAACAGAGCACCTCTACATGCTAAGTATCATTAGGACACACTCTCTGCAGTCTATTAAAAAAAAATAATTAAAATTGCTGTCACTGACCGAATTTGGAGAAGATAAGAAGATATTCTAAAGGCAGCACATCTAATGGAAAGCTACATCCTATACTTGGGAAATTCTAGACCAGTCTCACCTGGTTTTCAAGCTGGGAGTGCTGAAAACAAAGCTTGGGACAGTTTGGTTCCCCCACCATCAACGGGCAGAGAAGGAGAATCACTTTCACCTTTGTCTGCAGCTCCCAGCCTGATTTCTGCACATATAAACACTGAGACAAAGGTTTTCATGCCCCTTATGGTTACCCACAGCAATTCATTTTGGGAAATATAAAACTTACTCCATCCCCATCATGGGAAATAACGCAGGTCCTTAGTCTTTGCTGACACAAAGAGAACGCAAGGCTGAAACAAGGAACAGTTGTGGACAGCGAGCCCCACTCAAGAAACCCCTAGCAAGAGAGAAATATGAACCACACTTAGAGGGATTAATCACCTCTTTGCTGGAAGGGGTTGGACATCATTCCTCCCTTGGCTGGCAGCACTTGTGACCAGCAGGACTCCATCAGTCTCCTCGGTATAGATTGGGCAGCCACATAAACACAGAAAATGAGGAACAGCAGCAGGCCCAGAGGGGTGATATCACTCCTATTGAAACTGCCCCAGTTCTGTGGAAGGAGGAAAAGCTCTGGAAGTTCATAGGAGAAATAACAGAGAATTTAATTTAAAACTTGTTTCACAAATGTTTAAAGGGAGCAGTAAAAGAAAACCATCTCTGAGTTACAACCTCAAGTTTTGCACTTTCGATCATTTTTTTCAGAACATTCATTATTTAATTACACTTAGTTGCATTCAGCTGTGGAGAGGATATCTATTATTTCTTAGTATATCATGATGTGAGTTTTTTTCTGAACAATGCACAAATAAAGATACTCTTCCAAAATCCCTCTGGAAATTTAACTGATAATCTGCTTAAACTCACTTCACCCAAATCAAATGATCATTGTTCTTGACTCTTCTCAAATTCACTCATAGGATAATTATTGATTGAATATTCAAAATTATATTAAACCCCTACCTATGTTATACATGTGCTTTTAAATATTGCATTGGCATCATCTTCTTGTCCATTTACTTGCATAGTTTTTGAGATCAGTCATATAAAAAGTGACCATAGGCCAGCCAAAGACACATTTTTCAGCCTGCAAACTCACAGGAACAGGGCTTGCACGTACATAAGTGAAAAATGTTCACTTCTTTGCACAAGCGATCTCAAAAGGTTAAGGGGAGAAACTCAAGTGGACATCAAAGGCCCATCTTGAATCTTTAAAGCCATAGTAGTTTACCACTAAAAATCTTTTTAAGTGGGACCGTCAAAATGATACTGAGATCTTGTTTTTTGCATGAGCAATATCTTTCGCTAATAAAAATATTAAAAATTTCTTTTTTCTTCCACTCTCCCACAGGAATACTAAGTTCCTCAATACCCTGAATTTCGTGTAGTAGCTCAATGCAAGGTCACTTGAGTCTAATCAACCCTAACCAAGAATGAAGATTTGTTCTTTCTTTGGGTTTGATAGACCAGAGGTAATTAATCACTGCAACTCAAGCACATGACTATTTTATAGATACATTAAGGGTAAAGCAAAAGAATGAAATAGACATTATTTTTGGGGTCTTTGTGGCTTCTCTTTTTCCTTGCCAAAAATTAATCTAGCAGCTCAATCTGCTTTTTAAGTCTGTCAATATTGCAATAATCCTAATGCAATAAACCTCTCTTGTTTGTTTGTTTTCCAGGAAAATGCATAAATGCATTTATCCTGGCTTTCCATCAGTATCACAGAGGAGGATACCTGCCCACAGAGGAAGTTCCCACACTCAATAAACTTTGTTTACATCATTTTGAACTGCTTTTCTCAGCCTCAACCCTTCACAGCCCTGTAGATTATTTTGGGGTCACCTCTTTTAACAGCTCTGGTCAACAGAGCTGTGCCAGTCCAGCCTGAGAGTGGTTTAAAAGAGATGTGTGTGTGCCTGACTCCAGCCTGGCTGACTGGAACTGGCAAGGGAATAAAAACACAGCATTGGAAGGCAGAGCAGAATCAGAGATAATTTCCTAGACACAAGAAAAACCTGAGAAAATTATTAGTATGGCACACTTGGGAAGGGTGGTAAAGAAAACACAAACCACAAACCTGAGTTCATGTAAACAAAAGGATTAAGGCTCGCCACAACAAAAGCTTCATCCTAAATGAAATAAGAGTTTTTAATTAAGAACTCTTTCTGCTACTCATCACAGCAAAGTGGGAAGGGAAGGAAAAAGGTGTGCTTTGAGACAGGAGTAATTCCCTTCAGATGGCCAGAACCCACAGCCTCAAACAGCTGTGGCAAGAAGGGCACCACTGCTGACACCACTGCGGGGTGACACCTTCACCCTTCCCCTGTCAAACCTCAGATGGACTCCTCTAAACAAAACAAATCACTGCAGAAAGCAGCCCCACTGACTGCTGCACCATCATTGAAACACCTCAAGAAGTTGTCCTCTGACTACTCCAGGGTACCAACTCTTTGGCTGAAATTAAATAATTGAATGAATGAAGGAACAAATGACAAAGTGAATATATGAACATTCATCACTTGGAGTGTGGTGATACAGTAAAATAGCTTAAAAGGCTTTCCAGAGAAGCTTAAAACCACCAATTCTTTCATGGAGTGAAGTGGAATAAGTTGAAGCAACCAAGTCCAAAGGTGGCAACAAAATCCAAGCGTTGAAGTCTTAAACCTCTTAAAAGCAGCCACAAGAGATTTTTGTGATTACATCTGCAATGCCACATAGCAGTTTTCAAAACTTTGTTTTCTTTAGGATCCTGTACTCAAACTGGAGTTAAATGCATTAATAGCAATGTTTCACTTTTGCTTGAATTTTCATGATTTTAACAAATTAATGCTCTTAACATCCCTGTTGGGTAGACAGGCAAAAACCTTTCTTGTCTGTAAAAGTGAGATAAGTGCCTTGCTTAAGGACATACAGTTAGGATTGAGCAAAGTAGGGTTAAAATTTAGTAAAGAGGGTCTCTCATTTGTACTCCAACAACTAGATTACACCACAAAGATTGTGCTATTAACATGAAATATAAACACAAAACAAAACAAAAAAAGACAGATAACCAGTTCCTCAGGAATATTCTCACTAATACTAGAGATAAAACACCTCAAAAAGTATGTATTCCTTGCAATTTGGGGAAAATTATTTTGAGGCAAAACTCCAAGATTTCTAATAAAATCAGACCTATTTTCAAATTATTCAAAAGCGCACAGTAGAAATGTACAAAAAATGCATCCAGCTAATGAAAGTAATTATGAATGGTTTTGTTCATTATATGTTTTCTGTGATTCTTAATGAGAACATTCAATATCCTTTGCTCTTATAAATCACCATAATGTGACACATAATAATTTCCAAATATGTTCATTTTAACCATATTTAAAATACATTTTCTAAATAATCTATTTTAGCAAGTAAATATTGCTTAATCTAATGCATGTACAATCCTTCCCTAGTTATTATGACTTGAGACAGGGAGCTGGTATCTTGTACCATTTGATACATCTTATGGATTTTTTTTTTTAAACTATTGGATTTCTGATAATTCCTAAACATTTTCAAATCTTGTTCCAGTCAAACATCATTTTCTTGAAAATTGTAATAAAATTACCTATCTGAGTTGCGTTTGCAAGATGGTCTTTAAGCCTTGAAATAGTGATGACAGGACGGAATTTATCATTCATATCTCAGCCTGTCAAATCCTGATGAAAGATTCAGAGAAGTCATACTCAAGCTTTTGTGAATAAAAAACTCTTAACACTCATCTATACAATTTCCATTATCATATAATCCCTAAAGACATTAAAAAAAAATTCAAAAAACTAATGTACTTTTTTCATGTTATACTACAAGATTTCATACTGGCAGAAGATGTGACACTATATCAGTGGTCTTTCTATGTAAAAAATACCTGTACTAGCAAAGAAATTGAAGCTTTTACAGATACAATTTCAGGACAAGACCCCATTTTTGGATATAGATCACAGAGTTAACCAGATTTTAACCAGCCTTTAATGAGACTATTTAAATAAAATAAGAAATCTCATTTAATTAAAGATAAACAAGCTGAGATTTGGCCTACCACAGAACTTTTCTAAGTTATAACTTGATAGGTAGAGTGGACATTAAGACCCAATAAGATACTATAATTTCTACCAAGTGTTTTCTGCAGAGAAATGGCAATATTATCTTCTATGGCTATTCATGAGCAAACTCCCCTGGACATGCACAGTAAGCAAAATGCTTCTAAGGACATGCAAGAGGTACCTCAAACACGCTGTGCAGGCCCTTTGTGGATGCGGACACATAGGAATCCTGATTTTAGACTCACTGCTTTTATTTCTGATCCTGGGATTCCCAGCAGCTCATTCAACACCACTTTTCCATCCAGACTGCCAAACTGGTGGCCAGGGCGGGCATCTTCTTCTTCTGCTTAGAGAGAAACTTTCTGGGAAGATAAAAGAAGAGCGTGTGTGGGGAAACCCAAGCATATGGCAGCATTAGTAACTACTTATGGCTGCAAATATTTATAATGCTCATCTCATGGCTATCTCTCCCATAAAAGCATGCATCTAAGTATGGATATTACTGGACTCTTGTACAGTGCAACACTGAACCTAAATAACTTAAATAGCTACTGAAGATACTGAACTTGTTAAGCAGGCAGTCTAGCAGCATGTTCACTCTTTCCCCTAAGTGGCTGAGCAGCAGTTTCCAGAAATTAAATCACCTTCGTTTATAATTGCTTTATATTTGGTGTTTCCTCAAATAACTTTTAAATATTTAATAGGACTACTTTTTTCTACATAATTTCCTAAAAAGTGAGTTTATTCTCTACAAACATCTTTAAAATATTTTCTCATATCTTTATTAAGATTATTACTGTATTCTCAGTTTTCCACTTTATTTTTTTTAGGATTACCTCGGCATACATTATTGTCATAAAATGTAATAACGCCTAGTATAAAACCAGAGAAAACCTTTTTTTTTTTTTAATATATCTCAGAGAAGTCATATTTGATTTTCCAGCAGAAATGGGCAAAATCCTCAATATGGTTTTGCAATGGACTCATTTAGTGCTGTGCTTACATGGTACAAAAATGGACATTTCTTCTTTGGAAAAGCTGCAAAAGGGAAAGAGAATCCACCAAAAAAATCAAAACCTGTGGTAGTTTTCAAATGGATCAAATTTTAACTAAAGAATTTATTTGGCTGAAAAATAATTTGCTCATGCATAAGCACGCAAAGAGAAGGTGCAATGAAACAGAAAACATTTATCCAAAGATACCTACTGACAGAACAAGAGGCAACGGACACGTGAAAGTGTCCACCTTCAGACGGAAAGGAAAGGAAAATTTTCGTAAGCAAAAAGTTAATCTCACTCAAACTCAATGTCTTGCTGAAGGATGAGGCGGGTTTGAACCCTCCTCAAGAAATATAGGAATAAAGCATGGGATGAATCTTTCACTAGAGTCCCAGCTATGAAAAATGACAGAAAAGGATGGAGTATTTCAGTGTACTATGCTGAGTGGAAGGGGCTCTGCTTAAGTGAAATTCCCATCTGGAAAACGCATTTCTCTAAATATATTGATGCCAGGTTAAATTCCCAGAGAAGGTGTGCAGTTGGAACACATGTTCAGGGACCTAGATGGGTCCAGCTATGAAAGAGGGAGTGGACTCTTGAGCCCTACATCAATAAATTTCCTGATTGCATTCTGAAATATTTCTGGGGAAAACAGTAGTAAAAAGTGCTAAAATAAATTTTCTAGGAGCCCTATTGACATGCTCTTTGTTCTTTGAAGAAAAAAAACCCAACACTGTAGATGCATAAAAATGCTCTGATTGTCTGTGGTGTTCCACCTTGACAAATGTCAAACATGTTCCACCTTGACAAACATGTACACATTGCAGAATAAAGCATTTAATTTTAGTGCTTTTGTATTACTTCAATGACATATAACAGCATAAACCAGTAAAAATCAGAAAATATTTTTTGGGTGGTAATTTTGTCCTCTGGAATTTGATTTGGCTTTGTAGAATTTGTCACCCTCTGAGTCCTGATGCAGAAGGTTCTCTAAGAACGTTTGTAAGAAGTACTTGCTTCTTCAAGCCCTTAGCTGTGAAGTCACTGATATCTGAGAAAGATGTGCTTGTAATATAATGCAGCAAATCAAAAGCCACCAGGACATAAAGGAGATCAGAAGAGCAGATTAATTTCACAATTTCATACAGTCAGTTTCCAGGAGATAAATTAAAAATCTCTTCCAAATTATTTGTATTGGCTGATAAACAGAACACATGAACATATAGGATTCATTACATTGCCATAAATAATGTCTTGTAAATACAAGAGTATCCTCATAATAAATCTGCAATAGCATGCATATCACTTCTGCATGCAATGTTAGCAAAGAAAAGAAATTCCACCCTTTCTAATTAAAGGGTATTTTAGGAAGAATTATATGAAAGTAGAAATGAAAAGACAAAAAGCTCTGCAGACAAAATTTAGGAGATTAATCAGGGATCTCATTTTATTCTCTTTTCCCCATTGTTTTGATTAATTTAAAGCTATTTTCTATTAAAGCAAACAAAACGTGTGCACACACACAAAGCCCAAACATAACAAAATAAAGCCCAACAAACACTGTGGAGGTGAGAAAGTAAAAGAGTTTTAACAGTTCTCCTATTCATTAAAAAAAAAATATTGTGTAAAATTTGAAAGTGCATGTTGAAAATATATATGAAGAGATGATGAAGCTTGAAGAAGGAAAAAGAAATCTCCTTCACTCCATTTCTGTTCCACAAAAATGCAAAAATTCAATTAACCTCAAGCACTTAAAAATGGCATTGGAGTTACAGAAAAGATCTGTTTTATTTGTCAGCATTCTATACAAAAATGCCTTTTTCAACAACATTTTGCTGTACTTTCCTGTGAAGTGCTGAGGTTAGAAATTTCCTTGAAGTAATCTGTACATCCTCACATTTCACCAGTGAAAATTTTCTTCTGATTAAACAGTTATTCGTTAAAGCAGAAATGACACCTCCCAGGCAAGGAAGGCTGGGAAGGTCACAGATTCTGTCTCCATAGGAGGCCAAGCTGTTTAGCAGAAAGGATGACCTACTGTGGAAACCAATGACCTAGTAAAGAAAAAAAATAAACAGTGCTGTGCTGCAAAGTGGTGGAGCCAGCTGAGAAATAGAGACCTCAGTAATGAACTGCCTTCCTCCTACAGAGATCAAATCACGTTAAGTTATGCTATTAAAATAAATCGCATTTTAGGAGTCTTAAACTGAGATATTAACTTAAATTATTAATCCAAAAAAAATCAATGTTATTTTCTACATATATGACCATGATTATTTTTTATTTGCAACAGACTGAAGTCCAAACTCTCAGCTCAACACCCACCCAAAAAAATATTTAAAATAAATATTTAAACCATAATAACGCATTTAAAATATATATTTAAACCATAATAACATAAACCCAAATATTTCTATATTCTGTTTTTCTAAATAAATTAAAAACTCTGAGAATTATCTGCTGATTTCAATGAACTTTGAATAGTGACCTCAACTTGAGAACTCAATTTCTTATTAATATTGTCAAACAGCAATCAGTTAAAAAAGACAGAAATAAAATGTCACTGCATTAATTGTAGGCTACTCCTTTGCATATAATAAAAATACATGAGTTTAATCCTCAGAGCAAATCATGACAGCACCCTCCCTATCAGTGGGGCTGTGACCATCTGCCCTGCCAACAGTCCTTTTAATTAGGCAAACCACATAAAATCTTGCTTAAATTTGAGACACAATGGACAATGCTTCATGGCATTATCTTAAAGATAAACTTGGTCATCGTTCTGCAAAAGAAACCAAAAACTACGGGAAATAAAAGTGCCATTGACTACATTTCAGCAGCGCAAAGCAAGTTGATCTCGCTTAATTTTAACCTTAAAAAGAGGGTTAAAACTAACACAGCAACAAGGTGCGGCAGAGATCAGTCATCTAGAAACTGGGGTGTTTACTCTGTTACATTCACATGTAATTACTGAGAAAAGCAGATGTGCCAGTCACTCAGCTGGCCCCACACCATGGGGTGCACAGGGAGCAGTGCCCCGAGAGTCAGATATGAGGGATTAAAAGAAAGGCCTTGGAATGGCACCCAGCCCATAGAGACAAATACAATTTAATCAAATTATCTTCAGAAGAATGAATCTTCTGTGATAGACTGAAAAAAAAAATATGGTTCCAGAGAGGAAGGTGAGGTGTTTCTCAGGAAAAATTGCAAACACTTTTTATTTAGTAACTCATCCTTCCTGTGCTGCTGGACTGACAATAAAACTAAATAGAACAGCACTTGCAAGGCTATCATATGTTTGTAAAATACAAGAAAAAGCATCTTAGGATAAATTTTTATTTCAAAAAAACACTTATGGCTAGGAAGAAAATTCTGGATGCTGGGTTTCATATTGATTGTGGCATCTAAGAAACCATGTTTATGAACTAAAAGAGAAAACATCCCAAAGCTCACATCCTCAGTGAGAGGAGGAAGTTTTTGTCACACAGCTTTTTAACACATTCTAATAAACTTTTTCACAGATTATATTTCACAATCATTTCTAACCCCATCTACCTACAAAAATGTAGAAGGTTGTGCTCTCCTAAAGACTAACCATCTGAGAGAAAATGTGCTCTGATTATATTATGTTTTATTTCCAAGCAATGCCATAGATCTGGAGTTAAAACTGTTTGTGATATCTTTTGTCTTCCAAGCAGAGAAAGGACTCTCTTTTCTTACTCTTACTGATGTTACAAGATGAATTTTATACGGGTTTGTGTCTGGGACTTTCTGCTCAGCTACTTGATTTGTAGCTGCACAATTAAAATTCCCCTATCACTTGAGCTAATATAAATTTCCCAGCCAAAATCAAGATTTACACTTACATTAAAGAGCAAGATCCTCTAATGTATTGAACCTCATAGCAGACCAGTAGTACAACTAATTAATATTACCACCAAACTTGTCATATCTAATACTTTCTTCAGAAAAATCAACCCAATAAGGTTTGCTACCCGCTCCTTTCAGACATTTTCAATGCAGTGTCTCTGCAGAGCTGCTCCTGGTGTGCACAAAGACATCCACTGACCTTGTACATGACACATGGGGACCTGAGGATGCGCTGATGTGTCCTTGTGATGGAAAGAGACCTGTTAAAAAAACGCAGTCCCCAGCTACAAAATTACACGTCAAGTTACAGATACTTTCAATTACATAAATCAACCATCTGGCAAAAAAAAAAAAAAAAAAAAAAAAAAAATTAGCTATAGACATGAAAGAACAAGGAGTGTGTCCAGAAAAGGGAAACAGAGCTGGTGAAGGGTCTAGAGCACAACACCCATGAGGATTGGCTGTGGAAACTGGGAGTGTTTGGCCAGGGGAAAGGAAAGCTCAGAGATGACCTTACCTGAAAAAGCTTGTGATGATTTGAGGGTCAGCCTCTTCTCCCTCAGGTCACAAGCAGCAGCACAAGAGGAAATGGCCTCAGGTTGTGTCAGGGAAGGTTTAGCTTGGATATTACAAAAAATTTCTTCGCTAAAAGGGTTATGAAGTGATGGAACAGGCTGCCCAGGGATGTGGTGGAGTCACCCAGCCTGGAGCTATTTGAAAGCTGTCCAAATGCAGTTCCTAGGGACACAGTTTAGTGGTGGGCTTAGCAGTACCGAGTTAACTGTTGGACTCTATTAACTTATAAGAATATTTTCCAACGCAAATGTTTCTATATTCTGTCATCCAAGCAGAGCTCATCACCTCTGTTTAAATTTTGTGATATATGTAAACATAGATGACCATCCTATGGATACAAAGAATGAAATCCTCAATCATTGACATCCAACTGTTGGGCTAAGCATCAGACTCTCTCTCCTAATGCCCACAAAATGTACATTAAAACAGAAAATAAATTTTGAGATGGCATAGAAAATACTCAAATGTTCCTTGACTCATAGCTAGCTGGGGATTAGATTATTTAATAAGAAATTTATCGTGCTTCTGTAAAACTGCTTGTTAGGTCACATATTACAAACTTGGAAAAGCTGTTAGCAAAAAAAAAAATCAAGAAATCAATTTCTAGTCCCTGTGGTGATGTATTCTAAGTGTGAACTGTGTTATGCCTGGGGAGCACAGATTTCAACCTTAAATAGAAAAATTCTGGCTTGTCTTAGGTTTTTGAAATATCTTTTTAGTTCAGATTTTCTTACGAGGATATGCCTTGCTGTGAGAATGCCATGCTCCCCATTTGTATTACCAAATATGAAATCCATCTCACAGAAAATTATTATTATTAGCTGTTCCAGAAGCAGAGCCAAGTTCAAAAAGTTTGAAGAAATGGAAAAACTCCCTTTTAAGTTTTCCCTCAACAACTCATTCCAAATTGAAAAAACGAGGATGGTGAAGGGACCAGAGGGGAAGCCTTAAAAAGAGTGGCTGAGGTTACTTGGTCTTTTCAGTCTGGAGAAGAGGAGACTGAGGGGGAACCTCATTGTATCTTCAACATCTTCCTGAGAGGAGGAGGAGGGGCAGACACTGATCTCTTCACTCTGCGACCAGTGACAGGACCCAAGAGAATGGCCTGAAGCTGTGTCAGGGGAGTTTCAGGGTTTCAGGAAAAGGTTCTTCCCCCAGAGGGTGGTTGGGCAATTGAGCAGCTCTCCAGGACAATGGCCACAGTCCCAAACCTGACAGAGTTAAGAAGCATTTGGACAAAGGACTCAGGAACACGGTGTGACTCTTGGGGTGCCCTGTTGAGGGCCAGGAGTTGGACTTTGATGATCTCGAGGGGTCCTTTCCAACTCAGCTTGTCCTATAAATCTGTGACAAAAAGTAGCACGACTTATAAAAAAATCTTCTTTTTACTACAATTCAAAATGTAATACTTAGATTGTTCAGTAACTTGAGATAGAATAACAGAATCATTTTGGTTGGAAAAAGATGCCTAAGGTCACCAAGTCCATTAACCCAGCACTGCCAAATCCACCAGAGCTGTTCTACCTTATGTTTGGAAATCAATGAAAAAAAGATTTGGGATTAGATGACAGACATCTGCTATCAGCTCCTCTCCAAGTATTATACAATATAAAGAAAGAGGAAGCAAGGAGAGAAACCTGTGCTGTTGTACTTCTGCACACAAGTGTCACACACTATTGATTCACCTCCTTGAGGACCAGTAGGAAAACAAACCAAGGCAAGTATGAATAAGCAAAGCCTATTTATAAATACGTTTATATATAGCTCAAGCCCGAAGTTTGTAGGTACAGACCAATACTCCACCAATATCCCGCAGCAAATATTAAGTAGCTGTGCTGACAGCACGTTGGAGGATGACAGATGACATTGGCAGCTGCTGTAGCAGGGAAGGCCTTTTGCCAGAGCTGTCAGTGCGGCTCAGAGCTGACAGCCAGCTCCGAGCGAGCCGGCCTGCCCTCGCCGCCCCGCGTAAGAGATACCGGGGAAAAGGCTTGACAAGCCCACGCTTCTCCACACAGCAGACACAAACAAACACCGTGTCAGGGAATACACAGCATCTATAATTCATCCCGCAGTTACAGCAATTTTTAAGTAAAGGCAACTGCAGTTAGCGCGTCGCATTTATAGCAGGTCAGTCGGAGACTTTTAAAAACCTCAACCAAAACCACTGTGACTCAAAGCAAAACCCTCTCAATATTTAATATTTCATATTGGGTAGAACTCCCTGAGTCATCTCCTCTCCTTAAACAAAACCAAGTAACACAGGTAATAAAAAGCAGAATATGATGAGACTTGAGAATTTTGGACTGAGAGGTGTCATTATGGTGAGATGAACAAGGGAGAAGCAGGCTGATGATGAACTCTCAAAAACTCTTGTCTTCCTGCTTCCCATTTCTGAACCTGGCAAACTGGCAGAATAGCTGAGAAAAACCTCTTCAGTTGTTACCAGCTGGCAGAAACAGTTTAGACGGGTCGAGATACAACAAAAATGAATAGATCCCACTTAAGAAAGGTAACAAAATTAACATGTCGTGACACGATCTCAAAAAAAAAAGTAAAATAATGATAAAAATATTAAAAGTTAATAAATTATTAATAATGAATTAGCAATATTTAATAATAAAAACCGGATAACAATCTCTACAGCTTTCAGAGGTGTTTTTATATTCAGATTTTTGCTCATTATGTGCTACTGTTACAATTTTCTGTGGCTTTCTGTATAATTTTGAGCTTTGAAAAGAACTCTGTTTAGTGACAGCTACTATTTATTTATTCTCATTTAACTTAAGGATCTAACAGAAAAATAAACTTCTGCTTTATAATGAGATTTAGGAAAAAAACCCATAAAATCTTTCGAGAAGTAAAATATTTAATATTTAGGGTGTGATATTAACAATAGTGCTAATCTTGTCTAAAACAGCCTTACAGCTTTGAGATCTTGAACCAACCTGCTACCAAAACCACAAATGTCTGGGTGACCTGTAACATTGATATCACTAATTAGCTGCCCTCCTCCTGCAGACCAGACAGAAGTAAAGATAATGAGAAGGTCAAGGAGAGTGGCTGAAGAATTGCCATAACTTGTGTTGACTCCGCATAGACAGGGCCATTAGAGACTTTGAGGATGATATGCTTCTCTAACACAATAAATATTCCAGAGTCACTGAGAAGGAACAAGATTCCTGTCATTTTGACTGTTTTTCCATTCCCAGAGTATTAGAATAGTGACTTGCAGAAAAGCTGTAAGGCTTATCAACTCCTACTAGGGCTGCAAAATCAAAGCCAACCTTTATGCAAGTTCCTCGGTTTTAAATGCACAGGGCAGGTGCCTAGGTTTGGTACAGTAAATTTCTAATTAATGAACACTCATTAATGGACATACTAAAGAAAAAAACAGTTTGACTGTCCCAAGTTACAAAAATGATGCAAAAAATTTAGATTTTATTTCTCATTTTTAGAGGTGCCCAATGTCTCTACACATTCCACTCACGTCCTTTTGCATGGTACCTCACAGAATCAGCTGTAACATGGAGATTATACAGGTACCTAAATCACAAAGGAATTCCAACAATGACTTAAAAGAACATACTGTGACTCCAAAGCCTTCTGATAAAAAAAACCCAAAAGAAATGCAAAATACTCCGCGGAAAGGTAAGTAATAATTTCTGATGTGTGCAATAATCCCAGCACGTGCTAACATCTTGCCCTGCCTAATACATTAGTAATACTTTATGGTTTAACATTAGTAACATATTTAGGTAAACAGTTAATTAAGATTAAAGGCATATTTCCAAGTTATTCCCAAATTCTCATACTCATAAGGGTTCTCATTGTGTGCAGCGGAGCTCGCCATCTTTTCAGAGGTACCTTCTCTGAGGACTGTTATCAAATATTCATCACAAAGAGACTTAAACCTGCTCATCTGGGAGCACCAGCTTAGTTCATGCTGGACCATAACAAAGCACAGCTCCCAAGTAAACCTTGGATGGATCATTAATGAGATCTGGAAAAGGGGATTATCACCACTTGGGCAGCAGAGACAATGAGAAGAGCAGCAACCCTGACACCCGACAGAAATTGGGATTTATCATGGCACCAGTTGTAAAGTGCAGGCTAAAATACAGGTCACACAGGCCAGAGGCTGTGCTACACCCACAACAAAACCTGCAAAATATGGTTTGCTGTAGTTGAGAGAGCCTGACAGCTGAAAATGAATCTTCACACCTGGCAGAACTTTTCATGCACAAGAAGACTGCCGGAGCCTCTTCTTACAGTCAGGTTCTATGGTTTCAAACAAACCAAATTTTTGCAAAAGCAAACAAACCAGTTCAAACCAAGAAAAACAAAGCAAAAGAAGAAAACAAACAATCATAAAATAAGCAATAAAAGTTGCAGCAATGCTCAGTCAGAAATCCTTATCTTAAAAAGCCTTTCATTATTGAAAATGGCAACTATTTTTAAAGAGTGTCTAGAGATGCTTTTAATGCATATCTAGACGTAAGTAAGAAGTTGAAATTATTTGAAAAACTGGATGGATTTTTTTTTTCCCCTGAGAAATGCTGCGATATCTTTTTGTTGGTTGTTTTCTGTAATTGTTTGTTAAAGCAGTTTATTCTTTTTTCTTCTCATTATTGATTTAATCAAAACTTAGGCTTCTCTTTTTTTCCCAGCCAGGAATATCATGGTTATGAGAACTTCATGGGATACTAAGGTTGAAGTCCTTGCTGAGAATCACACCAAACATTGAAAACATGGCCCTTGCAGTGGCTCCTGTGACAGACCCAGCTGCTGGCTGTGTCATGCAATCCCTCACTTTAAAATTAGAACAGGGCTGTTTTGGTTTTTTTGGGTTTTTTTTAATGGGGAAAAAGCAGCAAATATTCCTCAAAACAATGCCCTGAATTTAGGGCCAGATAGGTCTTAGTTAAATGCCTCAACCTCTAGGCAAATTCACTCTGGATCTGCGAAACAATGAAATTATTTTTCACAAGAGCTTATTCCAGCAAATTTTCACATGCTATGAAATAAATCTTTTCAAAATGAAAAAAAAAAAAAAAGTTTTGTCAGTTGTTAGCATTACTGGGAAAGAGGGCAGAGACATATATAAATCAGTCATTAGATTAATCATGTCATAGACAATACACTAAACAAGCATTTAATTTCCTTGATGACAGTTTGATGGTTACCTATTACTTTTTATAGAATGTTAAATGCAATGTCCTCCAATTAAACTATTTACAAATATCTGCGAAGCTAATTATCTTTTGATCATTAATCTGGCTTCTCTGCATGTTTATTTGTTTTCAGAGACAGCAATCCACATTACAACAGCCAAGCACCCAATATCAGCATAGCACAGCGTTTTCCAGATTTTTCCAGGCTTTTGCCTATTTCCTGATGCCATATGACAGATCTGCAGCACTTTATGTTCTGATTTACTAGGAGTATCCAGCTGAAAGCTTTGCAAACAATGCTGATATTGAAGGTCAAAGAAATTAAAAAGATATTCACAATTTTATTCAGTCTTAAAAATATTCTGATTGCTCTTTAGCTTTGAATTCAGGGTTTGGATTTAATTTTATTCAGCATTCATATTTTTAAACTACTTCTTTAAATGGAAATCATTCAAGGTTTTTGTGTGTGTGTGTGTATATGAGAAAAATAATAGAGGTGAGATCATTCTTAGGATTTAACATTGTTTTCCTCCTTAACATCATGAAAACCTCATTTTGCACAGAAAAAGAAGAAAACATGAAGAAAACAGGAAAAGCAGCTTCACTCATTTTTAAGTGTAGATGGTCATGGACAGATGAGATAACACAGAATCAGTTGAGTTAGGACAGAAAATCTTTAAAAATCTAAGAGGTAGGAAATAAATTAATTTCTGTTTTCCTGTGAGACTTTTGACACAAGTACATCTGACCAAACTTCTCATTTGAAACCAGCATTTCATTTGCAATCTTGAGGAATTATAAGAGTCTATGCAATTGAGAAGTACATTGTGTATTAATTTATAATTATGATTTTAAAATGTCCTCCCTCAAACTCAGGCTATTACACATTTCACCTGAAATGACCTTTCAGTCAGTGAAAATAAAATTTAAAAAAAACCCCAGTGTAATGTGAGTAACATTAAAAATTATCTCCTGCCACATCTTTCCAGAGACCACTGATGTTCAACCTGAAATACAAAATGTTTCAAACTCACATCTATGTTGATATTGACCAAAATTAAAGATCAACAGTGATAAACAGTGGCATAAGAGTCCCAACACATAAAATCTAGTCCTATTTGAGAGGGACAGCACTTCCACATATTCAATTTGTATGATTATTAGGGTCTGTAGGCTATATACAAACAAAAAGGTCACAGCTCTCTCCTTTTATAGAATATTTGTGCACAGTTTTATTGAAAAATTTTTGTGCACACCTTAGGTTTGTTCTACAAGGAACCTGAACAAGTTTTTTTTTTTTTAAACAGCACAAATATCTCACATAAGCTGTGACACTTTTCAGAGGAGTTTCTTAAAGCGCACTGTGAATTTGGTATTAAACAATTCCATATGTTTGCCTCCAATTTGTGGCTAATTGCAGCAAGTTTTTTAGCACCTTCTCCTCTGTCATGAACCTTTTAGAAAATGACTGAAGAAAAAATCATGGAGTTCAGGAACATGCAGTTGTTAAATATGCAGATTTTATGAACCGCAAGGCAATCTCAGGGAGTATTTTTGCATCTTTTTCTCTTTTCTCACTAGCAGCAATGCCAATATGAGATCATCAGGTGCAACACAATAATTGTATCATCACCTTACACACTTCTGTGTACATCTAATTACATGGACTCTTCTGTAACAGACGGAAAAATACCCTTTTTAATCAAGTATATTTTCAAAAATTTTTATTGATAAATTATAAAATTAGCATTACTCTTAATTTTAAAAGTATGCACTTGATTTTGTATTTCTTTTCAATTGATTCCACAAATATTTGGATGTGTTCCTCTCAGATAAACTTTTTAAAACTTATATTGCCTCTCTAAGGTATAAATATATTGACAAATACTCTGATAACATTAACAATTAAAAATGTCCTGTATCAAACCATCATCAAAGGCTAGGAAATGTTCCATTGCTACTAACATATCACAAAACTGATAAAATCAATTAATGATTGCACTTTATTTGTGAAAATCATAAGTAATGGAATTTCCCTCTGGTGATGAATATTTTTATGCTTTTTTGCTGGTGGGAAAAGTTCAAAATTCTGATGGTTTGAAAAAAATAAGTAGAAGTGATAAACACTACTGCGTCTCATCTTCAATTCCTCCAAAAAAGATATCTTTAAAATACTATGAAACCATAATACAGCATGTTTTGGAAAATTATGCTTTACAACTCACAAGAAGGCAAAACTGTGAAATATCCCTGCAACGTAAGAATTGCATGTTTCAACAGGATCATTTCCTTCCCTGGCAGAATTATGGAGCACACAGCAGGACTCAAATGCAGCATTATCTCTGATTATTGTAATGGTAAGTTTTGATGGAAGTTGCAATTGTTCTTTCTACTCCATCCCTCTTCCACCCTTGTTAAAAAGTGTGGAAAATGAGAGAAGCCCAGGATTTCTGTTCAAGAGGCAATGATGGCTACATGCAGATGAAAATTTATTATCCTACCCTTGGTTTTCCCTTAAACAGACATCTTTAATGTGTTCTTCCTCCTGAGCATCCCACTGCCATCTAATCTGTAGTCTTAACAGTCTAAACAAACTGCTTTATTAATATTAACAAGATATTTCAATATTTAAAATATATAGCAAGACTAAGGGGTAGTGAAATGATGGGCAGCTCAGCACTCAGGTGCTGAATCTAAGTGACTGAGAGAGCACATTACAAATGGGTACAGATGGATGTCAAAAAAAAGGGAGGAGAGAGGCAGAAGGAATGTCTTTTGGCTGTGCTAGAGAACATCCTGCTTTCTAGGTATGCTCAGGTCTGCTCTGGCTTTTGGTGAGAAGTGCATTTCAAATGTCCTTTTATTTTACATACTTCTATCATTTTAATTTTGTATTAAGACCTTGACATGCAAGAATTTGTAACACTTTACAGGTACTATCAACAACTGTCACTAGTCTGGAACTACACTTGGCTATTCGAGTGTTCTAATGCTCCATAGCCATCTGGGAGTCAAAGCAGATCAAAACCCAATGCCAGCTTTCTTTACATAAACACAAACAAGCAATCAACTACTTTGTCACCTAATCACCCTGAAGTGTCTTATATTAATAAAATAAATTGATTTTTCAGGTTTTGCAGGACAAGTCCAGCTTTCCAAGGCCATGCCAACAACACTGAACAAGTCTCACGGGACATAAGTATTTTGACCTGAAAGTAAGTGACTGAATTCCACTCACCAGACATATGATGGAAACCATTCCCAATAACACAGACCCAACAAGATTCCTGTATTGCAGTGAAAATGCTGAGGCTGCTTTACTCACCGTGTGCATGAAGTTCGGTCTCTTTCATCGAGGACTCTCTGCTCATTCTGACTCAAAATCCAGATGTTAGATCCGTGTCAGGCAGTCCATCCACGTCCTGAAGTCCAGCAGTGACAGCTCCTACAACCAAAGGTTAGACCCCCAATGTCCAAGCCCACAGTGCCTCCTTTCCCTTTCACCTTCCCAGAGGACACAGCAGCCTCCAATCTGAGGAGTTATGACACCCGAGTCAGCTGTGTCCTCACCCTTTTTACTCTCTGGAGAAAATGAGCAACAGGAAAAGATAGGTAGGCTCTCCTTCACAATATGGAAAATAAATCCCTGCTGGAAATAAATCCCTTAGGATATATATTCCCTGATTATGTTAAATTTTGTCTTAAACTTGCAAAGAAAGTTTGTTTTTTCTCTTAACTGTCCACATCAAATCAAGATCCTCTCTTTGAGTTGGATCCCACCAGAAGGAAAGCCACTCTTTCCATTTCTTTATTTAATTCATAGTAATGTTACTTATCTAATGCATGAGGAAAGTTACTGCCCTTTTTCTTTTCTTTTTTAGGCACACATACTTTCCCAACAAAGAAAAGACTTTCATACCTTCTTGGGTTGATTGGATTGTTTTTTTTATCTTTTCAGAGGATGCAAACATATCCCTTTTTCAGGTGAATCAATTAATTCTTCTGCTATAAAGAAATGAGTGGCATTCTCTCAGGTTTTGAGCATGCAGCTCCTTTGTTCAACACCTAGCACAACTCTGGAATCTATTTTGTGAATGATTTTAATTCTGCAGGAAAAAGAAACTAATTGTGTTAAGTTTAGCATGATAGCCAGTTTTTAGCACAAAACCAATCATTACAAGAGCAAAATGAGACATGCATTGAATATGCAACAAATGAAAACTGAATTACACCTTTAGAGAGTATCTGCAGTACACAGCCAAACCACTGTGCCCAAATGAGCTATTTTATTCGGACAACCTTTATTTGTTTATTTTATTATTTTAGATTTTTTATATACCACTTAAGCAGCTCTAATTGCAGCCTGTTTCTGAACCTCTTGCTCCTAGATCAGAGAGAACAAGTAGATACTGACGAAAGCTCCTCTGCTCAAAGCTGTTCTGCTTCAGAGGACACGTATCCACATTCAGGGAATCCTGAACTTGAGTTAGTGGGATCAATATTTCAAGTCAGTATCAACTGTGCCTGCAGAGATTCAGAACCAAAGCTTCCTCTCATCCTTGCAGTCAGACATTTGGGAAAGGAGCTTATTCTGCTGTGCAGGCATGCCTCTGTCTCACAAACCCTTTTCTTTTTTTCTGTCCTTCAGCTGTTTTGCCAAAGACAATCATCACCAAACCTGCTTGTACATTGTTACTTACCGTCGTTTCCTTCCTTGCTGCTGTGCTATGCAAAGGGCTAATAATGTATCAGTTTCTGTGATTCCAATGTAGGAAGTACAACCACTTGCAGTACCTTGATGACTGTTCTAAGCTCATTTTGGAGGTGCACGTAGTAATTATTTTTTTTACAAAATTATGTCAGCTGTATAAAAATATTAACCTGAGGAGAAAGAGGATAGCTCAGAAATGGCAATAAGCTACTGAACCTCATAAAACTAGTTAACTGGTTTAAATCTAGTGAAACTAGATTAAAGCTAACACTCATGTGAAGACTGTTATAATGTTACTTGTCCCAACATCCAACTATTTCTCTTCTTTCGGACTTGTCCCATGTGCCCATATCCATGGCCAGCTTCCATCCTGCACTACTTATTTCACTTTGTCGTGTGCAGTTCACAGGTCACCTTTTGGAAGGCTGACAGATTCTTTTCAGGTGGATATTTCCTGCTTGTGCTACAAGAGTTTAGAGGGTGGTAGCAGGAGTTGGCAAAGCCTACACATCATGTAGACCAATTTCCCAGTGTGGAAGGTGTTTCCACAGATAACCACAGCTTAGCATTTTTCATCCCAAGGCTCACAGAAAACCTGCTTCCCCTGTGCCGCCACATGTTCAAATGTCAGACATGACCTGACAAGAGGAGCAGGTTGGCCACAATAAATTAGGAAGTAGTGCTGCCAGGTGGGAGAGTAATGACTAGGAAATATTGCCACAGCAGGGCTACATGTTGGAGTAGGCTTAGAGTAAAATATCCTGTAAAAACCCATGAGTCCTTTTCTTTTTCTTGGCAGTTAAGAGACAAACAACCAAATTTTGATTTTAGAGCATCAGTTCCTGAGGACAAGAAACATTTATCCATCTTGGCTAGAGTTTAAAATAAGGAACAAGCATTTGAGAGTTGAAATGCTGGATAATTGCTTGATAAACTATGTTAATAAAAATAATCTGTCCTCTAGTTCTTGCTTTCTTTCACTGCCCATTCACAAAATGGACATAGTAGTATTGGTATGATGAAGAATGAATTTTTACACTAGAGCTATTTTTATCATAGCTTTGGTGTAAACAAACAACTCCAGCTTCAAAACTACCATTTTGCCCTCTTTCACAAACAGTAGATCAAGTGGAATTGCTTTTAACAATGCTTATTTGTATTGCAAAATGAGGCTTTTATTATTTCCAGTAAAATAAACTGAATCAGCTATTGTGCAAAATTTTCAGTAGAACATTTATTTTTTTCTAAAGAGAGGGATATTCAAATCTTATTTTAGAAAACCCAGCTATGTACTGTAAATCTAAACTTGTTTGAGAGAGAAGGTAAAGGCCAGTTCTCAGTAATTGTTTAGGGAAGGATTAGAGTCATGTTAAAAGTCTAATTTGTTGCTTTCCTGGAAATGTTGTTTTCAGCTCCCAGCATAATTTTGAATGGACTGCCTTGTAATTGGCACAAAAGATAATTATCCCAGTCCCACCCAAAGAACTGAGCTTGAGCCAGCAGGGACAGCTGAGCTCAGAATTAAACAAGTGCCGTGTTCAAACTGAAGATATTGTACCATGTTTCTAGTAAGATCTTATTGAGTTTTCAGCCACTTTTACACACTCTAGAGGGTGTCACGTGCCCCTGACCTACAAGCAGTGTGAGAAGGGCAAAACTAAACACTCTTAGCCTGTTAACAGTATGAACAAAACTTTTACACCAGTCTCATTCAGAGGGGCCAATGGAATGTGCTACCTATGATCAACGACCTCTATGCCATCAGAACATGTCAAGCCTGCAAATAATCTAGATGATGGCTTTTTAAGAAAGCTCATGGTCAAGAGCAGCAAGTGAATGACAGTAAAAAATACAGAACTAAATAAAATTAACAGCATAAAAAATATAGTGTCATTATGTAACTTGCTTCTTATGGAAAACTTTGTCCTGGCCCTATGCAATGTCAGAACTGGGTGGGTACAGAAGCAGAATAAACCAGTATGTTCAAGCCTAATGACTGCTTAGGCTGATCCCAGTTTTAAAAGAAGTGATTTTTTTTTAAATTTTAGCTAACTCATTGTCAAGATAACATCCTTTATTAAAGAATCATTTAAAATGGAGTCATTGTGAGGTTTAATTTAGAAACTCATCAAAAGTCAAGCCTGAACACGAAAACTAGATTCACAAATCCAACACTTAGCATTTGCAGAGACAGCATCATTTCTTTTCCATTAAAGTTAATTATTTGTATGCAAGAAGTCTTTTCAAAGCTCAAAGGAAGTATTAAACCCAGTAATCAACATGTCCTTGAAATTTATCTTTTAGACAGTGAACTGCAGACAAACAACATATGCTTATGTCATACAGATCCAAAGAGTCTCTAAAGTCCCAACACACTGGAGATACTGGAAGATGTACACATTTTATTTACTTATTTGTACCTTTTTTTTACTCACCTCCACATATCCTGGAAGAGAGCATGTAAATTTAAAGTATACTGCTGCGAAGTCAGCATGGTGGAAAAAAAGCTTAATATTCAGGTTATTTGACAAGATCAGAGAGGCAGCAAGAATGGTACCTGCAATAGATATGGAAGACCATCTGAAATTTTGATTTGACAAATATTTCATTAAAATATAAGTTGAAATTCAAATTCTAGTCATGAAAAATGATTGCTTTATGGAGGAAATAAAAGAAGAAACTTTTAACCAGGTCCTGACTCGGAAAAAGGTGGGGCTCAAGAGCTGTGATTAAAGATCTGCCCTGCAAAACTCAAACAGACAAAACCATGCCTAGGTTGGACATCCATAGGAGCAAACAGACTTGCAAAGTTTGCTATTGCTTGGTACTGCAAAATGTGAAAAGCAGAATAACAAAGAATAAGGAAGTTGTCAAAATCCGTGAAGGACAGTCAAAAGTTTGAGCAATAGGCTCAGAATTGTGTAAAACCATATTAGAGGCATAAATCATAGGTACAAAGATTCTGAAAAAAATTATGAAGTTGAGAAAACCTAGTTAAATATCAAAGTAGGAGAAGGCAGTAAAAATCCGTAAGTCTGCTTTCAAATAGTGAAGATGTGTGCAAATGAGGAAGATAGAAAAGTTCTTAATCTTTAGCTGGTTTTAGCAGGCTAAACATGAGCTTGAAAACCAACTTGCAAAGAACTAAAACCAAATAATAAAGATTAAAATATTTTTAAGTTTTCAAGCACATAAGAAGAAAGATGCCTGCAAGAAGACCAGAGAAAAAGTAGAACATTTAAGCATAACAGGAGTATGCAGAGTAGATAATGCTAAAGCTATTTTTTTTTAATCTATGGATCCACTTAGGTAATTATTCTGAAAAACCTTCCTTTGCAAGGTAAATAGCAGTGATCCATGCCAAGCTGAAATACTGGTAGAACAATTTATTAAGTTGACAAAATGACTTTTCAGTAACAGATAGCATAGTTTTCAAAAGAAGATCAAGGGTTAAACAGCTGATCTTTTGCTCATAATAAAGAATTGAATTAATGAAGTTAAGAATAAAATACATTGTGAAGGTTCAATACAGCTCTTCCAAAGACAAATATTTCCTTCCCAATTATAGGGTCTTTTGAAGAAATGATCAAGTATAGTGATGAATCAGATTTGCATCTCATCCCCTTGGAATGGCAAAATGTGTCTCACAGGTTCAAAACTGAAAACTTCTAGGCATAGGATGATGGCAAATGTTCTCACACAGTTGAAAAAAAAAATAAAAGAAAAGGGGCTAGATTTTACAGAGCCAGAAGTGTCTAGTGGGGAGTTATGAGTTATATTCATAAATTAATACAGAAACCTGGATTAACAATGAAGGATGCAGTGTGTTGATGATGCTGACATATTCACAGTAGCAAAAACAATGACTGCTTTCAATGAACAGAGAAACTTAGACTCTGCTTTGGGCCAATAGAATTCATCCTAAAAAATTAAAAACTATTTGTGTACGGAAAAAAAAAAAAACCTAAACAATACTCTACAAACACATTAAAAGCTCTGCCCAATCAGGTACATCAATAAAATGATCAATGTAAATTTGAAATAATAAAAAAATGTTTGTGAATAATTAGGAAAGAAACAGAAAATAAGTTAGATTTCATTATGACTATGTAGAAAACGATGCTGTACCTTCCTGTTAAATGTTGTGAGTTCTCACATCAAAAAGGACACACTGAAAATGAGAAGTCCTGGCAGGGTGAGGGGTACATGGCACAAATGCACACAGCCATCCATGAGCAGAACATGCAGAGCAAGTGAAGACCTTGCTCTCAGCCCAGGAAGAGCTGCAGTGCATAAAAACTGGTGTACAGCTAAAGGGAGAGTAAAATCCTTTGAAGGTGATAAAATGCAAAGTGTTACTGCTCTCTAGGAAAGCCTCTGTCCAGAAGCCATGGGATTTTTGGGAGAGCATTCCAGGGAATGCCATTACACTTCTGCCAGATCCTGGAGATCCACTGCTGGCCTTTGCCAGACTGTCAGGCGTGGTCTGAACTGATTTGGTGTCTCTCATGTCACTCATGAAACACTGAGACCATTCACTGCTTCCAAACTGAATGCAATATTTGACTGCAGCCTCCATGAGTGTGGTTTTTCTCTTTGTACATTTAATGTACTCAGAAAAAAGACACAACTAGATACACTTATTGACTAAATACATGACAAACGCCTGGAACAGTATTTTATGTCAGTTTACACAATGAGCAAAATGTATTTACTGAAAATCTCTTACCTTTCTTTCTAATCATTCAGGTGTTGCCCAATCACTTCGAAAGAGCTGATAGCATCAGGCAGATTTCCAGCTGTGCTTTATCTGAAACCAGGAAATAACATGTAAGCTTGCTCATGTAATAATGAACAAGCAATTAACAGAATCAAGACAGTTTCCAAATGGATCCTGTCTCTCCACGTATCAGTGGTGAAAAGAAATCTGTAGCTATATTTATCTAACCTCCAGTTTCTCTAGGGCTGATTTTTAGTTCATTGGTTCAGAATTACTGTGGTCCTGACAAGGTGAAGTGAGCTCCCAAAACTATGGGAGCAGCTGATAAAATTCACAGTAAGTAGGAATGTTCAGGTTATCCACTCTAACATCTGCATCACGTTGTTTTATACTTGTGAACAAAAACTCTTTAACAGATGTTCCCATATATAGGAATGCTTCTGTAGAGGCAGTTAAAACTGCTTAGAAAGGTTATCATAATCCACTAGCCATAAGGGAAAATGGAAAATAAAAGTTTTAATAGATGGTACTTAAGGTACTCTTCAATGTATTGGCTCAAAAAAAAAAAAATCCTAAGAATCTTTTATTAGATTTTTTAAAATAGCTATTATCATGCAATGATGGTAAAAATGACTGAAGAAATTAACTTAAAATTATTTTAAGTATTATACATCTGTATTTCTACAGCTGGAAAAGATATTTTACAAAAAATGAAGGAAGCACACATCCTTTGGAACTCATCTCTCAGTAACTTAGAAGCTGACTCCATCATCTCTGATTTCTCCTCTTCCTCTCAATATTGCAATTCTATTCTGTAAATCTCTCAGAATTTAAGAATAAAATGGACCTAAAAGGAAAGATTAAAAAGAGTTCTGTCTTAGAAATATCAAACTTCCTTTTCAATATGAAATCCTGGAAGAGTAAGGAACAAATTACCTAATTTAGCCAGGAGACTGTATCACCTTGGCATAACTGCTGATTCTGGCTGTTCTCATGGGATTTAGGAGGTATGCTGGGGGTCTCACAGAAGAAAAAAAACAAAACCAATATGATCACTTATGAAATAATTTTGAAAACATTGGTTTTTTGTGATTTTTTTTCTCTAATTTCACCATAGATTGTTTCTATTGCTGTTGCATTTTATGCTTTCACAACATTTAAGTTGATTTGACCCTTTTGATACCACACCGCATTGCAATAAAAAGAGATGCATTTCTCAGTGAGGAAATGACAAAGCTGTGGCAGCTTCCCATGGAGGTTGTTAAAACAGAGTTGATGAAACATTCTGTTTGTTGTTTGGTAGCTTAGCTACTTCATCAAGCATTCTGCTTATTTCCCCTCATTACTGGAATTATGCCTTTCAGCTATGGAGACCAAGAACATTAATATATGATTTAGGCAACAAGAATATTAAAAGTGTGTGCGAATGAAATACTGACTAGGCTGAAAAGAAAATGGGACAATGCTAAGCATCCTCATTCTCCTGGTACATCATGCAGATATAGTAGGGATTGTTTTAAAGATACATGTCCAAAACAAACAATAAGGACCATTTTTTTTTTTTCATATTAGCAGAAGCTCTACATAGCCTTTCCACCTGGAAAAAAAGGAAATAAATAAAAAACCTGCATTTTTCAGTCTCCTGAATGATACAAAGAATAACATTTTATTTTATAATTCCTTGATCTTTAGTTTCTATCACACCATTACATTTTGGGGCTTTTCCTGACTTGTTGACTGCAATACCCCTGAGCCTAAAAGAAAACAGACGTCCCATCCAGACACACACCCCAAAAGCAACAAGCACTCACATTTCAAAGTACCTGGGAGCATCATTCCATGATGAACACAAAGATGACCCTATATCTGAATAGACAGGTATATAATGAACATTATTAATACAGGATTGAACTGCAAGAACAAGAAAACTTAATGTGCAATAACCCTTTCATCCCAAGCAATCAGATAAAAAACATAGTTGATTTTTCAAATTGAAATCAAAGCAATTTTTAAGGCTCTGAATAGATAGTATTACTTTTTCTGAGCATTTTTCTTTTTTATTTCTAAAAGATAAAAAGCAAATTGATTTCTATCTCAATGACTTTTTGCATTTTATGTTAAGAAACCAAGCCAAGTAATAACTTCAAAAATTCTTAAGCATTCAAATTTTCCAAACATGGGATCAGTGAAATGAATCAGGATTGCCATCACTGTTCCTGCTAAAGGTAGTGCTAAACAAAACTCCCACGATCCTTAATGAGATAAAATTAGGTCAATGCTGAAAGTTTCCATTCCTGTGAAGTGAAAAAGCACAACACCAATATTTTTGCTATAAATCCAAAGCTGATTAAAAAAAGTCTACCATGATTTTCCTGGGATGTTCAGGCACAGAAAAGAGAAAATGGTTGGGCCAGGGATAAACACCACCTTTTCCATAAGCAGCAGGGAGCAATTGTGGAATGATGATGCTCCAAGGAAAGCACAGATCCTTCTATCATTCAGACCTTGATGAAAGAAAAAGATACAAGCCGGGCAAAGTGACAAAACATATGGGACATGTAGATTTTAAGCATTTTTGTCAGCTCTTCCATGTCTGTAGTTATGATCAGATATACAGATGGAGAACACAATGCTAAAGCATGACGAGTGAAGATGAGCTTTAACTGGGGTTAAAAAATGAAGATGATCTAGAAAGTATACAATATTAGAAGAGCATCAATTTAATGGTTTAATGGATTGCTGTTGCACCAGGAGGCTGTTCTTGCTATTATCCTAAATAGCAGGCTTCAACAAATACTTTATATCTATACATATATACATATATATATACATATGTATATATATACACACACACACGTCTGTATGTATTAATATGTAAATTATTTCTTTTTTCCTTAAAAATAAAAACAGAGTTTTCTCTAGCTCCTGTTAACTCTGAATTTCTTACAGCCCTCATAATAGAAATTTACCTGAAATCCTGATTTAGAAAATGTAAATCTTTGAGCTTTACAGCTCTTCAGGAAACATCATGAACAGACCTGTGATAGAGATGGACAAAGACATAGAAAACTTGAAGTCAGATAAGCAAGGAGTATCATAACTGTGAATGACCTTAAAAATAAGAAAAAATTATGTGAATTGAAATTACTATGAACTGGAAGCCAAAATATGGATTTGAGGAATGTAGGTATTATTGAAGAGGTAATAAAAATAAACAAGTTTAGTACTGAAAGTTGTAGTACTATGGTTTTGATTGACAGGTAAGGATGGTGCTATTCCATCAATATGAGAAAAAAATACGGAATTTGGAAGGGTACAGGAGAAAATCAAATTCTGGATGGATAGACAGATTTTAGGAAACCAGATGCTAGAGAGGTTATGGAGCAGGGGGGAAAAAAGCTTGGAAGGATGAGGACAAACTGGTTCTGGAAATATAATTTTCAGTTTACTACATAGCTTGGGAATGTATCCAGTAATCAGACTTAGTGTTACAAAGACAGATTGCTCCAATAAGTCTTACTGTGCTATTGTATCTTCCTTGATTTTCTGGGAAGCAGGAGAAGTCTAAAATTTATCCCAGAAAAAATATCCTTATTTCAAATTGCGCCTGGATATCCTAAGAAACAAAGCTTATTCACAGGCTTGCTGTCTACCCTCCTGGTGAAAACCTTTTCAATAAATCACCCAAATCCAACAATGTAAGTCTGGCTGCATCAGAAACATGAAGTCTGAGAAAATCAGCCTCTGGGTAGGAATAAAAATTTTTATCCCTGCAGAAGGAGCAACTCTGAGTTCTCATTCATCAGCTGGTCAATCCAACAGACATACATATTCATTTCAATAAATTAGCTCAGTAGCAGCCTGAAAGAAGTAACGAAGTATTTTTCTATCCATCTGGGGATTCGGACACCTGAGAAGATCAAGGTACAGTGGAAGAATATAGAGAGTAAAGAGGGGGGAAAAAAAGCAGAGAAAAGGAGCAGGGAAAAAAGCACCTCTTAGGTATAAACACTTAGGAACAGAGAATCATGAGTTGCAATGCTCACAAAACAACTTCCTTTAGAAGACTCTCCCTTTGAGGCGTGCATAAAAGAGAAAACAAAGAAAAAAATATCTGTTACTCCCTTTATAAGTAGTTTTTCACTCTCTTGTGTTCATGACTTAGATCACTTACAGACACAGTTCAGGTTTACTCACTCTGCATCCAGCACATTTGTATTGGGCACCTCTACTGCTTCAAGTTTCCCTTTGCCTTGAATGTGTCCCAAACTGTATGAGACAAGATTCCAGTTCAGATAATTACAGCAGATGTAAACTAAAAATTCCAGACCCTTTCTGCTCACTCTGAGAACCTGTGAAGGAGGCAGGTCCAGTTCCACTATCCTCATTCACCCAACATCCCATTGATTTTTTTTTCAAGTATAAAATACAATGTTTATAACAAATTGGGTTTTAATTTACTTGTAACATTAATTGATGTTGCCTGGTAACAGTTTGCATACAAAATATGTACAATATCACACATTTGTATGCCCAATCCTCAATACATATATTATTCAGTGACTAGGAGCAAAATCCACTGCAGAGTAATGAATTAACCATCCAAAATAAGGAATCAATGCAGTTAAAATGACTGAGCACATACTTAATGGTATTCTCATGATCCAGATCTGGTATTTGGAGAAACAGAAAAAATCTGTAAATTCCTTGATGAAGTATAAGACATTTACAGGTCAATAATTTGTGAGTGCCCTTCCACTTCAGTTAAGCAAATACTTATTTGTAGTTAGAAACAAAGACTGGCATTGGGGAATGAACTTTGTTTCAGTTCAACAGCTGCATATTTACATTAAAACAAGCATTCTGCATCCTCATTGATTTTATTGAGACTTGGCAAAATAAGCTCTGATTTATATTCAGATTCTAATGAAGGTAACCAGATATTGTTATTATTGGAATGCACAAAGACCTTCCTCTGTGTTCCCAAAATCCCTTCCCATATACTATGTACTAACACTGCACTTAACTTTTTATTTTGGAGGTCTTGGTGATGGTGAAAGAAATTACGGGTGGTGGAAGAAGGGCAGTGAAGATTAGGCTGGAATTCTTTTAGCCCTCATGTATTCCACATTTTTGGAGGTGTTATAAGGGGGTGGGATTAGCATTTACATCACAGCAGATTTCAGGAATTAGATAACATCTTTAAAGGATTTATGACACCTCTTGGGCTTCCCAGCTATCAGGTAAAATTTTTATGCAGAGATTTCCTTTATCAATCTTGAAAGAATAAAGTAAATTTATTTCCTATTCTAGGTAAGGGATCTGGGTCAACAAGGTTCCTCCATTTTCTAGCAATTCACTTGCTCAATATTTATATTACCCCTGTTTTACTCTTTCAAGCGGCCTGTAGAACAAGTCTGTTTCCTCTACACAGTCACTTTTCAAGAATACTTCACAACTCACAATTTTGGTGTTCATCTCTTAGTGGTTGAAGGCTGCAGTTTCCATCCTAAGCTAACTCTGTAGCCCATTCTTAAATCCAATTAGTTCCAAAAAACATTCCAAGTCATTAAACCGGAGCTGAGGAAAAAAATCCAGTATAGTCAGACCATGTTATAAAGAAGGACTTGAGGTGTGGGATTTTGGAAACCTTTTAGTAGCTTCTAAACCATAGAAACCAAATCTCACCTCAGTCTGGTGCCTTTTTGTGCTATCAAGAACACAGAGTAAACAGGGGTAAATATTTTGATATCTAAAACCCAAATTCAGAGGCTCAGGGTCTGGTGCAATCAAATCCTTGCTCTGGAGAATGGCTCACATTTGACAGAGCTTCACCTTGCCCTGGGGGTGTGCAGGATGGCAAAAAACTTTCTTTGTCTATAAAACAGTTTAATTGTTCTGAAATATTTGTTGCTACATTGTTAAATATTTCATTGTTGTAGAAAAACTGAAGATATTTTGTTGAAATTTTAATGGATTTCTTATTTTGCCTGCTCAGGCCAGCAATTCACAGTTATTTAAAACCACCATTTATGAAATGTAAACAGCTGTTAAAATTGTTATCCAGAGTGCAGAATTTTGCCACTAACAAAATCAGTGTTTTATCAGTTTTTGTTTAGTCTGTGGTATAATAATATATTCTAGTGTTATGAAGACCATAGGACCCATTAACCAGGCTTATGTACACAACGTTATACAAATACTTAATTCACTGAATTAGTCCACAGAGTCATCCAACATTTCAGCTTCAAGATTCCATGTATGGTACACAAGGCATTGCAGCTTGAAAGCATCTCACATTGTTTTTACTTGGGATTTGTATCCTCCTCCTCGTGTGCTGCATAAATTTAATTCAAGATTTCTCAGTTACAAACAACAATGTAAACATGAGTATTTGGAGGTAAAGAATCTACATTTTACCCTCTAAGAGAATTTAGTTGCAAGGATTCACTGATGTTACAGAATGAGATCAAGAGTCGAATTTGTCCTTTTGTCTATGAACTTTTAAAAGCTCAAACTTTTAGTGATTTTAATCAAAGAGCAAAAGTAACAATGAAGGTTTTACCAATTTTACTTTTGTAAGGAAATTGGGCTTTAAGTTTTGAGTGTCTGAAACTACAAGAGCATCACGGAAATTGAACTACTGGGGAAAAAACATTATGAAAAGAGATTTCTTTGGGGTTTGAATGTTTAGGGTTTTTTTCCTTTTTTCCCCTTGCCCCACAAAGTGTCTACTGATAAAGAGCTTTCTGAATATTTAACATTATAATTTTGGCATATAAGGGGAAAATTAGTATTAGACTCCAAGAGTCAGCTTCCACATTGAATTGTATCAGTTTTCCCCAATTTAAGTCAGAGATTGTTCATAACCTAAAATTAAAAAGAAGCTAGACTTATACAAGAGGGTTCAAAGAATGTTTATAACACACAAAGAATAGAGGAAAAGATTTAGGAAACAATAAAAAATAAATTATTTAAAAAGAATAAGCTGAGTGGATTTAACCACAAAGTGAATAGAACTTGGGAGATGCAAATGTGAATGCTGATGTCACACCACTACCTTCTCCTATCTCTGCACTCAAAACCAGAAATTATCCAAAAACACCTCCCCATTCCTTTTTAGAGGGTTACATTATCACAATTATGACAAAATAAAACCACAGACTTAAATTCACCAGAAATGTAAATAATTAATACTTCCTACAGTACATGACCAACAGGGCCATTTTGGGAAGGGATGAGAAGTGTAGAAAAAGAGAAATGGACAAATTATGTTTGTTTGCCCGATTTGTTAATGCTGCTCCCCAAAGGCACTTTAGAACATTTTAATTGCAATTACAGACACGCCTATCCTGGCATATCCTACAACCATTACTTTTAATGCTTCCACATTTCCCTTGTCTGTAAATTTCTACTTTTTATGAAGATAGGATGACATAGGAGCTTCAAGTTTGGTTGCTCCATAGAAACAAGAGTTTGCTCCATAGAAACAAGAGTTTATAGACTTGAAATAGAAACCACCTTGCTTTACTCTTAACAGGTGAAAACTGCACAACAGCCTGTGGGTTTTTTGTAAAGAATTCCTATCTGTTACAATTTAAAGAGTTTAAAACCCAAGGGCATCGATCCTTATTCTCAATAAAACAACAATGGGCAACAGAAAAGATCTCACAGAATAACACCTACATATTTTAACATATTTATATTAAATACATTTTGGTGAAATCCAGATCCATACACCAAATAGCAACTTCAGAAATTTAGAAATATCCTACAAGTTAATGGCCATAGTCATTAACAAAAAGCCTTGTGGGGTGATTGTGAAAAGAAATATTTATCCTACTAGGGACTGATGTCTACATTAGTAGGTAGAAAAGAAAAAAAAAGGGTTAAATTCAGTTTTTTAAGGTTCATTTTATTGTACCCCCTATTTTTTACCTGATGTTTGCAATGACAACTAACCATGCTGCCCTATTCTGAATAAATTCCACCTCGCAAAACTGGGCCCCAGAACAAAATTACTTTCTCAAAACTGACAAGGCTTTTATGCAAAACACAAGTGTTTTACTGTTAGTAGCAAAATATGTTTGCAAATACTGCTAATAGTTAATTTGTTTCAAAAACACCAGTGATGAGTAATTTGTTTTATGTCTTTTGTTTCAAAAGTAACCAGTGTCACAGATGCAAAAGCTTCTTTTTCTTTACTCTCTCATCCTTTCACTTTTGTGTTCACTACAGTAATGACAGATACACATAGGGATGATTTGTAATTAAATTAAAATCAGCAATAAAAAAGGTGTGCAAAATGCATTTACTCCAAAACAATAAACAAGCACAAGATTAATTGCTTGCAATATGCCTACCTTTGATGTGTGAAAATAAAGATGATGCAGCACCTGATCACCTTCGAATCAATTCAACATCCACCTGGTACAAAAGCACATTATTTACTGCCAATTTAGACGGGTTCCATGAAAGAATTTCCAAGACCTCTGGTGGAAAGGTACCAGAACAGAAAAAAAATTACATCCATTTAGCTCTTCCCCTTCTACTACAATGACTTAGACCAATTTCCACAGGAGGAAAATATTCCCCAAATGTCTGTAATTCAAACAGTGTGGTACAGCAAAATGTAGAATACATAACTACTCATTTTAGACATTCTGATAACAGAGAAATATAATCACCATTGGAACAGTATATGTCTTTTGTTGTGATTTTCCATAATTTCCTATGCATTCACAGAATTATACTTACAAAACCCACAAAGAAATAAAATATAGAAGAGCTCCTTTAGCAGTGGCATCTAATTTCATTGACATTGTGTTTTGAATCTCTGAGCACTCTCTTGAATTGCACTGTAGCACAGTAAGACTTATTAAATACACCAAGTATACAATTATGTGCACAATGAAAATAAAGAGGAAAATATGTGGTAATAACAAATACCATTTCTCCTGTATGAAAAATTCTATTACTCTGCTTCTAAGTTCAAAAGTGTAAGAGAGTTCACCCTGCTTACTTTCTTTGGGTATCTGTAATATTTACAGGGCAAGCTTGGATTAGTGTTGATTTTCTTTGTTTTACTGGAGAAACAGTTCCATTCCAGTGGTGAGTGATGATGGTACTGATCATCTGAAGGCTTGTTTAATTCTTTATGGTGTTCATCTAAAATGCATTGCTGCCAAAAGAATAGTTTACCCTGGATTTCAGCAAGGTTGCAAGTCAAAGTCTATATTCAACAGATTTGGGAAAATACTTTTCTCCCACACAAACCTTGTAGATATATCTGGAATGCCAGAAACTTGAGATTTTGAGATGTGAACAACTGAATGTGAAGCAATGTAACAGTGCAATTCAGAGTAAATGGAATAAACTAGGCTGTCTAGCAGTGCTAAAATATTTACACCCCATCCCCACATGCATCTCTACTCTCTCTTTACACCTCCCACACACATGTCACCCTTTTGTAACTGGATGTACAGAATAAAGAAGAAAGGAGAAGTCAAGTCACTAGCTTCTAATTTTGGTCTCTTCTAGTAGCTGTGGGCTATTAAGAGTCTAATAGTGAAAAAATAAGTGTGCAAACATTCATATAACAGGATTTCACCTTCAAGCCTGCATAATGTCATGTGATGCAGGAATAACCTGTATTTGTAGTTTTCACAAATTCAGGAAAAAAGTGAATTGGTATAAACAGATCAAATATTCAAAAATTAACTAACTAATGAACAAAAAAAAAAAAAAACAAAAAACAAACAAACAGATTTTGCTAAATATGAAAATACTTAAGATATGAAGATTAGCAAAAGTAGCAATCTTTTCATTCCTAAGCAGAACATGAAAGGCCTGTGAAATGCAGGGAGATAACTTACATTATGACTACAGGCAACTGGCAATGCTAAAACCTGCTTAGCTCCTTGGAGATTGGCTGCATTCTTTTCCTATCAGATGACCACTGGAGTTTCACAGGCTGCTCTACATCTCTTTTTTACAATAGGGAGCATTCTGCCCAAGCCCTGGCAAGTTGTCATTGATTGTTTCAAACGCTCTGTATTCAGCTATTCACGGAATGATTCACTGGCTTTTCAGACTGTAAGCCAGCCTAGTGTGTCAAATATGCTTCTGAAGATAAAGGCATTTGTAAATGTAAAGGCATCTGTAAACTCAAAAGGTGTTTAACTATGTATGCAGCCCTCACAAAGCACAGGCAGCAAGCGTGAGACTGCTCCCGGTGAGAAAGAAAGTAATTCAGCATCACTTTTCCTCCTTCTGAATTCAGATTGCAAAATAAAGATTTAGCAGGCTCCCACATAAATGAAGTCAGGAATTTTAACAATATATCAGAGCTGGCCTACCACTATTTCTCTATTTTCTGCACCACAGAAATGTTAGCAGTGTGTCTCCCAAGGAGCTATGATCCCTTTACAGTGTGAAAAGTGTATAAATACAGAGGCTGGGAGGCCTCAGTGGGCAAACCTACTGGCAACAAAACAATACCAATCTGGCATGTATTTACAAATACAAAATCATGGCTTTCATTTGAATTAATTTACTTAGGGAACAGAAAAGAACCAAAGGTTTGAGTGGAGGAAAAGGGTGGAGAGATCCCAATAGTTCAAAACTTAATTGTTCCCTAAAATTTCCCTTGAATCATTATTCCATTCTTGTCATTTATTTCTTATATTTCCACATCTCTTACTGAAAAATCTATTCCTTTTAGCAACGGAGAAGGAAAAGCATAAAGTTGTGAAGGCTGGAAAAAACCTCAAAGGTCACTGAGACCAGCAATTAACCCAGAATCACCATGTTCACCAGTAAACCAAGTGCCTTTTGAACACTGTCAGGAATGATGATTCCACCTCTTCCATGGGCATCTTGTTCCAATGCCTGGCCACCCTTTCAGTGATGAAATTTTCCCCAATATCCAGTCTAAGCCTCTCCTGGTGGAACTTGAGGCTGTTTCCTCCCATCCTGTCACTTGTTACGCAGAAGACCAATCCCCACCTCACTATAATTACAGAATTATTTAGATTGGAAAAGCCTTTTAAGACCATCAAAACCAACAACTAACCCAGCACTGCCAAGTCCACCACTAAAACATGTTCCTCACTTCCACATCTACTGTTTTGTAAATACATCCAGAATTGGTGGCTCCACCATGATACTCACCTCCACATCTGCTGTTTTGTAAATATATTCAGAATTGGTGACTCCACCTCTGCCATGGATTGCCTGTTCCAGTGTTTAACAATCATTTCAGTGATGAAATTTTTCCCTAATATCCAATCTAAACCTCTCCTAGGCACAGCTTAAGGCCATTTCTTCTCATCCTATTGCTGATTACCTGGGAGAAGAGACCAACCCCCATATGCCTAAATTCTCCTTGCAGAGTTGTAGAGTGTGATAAGGTCTCCACTGAGCCTCTTTTTCTCCAGGCTAAACCCTCCCAGGTCCTTCAGCCTAACAAAACTTGTGCTCCAGACCATTCACCAGCTCTGTTCCCTTCTCTGGACTCACTCCAGCACCTCAGTGCCTTTCCAGTAGTGAGAAGCCCAAAACTGAACACACAATTTTGGGTGTGGCCTCACCATTGCTGGTCACAATTCCAGTCTGGCTGGGCATGATGCTCTGATTATCCTGTACACTCAAGATGTGATGGCACTAGAGATGATCTGCTCCATGACCTTCCCTGGCACCAAGGTGAAGCTAAGAGACCTGCAGTTCTCCAGATTCCCCATCCCACCATTCCTTTGTAATGTTTGTCACTTTTGGATGTTTGTTACTTTTCCTAACCTCCAACCAACTGGGACCCCCCCATTTGAATAGGGCTGCTGGTAAATTATTGAATTTTGCTCAGTGACCTGTTCTGGCAGTTTTCTTGGCATTCTTGGGTGGATCCCATCTTGCACCAGAGACTCATGTGTGTTTCAGTGATGCAGCAAGCCTCAGCAAAAAAAGGATAACTTTCCCCACCTCCCCCAGTTAGTTCAACTGAAAAAAATTAGTTCCTCTTCTTTTAGGATTAATGAAGACAAAGTGAGTGTGCACTGTGGGAGGTCTCCCAGTGAAAAAGGAGCATTAATAAGCCCAAATCAACTCTTAAGTTTAAATAAAACACAGTGATAACATGTTAACTCTTTTTCTCACTGACTCACGAAGCTGTGTGTTGCACTGTAACTCAGAAGGCTCCGCAGTGATCTTTCACAGTTTTGAGTCTCCCCAAATCTTGTAAGTTATGTGTGAAATAGCAGATTGTATGGAGGGGAGGAACCAATAGGTATACAACACATTTTAAGTTTGGTGGTACCTCTTACTAAAAAAGATGTGGTGCTGGGAGGACATACTATATATATATATGTAAACGCACCCAAAATAGAACACTCACAAAGTAGAAAAGTAGAAGAACAAGCTGTAGAGTTGCTGCACGCTCCAAGAAAAGACAGAAACCCCTTTAAAATAGGAAATCATTACATTGAAAGATTAAGAAATAGCACAAGCACAAAATGCTGCATAGAGGGAATTCAAGGCAACAGTCAATGTGTACAAATGATGTGGCACAATGGATTCTGCCTACAGTGAAGAACTTTGTTATACCCACACCTACTTTCCAGCTTCCCTAGAAAAATCAATGCCTTTCAGTGCTTGCCGAGCCAAATGGGGAATGCCAATGAGACTCCAGTTTGTTTTGACACAGCACCCAGTTACACCTCTGAAGAAACAGGCACAGAATTTGTCATCATAAAAAAAAAAAAAACTTTGGGGGATGAAAAACTGCATGTTAGAGCCCTGTTGGCAGTGCTAGCAGATGGCATGAAATTGCCACCATATGTGTTTGCGAAGCGTAAAACAATGCCGAAGGAACAGCTGCCTACTGGAATAATTGCTAGGTGTCAAAACCAGGATGGATGTCTAAAGGCTTAATGAAGGATTGGCTGAATGTTGTTTGCAATAGGTGACCAGGTGTGCTATTAACAGAAAGGAGAAATGCTTGTCCTACACACATTCAAAGGAGCCTACCACTAGCCAAGAGTAATGTCAGAGAAGTGAATTCTGTTCTCTGGTCATGATGGGAGGAGAACATTCACAGCTGCAAGTGGCTCCATGTATTAGCAAACAAACCCTTTGAAGACCATTTGAAATCTATTCAAAATGTCTCTGGAGGTGTGACCACGTTATAACTCCCATAGAAAGTAATTTAGTTGAGCACAACAATGGAGTTAGACAGAATCATATCAGATAAACCCAGAAGATGCTGTTTTAAAATTTTGAGTAACTCCACATTTCATTTTCCATGTTGGAATCAAAAGCAATTTGCTTGAGTTCAAAGGGAAAGAAGTTTAGTGAGAAAACTCTGAAAATTAACAAGTAAGCGTATACGAGCAGGAGAGAGAATTAAGGGAAATGAAGAGGGATGAGACATGCAATAAATATTTTTTTGTTTATAACCTTCTATTCTGGATGGAAGGAGATGTTGCCTTCTGTTCAAATGTGTCATTTTTCCTGGTTGATATAGTAGCTGACTCTGATGCTCAATCTCAACTGCAACTGCACCAAGAGGGAGGTCAGAGCTGCCTTGCAGAACCTGTGTGTACCATGAGCTAGGACCAGCCACAAGTCTGGGGAAGGGACAACAGAGCATCTTCTCCACGAGCTCCAATTTCATTTGAACTAGTGGAACTCAGTTGGAAACAACTGCATTATAAAGCATCTCTGCCTTTCAGATGAAAGACAATATCTCGGGTTTACCTCTCACACAACAGCTCACATTTTCACAATGTGGCCTCACTTGTTCCTAAAAACATAAACCCACCGAACCAAAAAACAACAGCAAACCCCAAAACAAAACAAAAAACAACCCTACCCCCCCCCAAGAATCCACATATATCTGCAACCAAACAAACAACCAGTTCCAGCCATATAAAGTGTCTCTCCACACAGGATAAAAAAAATTCAGCTAAAAAATATTTGTATGAATTTGTCATGTATCCTCCTGGATTTTGGCCTATCATTCACATCCTTTTCTTTTTTTTTTCTCTCCCTGAACACAGGATTGGACTAGTGACTAGCTGACTTTGAAATGTCTTGGGTTTTAAATCAACAGCGCACGTAAGAATACAACTTTGTGCTACTTCTGTATAAATATATCTAGAAAGTATTTATAAACTCACAGGAGTCCTTACAAAACTTCAAAGCTTACCCACACTACTGAATTGCTTTTTCCTATTGCAACATTCAGAGGCATATCAGTTTGAACATTCTGTTGTGATCGTAGGCATTTCTGCATGAAATATCTTCAGCATGAAGAAGTGCCTAACAAGAATATAATCGAGGCTGTATAAAGAGATCAACTGCTCCCTGCCATGCTTAATGTAGTCTGCGTTTTGTTAATGACAGTTCCTCCCAGAAGCATCTAAAATTTCTGAATTTAAACACAAGTTTAAATTCAGCTGGAAATTTTAAGGCCTGAGGAGATTGACACAGTTCTTGCTCAGTTCTATTGGAGTTGCACTGGAAGCTGGTTCCTTCTTGCTGCTTATGGAGCATCCATTTTTATGAGAGTGCTTTAAAAGAGTGTTCTGGAGCTGGAAGAGTTTTAAATAGGGTATTTGTGTCTTTGCTACTTTCCAGTAGCTACACTAACTTAGGACTAAATATTTCTTGGACAGATTTACTTCCTCCTCCACCTACATCCTTTGTCTGCACTGAGATTTGTCTTGGTAATTAAAGGAGCAGAGTCAATGCCCAGACAACCCTTTGAGCAGAGTGATACCAAGACACTTTGGTGTCACCTTTGTTCACACATGGTTTTGGTGTGATTCTTACTTCGTGACATTGCCAAACTCAGTCTGTGTTATTTTAAAATTAGTCCTTAGATCTAAAATTTAAAGTGAAATGAAGTGGCACAATCATTTAGCCTTGTGGCAAATAAGTTCAGCATTTGCACATGTTGAAAAATATGGAGTTGCTATATTAAAGTTAATTTAAATCTATCTTCAATATGGCTCATATTTATCACTTTTTAAGACAAATCTATGTGAAAGAAGTGTACCTTGGCTTCTTAAATATTGCAAAGGAAATGTGTTTAAATTTACAGATCCCACAGAAGCTTGAACTGTTCCACTGTGCACATACTTTTTAACAAGACCTTTCAGTACATGATCACATGCAGCACTTATGGGGGACCAGGCTGCTAGCTACTGCACATTGTTAGATTTATTGGCAGTGGGCTGGGAATATGTGCTGCTTAGGAGTGGTAAGTACCAGTTTTTTAAACAGGTAAAGCAATACTCCACTTCTGGCTTCCTGAGAAGTGATCTCCCCTTTAGGATCAATTTTCTATTAAAATAAATAATTCCTCTGAAATCAAATTTCAGGCAAGATAAACTGGTTCTTGGCTTGCCTTCTCTATCTGTGGAATATATGGAGGATATTAAAATTATCTCTTCCAAACAAAAGATATTTCAGCGGACTGGCAAGAATAAAAGCAGTGCAGTCCAATGTCTGAAGGTTACTTCTGCAAATATTATTAGCACTAGACCTAACTCTTTATATCTTTTGGGCCAGCAAAGCTAGTTTATTAATTATAAAGAGTTTAATATTTCTCTGACAGAACTGACAGGACAAATACTTAGTAGAAAGATTCCTTAAGTGCAATGTGAGATCACCATTAGATAGAGTGTGATGTGTGTGTCTGACAAAAGAATGAAGTATGTTACTACTGACAGTGGGATATTAATATTTCTAATTTACTACTTCTATGTGCAGCTAGTGTTTTAGGGCCAAAGTTTCATTTTCCTTGTGTTAAAATTACTTAGAGGTGATAAAAGCTTTTATCCCTCCAAAAATGTATTCACCTCCTGTATTCACCGTTAGACCTCCCTTCCTTTCCAATGGTCTATGCAAAAAGAAATGCGGGTCTCAGTCTCGTTTCCAGTCTATGTAAAATCTATTGCAGCTGAGTCTCAGTGGGCCAGTTAAATAGCCAAGAAGTGAATTAGCATGGAGACAAAGGATGTCTCTGAACATGAAGTTAGTAACAGATTTTTTCAGAATAAATAAGCATATGGTAGATCAGAATAACAGAGGCTTCAGTGTTGTATCACAGCAGACACGTGCAACTCAAGGAGATTCCTAACAGACTTAGCAATGAATGGAGACTTACCCTCAGAGAAAATAATTTAGTCAAGATCTCAGTGTTCTTTCACAAAGAAATCATTTATGCCAATTATAAACATGAATCGGAAGATACATGTCTTTGTTGTTTCAAAACTAAACATCAAAACATTTCATCTGAGAATGGTGAAACAAAATGCTCCAATTCCTAAAGAAAAAAAAAGATCAAAACCAACATAAATCAGTTTTTAAGACTGAACATTTGAACAGATCCAGGACAAATTATTCTTCTGTTGTTAGCAATCATTTACCTCCAAATGATGCTTAATTTTAGCCATAAGCATTACAGACCCTGCTGATCACTCCAGCTTGGTTGGGGAGGAGTACCAAAACAGGAGCTTTAGCTATGGGGTTTTGTTCAGTTTATTCCAAAGCACGGGAACAAAGCCACAAAGCCAGGGTAAAACCATTCACATAGTGGCTCCTGTTCTGCCACTATGGGACCCTAGACCTGCAGGTTTCACAATTTCCCCCATAATCCAGCAGGTCTGCAGGATCAAGCCTCAGGAGTTGGGAAATGGAAAATGCGTCCACATGGAGATGAGGTCTCTGTTGGCAGTCAGTGTTGTAGCTCAGATTTACAGGAATAAGTACGTGTGGATTGAAAGCAGGGGAAATAAAATGCTTTGTGATCCCAGTTTGTGACTGTGCAGCAGAAGAGTGGAAAAGCTGCAAGGTGAATTGAAGATGTATTTGTGCAGACTCTGTAGCAGTATTGGGAAAGCAGCAGATCCCAAATGAGCTAAGTGGGTGTAGCCTGCAGGGATGAACTATGGAGCAGCCAAGCTTTCAGGAGCCAAGAATTGCTCTTGGGGAAGGGAAAGGAAGGGATTGAAGCAAGCTATCTCCTCTGTGTGACAGGCCTGACACAGACCTGAAGGCTGCTACCAAGAGAAGCACCCATACCATTTAAATTTGGAAAGCATTGTTCAAACAGGAGAGTGCCTTGAGTTTTTGCAGAGCTCTAAACTCTGGGAGTCAGTTCTGTATTTGTCAAAATAAAGCTTGGACTTTATGACCTTGAGATCGAGCTGTGAGGCTCCCAGAAATATCAGAAGTAGATAAATATATTACTTCTCAGTATTGCAGATGTTTTTCTGTCAATTGTCACAGACCTCTTTTCTCAGAAAACACACTGAAGTGTCAGTGCTGTCTGCAAACCTCAGAGAAAACATCAGTCATTCTAATTAAAGAGCATCCAGAAATTGTTTTCCTTACACACTGTTGGACCATCAAAGAATATATTGGAAAAGACCATAGCCTGCTGTTGGGATGATGCTGTTAAAAAACTGAAACCTGGCAAATACTGACATCTTATGCTTTTGGCAGAATTTCTTGTTCCAAATTCATCCACATATGAAATATTCATCCATAAAGCTAAAGAAGGAACAAGAATCTTAGGAAAATATGAACAAGACAACAGAAAGTAAGAGCCAAATTAAAGGGAACTGCTCTTAAAGAGAAGACCCTGCTGAGAATTTGTTTCAGAGGACATATTGCCAAAACATCCACAGTAAAAACAAAATTTGCAATACAATTTAATACTCACCACTCTGTGCTTTTTTAACAATCTCCATCTCTAGATTTTTAATGCCTGGTGACAGTGGCACTTGGGTTTTGTCTCTTCCTCACTTACACCACTGAAGGGAATTGATGGCTTTGTCCTTTCCTCCATCTGCTGAGCCTGTGTTATCTAAGAAAAGGATGGGGAATCACAGCACTGAAATTATAGTCACAAGGAAAAGAAAATCTCCAGTTCTAGCACCAAGATAATATAATAATAATTGCCCAAGCTAAAGGGTCAGGATTTTAGGGAAAGCATGGATGTAACATTATCCACTTGACTGAAGTCTGCGAGAATCAAAATAAAAGGCAATGCCATTCCTGTCATAGCAAATCTAAATCCAACTCAGCAAGCTAAATGCCTTTCAAGCACCCAAATCAATGGAATATATGAATGGGATAATGAGATGCTGTTAGCTTTTCTTGATCCACTTGTTTGAAGGACGATTTCTCTAAAATGCTTACATCAGCCTTACATTTACCTTCTCTTCTTAACATTTTTTCCCAGCCTAGGCAAATTATATGATGTGAAACATGTACCTAAAAAACAAGTATGAAGAGAGGTGAAAGGCCTTGTTTTCCAAAAGCATTCAAGCAAATTAGTGACAGACTCAACACTGGCATTGCTTACAAGAAGTCATTGCTTACAACCACCCACAAATCATTGCACATGTATGTTGCTTTTTTCAGAGTGAAGAGGAGAGATAATGGGAAAAGACATGAATAGGTTAAAACCCAGTATTTTAGGAATTCCTAACCTCTCAGTTTAGATTTCACCCTTAGTTATCAGTCATACTTCTAGATCAAAAAGTCAAATAGTTTAGATATTAATTTCAAACATTTTTCCTGCTTAACCAGAATTGCAAGGAATAGCAAATAGGTACCTCTACATATCAGTTACTTTTGTAGCTAATAGTTTATGGTTATTCTGTTTAAAAAATCAGGCTCCAGAATGAGTTACAGTCCTCTATTACAGGGCGAAACAACAATGTAATACTTAATGATGCCTAACAATTTCTTCATCATCCTTTGTTCTTGAGTCATACACAATCTTTTGTGCTAAAATCTCTCAGTAGGACTTCACCAAAATTTTTCTGATCAAATTTTTAAATTCTTTCCTTTGCTAAGAATTTTCAGCTAGACAGAAGTATTCACATTATGTTTTAAGCTAAAAGCAGAGAGAAAAAGGTACAAACTTCTTCACTATCTGTTCTTCGAATTATTTGAACCTCCATTGGCTTTTGCTCCTCAGACCTTGATTTTATACAAAAAAGACACCCTTGGGCTTCACTTTAGGTCATCTCAAGTGTCACCTTTCAGAGAAGACAAAAAGGCAGGTCTACTTTTGCAATTTACCTCCACCACTCCCCAGTAAAGAGGGAGACAGACTTGGAATGCCCTCACCACTGTTTTTGGGATGGCCATGCTTTTTAATGATGTTCCCTAGCCTCTACTCATATTGGAGTTAATCCTACTGGATCATATTGTGTTGTTTCCATTGATTACAATGGGCTTTAGATCCAGCTGACTGAGAAAAATAAATCCTGGTGTTTGTCCACCATGCTGCATTGTTATGTTTTAAAACATTCCATGTAGAGAAAAATATCCCCCAATACAAAATCATCACTTTCGCAACCCAACAAAATAGAGAAATAGGGGAACCAAAGAAAGATACTAAACACAAGAACAAGAGGGAAACAGCAACAGTGAGAGAGAAAATAAACCAACCAACAGAAGAATTTTAACTCTGCAGTGTTTCAGCATGAAGGGACACAACAGGAAGATGAATTTTTCTCATTTTATCATATAGTTGCCAACTGATGCTCTTGTTGGGGAAGGGAGGCCGTTTCTTACTAAATTTAGTGAGGAAAGATATAAGGCAAAAATAAGTTATAAATACACCTCTTTAGGAATTTAAATAGTCTTAACAAGATCTTGACAAAGACTTAAATTACTAAAACCAGGAACATTTTCTTAACATATATATGCACATATATGTATTGGTAAGGGTTAGTCCAAATTTAAACTAGAGACATTTTTTCCATGAAATATATTTTAAAGTACTAAATACTTCAGCAAGGGCAATATTTAGAAAATGTTAACATTATCAAGAGATGCAAAATAAAGATTAAAATTAGGCTGACCTTACTACTTTGGAATTTACTCTATTTTGGAGCTGTATTTCAAGGCTTTGCATGCCTATGAGAATCTCAAATACAGCACTGGTTGCATATTCTCCTTCTCCTGGGCATCAGAAATGTTGCAGCAAGGTTAAGAAATGATAACAAATATTCAGTGAAATTACCTTGTATGTACAAACCAATGAATAACTTGTACCTTGAAACGCTGATGGAACTTGGAGTGATCACAGCTTTCTCTTTCTATCAATCTAATGCAGCTGAGTCTGTTCCCATCTTAGTGCTAATAGTCCAATGAGGATTTGCCACAGGGATGAGGAAGGACAAAGACAAATGTTAATAAAAAACATGCATAATAATACAACTACTGAAATATTCTACCTCTGTGCCATGGTTTAAACCCAATCAGTAACCAAACCCACCAGAGCCACTCATTGGTGGTTTCTACCAGAAGCAGACAAGGCCTTGGCTCTGTAAGAGCCCTGTTCAGCAATAACAGAAAACATCTCTGTGTGATCAACCCTATTTCCAGCACAAATCCAAGGCACAACCCCACCCTCACAAGCTGCTGTGAAGAAAATTAACTGTGCGCCAGAAAATCCAACACACCGCACCTAGAAAAAGTGTGGCATCTATAATGAGGTACAAAAAGTCGTGGGATCTCCCATTAATGAGATAAATTGGCCATGGACTGGGTCCACTGGGGAATTTTCCAGTGCTTGACAAGAGGGCTGAAGGAAAATGCATTTTCCACCACAGGGCAAGGGGGTGACCTGCCTTGTCACCCTGATCACCGCATTGCTGATTTGTATGGCTAATGGCCATCTCTCTCCAACATCAGGGCTGAAAGAACATTGCAAGCTTGTTAATTAGATAGAGCATAAAGTGCCGGTTCATTTGCTGCAGAAGCAGCTCCTTCTGAAGGTTATCACCTTCATTTCTAAGGCTCTGACCTATGACCAGGATCTGCCTTTGCTGCTCACAAAGAACGCTTCGATGACACCCTTGCAAAAGAATTCCTCTGAAGCATGGCTATCCAGTCCAACACTCTCTACAGAAATACAGAGCCCAGAAATAATCTCTCAGTACCCAAACTTGACAGCAATCTGCTGAATATTATGTCAGATCTGTCTGCACAAACTGTTATCAGGTTACGGGTACATATACTCTTAACTTTGCTTCCTTGTCGTGCAGAGTTATCTTTTTTGGTGTTGTAAAGGAAATGCTGACATTCTTTTTCAAAATTCATTTCCCTTAACACAACACTATGAGGTAATCTAGTCTAAGACAAACTGCTCTGCCTAGATATATACCAAACGAAAAAAAAAACAACAAACCCTTCTGAGTTCAGTGTCTAGATTAATCTGGCTGTTCTGGACCAAGACACAAGTAGGATTTCAAATACTCTCCTTAGTTCAGCATTGCTCCTTTCTTGAAGCATGAACTATCAGTGTGATGGCTACTGTGGCACAGCCACAGGCATCTAATTTTCCTTATTCACTGTATCTGCATATGAGCTGCCTGGTCTGGTTTGTTAAATTTATAGTTCTGGGTCCTTGTATTGCTGTGCTTAGTCTAAAAGTGGTCAAGTTTCTTGTTAGTCTGGACGCAAATAATTTCTTTCCCAACACATAAATTAGAATACATTTAGAAGACATCCACCTTGGAAAACAATTTAGTTAAGGAGAAAAGAAAGTATCACTATGTAATTGAGTCAGTGAGGTGAATGAAGATCCCTCTACAAGAGCAGAGAAGCATAAAACTGCATCCAAAATGAAGGAAAATCAAATTTTCTGTCCCCACACAATAGTACCAATGCACATTTGAAATCCACATAATAATTCATGAAAGGATTCTTTGCAGCAATAAGTAGGTTTCCCTAAGTGATACTGCTTGTGTGACATTTCAAGCTCCCAAGTCTGAAGTGCTGAACCTTGAACCCATCCACCCTGAGCCCCACCCTACTCCCAGGTACCCAACAATGGGTGTCCCAGAGGTAGAACAGGGAGAATGTAAGAGGAAAAGGCAGTAGCATGTGGACACATGGACAAGCACATAGCAGAATTTCCTCAGAGTTCTTCTTCAGAATTTAACAACCCACAAATCTGTTACTGAAAGCCCAGTTGGTCAAATCACAGTGCCAACCAAATTAATAAAAAAATACAGGTGGGAATAGCAGAGACAGACCTCTAGAAAGCCTGTATAAACATTTGGGGAGGTCCTCCAAGAGTCATTATATATACTTTTCTAACAACAACTTGACATTCATCTCTGGTCAGGTAGGGTGTCAGGAATACTGGGAACACACAAAACCAGCAGATGTAACTTCAGTGTTTTATAAACACTGTGCATTCATTCTTGTGAGTATTACATACAAGTTTAGTCAGACACAGCAAAATAAGATACATAAATAATTTAACGAGTATAAATCTTAAAATACTCTACATGCTTAATGACCTCTTAATAGTGACAGTAAACATAAATGGACTTTAGCCCTTCAAGGAGACAGCAAATGGAAATAAGACAAAATTCAAACAGTCAGAGAAAATCCTGCATCCCCAAGCATGATCACTGTTCCCCTGATGTTTCCTAAATTTGTGTATAACTTATCTTCATTATTAAGCATCCAGTACTGGTCAGTCAGGCAGAAGGCATAATGTCAGGTGAACTTTATGTAAAAATGGTATGGCTTTACATTAAAATAAATAAATAAATTGAGATGAATTTCTGGTTTTCTTCCAAGTAATTTATAAGGTAGGCAGAAATTTCACAGCAGGTTGTAAACTAAATGGGGCGATGCTGATTTGGCTGTGGAGTTTTTCCTAATATATTGGTTTCCTTCATGTGACAACCTTGTGGGGAAAAAAAAGACAAAAAAGTAAGCTTTTTCCTTCTGAACACCAACCTTCCCTATCATATCTGGCAAAAATCTGTAACAATATTCAATCAGTCCAAAGCCTGGAATTGCAGAGACCTTCGACCGATCAAGTCCAGGACTGCTGCAGAAAAAATTATTTCGTTCCACTTTTAGGATAAAAGATGAAATACAGACAAAAGGTACTCAGTAACACCTTGTGCTTCACAGCCCTTGTAGCAATGTGATCTTCTGAATGACCTGTATTGCTGGGGATTCAATAAAAGAGGTTTAATGGTTGGGCACGGGAGCAATGAAGTCGTGGTGGAAGGCAGTTGGGTAGGTGGTATTTGGTAGCTCATTACAAGGCAGGTGATGGTCCAGAACATTTGCCTTGCTTAAATATCAAAAGTGAAGGCATTAAACTGGAACACCTCTCCTATGAAGACAGGCTGAGTGTTGGGTTGATCAAGCTCAAGAAGTCCCCAGGAATATTTAACTGCAGCTTTTCAGTACACAAAGGAATATCTTAGAAAGGCAGCAGCAGATTTTTCTACCAGTGTCTGTAGTGACAGAACAAAGAGCAACAATTTTAAACACAAAGAGGGCAGGTGTAGGTAGGGCATAAACATGAATTTTTTAATGATGAGAGTGGCAAGACACTTGAACAGGTTCCACAGAGAAGCTGAAGATGTTCCATCTAGGAACATAGGATGTGTTCAAGATTAGGTTGGATGAGGCTTTGAGCAACCCAGTCTACTTGCCCCTGCCGAAGGGAGTAGATTAAAATAGATGATCTCTTAAGGTCCCTTCTGACCCAAACCATTCTACTGCTCTGTGATTCTAAAGGAATATCAGCACACACAAATATACAGTGATTCACAATCGCCTGGCCACTGGTACAGAATTGTCACTGAAATAAAAGAAAAACCCCAAACCAACCAACCCTGAAAGACAATCATTATTTTCACTAGTAGTTGCATACTAGGAGACCTAATTTCTGAAGCAGCATTTGTGCATGGGCAAGCCTAGTGATTCCTTGTTGAAAACAACTAGTCAGCAAAATACCAGCTTTGAAGAACTTTGTGTAGGATGAGAATATTGAAGTTCTTAATTTAAACATTGCTTCTCTTCTGATTACAGAGAAACAATGGTGAAATGAAAAGTAACGTGCATTTTATCCTGCCGGATGACAAACAGGGGGGGGAAATAACATCTTTAGTTTTCAGCAATATCCAGTGTGGGGAAAGAACAAAGGAAATTGAACAGATGCCTTTCTTCTACTGTGGGTTCTTTTTCAAACAACTACTATAATTTGGCAAGAGGAACAAGACAATCTAGCTTTCTGTATTAAAAATAAAAGAACCCAACAGGTTTAGTTGAGAGATTAGTCACTGGGTACTTATTTGTGACGCCAGCTTCAAGATGCTGCATTACAAAGCAGTACCAGGCAGCAGTTAGATTGAATCCCTTAGGATTTTCAATGAAATCTGAAGAAATCCCACAGTAATAAATATTTTATCCAAAGGAAGAGAATGGGCTTATCAAATTGTTATGACACTTCAGAGAAAGAGGGGTACATGATTCCTCTCAGTATCAATTTTAGCAACATACATAACCAGGTACACAACACAGGCCACCAATCTGGACTCAGAAACAGAGAGAGAGATGTAAAAGACTAACACTATCTGTGCAAGATTGTCATTCAAACTTCTGATGTTTCAAACCAAGAAACCAAGATTTCATTAGCTTATTTTAGCCAAATATCCAATATTTAGGAAAGAAAATGCACTTTGAATGCCCAAGTCCACCTGGATCTTAGGCTCTAACATAAAAATTTGAAGCCTTCTCCTTTTTCATGGTCAGTGGAGAAAACTTCAGAAGTTAATTTAGTATGTGAGTGATTGCATAGGGCTGTTTCTCTCTCACTCACTGCAGAAGTGACAGTAGAGAGGTACAAATGATCAGGGGAGCTCATTGAGCTCAGTGCCTCATGATTGAGGACAGCAGTGCAATATCTATTTTAAAGACTCCACAAAGCACCATCATACCAAATTCAGAGTGAGTTACTAACGATTTGCATGATTGTGAGCAACTTAACAGCTTATGGTACCTTGACACACACTTTAAAATTGGAATAAAGGTCACAAGTTCAACACTAAAATTTGTTATAAAAGGGCAGCAAAAGTCAACTGCACTGCCAGAGAACACGCTCCTTTCACTAATTGGGGATTTTTTGCATAAAACCTCCAGAAGACCCTGAGCACCCATGCCACTGAGGAGCACAGCCTTTCCTTGCCTCCATCCCCATCAGTCTGATGCAACAGAAAAACCCCAACTCCTGAATTAGACAACTCTGCTCAGTAATAGGAATTTGACCACTGTTCTAGATGTACCATAGCATTTACCAACAGGTCACGAACTAAAAAAAAAAAAAAAAAAAAAAAAAAAAAAAAAAAAAAAAGAAAAAGAGAAAAGAAACAAAACAAAAAGAGCAATTGCAGTACAGTAAAATATTTTGGAATAAAACAGCATCCAGGATACAGCCTCCAAAAAATTTCTAATAGCTGTCCAGAAAATTGCCCTGTCAAAATCTACTCCCTCTGTGCCACTTCAACAGCAGGAAGACCTGGATACCTAACAGAAATATTTCTGGCATGGGAAGCCTAGCACCAGCTGACAGAAAGGACACACACACACACACAGCACCAGCACACAGGCTTTGCCAAGGGACAAACGGGGCCTAATCAGAGCACGCTGCTCTCCAATAACTCTTGGCTGCAGAGCATCCCACTTGCTTCCACCACAGTTTAGCACAATTTAGAGATGTGATTGAGCTGTCATAACTTATCCAGGAACCCTCACCCAGGGATTAACACAATAAAAAAAAAAAAAAAAACAACCAACAAATAAACAAACAAACACAACAAAAAAAAACCCCACAACAACCAAAACATCCACAAAAAAAACCAAAAAAAGCAAATGTCCTGAAGTCAGTCTTCCCATATGCAACTCTTTCTGGAAAAGAGATGGTGCAGGGGCGATGTAAAAATCACCAATTTGAAACACAGCCAGGGGAAGGAATTGGTAAGGTAAAAGAATTTTATCTCTCAGAAATTTTTTCACCTTCCAAAGACACACAATGAGAATGGATAAGTTATATTGGAAAGGTAAAAAAAAAAAAAAAAAGCAGAAATCATGAGGTGCAACATATAACTGAATTTAGCAAAGTGACCTACAATTAAAACTACAGTGATTTATTTAAGTAAAAGAATGTTTTCATTCACATGTCCCAGAGCACAGGAATTTACTTGTTTCTCAAGTTACACATGAAATTTCCCACATCTCACAGTGATAATGTTCCCCATAAATTCAAATTGGTTATTACCCTTAGCTGATACATCACAACAAGCATTTCAAACCATATCAGGCAAGTGTAAAAATTCACAGAGATTAATGAATTTAAGATTCAAAACAAGCAATGTACCCTTGAATAGAATATATTTGCAGATTTTTTCCATAAAGATGAGTTAATTTATTAGGCATATGTATGAGCTGATAGAGTTCCTGAAAAATTTATTGCCATTTCTAACTAGCAGAACCTTTTCTTTTTAATCAGTTCTTCTCCACTAATATTGAATCAAGGCTGGAAAGAAAACTGCTCCTTAAGAAGGGCATGGTAGCTAATGTCACAGCTTACTAGTCCATGAATGTTCTTTGTTCTGGTTAGGCTTCCTGGATGAATAACTCAAATTCTTTTCTAATTTTATGGAAAGCAGGTGGTTACTTTTAGATTAACACAATATTCTCTTCGTCTGAAGCTTTCTACCTGGCCATAAAAATATAGGAGACAAGAGCAGGAATTTCCATACTCAACCTTCATTGCAACTTTTTGGGTTTCACACAATTCTTTATCCTAATGGGCTTTTATCCCCCAAATACATTTTAATTCAATAATAAATAACCATCAGCAGAACATGAATAATTACTCAAGGTACATTGGAAATTAAAACCTCCTGCTATAACTGTCTCCAAGTCAATGAAAACATTTGTTATTGAAGAGTAACTGATGCCTTGAGAGATTCCAATTGTTCACACATACTTTTAATCTGTGGCAATATAACTGTTACTAATGGAATCTCTGTGTGGAAGAAATTTAAATCACAAAGACAATTTAGACACTTTAGGTTATATGAAAATTTACCCTTTTTTAGTAGAAAGAATTCTGGGCTTCTAAATTTGTTACTGTCCTTTCAGAGAGAATGTTTCTGCTTCAAATCCATTTGCCACTATGGAAGGTAAACCCATCCACTCTTCTTTTTACCATACAGCAGAAGCTTAGGAGGAAAACATCTTCCACCTTCAGCTTCTTCAGAGTCAGAAGAGTGTATCAATTCTGCAATTTGTGGATCATTGTGACTTTACTCAACAACACCAAAATTGTTTTGGAGTCCTTTTGGGGCTGTTTTATCTTCACAGTTCACATTATCAACATAATATTTGTTGCCACTACAGGTGTTTATGGAGCCTTTCCTCTTTCAATGAAAACATGGCCCGCCTTTGAGTCATCTCTTAGAGCTTTTTCTCAGAACTGCCTAAATCTGAAAAGCTCTTTCTTCCATCCTGCCCTTCCTTTTCCTGGTCAGGGAGCACAGAGCTGATGTTAGCCAATATTTTCTTCCCTCTACAAATATCCTTGGCATTTGACCCTGCTAACCCAGCTCTCCCTGGCTCCTAGCAGAAAGTGTCCTGAGACAAGCCTTCAGTGTGTTATTCACCTTTGGGAGGGCAGCACCTTGCCATGCTGCCTGAGAAAGGAGCTTTTGATGTCCTGGAAATGTGGGTCAGGGTTCTTCACTGCTTAGGAAATGTTTCCAGCCTAGTTCATTCAATGGAGAGGGGGAAAATATATATATGTGGGCCACAAGAAATTTCTGAGGTCTGTGTAAGCCGTTCTGCTGGGAACAGATCTGCTCTTCAAAAAAGTGATGAACATGAACATCGCAATCAATGACAGAGATTTTAAAATTCGATTTTATGTAAAGATCCCAAAACCCCACTAACACTCCCCTAGTAGCAACCCATAGGACTCTTCCCTGTCAGTGTTCTTAAAGCATTTTCAGCCTAGGTGAGTAACACAAGTGTGTCCAACTCAGCCCTAAAACCTTCCTGTGTTTTGAAAGGCTTTTATTTTGAGAAACTGACTCTCAGTATGGATGTAGAATAATGCAACTTTTGTCTGACACCAGTAGAATTTATTTCAAAGAAAAAACAGCTATGTAAGAGTTCCAGGAACTCACGTCACCCCAGAAAAAAAGAAAAATTACATAGTCAAAGATCCAAATTTTCTCTGAAAAATAGACTTTAATGAAAATTTTCGAAGAAATTAAAACATAGGATGTAAAGTTTTCTAGAAAATGCCCCATTTATTCCTCTCTGCACAATCTGTTTGCTTTCAGTGTGAAATTTTCACCACAAATAGAAATAAGTACATCTAAGTTCACCTTCAGCTATTAAATTCGACTTTTACAGTCCCTGGCATCTCTCCATTCTGTTGAAATCACTGCACAAATCTTAGGCAAAAGTGGCTAAAATCTCTTTTTAAACATTTCTTTTGGTTCTATTCCTTTCAACAGCCTCAGTCAGACACAGAACAGAAATGGTGAAACTATATTTCATGTAGTGGAAATTAGGCAATGCATTAAGAACATCTCTCTGAGTAGGTGATAATGGATTCCCATCATAGCTCTCAAAATTAGTCATCAAGTCACAATCTGAGGTCAAGTAAAGAGCTTTTCAAAGAAAATGAGCATGAACTGACAATTAATACATTTAGACTGGAAATCTGAGAGGTTCTAATTATAAGAATGGAGAGAATTTCCTGAGCAATAACAATGAGGCCAACAATCTATTTATTGGTGGGTAAACCCTGGTTTTTGTAATGAGATTGGCTATAAGAGCAAGTATTGATTTCCTGGGTTTGGTGATCCAGCGGATCACTCTCAATACTTATTTTTCTACAAGTTATTTATTTATTATGATTTTATGTATCTTCCCACAATATTCCAGCAAGGGTAATGGGAAGGCTGCTGAAACTCCCTTTAGAATATAGAGAAAAAGAAATGAATTAGAGGTCATTTTAAACCTTTTTCCAGTTGACATTTCTGAGTGCTGCATAAAGCTTTATATGAAAAAAGAACCCATGATTTTCCAAAACCAGAAAGCACTGCTCAACATCTTTTTATGACAGATTAGATTTCCAAATTCTTATGTAGAATTAATTATAGCCCCTTATTATTTATAGAATATAATTTCTAAAATCAACATGAGCCTAATGCTGAACACCAAATGGTATTTTTGAAAAGTAGTCCAACTAAGCTTCCAGTAACCAGTTGCGTGTCTTTTAATTAGTTCTCATGATCAATTTTAATTAAAATGAATAATTCAAATATTATGCACTACCATCTCAAACATTAATCTTCTCAAGATAGGTAAAGAAACTCAAAAGGCTATGATTTAAAACATAGTCTCCAAATTTGAGTTTATGAGTTTATGTGAGTAAGAGAAAGGATCCACAATTTGCATTGCCCTCTCATGTAACCTTTTCCGGTGCAGAAGTTCCTTGGACAAACAAAAGTCCCAGTAGGGATGAGAAAAAAGTAAAATTTCTCAGAAATTAATCTTTGCATTTTCATAATCATAATAAAAGAAAGAAAAAAAAAAGATTAAGCAAAAAAAAATCTTTAAAACCTTTGTTTAAGCAAATATTTTATATTGTTGCAACCTTCAGGAGTTTCTTGAGCTGCTGTGAAAAGAATATCCAAATTAGATACCAATTAGCAAGAATTAGATGACTAATAATTTAAGAGTAATTTAGGAAATCCTAATGGGGAAAAAAAAAAACCCACCCAAAACCAGTTTACCCTGGAAGCTGACAGAAAGCAGCTAACCTAGAACAGAAGTACAGCGTGAAGTTTTAGCCATAATGCATAACAATCTTGCATATTAGAAGAGTAATGTATTTATTTCCTGAAAATAAAATATGGAGAGCGAAAGAAGAATTTTCTTAGGGTTTTTTTTCAGTGAAGATGTCATATTTTGCTTTTAAAATATACTGTGGCTGTATCCAACAACACAGTATACCTAAATCTATTAGAAAGAGTTCAACATATATTTTGCCCATAGTTTTCCTTCCATTTTCTGTTACAACGATTTCTGTCACTTGGGACATTCATACGGCATGCAAGAGGTGCGAGGGTAAACACAGATAAACTTAGAAAAATAAATGTATCAGATTGATCTTCAGCTTCTCTAAACTGGTGAACTTGTATTGACTCAGCGAGATGACTATCAGCTCTGCTCTACAGGAGCTGCTCACAGCAATCTTCCCCAGATTCAGAGATGAAGATGATGTGTTTCAGAGCCTTAAGTAGTCATATTCCCTCTGACCCCAAATGCATTCACCTCATGGCAATCTCCAGCCTGATGTAATAGCTACAGAAGTTTCTGCAAGCAGGAATGCACATTATTGGCATACTAGTCTTGCCTCAAGTTATGAAGTCAGTCCTTTTTGTGCTAGCTTTGCACAAGCTGAAAAGTGAAAAAACCTATTTTACAAAAGGAGAGCAAAAAGGCTTGAAGTATTTGCCTAAACAAAATAAAGAGCCAGAAGACATGCAGCTGCTATCCCTAAATATAAAGGAAGAAAATGAGCTATTTCACCCTGGCCATGTTATTAGCAACTCTGACATTGAAACAAATGCATGTGAACTAGCTGAGAATAAATCCAGGCTGGATATTGAAAAAAGGCTTCACACTATCAGGGAAGGAAGACTAAAACTTCTTTCTATTACAGAACAGTAAAAAAAAAAAAAAAAAGGAAAAAAGATCCTTCTTAAATTTTGGCAAACGCGATTAAAATATAACATGATAGATCTGGGTCTGACTGCCCAAGACATCTTTGTCTTATATCCTGTATTCCTATGAAGAAAAAAAAAAATTAAAAAATTACTCCTACTTTGCAAATGGAAACAATTTTACCTTGGGCAGAAAATTACAAATAACCCCTTTAAGTGTGAGTAATACTTGGTTCATTCTACTCCAGCTGTTTACCACATATGATGCCCTTATCTGCAAGCCAGGAAAAATTTGTGTTGTTTCTCCTTATTACAATGTTAATGAAAACATTTGTTTCCACAAAGCAGAGTTTCAGATCAAACACAAACTCAGTCCAGAGCAGTAGTGCACGTGTGTGCATGCATGCACCAGCCAGTGGAAACTCAGCAGAGGAAATTATCCAGCTGTTCTCTGCTAAACCCACAGTGATTCTGGCACAACAAATTATGGGAGCTGCTTTGTCTTAACGTCACCTGCCTCAGTTTACCTGGCTTGAGGCTGCTTAAAGCTGCCTTTGCACCAGGCTGGTAGATCTTTGTGGCACACACCTTACACACACAGAGAATCAATCAGGGTGGGAAAAACGTCTGAGATTATTGAGTCCAACCTTTGAGTGACCACCACCTTGCTGACCAGACCATGTGCCGTGTCCAGTCTTTCCTCAAACACCTCCAGTCCATTCCACCATTTAACAACAAAGCAATTCCTCCTGATGCCCAACCTGAACCGCCACCAACCTGCACAATTTGAGGCTCTGTCCTCTTGTCCTGCCACTGTCTGCCAGGGGAAATTGCCTGTCCCTTACCTGGTTATGACCTCCTTTCCAGGTAGCTGCAAAATTTCAGCGCCTGGCTCTGCTGTTTTCTCACCTCCTTTCCCCTGCTTTGTCTGTGCACCTCTCAGACCCCAGTCTGCACAAGAGGGATGATAAAATTACTCTAAGTCAGCTTTAAGGGGATTAGGAATTGCAATATCTAGACAGAGTGAGAGCCAAAGTAATTTATCATTTCAAGATTATAAAAGTAAGTGTTACCACAGCAGCTATTTTTGTATGCTAGGGCAACATAATATTGTTAATAAGAAAAAAATGAGTCAAATGTTTAGCAAATATTAATTAATTGAATAGCAAACAACAAGCATTCTCTTTCAGCTGATAAATACACTTGTTTGCCCAAGAAAAAGAAGATCTGTATGAGCACCAGTATTCCTTCAAATTCAAAAAAAAGATTGTTCATGTGCTCATTAAAAAAAATTTGGAGACATACTTATGCATAAACCTAATGAGTAATTAAATTTTGAAATTGTGTTCAGAAGTATTTGCCAATTATTTGATCAAACCACAAATTAAACGTTGCACTAAAAATAGCATGAAGGCAACAAATTCAAAGACTACAACATGACAAAACCTCCATACATAAAATGCTCATGTAATCTGATTTCTAACCTCTTGACCATAGTACAGGTCAGCAATGTGATACCATATTCTGACATCTACAGAACTTTTATCATCTTTACGCAGAGAAATGAGTGATATTCAGTGAATGGTATTTTTATTCAGGTAATTTTCTTCTGCTTCTTTAATTACTTCTCTTCCTTCTCTTTTCCTTCTCTTTTTTTTTTTTAATTTCTCTGTTAAGTATGGTGTGGCCTAATTCCTTATAAACCCCATTTTGTTGATGCCTGGTTTCAGCAGCACTTTATATCTCTATATAGAATATTTTATCACCTTAAAAAGCTTCTCTTACTATTTTCTAAAAAACTACAGCATGTCTTTGAAGTGAGGAAGCTCTCCGTGAATACTTCACAGATGGGAAACTGAGTCATATATAAATATAACATTTAAGAAGTCTAATTTGGGGTGTTAGCTTGATGACAAGATATATATTTTACATATCGGAGATGCTCCCGTGTTTCAACAAAATTCTAAGCTGTCAGCATTCCTAATCCAATTAGGATTCAGGATGAGTTTTTTTTCCTCTTGAGTACATCTGAGCTAGAGAGGACTATAGAGAAAGAAAATAGACATCTAGAGGTCCGATATCTCACCCAGAGCTGAGATCAGCATAATTTGTGCCTGAAAAGCACCAGGTTCTTTCCATCAGCAAGAAAAGGAGTCAAAATATCAAAACTCACAAATAAACATCTCAAATTAAGCAGATAGACCCAGAACAGAATTCCCATGTTTTTGACCCTTGACATTAAGGTTCTTTAATAGTGAAGCATGTTTGATAAGAGTGAGTTATTCTCATAATTCTTTGTCTGAGTTTAGACAACATCAGAGGCACTAGTCATTAGGAGGAACCATTGAATTTGAATATATATATATTAATGTCCCTCATGATTTAGAAATCAAAATTTCTTTGTTCAGTGGGGAATGGAAGAAAAATATATCACCAAAAGCATAAATTTGGCCAGTGACATGTCAAGCCCTGTTTTCTTCATTCTGCATTTGATGTGACAGCTCAGAGAGAAAGCTTGCTCTTACATCTCCTAAAATCTCTGAAATGTCCTGTTCTCTTTGTTTTTTTTCCACCATATCCAAGACAAAACCATACAAACCTTGGCTGCTGAACCTTTCAGAAGACAGACAGAACACACTCATCCCCCCTGAGACTGTGATTCATTTCTAGTGAAAACCTTGTGGGGATGGTGGGGAAGTAAAGGAAAAACAAAAGCCTTTTCTGGTTATAAAGTGGAAAAGCAATGTTCCATAAAAATCTCCAGCAGCATCCACCTGCCGCTGGGAATTTCACAAGCCAAGTAAATGATTGTTGCATTGGCTGCAAGCGAAGCCCAGACCTCCCATATGGCAGGGCTGATTCAGCCACCAAATGGCCAGTGGTGCAGGGAAAGGTCTTCCACCCCTCAGAAAAAAAATTGTCTTTTCACCCAAGGTATTCTGCTTGCAGGACTGGGCGTCCTTTGATTTATATTTTGAGTTTGTGTTCCAAATGTACTCAAACAGGAAAAAAAAAAATAGTTTGAAGGTTTGCAACACAGGGATCCAAACAAATAGATAACACAGTATTGTTCCTCCAGAGTTTACAAACTTAAAACAAGCAGGTCAAGCATACAACAGTGGAACACTCAACATGAAGAGACTTTTTGACACAGCTACCTTCCAATAATTTCCTAATATTGCTGTTTTGCCACTTGTATATACAAAGCAGCCCTTTGATTATTTGGATTTTTAGACAATTGTAAAGGCAGTGACTGCTAAGTACAACTCTCTTATTACAGACATAACGAAAAATAAAGTTCCTTTTTCTACAACAAAGCAGGAACCAGCTGAGACCATGCTGTACAACACCAGGTAAGGCTACCTCAGAAGTGTGAGGTGAGAAGGGCTTGGCAACTGCAGAGAGATTAAAGGATTTTTTGGGAAAACTCTGAATGTTTCAGTCACGGACTCAGTCAGGACTGATCCCATTCCTCTATTCTTCTCACAGCTGATTTTAGGTTTTACAGACTCTCCTGTCACACAATTTAGCAGCAGCACATTCTGCTTTCCACAGTGCAGTGCTTAATGTGTCAATCTTCCTTGCATCTGAATTCTGATTTAATTTCCTCAAATAAGCTCCCTTCTTCCCCAACCCTGTCTTTGTCACATCTTCACCCATCATTGCTTTTAAGGAGGCTCAGCTATCAAAGGGAAATTAGAAAAGAAGCAGGAGTCCTTTCTAAAACCAAGTTATCTTCATTTTTCCTTCCTGCTCTGTTTCCTCAGGGATACAGAAACATTTTGGGCCTTCCCTTGATGGAGAGACCTGGTGGCCTCTTATTCTCACGCTGGGATGGAGAGAGCTCAATCACTTGTCAGTGGCATAAATGTTTAATACTCATGCAAGCAGAACAATCTCATGGTGGCTTGCTAATTGCCCACTCCAACAGACTCTGGATTGGATGGCCTTAGATTATTCTCCTTTTTGGCTATGCTTTAAAAAAATAATTACTCATCATATTTTCAGAAAAATACAACAGTATGATTTCACAGCAGAGGCTGCACTAGCAACAGGGAGGACATTAAAAATAGGATAAAAGAGGCTAGTGATTTCTTTGATTCATTGGCACTGTTTCCAGCTCTGCTGTGTGTGACTGGAGTTTGTACAGAGAGCAGAAATCCACTGAAGATGAAATCTTCTTCTTATACCAAGCTGTGTGCATTACTACTGTTGAATGAGCAATTAGTGCAATTTGCAGAAAATTAGCAGATATTTTTAATGAGAAAAGTCGTTTGTTTCTAGGATTGCCATTTTACATGCCACAGATTTGGTGGTATAGAATTCCGAAATATAACTCAGCACTTCAATTAAACCACTCATGGAGCTCTGATGTGTGTCCCTAAAACACAGAATTTAAATAAGAATGACTGCATAATTCAATATCAGACAAGCTGAAACAGAAAATTATCCAAAAGTACAGCAGATAGTTTTTTTTTCCCCCAATCTCAACATTTTGCATTACCAAAGCTGACTAAACAGCTGGAATTTCAGAAATATCACTTTATCACAAAGTGCATAGACAACCAGTGATAAGAGACAGTTTTGACTGATTAGTTGTTCAAATCAGAGAAAATTAAAGCTACAATGAAGCATATCTAGAATATGAGAAAATTGAGTGAGAGTGCAAGAAGAACAGAAAGGGACTTGGACACCAAACTTACTGTCAATGTGTCTATGTAAGAGGCAATGAAGAGGTCAAAAGCAGAAACTGCCAGGATGGAAGAGGCTGACAAACTTGCCTGCAGTCTCAAACCCCAAAAATTAAAACCAGCAACAACATAGAAAGAACAGGGTGCTAATAAGTTCATATATATACAAGGACATTAACATGTGACATATGGTTTGAAAATTGACATTATAGAATCACAACTAATAGAGATTAGTATATGATGGTTTTGCCTTAAAGAAATGCTCTTCATACCCATGCCTGCAGCTACTCTGCATCAAGTGGCTGCAGAAACAGAGATTCAGTTCATATTCCTACAAACCCATTACAGATTGCACAAAGAATGCTTGTCAACTCTGAGAATAAACTGAGTTACTCTAATCATTAGAATTAGTCATTAAACAAAGGCACTCCCAAAGCTAATATTCATCCTATTAACAGGTTTCACTATTTTCACTATAAAGCTACAGAAGGCATTGCTTTCAAGTTTATTCTTTTTCAAAATCTTATGTCAATGCTGACATTTTCCATTTATCTTAAAGATAGAAAATTGAAACTGAGTTAACTTTTGTTTTCAAACTATTATCAGCCCAAAACAACACTTAGAGAAAACCCAGTTTACGTCCTCTCTTTCTTATAGCGAGGCAGGATGCAGAAAGAAAAAGGGATTCTTGATAATCGATAAGTGAGTAAGTGAAAACAAAACACATTTCTTCTCATCCCTTATACTCCAAAACCAGATGGAAATAGAAACCTGAGCTTACGCATTCAGGAGAGTGAAATCAATGAAACAGTGGCACCCCATAAAAGACTACAGTGAATGTGTGTGGGATGAATTCAAAACCAAGGAACTCTTCCATCTTGGAAAAACTCTTCTGATTTATTTTTTTATATGACTGCTGGCAATGTTACACCATAAAGAATGCAAAGAATAAACATTATTCTGAGAAGGGCATAACATTTTTCATTTACAGCAAAAACTTCAAGTCCTTGTTTTAAATGCAGAACTTCTGTGACAATTGAATTTGCAACTAAATTTGGGTTATTTACTGCTGATATACTGATTAGCTTAATCATGAAAACATGACTCACACAGGCCAAAACACTGTCAGCAGTTTCCACATAGACATAAAATTCACAAATGAGGAGTAGAAGACATACAAAAACCTTCATGCACACATATACTTTCTGGGAAAAGAAAAGGGAAAAAAAAAAAGAAAATTACAGAACCTTCAGACTTCAGTAAAACTGGTTTTTGCCCCATAGCTCTGGGGTACTTTTTTTGTATTCTGCGGTATTTTTTGTCTGTCTTTGGTCACTAAGACCAAACTTTCCAGTGACAGGAAATAGTTTCTATCGAACTCCATTCTACATTATTATGTTAGCTAAGATCTGAACATGCCCATCAGATGAAATCTCCCATTGGTATGAACATCTTGAGAGAAATTACAACTGTCGTAGTCATGCTTGAAATTTGCTCACTGCCCCAAAGCAGCAGAGTAAATTATCCAACAGCTCTGAGTTTTTGTTCTTAGTAAATTTAATTTTTATCCTACCAAAAATAATGTCACCATCCCTCCAAATTTCTCCCCCTCTGGAGGATTTTCTTTTTTTATTTTCCTCATGCAGGAGTAATTTCTGTGCTGTTCTACCAGAAGTCAAGTACCTTATGACAAGTAATTTATAAACTTTCTTAGTATTTTCAGACTTGTTCCTCATTTATTTTCCTCCATCTTCAACAACCTTTACAGAATAGCAAATTAATATGGGTTATAACTGCTGTACATTTCTATGAGTAATGGCTAGTCTGAGTTAGTTATGGGAAAAAATATACTTAGATATCCAGGTAATTTCACCTGTTTCTCCAAAAGGTCAGCATTTGGAGCATATGTTGATTATGTGGACCAGTTGAAATAGTGGCAAATACAAGCTTTTGATAAGCTAGGGTACTATTACAATCAAACACTGCCTACATTTTAAATTACCACTGTTTCTTATGCAAGGCATAAATGCAGGATAATGCACGTAGCTTTACAGCTCGTTTTGAGTTTCAAAACAAGTTACAATGCAATCACCTATTAACCTTTTCATCCCAAGGGTTTTTCTACAAAAAGTTAATATCCCTGACAGCTCCTTGTTTATTTTCAGATCCATGCACTGTTTGCCACCAGTGACCTTGCAAGCAGATTCACACCTTACAAAGTCCCTGACCTTGAAGTCATTAAAATCCAATCACACACCGGGCAGGCTTCCATATTCATTAGGACAGCAAGAAGATAGATTTGAACATGCCTTTGAAGTGACCAATACATTCATCAGCCAATTTCCATCTTCTTCAACAATTTCAGATTGCTCAGGGATATTACTAGATTAATTGCTACAAAAAATCTTCTGCAACAAAACAGTAGCAATGTTAAGCAGATGCAATGTGTTTCTAATTAAAAAGGCTAAGATCAAACATAAGTCATAAATTATAGGCTGTCCTATGAATACCCATATGAAGTTCCTACAACAATTCTTTTTGCTTATGCTTTTGATGTAGGGGTCAGAACATTTTCTCAAAACACATGATAATGCAACTAGCATCTAAAAATGAGAAAAGTCATGTCTACAGCTAAATGAAACCTCACATAGGATATATATTTTTAAATTATATCCATCACTGGAACATACCAATTAACCCTATTAAGTTTTTAAGCATTTATTTCATAAGCCCCTTTGGAAGGTAATACTTCAAATCATAAAGATAAGATTTATAACAACCATTAAAAGAACAACAAAAGCTGAAACAGAGACCTAGAGGAAACATTTTCTCCATCCTATTTTGACATACACTTGCCTTCATCTACACAGACTGTTCTCATAAAAAAGTGAAATTTATGTGAATATGCATTGCAGAAAAAGAAAGCTTTTTTTCACAGTGATATACGTAGGCATGATTTCTTCCAAATTTAAAGTGAGAAAGATTTGGAAAAGGGTGGGATGAAGGAAGACGTTTCAAATACATAAATAGCAAACCTCAAATGAGTCACTACCTGTCAAACAGGTTGCTCGAAACTCTGTTTGCTCTTCTCACAAATCACATTTACAGCAATACTGTTCAGAAGAGTTCCACGTTTACCTGGAAAAGGCCAGAGTTATATCAAAACATTTTCAAGGGGACTGAGCTTCAATACGTTGGTCAAAGGTCTCTTTGCACAGAAGGCAGCTGAGGGCATGTTGCTAGCTCCTCTTGAATTTTTAAACCTGTTGCTTTTTTGTGCATGGGGAACCCATCCATGTGAATTTTCATCAAAGTACGGACAAGAGGCTTTAAAAACCCGGGTTTCTTACTCCTTGTCCTAAAGTCACAAACAGCGTTGTTAATTGGCAATTTCATGGTGGCAGCCATTTCAGTTTGTTTTTTACTGGGGTCTGTCTGAGGTACATCAGTGACAACAAATTGAACCAAGGACCCATTGGAGAGAACTTTTAATTCAGAAGGCTTTTACCTGGTTAACAGCTTTTAAGCAACATTTCAAAACAAATTACCTCTTTTTACAGATCCCTCCAGCTGTCTGATGGCAGAAGCCAAAAGTGACACATGTCCTGCACAGGGGGCTGACCCACTAAATTCCTGTATTTTGGTGATCACAGTCCAGCATATAACTTCAATTGATGCAAGGTTGTTTCAAAAAAAAAAAAAAGACCGAAAGGCTAAACAATTCCATGTAGAGACAAGAGACAAACAAGTTTAAGGACCAAAGATAATTCTAAAACTGGCTTCTTAAGGAGAGAGGAGAGGAGAGAAGAATGAAAGAAAAATCAATATTGCTTGAAAATGCGTTCCCCTACATGGGGAAAGGGCTGTTGTCTTGAGAATATAGTATATAACAGACAACTGGTTATTCCCCCATGTTTGTTCAAGACCATGTGATGAATGTCCCAAAACAGCATCTGTAACTATAAAACTAGTATAATAGACTTTCCATACTATTGCACAGTAAACAACTGGATAGAGCACAAGAGTGTCAGTATCCTTTGTGTAACGGTCAGGTATTTTTCATTTATACTGTCCTTTCAAAACCTGCATTGTGCTCACACTGAGCCAAGGCTCAAGGGCTTTGGCACCCAGTTATACCATAAATTGAAATAATGAGAACGGTTTTATATAGTTCTACAAAACGTGTCCAGGGTGTTGTGTGTGTAATGCGAACAATTTTCCAGCCAAGAATCTTTCTGTGGAGAAAACTGAGACCTTGAGCCTTGCTTCTGGAGAAAGCAGGGATATTTATAGTAATAAATGCACTGTTTTGAAAGCAACTAATTTTAACAGGACCATTAGTCTTTATTGAATTATTATAAATAATTTTCCTTCAAGAAAATTAGGTTCAGGAGCATAAAGTCAATTATCTGGCATTACCTTTGCACACAAGAGAGACATTTCAAGTCATTACATCATACATGCTACAAACTCAGAAAATTAAATACGCGCCTGAAATTTCAAAAGCACAGCTGAGAAGGTGTCTAAAGCAGTATATAATCATTTATTAAGAAAGATAATGTTTTAAACCAATAAAACTATTTCAGCACAAATCATACATACAATAGCTTCTTGAATACCTGTTTTTAGGTATAAAAGGGGAAAATTTAGCCCTCCTTTTCTCATTATTTACAAAGGAGATTTCTCGCTTCAGAATTTTATTATTTGAATTATGAAAGCCAAATAAAACTCAAAGAATAACAAAAACCAAAGCTATATAGAAAAACATAAATTAAAATTTAGCAACTGTACATTGTTATATTTGACACTTTGTGTTAATGCATCCTGGATTGTTTTCTATTGACACCAGAACTCTAATTTCATTTTTAAACACAGTTAAGTTCACAAAGGAGTGGAGGATCACTAAGATTTTCATTGCTGAGGGGCTGGGAGTCTATGCAGCCTGTTGCATTGAAATTACTCTGTGACCTCCTCTGTACCTTTGAAAAACTAAAATCACATTCCAAAACTTTACCCCATGCATTATCAATCCTACAGCCATGCAGTTTGGATATATGAGAGATGACTGTGAGACCATTAAAAAAATCAAAATCAATAAGAATGCATGGAAATAACCAAATGAGCAGGTACAAGGGTTGTGGTGCACTAGACCAGCAGAGAGCTCTTTCATTTGAGTGGTGACAACACTGATCAGTCTCTGGACCAAATTCTCCATATTTGATCTTAATTTATTATCTTTTAATATCACCTCTAATATTTAAATGAATGCTCCTAATTATTTTATATGAATTTTATGTTTTCCACTTCAATTATGTAGTTATTTGACTAGGTGATTTAAAACAAAAAGTTTCGATGTTACTGTTAGTCTCACTCGTGTTTTTTTAGAATGTTCAGCTTCCAGATTTCTTCAACAAAATATAAGTTTCATCCCACAGCCCTAGTTGTTTAAGACAGCACTGATCTCACGTTTTCAGTGTGTTTTAAGTGAGCATAACAATTACCTGAAAATATTTCACCAAATAACTTACTTTCATGCTACAATATCATGTTAGGAACCAATTCCCCAAAACTCATTTTCTTTAAACAAGGATGAAAATGCACTTAGGCATGGATTTCCTGTTCATGGCTCCAGCTGCAATTTCAGCTTTAATATAATTATTATTTCTATGTTTACTAAGCCTTCAAAGTGCTTAGTACAGAGCCAGTAAGTGCTTAGAAAACTTGGTAATAGAGCACAACTTAAGATAGCAATAATGGTTGCTCTCAAAAGGCAGAGTTTAACAAAATGTCAGTGTTCCCAAGTCATAGAAGCATAAAGATGTTCAAAATAATTATGAACCTAGTAAGAAAAGGATTAAGACACTGACCTGACACCAAAAGAACTAAAACACCAAATCATACATCCCAGGAAACAGAGGAACAATTCAAGGGGAAGAAAAAAATCACATCAGCATCAATTCCTTATTATGGATACTTAATAATTTGCTTATTTGGTTGTATGCCTGCATTCAGGAGGGGACACAGCCTCAAGCTGCATCAGAGGAAATATAGGTTGGATAATAGGAAGAAGTTTCTCACAGAAAGAGTTAAAAAATATTGGAATGGCCTGCCTGGGGATGTGATGGAGTCACCATCTCTGGATGTGTTCAAAAAAAGACTGGATGTGGCACTTGGTGCCATGGTTTAGTTAAGGTGTTTACGGCATGGGTTGGACTTGATCTTCAAGGTCTCTTCCAACCTAGTCATTCTGTGATTTTTAAAAAGGCTTTATCATAGGGGTTGTACACGGCCCTGTTTTGGTTTTTTCCTCCTTTAGCATTGACAGGAATTGACATTAAATTCTTCATTTTTTTTTTCTTTAGTCTAAGCTTAGGAAATAAGTCTTTGCTCTAGACAAAGGGGCATACTCCTCAGCTAACTCAATATTATTCAGGCATAGAATTTACCACCCACTGACCAGCAGCCATAAAGACTGTCATTCTCCTACACTGCAGAGAAAATAGTTTAGAGAATCATGGAATCATTTAGGTTGGAAAAGGCTTCTCAGGTCATCCAGTTAAACCCATCACTGCCAAGTTCATCACTAAACCCTGTCCATAAGTGCCACATCCCTTTTAAACACCTCCAGGGATGATGACTCAACCACTTCCCTGCACAGCCTGTTCCAAGGCTTAAAAACCCTTTTGGTGAAAAAGGTTTTACCTAATAGCCAATCTAAACCTCCCCTGGTACAACCTGAGGCCATTTTCTCTTGTCCTATCATCTGTTACCCACAAAAAGAGACAAACCCCCACCTTGATACAACCTTATTTTATAAAAAAAACCAAATCATAATCAAATGAGAAAAGACTCTGCAGTAGAAAGAGTAAAAAAAAAGTTAGCAATTTCAAAGTTAAATTTAACACAAAGTGATCCCAGGAGTTCACAATAGCAGCAGCTAAAATGTAGGTGGTGATTTTTTTTTGGTGCAGAAGTGGGTAGTGATTTTCAGTGCACTTTATATTTAAATTAGCTCAAAGTGTATGACTGGATTACCTAGATGGTTAGATGGTATCTAACCATCTCAAATAATTACACAAAGGTATGTGATCTTCCATCTGACTAATGATCCCAAAACGTTTCTTCCAGAGGGAAGCTGGAGTGACATTGAGTAGGGGACAAGTCACAAAAATGAGGACAATCAGAAAGTTACTTTTGCTTCAGTCATAAATAATGTGAGAAATTTGATGCAGCTGCTCTACAGGGACTCTGTAATGCAAAGACAGAATTTTGATATCCCTTTCCCCTACCTCATGCCGCAAAAAATGCTTGCCAAGATATATCAAATCAGTATCGACCTTTGCAGATAAGCAGCATATCATGGAAGTTTGAGCTGAATCTTGAGAATAATAATATACATGAAACACTTGGAAGATTTAAAATACCAAGTAATAGGGGGTGGGGGAAGAGAGGGATATCACAGTGAGCAAGATGCAAAGACTAATGATAAGGCAGAGCAGAGCATTATTTGGAATAAAAATATGTTGTCACAGCTAGAACCTGATAAAAAATTCCTACAAGATGGAAACTAGATCTTTAGTGTTCATAAGAAATGAAAACCATTCATCCTGTATGCCAAGTTTATAGGCCAGGAAAGCACTTCAACAGAAAGGAAATGTGATCTACACAAGTGTTTCAGAGTAGAACCCTCAGAATCTGAAATCCACTGGTCACAGAACCATAATTATGTGGCAAAGGAGGGAATACAGTTTTTAAGTGGCATCCAAATACGTTATAACTCTATCCTGAAAAGGATCCACATCACTGGAATAGCAACTGTGCTTCAAGTTTTCAACTTACTACTCAAAATATTCACAGGACATCTCACTTTAGTAATCAAGCATCAATTAAAATCTGCAGATGGCAAAATTTAACGATGCAATTAAGTAATTTTGGTTATTTCCCAAACTGAAATTTAACACACATCATTCTCAGGACAAATACACTCAAGATAAAGCCAGATTTATTTCTTGTCTCCTTTCTTCTTGCAGTGATTTGGTTACACCTTTTGTCACTTTTATGAAACAAGGCCACTTTTGCCTCTTTGCTGTTTTCCTTGCAGCCTTTCCCCACGGCCAGCAGGCATAAACTGACATCCAGTCTGGCTGCAGCATTTTAGCTCCTGCCCATTTGCTCCTGGGGTCTCACTTGCTCTTCCTCTGATCCCTGGAGGCTCTACCTCCTTGTCAGGACCGAACAGAAGAACAGGGATGAGTCATGAAAGTGGGTAGATGACCACAAGAGAAAGACAAATTTAATATTGCATAAAGAAAAAAACATAGCCATCATTCAGTGAAGACACATTTACTATGGTCTGGTGGTCAGAAACGCATTAAAAGTACAAAGAACATCCACCCTAATGTAGTTCTGTGGCAAACCCACATTGCTGGAGCTAAGATAAACGGAATGAGGAGCAATAAATTTATAAAAGCTGACTCACAAAATAACCAGAAAGAGGGATGGCTTTTCAGAGAAGAACTGAGCAACTGAGGGGATATTAGGATAAAACCAAATAAATGTTGAGTTCATAATAAAATTACATTGCGCAAGAAACTTTTTTTAGTGGCATGATTAAAGTGCTCTATTTAGACTGTACTATTGAGTGCCTGGAATGTTGTAAAGGCAGAAAAAGGCAAAGAAAGTTGAAACAGCAAACTAGTAGCGTCTCTTGAACATATGGCTCACAAAATAAAATTAAAAATATTTGTATTCTCCCTGAGGAAATCGAATGTAAAAGTGAGCACAGCTCTGCATAAATACATGGAATAAATGAGTAGGCAAGTTAAGTGTTTAATTGAATACTGTGCAACAGATAGAAGCTAACAAATTTAGAAATAAAAGCTACAGTTTATTTCAAAATTTTTAGACATTTGCAATTTAAAAATTAATCTGAAATATGCATTCCAAAAGCCTTTTGCACTCACAGATAATAGTTAAATATGTGTGTGTTTATATATACACATGTATATGTATATATATACATATATGTATATATATACATACATATATGTACATATATACATATATATACACACACATTTAACTATATACATATATATGTATACATGTATAATAGTTAAATATGTGTGTGCATACATACATAGCTTGCACATACGTGCATTTATAAACACATGGACACATGTCAGTATTCCAACTTACAGATAAATAATTTTGTACAAATATTTTGGACCACATACTGCAACAGTGGTGACCTACCAAGGAAAGAAAAATACATATTCATACTAATTTCTAACAGCCATTTATAACAACTTGTAATAATGAAATAATTCATAGCATACTATCTGAATTAGTCTTAAAATATCCTACCTGAGATGTCAGGTAACTTTTAGTATTTCTGACGTTTTCAATAACAGGTTTATGGGTGATTGCTAAATTAAGAGGCCCACATATATTTATTAGAAGCAAATTATACAACAGCACAAGGTATTGTCAAAACATATTAGTAAAGATGCAAAATTGCAAATGATTTGGCCAACTTGATCAAATCAAAGAGGGTTGCACCCTGCTGCAGGGGAAGAGTCACTTGAAAAACAGCAGAATTTTTAACTCCCTGGAGATGTACTTTGTATGTGCTTGAGGGGCTCTTGCAACAAGAGAAGGTAGTTCATAACTCCTAATTAGCTGGGAAACACAAGGTTGGAAAATTCAGTGCTGCTTCCTGCATCTACGTCAAACAAGTTTTAAATTTCCTAAGAGGTTTAGTTTAAAATAGTTTCATACAACAGGTTCCAGACACTTTCCCAAGCTACTTGGTATGACCAGTCCCAATTCCTTACTGATTGCACCTGCACAGATATTAAAGTGTACAGAAACTTTCCTCCCTCTCCTGCTGGCAGCCCTGACCCCAGACATTCAGGCTGGCAGCACACAGGCCACAGTTCAACAAGGAGAGGTGCTCAATACTCATTCTGGCCAGCAGCAGCCACCTCCTGCCCCTTTTGTCACTGCTGCCTCGCTCCCCTGCTCTGCTCTGTCCTAACTCAGCCCCTGGCACAGCTGTCAGCCCGGGCCAGGGAATGAAATGGGATAAAAGAATAAAGGTGAGCAGAAGGAGGCTTTATTTTTAATCTAAATCGGTTCTCCTGATCTGATTTGATGCACTTCACACCCTCGCAAGCAATTTTCAGGGACTTGGCAATAGGAGATATGGGCAGGGAAAGGTACGACTTAAACTGTCATTGTGGTATCAGGGAACTATATTCTCATTTTGTGCTTTAACCAGCTGACAGCTTGGGAAGAGAGTAAGCAAGATAGGAGACACACATGGACAACTCACTCCATCCCAGTATATTGCCACTTTAGCTAAATTGCCCTAAAAAACGCCCTTTTTATTTTCTCACTTCTTACCATCCTGAGACACCAAAAGCTTTCTAAGTTATCAGAGTGTCAGATGGATTTAAAGTGAAATTACAACATTCAGAACATTCATAACCACCCATTTAGGTAACACAGCTAAAAGCCATCCTTTGCATACTTTGAGTCAAAGTCTACATTGAAATGAAATTCAAGTTAGATGTCTTCCATTATTTCACCCTAAATACATGAAGAAAAAACTATTTGTCAACATCTCATCAATTTAATACTATTCTAGTGATCTTAAAAAACATCTCTCTCCCAATGTTGTCATTATAGGGCAAGAGTTCTATTGTCATAATATTGCAAAGGTTCCATATTGCCAGAGTTTCATACCTCCTTGGTGTTTCTTGTAGTCATCTCCTCTGGACACTGACTCTTCCTTGTCCTCACAGCAGCCAACTGACTCCAGTTCCCACCAATCCACTCTTCTGTAACACTCTTCTTATTGCCTATACCTGTGGCCTGTTAAAGCCACACCTGCTCCCAATCTTGAATAATTAACCCCGCTGCAACTCTTTAGGGGGTAAGATTACTTGCTATACTACCTTTACTTACTTTTATATTCTTATCCCCCTACATCCCACTATGGTAACTCATGGGGAAAATGCACTCTCTTGCATGCAGTCTGAAAGATAGGTCTTTTCTCCCAGATTTGACACATTTGGTTGCTTTTCCACAAATGCTCAGAGCCAGGCAGATTACCACTCTGTGGTTTAGCTCTAATTAAATTCAAAGTTGCAGCAGTGTGACCTGGCATGAGGCAGTGAATGGCTTGGGCCCACAGGCTGAACACCTGCAACAAGGAGCTCCTTGAGCAAGGAATTAATGCTGACCAAGGAGAAGCAAAAGGAAGGCTCTGAGCACAAGCAGCCACCTGAGCTCTCCCCCTGTGAACAGAAACCTCTGCCATCAGTAACCCTACATTTCAGAAACATCATCCCTAAAACTAGGATTTTATGTCCTCCTCACCTTTTGAATGTATGGAACAATCCTGTATATTTCAATCTAGTTTTACCCACAGATACAATGGATTAGAATTTAATTACGCTGTAGTTTCAGCCAACCTTCCTCACTATCAAGTGCAACACATTTCTTTCACTGTAAATCCCCAGAAAATATTTTATATCAACAAAATGTTTTCTTAATGACTTCTGTGCGAATGATAAGTCATCAAAATTGTAGCTTGTTATCATTTCTATTGCTGTTTTGGGTGTGTTAATGAAATATAAATTAAAACTGAGAAAATCTGTCTGCTTTTCTTTTTTGACTTGTCAAAGCCAAATACAGTTCCTAAAACCTCTATTTCAACTTTGCTATGAATACTTTTCCATTTCCCCACTTACATATCATTTTCTGGTACTATTACTAACAGAAATTATGCAATTTTAGAAATAATTCTGCTACACCATCTGACCTATGCAGTTTCCACAGTTCAGACAATAGAGGGCCAGAGGTTTCTGGCTGCTTATATGTCAGTGTTTAAGTTCTGGCCCAGGTCTAGCTCTCAGTACATTTGAAACCAACATCCCACCAGCCGCCATTGAAATTAGAAATGTTAACAGGGGCAGTTCAAATAAGCAAAATCATTCTCCATTTTGAAAGTCACATCTTACTTCCACAGGCCATAAAATTACTTCTAGAAGAGAAAAAAGGAAATACCATATGAATTTTATGCTACTTATCCACCTGTACTTTCATTTTCTGTCACAACAATTAGAGAAACGAAGCTCCTACCCCAAAGTTTGGCAGAGCAGACCTTGGCCTGTAGTGTGATTGGGTTATTCTATTTGAGTAATTGTCCTTGGAAACTGAATATTTGAACTGAATTTTGAATATTGTGTGCTGCTGAGGGCCAAACCTTCAGATGGCATCACGTGGAATGGTTCCACTGATTCAGTGATATGGAACACAAACCCTGTGAGCAAAAGGTGCGTCATTTTATGGCTGGAATGCACCACTCTCATTTTGTGTGTTATTGTAGTTCAGCGGGATATAAACTGTGGACAGCTGAAAACTGAGTTCTTCCAGGAAAACATGAAACCAGCTTCTAATAAAAGAGTCTAAATAGGAACTCATTTGAAAAATTAAACATCTTATAGGCTATCCTGGCAACAATTTCTAGCCAGTTCAGCACTGAGGTTGTCCTATGGCATTTTCTCACTCCATCATAGTGTTCATTGGTACGAGACCACCATAAATTCCTTTTCATTAACATGTATGGTTTGATGTCAATCTGTGTTTTCCTGGATCAGTTATGTGGGTATTTCCATAGGACACGAGATACTCATCCTGTGCTGGGACACCAAAAAGGTGAGAAGCAGTAAATGGGAAATTTATAATAGCGCATATCATGCAACATGGATAGATTTTTTACTTTCAAAAAAGTAAAAAAAAAGAGGGGGGAATGGAAAAACATTAATACAGAAAGTCAGAGTTGCAAGAAAAAAAAATCCAAAAGCCCAAATCTGTTAAGAAAAAAAGCTAAATGATTGCTCATCTAATTCAAAATTGAGAAAGTTGTAAATGAATACACAATAAGAAGCTGATTAAGTGGTTAAAAAAACCAGGAGAGAGAAATTTTTCACAATTACAACTGGATGATTTCTCATTTTCCCATTTGCAGAAACCTGGAGAATTTGAAGCTAAACCCATAGGAATAAAAACTATCATTTGCTCCCTAAGCACATTCAGTTCTGACTGCCTGCTCTTATTAACCAGCTTGTCACCAGAAAATGTTCCTTATTAAATTGTACAAGTAATAAATTGTTATTATAATAATGTTCCTCTGTTTCTCTTCATATTAACGTAACCAGACTGCATTGTATTCGCTATACTTTGCACCTTAAATGTAAACATTATCAATTGTTTTCATTACAAAACTTATGTTTGTATTGTTAATTCAATTTTCCCACCACCAGCTTTACTTTTTCTCATGTAACCCAGGTGATAACACTCTGACAGACAAAACAACCTCTGCTACCAGGCTGTGGTCATATCAGAGTTAACCTGAATTTCACACAGGAAAGTCAAATGGAGAGGCAGCAATAGGAGAACATTTGAGAGCAACAGAAGTCAGAGCTTACTTCCATAATTTCAGAACATAGAGAGGGAAATGGTCTGTCTTGCTAGAGCTAGCAATGCTTATTGTAAATTTATGTTGAGATTAGTCATGTTAATGATCTAGAACACATTTTCGGCTCTCTACAAGGAAAGCTGGCAAAGTATGAAAAGAGAATGGAGGCAAGGGAACTTACCCAGAGTCAGAGCAGAGCTGAGGGAACGAAAGAAATGAATCAAATTTAACAATGAAGATACATGGTATAAAACTGAGACAAAATTATAAATTTATTTTTTACAGCTTGACATTTTACTCTGGCATACTAATGCTGGCAAATCTGAAAGAGCACTTCAGTGTCTATTTCAGAACAACATTTTCATTCATTGTATTCCTCCTCTGTTTACATCAGAAACCCAGCTAGACCTTTTAACAGCCACTGACCCATATCCTCCCATGGTACTTCCATACTAGATAAAATGGTTTAGGATTAAGAGAGGCCATTCTGACACAACAGTACAGAACCTGGGCCAGACAAAAGTTCCTAATCCAAGGAACTCAAAAGGCTTTACTAGCGCGGTGGAGTAAAGCAGCATCATTCACATGCCAGAAAAGACAAAAGCCATTGTCAAAGGGAGATTTTAAATCAATTGCCTGAGCTCAAAAGTCGAGCCACTTGTGCAGCCCTTTTTTAAAGTTAAAACAAAAACCCCCATTAAAGCAAATTGAATGAGCAAACACCCTTAGCACACTTTAGTTGCAAAATGTGTCTTCAAATACTAGAGATGCTATTTGCAACGCACCTGGAAAAACACTGTGGGTCTTGATGGTTGTTAATAAACAGCACACTAAGATCCAATCTGGATCATTGCTTGTCTTGTGAATTTAAACAGAAAGAGGCATTTTAGTGCCAGTGTTCTGAGTGCATGACACAGAACCAGAAGTTCACTATTTCACAGCCTGCCTGCTGCATGCAACAACTCTGCTCAAATTTTCCATTTCCCTCACAAGTTCTCTCTCACAGACTTATGTGGGTGCAAGGGACTCCCAGGCCTTGTGAAAACAGAACAACATTTCCTTTCACTGCCTGCATCTCCAGACTTTCAATTCTGGGTATTTCTTTCAGCACCTTTACAAGTTCTAAAGGGCATCTGTTGATTCTGCATGGCACTTTTTAAAAAATGAGTTTTTAAATGAAGGTGGCAACTTTGAGCAACTATCTGTCTGTGTGAAAAAAATAACATACATCTTACTCTTCTTTGTGAAGGTTTAGTCTGTATGAAGGTAGCAGCCAAGAAACCAGTAATTTTTCATGCATTGCAACAGATCTTCATAACACTGATATTTACATACTATTGGTTTGTTATGTTTGGCCATCTGTTTGTGGGTGAAATACTGTAGACATATTTCATTTTCTTTTGACTTTACTTAAAAAGCTTACCAAAATCTTATCTCTTTTTTTTTTCCCCTCATAAATACTCTGTGTTCTTTTCAGCCTGTTGGGGAAATGCTATATAATGATAACCCAAGATATGCATATTACCCTTACCGAAGTATCATCTGTGTGTTTCTTTAGAATCTGAATCACTGAATGCATGATTCTAAGAACTTTTTTTTTCTTCACTCTAGAGACTTGATTTTTACACTTGTACAGTTAAATGGAAAGCATGGTTTCACAGAGCTTAACTCTGTGTTCCTCTATTTAAAATCCTCTACACGATGCCAACGATTTTGAACCAGTTAATACCCTTAAAGAGCAGATCAAGATTGCTCAAAAAAAATACACATTAGACAAGGACAATGCAAAATCTACATTTCACTTCAAAATCAGCTAGAATAAGACCTGCTATACTAATACCCTGGAAGCAATATCATGTGTAAATCCTTTAACAGCAGCTGCTTTGAACAGTAGCTGATCTGAAATACCCTGTGATTTAAATCCAAGTCATACACAAAGTAATCCTCAAACAACTGAATCCTATTTAACTTTTCAAAACATCTGAATTTGAATTTGAGAAAAGCAAGCATTTTTAAAACCCTACTTTTAAATACACATTTAACCTTAATCTCTTTTTCTGACTCTTTCTTGGAGCATACCACCTGTACATCCATCTCAATTATATGTTCATGTATATACATATATTTGAATGTATAATGTACGCAGCTTGCTAAAGACAGATTTAAATGAGAATTTTCCTCAGTTCTAAGACTACCACTCCAGCTCTCAATTTCTGATCTGAGTTTGGACAGCAATATGCTGTATCTTTTTAAGCCCCATGCTTTTTAAGCTGGTAAGCAGGAAATAGTTACTTTTTTCTTTTTTTTTCCCCAATACAAGAAAATTACAAAAAATCAAAATCAAACAAAAAAGCAAACAAAATGAAGCAAATCATGTTTCCCTCAGGCCTAAAACAGGACATTTCACAATTCATACTGAGATATACATTGGATAGCTACATCAAACGAAATAATTTATAGCAAGGCATACTAGAGTCATATCAGCACTTAAGCCTGTTGTTATGGTACACAAGATTAGCACACAAGGGTTGGGTTGATGCAGATTTGTGTGTGAAAAGTCCTGATTCAGATTACTCCTCACTGGACTGATATGAAGGGAAACAATCTTTTTATTAGTCTATCACTATTCCAAACATAAGATGGCACAACTCCACTACATGCATTTCTAGAGCTGAATATCAGGAAAGCAGTTCAGGAAGCTTTCTTTCATTTACTGGCCTTGTATCAGTGGCAATATTTTTCCTATGAACTCAAATCCATGACTGGGGGAGATGACTTTACTTTGTACCTGCCTCACATCACGTTAGGAGAGGACCCAGCAAAGCTGCCAGCTTCAAATCAGACAATTTATTAATTGTATCATTTATGACCCTCAGAGGCATTGACTCTGAACCCTGAGGCCTACAACCATGAGCATGCAAACACTAGTACTTCTCCAGCTTCTCAATTTTATTTTAAAGTTTTCTTTACATGCCAGAGTTGGTAAAAAGGACCATTCCTTACTCATTCCTCAGTCATTCCAGTTCAAAGGCCAGTGGCTTTACTGAGCCAGGTGAAAAAGCATCAAAGTAGAGGCAAACATCCACTTCTGTCAGCTTTACTACAGCTATACTACACAGATTATAACTTCCATCAAGGCAAGGATGAAATGATGGAGATGACACCTTCTAATTCTAACAAGATTCACCAGCAACTGCCCCTTAGGGATCTCAGTGCCTCAGGAAGGTAACACCCATGCTCAGTGACTCCAAATCATTCAGAGAGCACTTACAAGTTTAAAAAAGATTAAAAAAAAAAAGTTTAAAAAAAGAGGTGCAGTTACAAAGTCTAACTAATTGGTCTAACAGTAGCAAAGTAAATTAATCTCAGCTTTCCATCTCCTCAGCTGCTTCTCACTGTTTGATATGGTAGCCTAAGTACCATCATGCTTTCTCCTAACTAAGAATAAAAGCAGCAATTCATCCCCTGCCTGGTTTTCAAATATTGAAACATTTAATTTTTTAATACATGTTTGGTAGTGATACCTTTCCAGAGTGATGACACACTGCTATTGTATAGTTTTGTTTGTATCATACTGGTGTCTATTCAAGCCCTAAGAAAATATTCTGTGAACCTTGTAAAGTTATTTCTATGGAACAACATTTAAAATAAAATCAATAAATAATGTGACCTGAAGATACAGTGAGCTGCTCACACTGCCTATATTATTTCTAGTACAAGTCTCCCCTAGGCTCATAAACTTCCTGTCACTTGTCCACTGGACTTCAACACAAATTTGAATGATTCAGCTGGACACAGTGGGAAAGTGAACTCAAAAGTAAACAGTGAGAAACAGTCACACGACATGAGAGGAATTCTGATTTTTTTTCAAGTACTGGAGCCATTAAAACAACCAAAACGAAAGTGACGTGACAACCATAATGTATTTCTAGATGAGACTTTAAAATGTTTCAGAAGTTACCTTTCTTCCCCTAGTTTTAATTCAGCCACTTCTTCAATTTTCATGATATCAAAGCATTTTTTCCCTTTTCTTCTGCAGGCCAGGCTATTAAACTACCCTATGGCACACAGAGGGACATAGAATAATAATAATAATTATTAAATTTTTTTTAAGAATTGACAGAGAATAAGGGAAACATGACTTTCATTTCTTCTTGCTCTGTTTCCTTGCCTCCCATTGGCTAGGGAGCAAAGTGCATTTGAATTTTACAGTGGGGAAAGAAAACCACAACAACTCCCCTTTGAAATGGCCACTGGATGAGGACTCACAATTTCTCTCAGTGTTCACAATTTCTTCTTAGTGCTGTGATTAGACCCGGACAAGAACACCACAAAATAAAACATCTACAGTCATCTACATTGCATAGCTATGAGAAAGAAGTAAAAGGAGAGAAACTAAGAGGAATGAACAGCTATTCAGTAAATGCAAGACCTTATAATTAATACAGTGATGTCTCATCACCATCACTGAGCTGATCAATATCACAATCAATATTCACCCTTCAACTTCATGGGTATTTAGGGAGAACAAGTCATCACACACACTTAAAACCCCCCCAGCCTTCCTTACATAAATTGTGTTTTGCACTGAAGGCAAATAACAAAAGCTCATCTGATCAACTTTTCTAATGCTTACCTAAAGGATATTAGCTCCCATCACTTCAAGTAATTCAACACCAGAAACAAAAAAATCTTCCAGTTCTGTTGAATAAGGAAAGAAAATGATCTTTCAACTTCAGGAGCTTCAACTTCACCCACCAGAATAACTGTTTCCTCCAATTCTTATTCAAAAGCTCCCTCAAATTCTCAACTTGTACATCCAAGAAACTACTCTGAGGGTTTTTTTTCCCAAATTATAATTTTACATGCTCTACAGACTGACAAGCAAGCACCCAAGCAGTGGGAACATTAATACTCACTTGCTGATGAGCCACCGATGTCAAGGCAGCAGCAGTAGACACCAAAGTAGTGACTCTCTCTTATTCCTCTCTGAAATCTATCAGTTATTTCTTTAACAGTCATTATCATCATTCCACTGTTTGTATTTCTATATGCAAAACTGTTCCAATATAATCTTGTATTTTGACCATTTCCTTTTTGGTTTTGATGGGAGTCTATTTTACAAACAGAAGAAGTCGGCCAATAAATTTGGTTACCTGAATGCTTTAATATTCGCTAAAATCCTGACATAGACTTGGAGAAATAAATATTTCCCCATGGAAATCCAGCTTTCTACACATTCCTCACCTATTTTAGCACAAGGATATGTTGAACAACTCTGATTCAATTGCAGGGAGAGTGGCATTGTATGCTGTTCAATTTACCACAGTGCTCCATCGCTGTCCTGCTCGACCCAAAGATACGTGGACTCAAAAAAAAAGGAAACTACATTTGAGGAAAAACGCTGTTCCTTGAAAGGTCAAGAATGTATTACACAGACTCTGAGCACAGATCATAAAGCAACACAACACTTGTTGTGTTCTTTCAACTGTACTCAAAACCATTCATTTGTTTTCTTGTTATAAAGAAAATATTGCCGACCGATCGGAACAGTTTTTGTGGTGTACTAAATCTGACACGAGGGTGACATACCAAAAGGATGTACAGGTATCTCCCATTTATATCTACATGAACATTCGATTAATTTCATCATGAATTGATGATAAAACATGCAAGTTGTGTCAAGCTTCTGAAAAGTGCCCAGCTTTTTTTTTAAAGCATATGAGTACATACACATCAAGCATTTTATATTAACCTGCAACAGAGTGATATAACATACTTTTTTGGTTAATAACTTTCTGGAAAATTAGTTGGTAGTTACGCCAAATCCAAACATTTTTAACTGAGAACAAAAATTGGGAAGGGTTATAATACATGATTTAATTTTTTTTTTCCAAAAAATAATTCCTATTTTATAGCAAGTACTGAAGCAATATTCAGGTGACAGTTCCTTCTAGCTTGCATCTCTTTCCTGGTCCCTTTTCTGCCCCTCACTTTATGGAAGCCCTGTGGCTAGGATACTCACATGAATCCTAGTCCTAATCTTTGGCTTTGGCAAAGAAAGTAATCTTTGATTGTCCAAAGGTTGTCACAAACATTCAAGATAGCAGGCCTCCCTTTAAAGAAATCCTATTTTCTAAAAAATTGTTTAAAATGTACTAGAGCAAAAACCAGAAGGAACCAGGTATGGAACACACAATTAGATTGTGGATGACTACAATTAGTCCTAATACTTGATGGGCTTTGTGACAGTCATTTAACTCCCTTGAAACATATAATTTTATGCTTGTACTAAAATATCCAGAAAAAATTTGTAGATTTTTAAAAAAAATCTGGAAAACTATTAGCTTCAGACTGACTCAAATCAATTCATCTTCAGGTGACCTTTAAAAAAAGGAAAATATTAGTTCCTATACCTCAATATAGAACCATATGTTCACCTCCAAGACAGAAATATCAAGATGCCCCAACTCAGTCCAAAACTTTGAGTATTAACAAGGAGGAGAGGAGAAAAAGCACAGGAAGTCAAAGAGGAGTAAGAAGAACATGAAAAGACACAAAAGACTCCTTAAAATATACAGCAATGCACTTCATTCCCTCCAAGAAAGGGAAAATACATGAATGCATAATAAAAACAAGCATTAATATTGACTAGAACAAAGTGAGAAGACTGGGAGTTTCTGTTCTCCCTGATTTACAATTCAGGAATGCATACTGAGAGAAAGAACATCAGTTTCAAACTTATAATCAAGGGTAGGGGTTTTGTTGTTTTTGTTTTTTTTCCCCAAATAGAACATATTGCTGAAGGATATTATTAAAACAGGAGAGTTTTGCTCATTTAACAACACTGTAAATTGAACAGCAAAAATTTAATGACAACAAATCCTTCTAGAAGTCCTACAAATTCAAATTGAGAGTCCAAAACATTAGATCCCCAATTCTGTCATTTGTTCACTGATTTATATTTCTAGTTGCAAATAAAAATACAGGGAAAGAAAGGACCACAATAAACAAGCTTGGAAGCCAGAGTCTAAAACAAATGCTATTAAATGTAATAATAATTAAGGATCAATAAAGATTATAGCAGCAAACTAAGTGCTGAACATTATACATTTTATGTTGCTTCTCTGATGCTTCTAAAGATTGTTATATCCAGCGTATTAAACCTTTATGAGAACTTAAAGAATGTCTCAAACCACTGTCAAAGAAGGAAGTTCTCTAAGCTAAGCCACCACAACAGGCACAGATGGCAAACAGGAAGGCAATATTTCGAGGGCTAAATGAAGGTGAAGGTTTGGAATGAGCACACTGGACAAAATTCCACTGAGGGAACTTGTGATAAGCACAGGATATATTAAAAAGGCCTGTATAGAAGTAGTACCTTCAGAATACCACTCGGAGACCCCCAGCAGCAAGATGACCAAAAGAAAAAGTGCCAGGAAGACAGCACAGGGATCCACGTGGTGGTGACTGCCTTCCTACTTAAACTCTCCCTCTTTCTCATTTACTGTTTAATAAAATCTGTACTATTGACTTTGGCATATGGTCTCACATCCACTTTAATTCGGGCAGAGGCATCTTTTAATAATCAGATCCTAACAGTCAAGGAGATCAAAGTGTGGAGCCGCATGATTTTGCAATAAATTTAGAGATTAATCATTCAACCACCTGCCCATCTCACTCTGCATTCTGTACTGGCTCTGCAAGTGCACATCTAGAGAAACAATCCATACACACAGATAACTGCAGCCTGGGATCAGGGACACACAAGAACAGCTCTCAATAGATCTTAAAATAGTTTTTAAACAATGGGGGTTACAAAGGGTGACAAGAGTTAAGTAGATTCCATAAGAAATGCTGCTGAATATTAATCATGAGGCATGGATGAGACAAATAATTAGGATGCTGTTTTAGACCTGATGATTCTGAACGCCAAGATGTAGCTAGCCATAATCAGTACAGCTTACATATATATCCATAGATAGGTTAGATAAATAGATTAGATAGATAGATTGATGGATGGATGTTAAAAGTGGTATTAGTATGTTCTTACAGATTTAATATACTGGGATGTTACCTCTTTGCTTGTGTGTTTCCCTGTCTGCTTATCAGAACAGAATGACAAGCTTCATCCTACTGAAAATTTTGGGCTTTGTTTCTCCTGAAATAATGAAGAAAATCAGTAGTCATTCTTTTCAGCTGCCCAACTTTCTACCATCTCCTCTGTGACAACCAAGAAGTCACTCCCTGTAGGTATTCTCCCTCTGTACTGTAACCAGCCATCTTTTTGCCTGTCACTGGTGGTGAATTAGAGCCCAGCAACAAGGAACATTTTTAGGTGTCATTGTTTGGTAGCCAGAAGAATGCAGCATGGAAGTGAATGGGTTATTAGAAAACACAAAGGTTGCAGTTTTCAGGCTACACTACAAAGTACATCACTCACCAGCCGGTTCTTGCTTTCAAGTTATTCTTTGCATTTTTATCACACAAGAAGTTACTTTCCCATTAAATGAATTCTGTGACTCTGGTGCACAAATCATCTGACTTAAAGAAACAATTTTTTTTTCCTTCTTAGTGTGTATGCCATCCTATTCATGCCCTGCTGGCATTTTTCAAGAGCTTTTATTCCACTGTTTTGTCAATTTTGCTTTCAACATTGCTGGTATAACACCTCTCCTCTGCATTTGCTAGCAAAGCCAGTTAATTTTCCATATTGGCACCAGTCAGCCATGGTTCAACAGAGACTACAGCCCTATGCTTTTGAACTGAAGAGTTCAGACAGTGTGTTCATCCTGTGTTCAGACCCTTTGCTGACCCTTAGCCAGTACTTGGAAGGCACAGTGGGATAAAGCAGGTGGAAGGGAGCTATCCCTGCACTGTTAACTGCACAGGCTGCATGCTCTGAGGCCTTCTCTCTGCTAGAAAGTCACCTCACTTTAACCAGGCTGATGCAGCCAGCACATCATCACCTGCACTGTTTGCTATTCTCTCATACCTGAAATTCTGACAGAGATCACTGTTTGCTATTCTCTGATACCTAGAATTCTGACAGAGATCTGCTTCACTTGTTGCCTCTGTTGCACCTGAAGAACTGTGTTGAACATGAGCTTCTGTAAAGCAAATGACTCTCCGTGTGTAGAGATCTACAGATGCAAACAGGATCATCTTTACGTGAGCAGTCATTCCTATAAAAGAGAACACAAAGTATTCTGGTATCTTGATACAGACGGTTCCCCATGTTCTCACAAGTGGCTCATGCCAGTGTGGGTATCATTTGTAAAAGATCATCTCTCCTATCCTGGCATCTCCGGACAAATTCCATGACGACACTGTGAAGGAACAATTAAACTTGCACTCTCTCTTGCTTATGAAAATGCACAATTGCTGCTGCTTTTTAATTCAACTGCCACACTGTCCATTCATTACCAAATCGAAATCACACTTGTTTTCATCCTGAAAAACAGCTTTGAGATTTAATGTATACTTTACTTGTTGTCACCTGCCAATTGACCTCAAAATAGGTTTTCTCTGACCTTATTGAAAGCTTTAAAGCCACGTATTATGTTATGTATTACACTATTTATAAAACACCTGTCCTACATTTGACTGAAAGGCCTTGCAAATTACTTAAAGTTCTGTTCATTCAACACTAATCTTCTAACTCAAAGCCTGTCAGCACAGTACATTGCCTGATAGCTCTGTTTGTACACTCTTTGCCAAAATGATCATAATACTTTTTGATGCCAAACAAAGGAAACATTTTGAATATCATGTCTTCAAGTGTCTAGTGAAACAAAAGCCATCCTTCCAGTCTCTGAAGAATATTAATAAATATTCATCTGCACTATAATTAAATGCCATCTATGTTAGACTGGACATATTTTTGATAGCTCAGAATCAGCCTAGAGAACTAATGCTATTTATTTTTTGCCTTCCTGACAGAACGTCTTATTTGATTTTCCTGCACAGCATACAGTACCCAAACCTTGTCTTTGCAATAAAAGCAAACTTTGCTTGATTCACCTTTTCTTTTGAATATTACACAGACATTCATACAGAGAAAATTAAATATTTTTGTCTTCTCTCAGTCAGAAAATGTTTTCCCTTATGAATTAGAATATTTATTGTGTTTTCACTCAATATACATAGGATAACACTTTATTCACTATTCCACTATTCTATGTTTAATATCAAAGATGTTAACCTTCTTGTTCATATAATTTTTTCCAGATATTTTAGCAACATTGAACAGCAGCAGAATATTTATTTACATTTGAGATGCTTCATTAGTTTCATAAAGTGTGGTAAAATAAACTAATTTTTTAATCCAGTTTATTAGGATTAAAAATTAGGAAACTGATCCATATGCTGCTGTTTCCTCCTTCTTGGTCCATTCCACTGGATGAATACCAGCACATCCCCAGATTTCTGCAGAGGTGAAGGCAGGTGGCAACTGCTGCAGAGAAAAAAAAAATAAAAACAAAAAATAAAATGGGAGGCTGCTACCAAGATTTGCCTGTTTTTCAGTGCTGAGGGCTTCTTCTGCCTGATTGCTATAGAGACTAAAGAAGGAGCTGTTATTAGCAACAGTGGGCAGGCAGAAACAGGAGGGAGGAAAGCATCCCTAGTTAAAATGAAGCTTTCTGCTTAAACAGGAGGAAGGATGAAAGGACTGGTGGTGGCAGGGCAAGACAGAAAAGAAAAAAAATATTAAAAAAGGACAAAAAAGTGAATGAGAAGAGTGAATTTGACAAAAGTGGTGCACATGGAGAGCCATATGGTAAACCCTGACACTCCCTCAGGCTTAATGGGACGGGGGAATGCCATAGTCTGTTTATTAGCATTTTCTAGTGCAGTGCATGCTCTCTGCCACAGGAAGATGCCTCACAGACATGCAGTCTCTGATCAACGCCATATCCTTATTTCCTCATGTTCCAAACGTATGAGGAACCTACCAGACCACTAATCAGATAATAACTATTGGGTTACTTTGGAAAAGCAATAAATATTCAAAATTCAGAACCAGCAAAAATGAATTTGCAATAATTATGGAATACTCTTTCTAAAAATCTGCACAACTACTGTTACTGCAAGGAGTCTGGTATTTGAACTGCTTTTAATCATTGGTACTTTACACTTCCTAGGATGCATTACAAACTGTGTAGAGTCAGTAGAACATAGCCATAACTTCTCATAACAGTAATCATGACTGGATCTCCTAGGGGATCACATATGACAACTAAAGCAAACAGAAAATTATACTTTTAAATGGAAAATTAAAAAAAAAAAAAAAACCACACTCAAACTAGCAAACCTGAAGTTGGGTTTCCTATATTTCTTGGTTGCATATACAGTCACAGGCATTTCAGTGGCACACATGAAGGAAAACCACTTGGGAAATTAAAAAAAAAAAAAAATATATATATATATAAACAAAGAGTAAGAACCTTAAATAGCACAAACAAATGCATAATTTTTCAGACAGTTTGACATGAAATCTGCATGTGCTGGAAAAGTGTTCCCACATTAGCCTACAGAAGATGCAGCACAATGTCAGAATAAAGCACAGAAATTTTTTTGTATGAAATCTGCTACAATACAAATTTTTCCTTTGTATGGCAACAAGGAAAAATGAAAACATTTCGTATTTCAACATAAGAAAGTTAACATTTTTATTATTTCTCAGAACTATTCTTTCTACTTATGTGATATTTTTATCCTACATAACATACTTCATTTTAATGTACATACAGCTTAATTCAGGAATAACTACTAATTGAGCTACTAACAGAGAAGTAAAATATAATTAGACTATACCTAGCACAAAGCGACACAGATTTTACCAACTGATTAATGTAATCATAGATTATGTCCTGAAAACTCAGAAATGGTTCTTGTTGTTGGAGGTCTATTCTCTGATATTTCCTAATTTTGAGAGGTACTTGAATAATGCAACAGAGGGTTTTATTACTAAGTTTTATGTAAGCCAGTTTTTCTATCCCAATTATAATTAGGAATAACACCTAGACACAACAGCTAAAGATCAGTTCCAGTGGCACTGCTGTTCTTAATTTCCTACTAAATTATTATGTGAATTTCATAAATTTTAGCAGTCAGGGAAATGCAAAGCTACCTCCACTGGCTAAAGCCAAGAACAGTTCAGATGTGCTAAATCAGGTTGTCCAAACAGCTGTGCCAATGTTGCTCTGTCCAAAACTGCTCGTTGAGTCTCAGGTCTTTACCGAGCAGCCTGCCAAGCTGCATGAAGTTATGCCAGATTGTATGCAACATAAACAAACATCTACTTGGGCTCATATTCAGACCAGCAAACACGATGCATTTGTGTCCCAGGGTCAGATTTAAGCCTAACCCTCCAAAAGTGTATCATACACTATTGACTAACTGTGCCATCTAGCTCTCTTTTAAGGTAATCCTATTAGGTAATGAATTATTATGTGAGATTTCAGCACTGGTGAATTTGAATTAAATAATCCCTCTAAGCAGCTGGATTGTAAAAGAAAATATTTCTGCTGTACCTGGGCCAAGTTTTTAAACAGCACAGTATTTTTTTTTACCTAAGACAGATTAATTCAAAATATTGAACATCATTACATATTTTTTATTAGCAAAGTATTCAAACAAGAGGCTAAATCTTATATATTTTCAGTAAAGTCCTCTAAATAAAACAACTCAATAAAAGTTAATAAAACTGAAAGGTATATATGTGTTAATTTTGGAGGTTCAGTAGAAACAGGCTTATCTAAATCTTATAAGCTGGAAAGTTTTTAAAAATCTAAATCTTTTAGATTTTTATCACTTAACAGTAATTTAAACACCAGACTGCCCCTAGCAACCCATTGAGTGTGACACTGAAACAAAGATTTATCACCAAAGCTGGTTCAGCTGTCATCTGATATTAGCAACTGGAGTGAAAAAAACCCAGCGACTAAATGAGGAAAAAAACCACAACAAAAACCACTCCCAGATTATTTAACAAGAAACACTTCAAAGGCCATTGAAGCCCATTCAGTAAAACGACCAAAAAAGAAAGAAGAAAAATACAACATCAGTATGAAAATACTGCAGCTACAAGACACATAATTACAGTAATTTAAGGAATAAAAGAGTTTGAGGCTCCTTCTGAGACAAAGACTCAGGTGAATCCTTCACACAGCCAGAAGGCCTGTACTTGATAAGCAGTAACAGCTGAAGGCTCTAGATTTGGTGTTTTCTCAACAACTGCTCATTGACTGAAAAAAAGGAAAAAAAATTATTAACAGCAAAATGCATTTTATTGCATGAGGTAAGGAATGACTCCATGTGGAACGACCAGTCTCTGGGAGATGGATTCTGGGCAAGATTACCATTTTGGCCAAAGCAGGACAAGTGGTAAAACAAAACATTCACGACAAGTCAAATAATGCACTGAATGGCAGCTCGTACCTAAGAGGTGGGAATGCCTGACTGGGCAGGAGGTTCAGGTCATCAGGTTCTCCCACTAAAACTGGCAATGAGTTTGAGAGGTTTTCCTGTGGGCAGAAATTGTGATGGCATGCTTGTGCCCACCACACACACACACAAGAAACAGAATGTGGAATTCTATAAACTCAAAACTGCACATAAACTACATGCTTTCTCTCTGATTTCTTCTGGTTTATTTCTGTCTTTAAGGCTTTTAGATGGACAAAAGACCAATCAATCATTAATCCTACTGTTTGAGAAGTGCTCTTTCCCAGACAGCAAATCTTGATGTATAGTCAGGCTAAAAGACCTGATGACAGGCTCTAACCACCAGTGACATCAGGAGAAATTATGGCTCAGGCTTGCAGGGCTTTAAGTCTCTCATTAATAAATTGAAGCAAAAAAAAAAAGTAAATTAAAGGAGGAACTCAAGTGAACGCATAGTTCTGGAAGGTGAATGAGGGGAAAATAAGCTACAGTGAGCTTTTGGCCACCCACCAACCCTGTCTAGTTGATGTACTGTGGGCTCACTGCAAGCGTGCTAATTAGGAGCCACCAGCACACCGTGGTCCTCCAGCCAGGAACTTTTTCACCTGCCTTAAATAAGCTGAGAAAAGCTTCAGTGGTTTTCATGTCACTCAGGGGTTTCCCTCACGCTATCTCAGAGAACTACAATATTTCAGCTGCCCTTGAAGCAGCACAAACCTGGAGCACACCCCGGTATCTAACGTGTACAGGGGGAAACCAGCCCAGTTCCTAAAATAAAATAAAATATTTTAAGAGGAGGAGCCAGAAGATTAAGAAGTGAATAAAGCCTCAAGGTATTATTGGAAACATAAATTAGAAATGCAAGTTAAATGCTATTCATCTTCTGCACTGACTGATTTTTTTACCTCAAATGACCACAAGAGAATGTGGAACTCTCTAAAGTTACCAAATTATGTCCAAATCAAAGCCTTGACTAAATTTTGATCTCACAGGGGAATCAGAGGGATATCCCCTTTGTAGTTTGGCAATATGCATGCTAAATGAAATTTAGATTATGATAATATTAAGCAAGTTAAATTCAGGCTACATGGCTGAATAATAGTAATAGAGGGACACAATATGAATGCAGCTGTATATTTTAAGTAATATTTCAAATTTTTCTTTCTGTGGGCCTCAGGCACATTGTGCTTCTATTCATGTGAATAACTTCTGCTTTGAAAGGGGAAAGGAGAGAAGATGTCTGTGAACATTCTGCAATGTCTATGAGCATTCTGCGCCATCCCAAGCTAACTGCAATCCAACAAGACTTTTCTGTCAGAGAAAAATGGCTATTTTTCTGATAGTGATGTGTGAAATGAGAATAATCCACACTTAAATGCAGTTACAGGGGAGGACCATCATTCCACTCTTACCTGAAAAGTTGCAATCCTATTGAGCAATTAGTATGCGTATTAAAAAAAAGACAGGAATATATTTCTCATGTTAAAATACTACCAAAAGCATTGCAAAAGTATATACATGACAAACAATCCAGAGGTTCAGAGAAGGAAATATATAATGAACAGATGATGATTACCAATTGTTTTTTAATCATTTCACATAATAGCGTCCTTAAAACTTTTTTCTTCCACAAAGTTGAAGAGATAATAAGGAATATTTTGACTTATGGGAAGCAGAAAACTTTGTTTTGGATTTCAGGGCATTACAATTACAAAAATCAGGATCTGCTTACCCCATATTTTGTTCTAGGTCAAAAAAAATTTAAAACTGCATGAATATAGGTATATTTCTGTCTAACATTGCTTCACTCTATATGGAAGGAAATAAATATCTTGCTCCTGCACCAATTTAAAATTGATGATAAAAATATATGTGATCATAAAATGCTATGCTTCATTCAAAGGAAAAAAATACACCAAAACAACTCTAACATGTTTTAGAAGCAGTCCTGAAAATAATTTAAATACACAAACAAGTATTACAAATAGATCTTGCCTCCTGGGATCATTACTTTCTATCTTAGAGGGGCAAAAAAAAGGCAACTTAAGAGACAAACACCAGTGATTTAACTACAAGAACATGACAAAAGCTGTCAAGGCACATTTGTGAAAATTTAGTTCCAGACAGTTTGCTATGGGCTTGACCAAAAGTGTAAAGACAACAGCCTTTATTACATTGCACTTGATCCAATAACTCATTAATCTGTTACACAAAAGAGACAGAAAATCTGTTGCAGATTGTGGTTATCTAAACACAAATAGACTCCGGAGACAGAACATTCAGAGGGAACAATAACTTTTTCGCAGGATAATGTATTCAGTGCACGATACAGATGAGCATTTCAAACAATGCTAATTGTCCAGTCAATACCAGATTCCTCTAAAACAGGAGCAAATTGGACCAGGCTGATGTGGAATTCCAGCTTTCTGATATGCACTGTTCTCCTGGTTGGCACAAGCTCCACTCCCTCCCCTCCTGAACACCTCTGCAAACATGTGTGCCACCAGTGATTTTTGTTTTCCAACTAGAAAATATTAGGGTTGAAAGCCAGATATTTTCATAAAAATAATTCTAGACAGAAATTTAACAGAATTTCACCTTGCCATGTTCCACAAACTCTGTAGAATTAAGAGTGATAAAAGTAAAACATCTTGGCCGACCCCTCACAAAAATACACATACATGCACACTCACACAAAAAGAAATAGTATCTCCTTTAAAATTTTGATTTAACCACATAAATTATTTGATGCAGTCAAATTTGGCAAAAAAATAAAAATCACCATGTAGCTAAAAACGTAAATACAAATGGGAGACAGATTGTGCTTGAATAATACAAGTGGTAGGAGAAGAGAAAATATTAGCATCCTCTCCTTTAAGTAATGCAGAGAGGAAATAAATGCAAATTTATAAGAACTATAGGCATGGGTCAGACAATCCAGGAAATAAATGAAATTGAACAACAAAACTGCATTTTTTTGTCAGTTCTCGGCATACTGATATTCATTTATGAACTTAGTGTTCCTGCTATTGATTTATAAATCAGTGCCAAAGAATAAAATTAATTTTATTACATACACTTTGCTGCTTTACCTTAAGTCTTTCAAAGTTTTCTCAACCAATAACTGGAATGCAAATAACTGAGAGAGGCAAGAATTAATGAAATTAAGAAACAAACAAAAGAGCAACCATAATGGCCAGACTGCCTGAAAAACATTCACTTTTCCCTCTACTTCGAAATTTACACTGGCCTGAAGCCCAGAAATGGCAATATGCAATCCTGCACCTGTGACAAGTCAAAGACTGCTATCTTTTGACCTGTTAGGATAGAAATGGAAGATAGAAAAGGAAGATCAAGATCTTTCTAATAGAAATCAGCCCCATCTAATCTGTTCAAAATACTATCTTTTAATAGTACTAAAATACTCAGTATGAAAATAGGACCTTATAGTTTTAAAGGTTTTTTTAAAATACCATTATAAACTATTTCTTGGTGGTTTGCACATCCTGATTGGGAATAAGTCTACAAACAGAGGGATTAAAACAATACACCCTATAACATCTTTAAAAATTCCTAGGGCTTAGGCCTGCACTTTTGAAACTTAATGTCCAAAACTCACTCACTGCCAGATCAGACCCCACAGAGCTTCTACACTGGCTGGAGAGGGGTTTGTTATTTAATTACCTCTCACACAGGTGCCATGGCAAGGTATGGGAAAGGGTTTGTTTGCTCCTATCCCAATGGCACAAGAGGATTTAGCTCTTGGCTGAGTGTTTACACCAACAAACACAAAGCTCGATTCCAAGTGGGACTCTAAGGAAAAACACACGTTTTAAGTGTGTAAATAAAGGAACAAAAGCAGGGCTTAGGAGCACTGAGGGTTAAGTGATCCATGGACTGGATCAGTGTTTACATCACCCTCGTGCTCTGTCTCTTTGACCATTCACCACAATGAAGATAAATGTTATCTTGTTCCCACTTTTGCATCAGAAGAAGTGGCTAATGGCACAGAGAAAGAACATTGGTTTTGATTGAAATGCAAATAAAATACTTTAAAAGCTCTGCCTCCTACTCCTTCTGCAGCACCAAAGTCTCAGAACAGAGTAACAAAGATAGTGCCTGAATTACAAGAATCTCCTGTTTCAGAAAAATCTAGGGCCTAATGTATTACTCATTGAATGGGCAGAACTCACAACACTGATTTGTTTTCCACAGTCGTTTATCAAGCACTCTTGCAATAATTTAAAGAAAAAAAATCCAACAATTTTAGATAAGTCACTCCAACAGAAATAAAAAAAAAACCCTAACAAGCAAACAAAAAAACAACACTAAGGAGGGTTATTTAATCAAAAATAGGAACAACAGAAATTTGTCATCATCTATGAATAGTTATTGCATCCATAGTGAAATCACACAACTGTCCATAAACATTTCCAATATTTTCATAACTAAATAGCAATGTAATGATGATGTCCCACAGTACTAAGAAAAAAAAATGGAAACACATAATCTAATTATTTTAAAATTCTTTAAGATTCAAATATATGTTCCAGTTCATAAAACCTAGAAAGAAAAGTTGTGGGATTTAATATTTTAAAAATAGTCCTATCAACTGCTTTCACCCGAATCACATGCTGCATTTTCAGCTCTCTCTTCAGAAGAGCACAATTACAAATATAAAAGATAGAAATGAATTGTTGCTCTCACCCAAGCACACACCTGATACACAGATACACAGATTTTAGTAACTAATGATCAACATGAATATGACAGACAAGCAGGGCATTTAAGAATTTAGAAGAATGCTTGAATACTATTTTCCACATACATTTACAGATCAAAACATGGGTTGGGTTATGAATGCGTACCTAGCAAATGTTATGAAGTGTTTTTTGGGGAAGGAAGCATAGTTAATGCTACTTATTTGATTGCTCAAAGATAGCTAAAGAAAACCAGTTGTCATGTGGTCATAGCAAATTGTCATGGCAAATGGTCATCAAATTTAATTTTTCCATTCTACCTCTATCTCTTTAAGCAGTAGTTCCAGCGTTCTTCCCTTCTGCTTCACTTTGCTTCCTAGCAAATGGGCTGCAATACTGTCTACACAAAATAGAACTTTCTCTGAGGCTTAATTCATTATTTATAAGGTACTTTGAGGTGTTCAGAAGAACAGCATATAGCAAGGGAAAAGGAAGCGGAAAGTATCTAAGGATACAAATCCTTTGAAGGCCTACAGACTTTTAAGGGTTTGCAAAGGACTCCTAATACATGACATTTCATTTCTGAACATAGAGTCCACGTTTTGACCTAGAAATATTTGTGATCTAGATCTAGTCATGTTTCCTGATTGCTTGGCATCTGTTTAACTCCAATTTTACTAAACATGCAAGGCTCAGAGTTCCAGACCAGAATCTTGAAAAGAAAGCATTCATCATACAGTTTTGTATACTCGATATCAGTTCTTTATCACTGCAGAAGAAAATCATGTCACAACTTTTCACACCCACTTTCTCTCTGTAAAAACAACTACTTAAAATTGCTAACATTTCCCCATTTCTTATACAGCATCATTTGTTTACTTTGATTTTCTGTTGTTTCTGAATTTCTGAACCACTTTTTTATCATTATGTAAAGTAGACAAAACTGAGATACTAATTGATCTATAAAAATAAAAGGACTTCCTCAATCCATTCCAAAAATAGTCAACATAATAAGAAGCTGTAAGAAGAAACTGGGAGAACAGACATGAATAAGAGACAAACAACCAAGACAGAAAAATTTTAATGTCTTTATCAATACCTACCATTAAAATGTATAAAGTTGCATGAATATTTCTTATAAGTTGCTTTTGAAAATGGAACCTAGACAAACTTGCAAATATAAATATTATATATAAATAATTTCATATAAATATTTTTATAAATGTATAAATATTCTAAATATTTATATAAGTATTTATAAGTAAAAATACTATATAAATTATATAAATATATAATTTTTTTAAAATTTTTCCCTATTTCTGTGATAGTATCTTCAAACAATAATTAGTACATATATATATAAACAAAAAAGGAAAACAACTGCCCATACACAAGATTTTCATAGTGGTACAGTTCCAACCTTACTTCTAAACTAATTTAGACTGCCACTAACTTGCTAGAAAGGGAGACATAACTTCTCAAACTATGTAGTTAATTTCTAGTTCCTGTCTACAATTCCTAAGACACTGCAATGCTGTATCTTTAAAAGCAAATCATTTGAATTTATTTGTATAATCTAAAAAACTGCCAACAAAATATAAAGGTGTGATTTGTCCTGTTTTGAGATGACAACAATTTGCAGCAATCAGTTACCTTGATTGTGATCTATCCTTTTCCAAGTAAAAAACATAGTTAATAAAATTTGACAAAGACAACAGGTGATTTTGGACCTGAATCAGTTGTCCAGATCTTAGCATATTTTTTTCCTTATTTACATACAAAATTACCTTGAAAGTTAAGACATGAAGGAAAAAATATTTCTTATAGCAATCATCTATCAGAATTTTCATATTTTACAGCTCTACAAGGCTTCCAGATTTTATTCTGCAGCTCAAATTTTAAAGGAAAATCTTTCAATGAGAGCTGGCTAGTGCCTGAATGTCGAGTGCAACACAGGAAGAGGCAATCCTTTGCCTCTGATCCCACAGCAAGCCAGAGTTTTTGTTTGCTTCTAGCATTATGCTGCTTTGTTGTTTGGATAAAAATGAGAGTCTGGAAGCATGGAGGTAAATTTTTAGAAGGAGGTGAAAGCCCTTGGAGGAAGCAGGATTTTCGGCCTTTACCTGGAGCCAGCTGATCATGCAGAAGTGGGAAAAACTTCTGGAGAGCCCAAGACAGCTTTCAAAGCAGGGAGAGATGGAGAGGAGTGATCTACAGAGAGGAGATCTAACTACACCCTTGAGAGAGACATCAGAGCTGAGGGAAGGAAAAACTTTCTCTGAAGAGCCTGGAGAGGGATCCCTTAGCTCTGAGATGTTCAAAGTCACTGCTGGTCTGAGAGCAAAATATCTCAGCGCTACAGGGACACAGAGGGCAGGCACAGATAGAAATGCAATGGCTTCAAACAGGCTTTCCTCACTCTGAATTTCCTCTGTGTAAAACATTGCCACATCACACTATCTTCTACTAAAAGCATTACAGATTCAAAGCACCCACAGTGTTTTGGGGATTCTCACCACAAGAAGGAAGGGTAGGGTCTGGTTACTGAGTTATGCCTCTAAAAGGAAATGAAAAACACTCCAGAACTATCATCCACATCCTCAGCTCCAGCAATGCCACCTCCAGTTTGCTGGGGTTTGCATCCTGAAAGTCTGAAAAACAAACTCATAAACACTTTGAAAAGCAAAAGACACAGAAAGAGGCAAGAGCTGAAACCAGTGCATTCCTTTCAAAAATATAAACTGTATCTCCAAACTTTTGATGCTTCTGTTGAAAAAGAAAAAAAAAGAGCAAAAATCCTTGGTAAATTGAAAAGACATGAAAGTAGCTGGGTTTTTGTTTTGGTTTTAAACAAACTTGCTACCTTAAGTTCAGCTCACATCTTATTTCCCTTATTTTCATTTGCCTTTTATAGTGCATATGAAAAAGCTGTGTACAGTCACCCACTTCAAGAGCCTGTAGAAGTAATGCAGTAAAAAAAAATCAACTCCAATGGTTTTTCAAACCAAACAGCTCATTAAAAAACGCCAGCAAATCAAAACTGAAAACATTTCACTAGTTCTAGCAGCATTTTCTATGCATGAATATAATAACAATAAGAATCTCAGGCCAAATTCATAATTGAAAAAGTTCTCAATGCACTTGCAGTCTTTAGTAGGTAGCTTAGAAATATGAAACTAAAGCAAGACCCATTTCTGTAAACATCTGTATCAATGTCTGACTTGAAATGCTCCAGAACAGTTCATTTTAATGAGTTACATATTTTCCTTTGCTTTTTTTCCAGTGTAAATTGTCCTACTTGGAGAAATACAGCTGTAACACAGTATGCCCAAAAATGTATACACTTGTACCCTCTGCAAAATAATAGAAACCAATGGAACAGACTATTTTCTGTGTACAAAAATTTTTAATGACATTAACCTGCAGATGCCTAAATTTTCTATTTTCCCTATCAACCCTGTGAGAGAACTTTAGCCAGTAATTTACACATATCCAAAAGCAGCACATATACTCTTATAGACTCTAAGACTTAGTTATTCCCCCCCCATTTGTTTAAAATCAACCACAATTTCCTGCATGTTTCAACTGCTGTGCTTATCTCACTACAGAAGTCATTGGTTCATTACTGAATATCAGACAGACCTACTTTTAGATATTAATTTGAAACATCAGCTCCAACAACCTTTAAAACTAAGAGAAAAGTCAACAAATCACACAGTCTTGCTCTCTAATGGATGTCTTCACTCAGTGTTCTTGAGCATAAGATGATACAGTCCTAAAAATCTCTTTAACTCCCTTACTTTATGGAGACCCTAGAAACCTCTGCATTTCCACCAAGCACTTTCAGTACCTCTTTACACTGCCCCAAAGTTATTGAAATACCAGTTCTCTGTATCAGAGCTTCTGTTTTGCAGTGGTTGCAGTCACCTGAAATTCAAGTTGGCAATTAACACAAATAATTTTAATGAATTTAAGGCAGAAGACAAAAATGTGATTATGGACCCCATTACTCACAAGTCATGTATGACAGACCCTGAAATTTTGAACCAGTTGCCATTGCCTGAAATTTTTTAACGTGACATTGACTTGGACCTGGTATAAAAAAATCAATATCTAAACAATAATACTAAGAATTAAATACAAGAATACTAAGAATAATACAAGAATACTAAACAAAAATACTAAGAATGCCTTTGCCCACATAAAAACCAAACCCCAGTTCTAATTCTCACATTTCCAGGCAGAATACCATCCAACCAAGAGAAAAAATGTAGGAAGTCATTAATGAAATTCATTTTATTTGTTGTCTGTAGATGAAGACCACAAGTAGGCTTTCTGTAAAAAAATGCAGATTATTGACAAAATGATAAGTGATATAAATGAAAAAATATTTCTCCCACACTCTCCTTTACACAAATAACCTTCACAACAGCATAAAAAAAACACCTGAAAACAATATTTCTGTGCATATACATATTCAATTGTGTGATATTTTGCTCCATGGCAACCCCATGGAAGAAAGGCCAGTAGACAGATTGCAGACAGAGGAGAACTTGACACATTCTCACTCAGTGGGTCAAGCAGCAGTAGAAGAGGATGAGTGGCTGGAAGAACTGTCACTGGACTGTGATGCACTCAATTTGTTAACTGGGGTGAGGCATAGCTGCTGTGATAGACCACAGCAGGTCTGTGACCAGGACACAGAGTGCTGCAGCAATTTATCTAAAAGTTACACAAGACAGACTGTATAGCCACTACACAGCATGCTTTCCCCAGATGATGCTCCACTTACAGAAAATAATCGGAGTGATTTAAGGAATAATTTTCCATCTTAATCTGTTGATGTGTATTTGTAAAGAAGATACCAAACACACAGCACTCACATAAAATTAAAGATTTTGTCAAACTGCTGTCCATTTCACCCAGATATGAATCCCGATTTCAAAGCATGAAACTTTATTGCAGTAACCTACAAAGGAAAAGCTTAATAAGGTTGCACTGGACAGTTTTGTTTCTTTCTGTTCATATCCATATACACTGTCAGAGTTTTGCACTATTGGCATTGGACAATTTTGGGATATTTTTAAATTGCTTTCAGTTCTCAAATATGACTGGCTTCACATCCAATACATCTGCTCTACCTGCTTGCATTCCTCAGCATTCAATTCTTAATCATTTGATAATTTCAATGCCTGTTTGTGAACTGCTACATGACTGTTTGCAGTGGTGTACAGGTTTTCTTCATGACAAGGACAGATATTGAGAAGTTTACAACAGCTTATTTCCCCCTCTATCTTAGAAACATTTGTTGCCATGCACAATTCAGTAGCTGCACAAGAATTCATAAGTTGATATACAAGTTATCCACTTGTGCACAAGGAATACCACTGTACTGCAGTATCACTATATTTCACATTTGAAACAGAACTCCTAAAATTTTATGCTTGTATATTCTCTTCCTCATGTGTAAATGCATTTATTATTCATTCATTGTGTAACTTTTTGAATCATGATTAAAAATTCTGATGTACAAACCCTGAAGTTCATTGTGTTGACTCCAACTATAAAAAGATGTATGGAAACCTTGAACTGTTAAAGAATGAAAAGACATTTAGAAGAAAAATTAAAATCTGTCTGCCTCCAGATTTTAAATTTTGTAAATTTTCCATTTCCTTACTTGTGTTTCTGATCTATAATTTCCTTCACAAATTGAGGTGTACTGCAATACATTAGGTATGCTATGTCTGTTTCTACTGTAAAATTTACAGGACAGATACTACTTATACCTGATCAGTCCCTATGCCTAAATACAACTAAAGCTGATTAAAAAAACAAACAAAAAATATCACCAAAAAGCATGCCAGAATGTGGCCAGGCAACAAGTATGTCTCTTTAGCCGAAACACAAGCAGCAGGCAAAGAGAGATTTTAAACATTTTAGCCTCATCCCAAGAAAATATTATCATATTTGATGCATGAGTAAAATGAAAACTTATTTGGTTGAATGAGGCAAGGCCATGAGGAAAACAGATGCTGCATGCACCAGTTCCTGTTATCCTTAGTTATCCATGTGTAGCTGACCATGGGCTAGAAGCAGGGGATGGATGGCAGAACAGCTATGTCCTCAGATTTTAGGTAGAAGGCTTTTTTTTATTATAGGCAATCTTCTTGTCTGTTGTGAAGTAAGTATAAAATTTTAAAATGGAAATTATCTCAAGGAAAAGTTAGAAATGAATATACTTCTAATACGGTTTTGATAATTTTTCCCAGCTTTGGAGTTTAGAGAAAGAGTAAGGTGTATTTTGTTAGTTTGGTTTTAATCACCCTCTCCTGAAAAAGTTTGTACCTTACTTGGCCCCTCTATTCATTACCCCAGTTTACAGATCTAACCTGGTTCCAAATGCACTGTAAATCAACACCTAAAAACTACTAAAATGATAGCAAATGGACCCATTAAGTTGTACAGCATTTCAGTTCTCTCTAGTACCTTGCTGATGCACATCATAAACACTATATGAGAACCAGGTGTTTTCCTTTTACAGGAAAAATATGCAGAATGGTCTAAAACCTTCAACAATGCATTACAAAAATGTGCTGCCTAAGTAAATTCATATTATACTATCTGCCTATAAGAAAAAATGCTAGGCAAAATAAGTCATTGAAATTACTAGAAATATCTGCTGAAAAGAACAATGTTAACTTTGGCTGCTTTATTGGGGAAAGATACATCAAAGTTAACTATGAAGCAATAGTATTTTTCCATTTCTGATTTTAAACAGCACTGTGTTTTAGTAAAATTGACAATTCAAACAATTGCATATGGAGAAAATAATCACATCCTCACTGCAAAAAGAAATGTAACAACACTCGAGAATTGTCACAACAATGAAATCGGCTGTGCAAACAAATATGCAAACCCTTGTGACTTAGATAAATCTTTCTGATAGGTATGGACCAGTAATCACACCAATTTCTGGTTATTAGAAGGGCAAGTCAAGGACAGGGGTCCCCGAATTCCTTCTGCCATGGATGCCCCTTGGTCATCAGATGCTGATCTTCCCACTGCCCATGCAGTCTCCTCAAAACCAGCCCTACATCCCTTTTCTGCTGGGTCCCTTCACTGACCACCTCAAAGCTCAGCACATACACTCATCTCCTCACCCACCTGAAGAACACGCTTGTATGTTCATGTTTTTCCCCTGATTTGTTCCAAATTTTTCCTAAAACAGAAGGGAAGGCAAGACTTCGGGCTTCACCTGGTGGCAGGGAGAACCTACCATCACCACCACAACTGAGAAGAGGTACAAAATTTACATCTGCTCATGTATCAGTAGTTGATATGGCAATTTGGGAGCCCAAAGCCTTGGAGAAGTGCGGACTGGTTCAGATGGCTTGGGCAGGAAGATAAACAGCCACAGGGCAGCAAGAGTTAACTATGAAAAGCTGATTTGTAAATGAGAGAGTAATGCCCCATGAACATCAAAGCCATAGAAAAACAAAAAGTAACTTCTGGAAAAAGAAGAGACTTCCAGTCAGAACAAACACTACATAGAGAAGGATTATTAGTACCCAAATAAGACCCAACATTAATCACAAAACAATACCAAATTATGGCATGATAGTGAAGCCATAAAGGTCTAAACTTCCATTTATATGAGTATAAATGAGGAAGCATACAGCAGCATTATCTGAGTTTAGACTCCAGTCTATGCCAAGGATACGCTCCCCAACACTCTAGCTGATATGCAATCATTGAGCACCTGAAACTGGAAGGGACACACGGGGATCACAAAGCCCAACTCCCTGCTCCTCACAGGACTAACCAGAACAAAACTATTTGGCTAAATGAGCTGTCCAGACACTTCCTGAGTTCAATCTGGCTTGGTACCACAACCACTTTCCAAGGGTGCCTGTTGCAATGACTGACCACTCTCTCAGTGAAGAACCTTTTCTTTATGTCCCATCTGAACCTCCCCTGAAGCAAATTCATTTCGTTTCCTCGTGTCCTATCACGAGGTTGAGGAGGACAATATATATTCTCCCTTCAGCTTCCTCCTTTGTTCCCTCTCTCTGTCTGGGATGCCAGATTTATTTTACAGACTGTTAATAGCATTTGGAATTAGTTGCACCCCAGACCTCTCCAGGGTGACTTGCAATTTAAAGAAAAATCAACAGCGAATGAGGGTGGTATTCTCAGAGTCCCCTGTCAGAGGGAGGAATGATGAATCTGACTCCAAGTTCCTAGAAGGCTAATTTATTATTTTATGGTATTATATTAAAGAATGCTATACTAAACTATACTAAAGAATAGAGAGGAGGATACAGAGAGCTACAAGATAATAATGAAAACTCGTGACTCTCTACAGAGCCCTGACACAGCTGGATGGTGATTGGTCATTAAGTAAAAACAATTCACACGAAACCAGTGAAACAACCACCTGTTGGTAAACAAACCACATTCCAAAGCAGCAAAACACAGGAGAAGAAAATGACATATTATTGTTTTCCTTCTTCTCTGAGGCTTCCCAGGAGAAAAAACCTGGGCAGGGGGATTTTTCCAGATAATACGACAGTGACAAATGAGGCCACAGCAGAACTCACACCCCTCTCACCTTCTCCTTTCCCCACACACTGATGTGACCCCATATCACATCCAGACACAGATTCTCAGAGCACATCAGCAGTGCCAGCCAGCTGTCAACTGGTATTTTTGTGCCCCATTAAAGATGAGCCCAATCCCCCCTCAAATTTAGACAGTAATTAATCAGAGAAAAACATTTACTCCTACAGAAAACAAAGTTATTTTCTCCCCATCTTCATGAACGCTGAGAGAAATACTCGTTATGTTCGAGCAATTAATGTTATTTCATGCAAAAATAACATTTAAATATAAAAGAGAAATACAGACACGGGAGCCAAGACGGCCCCACAGCTGCAGGACCCTGACAACATCTCCAGATGCACCTTCTGCTGCCTGCCAGCAGCGAAACTGGAAAAGGAGCCAGCAGAGGTGACACCAAGGAGTTAGCAGCAGCCCCGCCTGACGCTGTGAGAACAAGCATTGCAGAGTTTGGCATCTGGTCCCTACTTTTGCCAAGTATGCCCTGTTTGTTTCCACAGCTGTTAAATGTGTTTGCTCAAAAAAAAAAAACCACCAAAAAAAACCACCAAAAAAGGGGAAAACCAGAAAGAGCGAGCGACTGGAGATAAGCAAGCGACTGTGGGAGGAAGGATGAAGCCAACATGCAATTTATTCCCAGATAACAATTTGCTTTAGAAAATGTATTTCTAGTTATTATGACTAGTCTGAGATATTCTTAGATGAAATTCATGCATAAATTCATACAGCATATTTGTGTTTACATCTTCAAAACACTGTAGGCAATTATCAGAGGGTTAACAAATGCATTTGCTGTAAACAACTTTTTCCCCACTTTCTATATATATTTTAAATTACCTTGTAATAATCTGCTCCATCCAGCAGAGAAAATTATTTTAGGCAGACTGAAATCTGCACTCGTTGTTCCACTCTACCTGAAGGTAAAAGAATAAAAAGTAAAACATCATTGTTAAGTGAAGTAACTCGTTACAAGCATACATGTATTTTACAAAACAAAGCAGTCATTAAAAACAGTAAAATCACAACTCTCGTGAATAAACTAAAAAGAATCTTATTTTGAAGCAGCATCTCCCTTCTTTAGGTCAAAACAAAGTAAAATTTAAGAAAATAAGGAATTGCATTTAAGTGAACCAAGAAACACTAAATATTTAGACTTCAAGAAGAACAAGTAAGGTCAATGCAGCACTTTAGGATGCAAAAAACATGTAATATTCAATTTCTGGCTAAATCTTATCAATTTCTTTGCTTCTGGCAGTGTTTCGGTCTTCACAGGGGAATAATTTCTGGGTTTATTAGCATAACTGACCCTGTTTTACACCTGTGAAAGCAAACCTTGTTAATATGGCCAAACAGAATGCATATTCAGTTAAAACATGGCCTGTAGATATATGTGAAATACTTATTTACTAAAATGCAGTTACCCTCTCCTCGGCAAATATAGAGACATCTTGAAAATATACTTATAAGCTAAAACTATGTGTCTCATGCTATGATACTAATTTAGAGCTTAAACAAAACCAGTTTCAGAGAGTTTTTTTAATAAAAGAGTCTCTGGTAACCTGAAGCCTAATAAAACAAAGTAAGTTGAAAAATCACATTGAGCATTTAATCTCTGCTGGAATGCACTACACAGTTTTATCCATTCTATATTATTCGTAACTCATTTTATTTATTTTTTTTCTTTCTTTCAACAGTAAAGAAATTTCTGCAAATTTAATTTCACCAAGTTTCGCCAGCTGGAATAAAATGATTACGCTTGTTATCTCACATTATTTTCCAATTTTAAACAAGGGAACAAGGTGCTGTAATATTCAATTTTTCTCTCTTTGTAAATCAGTGGTGTTGCACACCTAGTGATAATGGTTTCCCTGAGAAAGCTCTGGCCAGGTATCTGTACACTGCCTTATCTCTGGGCCTCCCTAAATCTAAATATGGGTGGGAAAGAAGATTGTGTGGTGCAGCTCAACTTCTACGCAAGAAAAAATCATGATCAGTTTCCAGTACTGAAGGAGAATTCCTTCAAGACACTGGTTAAGATTGTCCATCACCCCCCTCAGTTTTAAGCTAGAAGGGATCTTCCCATCAAGCACAGGCCTACTATGATGGCAGCCAAAATTAAAGTCAATGCCATTATAATCTGTAATTAGTTTGTTCTACAGATGTGTTTTGACACAAACTCTAACCCATGTTCACACTCATTACTGGCAAGGAAGTCAGGCCAGCTTCTCACGATCAGAAATAGGCACTGGTATGCAAGACTCACACTGCTCAGATGAATGTTTTGTGACCAGTACATTACAAGGATGCTTTGCAATGTTGCAGAGCATTCTAGGTTCAATGGATGATTAAAGTACTGAAGACAGCATAAATTCTGCCATGGATGTATTCATGGGTCTTTGTTCTTCCCATGTAACTGTGATTTGAAATAATTATCATGATTGTTCTTGCTGTTCAATGGGGGATAAGTGTCTCAGCAGAGATTGTTTGTGTCTGAAATTACTTCAATAAAATGTTTATTCAGAATTGGCTTGAAGTTGTCTTATCTTGAACGCACATTGGAAAACCAGTTAATACAAGCATTTATAGTCAGGGAAGGAATCTTCCTCTAGTACAGGAAACTGATCATTATTTTTTTCTTGCTTGTTTTTTTAGAAATTGAAGACCTTGTTTTGAGTGATGTTTATCCAACAGAAAGCGGGGGATATAATGCTCATTCTGTTGTAAAGGATAAGTCCTAGAAATGCCAAAGTCCTCTCTAAACCCTGGCATTTTTTTAAGCCTCTAAATAAATATGTTTTATTGCTATTTTGACATCTGTTTGCCCCCTTTACACAACCCTGTCCATGAGTAGTAGTACCTGATTTATAGACCTTCCACAGAGGGTCAGTGTGTGTGGCTCAGAATCACATTGGAGGCACTTGTTGCATTTCCATAACGTTTTTCATTTAATCTGTACACAGCAATATCTCAGTGCTTAAGTGATGGCAGTCAGCTCTTTCCTAAACATGTGCTGCTCATCAGCTACGCAACCTGGCTCTTACATCTATGGAGGAGTTGATATTACAGACCCTCAACTTACCTGAAACCCAGGCTGCTGGAAAAAGAGTGCCAGCAGGGTCTGCCACAGGACATGATGTAGTGCTGTCATCTTACTGCAAAAGTTCCATACCTTCTCAGTGATTGCTCATGGGCATCTCCTCACAGCACTGACTCCTCCTTCTTCACAGCACAACCAACAAACTCCAACTCTCTCCTCACCCAGCTCACCCAGTCTTTTGTAGCACCCTTGTTATTGGACACAGCTGTGGCCTGTTAAGGGCCCACCTGTTCCTAATCTTTGGTGATTGGTACAGCTGCAATTCCTCAGGTGTGAGACTGCCTTCTGCACTATCTTTATTTTCGTATATTCTATGCCTCCACAATTTGGGCCTATTTGCAGTATGGAGGGTCAAAAAGTGTTTTTTTAGAAGTGGGAGAAAAATAATTTTTTCTTGTAATTTTTGATGAGGAGTTGTAGAGTTGGGCCATCTGAAGCCCAGTAAGGAGTCCGCAACAGAAGAATAGTGAACTGAATGGATAGAACTGAAGCAGAGTGGTTGGATGTGGAATGGCGAGAGAGGAAGCTTTGATTTCTCTCTCTCCAGACAAAAAAAAAATAAAAAAAAAAAATAAAAATGTGGCATTCAGACCACGATGCTGTTGCTGCTAAAGTTTATGCTACACCCAGCTAAACACTGCCTTGGCTGCTTTTCTGGAGCCTGACACAGTGAGAAACCCCACATGAACAGGACTGTGACTGAATTGCGTAATCGGCTGCTTGGCTCCTCTGGCCAGTACTGGGCAAACAATGTAAAGATTGAGGAAGATGAGGCACCCCTCCTTTAAGTCCAGTAACCCAGGTTTGATACTGTTTAAAGTTAGGCAGTGTAGACAATCTGATTTTTCTGTAAATCTTTCAAAACTAAAGTAAGGCTGAGTTGTTTTGAAAAAAGAGCAAAGGAGGAGTCAGTGAGCTCTTACTGTCATGTCCCCAGCTACTACCTCGCATTTTTCTGCCTGTTGAAATAAGTTTAAACTACATCTTGCATTTGTCTTCCCTTTAGCTTTCCTTTAAAAGAGACATCAAGTGTCATCAGATGTTCTGTATTGGACAGATTTTTGGTCAATGGGGGATGAAGCATCAACAACATCAGTAAAAGGGCATTCAGGGAAATAAGACTAACTCTGATGTGTGAAATCTTCCAAGGGAGAGCCCTGCCACCATTTGATATGCAGTTGTGGTTACTTACATTATAAATCTGGGCATCTAATTTTAAGAAAAAGGTAGAACTGTCTGTTTTGAACCATTCTTATCTGCCACAGATAATGTTAATTGAGGTTATTATTTGCATTCCAACACAGATTATAGGACAAGAGAACTTAAATGGAAATAGAAAAATAAATTCAGCGCATATATATATCAGGAAGCACCTTTTTACGCGGAGAATAATAAATACTTAGAATAGCCTGCAGGCAAAGTAGTGCAGGCAAAAAGCACCAGTGTCATTCAAGAAACAATTAAATATGATCCTTGGGGAAACAGTCTACTACAAAGAATATGTCTTGATGGACAAAAATGACCTTTATTCATTCCCCAAAATTCTCTCATGTGGTTATAATTCTATTGAAGCACATTTCACCATTTCGGCCTCAAGCAATGTCAATTCTTCCTTGAATTATCCTGTTCATCAGTTCACTGGTGAGGGGGATCCTTTTTTATACCATAACAAACACTAAACAATCACCAGGCCTGTGTCATGACATTACTTTGACTATGTAATCAAAACTCATTTTCAATCCTATGACTGCACCAGTCTGGTACTCAGACTAACAAACAAAGTTTTACATGCATCTGAAAAATAGAACAACAAAAACCTTCTCAGGATTTTAGAACTAACTGGAAGAAACATGGTCAGTCTCCACTCCTGGCACACAGCATGCACCTTTTAAATGAAACATATACAGGAAAACAACAAGGTAAATCTCCCTGAGAAATCTATTTAGATTCGTGAAGGTCCTTATGACTCTCCAGTTGTCACTAAAGTAAATCTTTTAGTATTTTAAGTTATTGTTGTTACTTTTTTTTTTGGGTGTTTCCTTTGCTTTAATTTAATATGGATAAAAAATAAGATAAAATTAAGCATTCAAAAAGATTTTTTTATAAGGTGTAGTCCACTTAAGATATTTTAAGCAAACACTGGCAAATAGTGAGTACATCTACAAATCAGGAAAAGCATAGTTTATCTGTACCAACATAGCAAGGTAAGTAGAAACACTACACTTGGATAAAAGGAACGTTGATAATTTAGGCAATTGGGAAAATTTAGAGTTACCTGTAAAGCTGTGCCTTTTTCTTTGGTTTTTTGTTTTGTTTTTTTTTGGTTTTTTTTTTGGTTTTTTTTTTTTTACTTTTAGAATACTTGAGTCATAATCACAAGTCACAGGAACTCTGGATTAATCTGATGTTTTCCTCTCCATCCATTGTTTCAGGAACTACTTCTGAGCCTGCTTGCACTCTGCACTGCACTGTCAATTCCCACTGAAATTAAGAAACACACAGCGTTTCACAGGACTGGTTACACATACCTGGAGATACAACAAAAGAAAAGATGCATCTGGAAATCCATCCCTAAAGAGTATCACTGCAGTTCTCTCCAAAGGTCACCAATTGAAGCTCAAGGGGAACTGCACAGCAGGAGTGCAATCTGAAAAAGCTGCAAACCTGTCGAGAAAAGTGGGTGTTCACTAAACCATATAAATTCAAGCTAGAGTATATTGAAAAATATTTTAGACTATCCACAAAAAAAGAAGTTCTGAGATTTTAGAATTTTGTTAAATGGTATGGACTATCAAGCAAAAACATTCATTTAGTCTAGTTAAAGAAATCTATTCATATTGCAATGTTATAAAAGAATTTCTGAAACAAAAACAATTTAATAAAAAATTATGAGTAATTTAAAATGCAAGAAAATTAATTACCCTAAATTCTCCACATTTTGTTAAATTTGATTAAAATGTCTAATACACCCATGATGTTCATCAATAAGGTATTTTTTTAAGCGTTCAAGCTTTAAATACGTGGAGAATTTTAGTATTTTCTAACTTTGAAGAACTAAATTGAAGTTTAATAACATGGAAACATCAAACCATTACTTTCATTGTGACATTGCTTCATATTACTAGTACATTGAAAAATTCAGATTCTGTCACACAGACTATTTATTTTCAAAATATAACATGTAAGTAATATCAGAAAAGACAGCAGAAAGGCAGCATAAATTTTCTGTGAAATCCTAAGACAATTTTTCTGCATACAGAAATGTAACATTAATATCAATTACTAAGAGTGTGGGCGTTCTGAAAACAAAAAAATATCCCTTGGCATATTGTGGTTTCCACCTGCTAAATCTTCATGTGTCTACTACTGTAGCTTCATTTCTCTTGCTTTTAGAATCTGCACCACCGACTTTTCTGCAATAAAATGATTCTACTTGTTTGAGATTCACACTGGATCCTACCACAAGTTATTTTTGCTGCACTGCTTGTTTGCTAGATTTTATTCATGTTGCCATCATTTTTCAAGAACTTTCCACAGATGGACATTTATCCATGTTGTTAAATTACTCAAGCAGTCTATTAATTTACAGAATCCCTGAAATGGACGTGTGTTGGCACAACTTATTTCTTTAGAGTCCCTCCATAGCAGAACATTTACCTGATGGTGAAGTTTTTTGTGTCAGTAGTCACCACTTACACAAGGTCAGCCCCAAGAGCCAAGGTTTGCAGATTCCTGAAAAACATAGCTGTCATCACCAATTTTAACACTAGAATAATTATTTTTTAACACTAGAATAATTATTCTGTAGTTACCTACAGCAAACCTTATTTGCATAATATTGAGATACTTACTCATGCCATTATGTAATCAACTGTTCTCTTCAGAGCTTTTCTTTTGTCCCCCTTCATTTCAGAGCCCTCACCCACAAAACTTATATAAATATTTTTAAATCTCCAATATAAACACCAAATTTTTTAGTAATCTAGTCATAAATTTGTCCAGGGCAAAAATGTTTCATTTATAGTTTTTAGTTACTGTTACTCAAATTTTACAGAGTGTCAGTCAAAGTTTTACCTAATATATTAAAATCTAGCTTTTTCTCAGGAATATATTTTCCTATTCAGGGAAAAACAAATAATCATCTCATTAAGTAAAGAGTATGGCACTGAGTATATCTCCCTCCTTACCTTCTGGAAGATCATTTCTACTGTTCTTTGTTATTTCTATCTTAAGTTCACATAACCCTGTCCTTTCTAAAAGGCTAAATGAAAAGGCTGAAGAAAGTTTTCTGAAAAGGCAACCATTTTAATTTTTTTTCCCTATACCTCAGGCATTTGAAAAATACCATCCTTCTATATCTTTAAAAAAAAAACAAATTAAATGTTACAGCTAGTCCAAAATGCTGAAGACACATTTCAAAGGACACATTTCAAAGGATATTTCAACCTTAACTGAATTTCTGCTACACCTTTACATCTACAAAAACTGGCTTCAAATGTTATATAAAGAAATAGAGGGTTTTCTCAATGTAATATTGTAGCTCTCACTATTGTACACTCACAAGGGCATGGCCTAAGGTATTTTCTCAAGAGAAAGATAATGGTTAAAAGGTTTTATAAATTAACCCTGTTTCTGCTTCTATCAATCTTGTTGACTTAACTAAACAAGAACCTACTGGCTATTTCCATAGTGAAATTTCTAGGTACATAGTGGGCATTTCCAACACTAATTTAAACGTCAAAAATCCACTTGCATCAGTGGATTTTCACCAAAATTAGCACATGCTAACAAAAGGTAATCTCTAGTGAAAAACAAAGGGAATGAAATCAATACTACCATTCTGTGGGCAAGTCTCTTTGCTCACAAGGGATTTTTAATTCATTAAGAATTTTCATTGGTTGGTTGGATTTTGTGACTTACCAATTTCGTAAAAATAAAGAATTCTGGTTTTCAAGGGTTGATGTCTTCAAAACAAGATTCAGACAGCATTTTAAATTGGAGAGGTCCTCCTTGTCAATTCTTTTGAATAGCACATAAACAAGCCTTTTTCTGCATAGACTCATGAACATGGAAGCAAAAAAGACATTTTGAACCTGTCTTGTGATACATGGCAAGATTTTCAGCGTGCCAAGGATATAACAGCTGCCCACAAAGAGGAGATAGACCTCAGTGAACCTCTGGAGCCTGAAAACCAACTGAATCTTGGGTTCAGGCTGAAATTTGGAAAACTTTGCTGCTAGTCTAAGAAGGAGAATGTCCAAATAACAATACTTATAATGAATATCTGAAATTATTCCCTTATCTTGCATAAACAAATATATTTTTTATGTATAAATCTATATTATCTCCCTGTATTCTGTTAAAGGTTCTACCCAGCTGAGAACAGATGAGGATTCTCCCTTGGAAGATTGACAAAGCCTTGGACTACAGCCATCCTGTGGGACGGGTACCCTCAGGAAATGTCCCCTCAGACATTGAGGTCCTCTGCTGAGCTTTCTTAACTGTTTTCTCAAATGTATTCCAAAACAGAACATTTCAATTCCATATCCTCACTATTACACCACAGAATTGCACCTGCTTGCTTCACTCGGGCATCAGACAGCCCCGAAAGGGGAATATGGGCTACAAAAAAAGCCTTCACCCTAACGTTTCTACACCCCATCATGTTACTCTACAAGTCAGCCCCCAAAATATCAATGGATCATTTATTTCACAGAATTTTTATAACAATTCAGCGAAGTCAAACTGCTGAGGTGTTTTACAGACACCTTAATCTATTCCATGTTAATCAATTTCACAAGCATGAGCATCATGAACTTTGAGCTGCAAAGAGGATTTTTTACCATCATTCCAGAAAATCAGCAATCATAACTCACATAAAAAAGGAAATAACTTACTACATTTCTTTACTCTTGAGCAACTATGAATTATAACCTTCATTAAATAATGGGTGGTACTAATTTTTTTTCCTCAAACATACAACAATTTCTAATTCTATCTCTGCTTTAGGTATAAAATTTTCTGATAATCTTGAAAGAAAACAATTATGTTTTGTTTTCTGTCAATGCCAAGAACTCGTAGGATAATATTTTCATTTGGGAAAGCTGATTAACAGAGTTTAATTGTATTCTCCCACTTGCCTATTTGAAAAAGGTTTAAGAAATGCAACAGACACTGGAGCAGGGGTTCTATACAAAATTTTTAAAATTAATGAAATTTATAATTTTCCACTGGTCAATCTTCCTTATATCTTAACAGCATCACTTTTCACCGCACTCTGTATAATAGCTAAAAAAAAATCACATTTTTTTTCTTTAATTTACATTTTGACAAAGTTTCAGATATAACATCTCATTTCTAATAAATTGCTGTTATAATCCTAACCATGAATGCACATGCTGATGTTGCAGTCCAAATTTGGCAGGTTTCACTGTTCTTTCAAAATATAAGAAGAATCTTTTGATGTTCATATATGCTGCCCAGCATCTGAGCAATAAAATGCAATACAAATGCACCTTACTTGAGTAATAGCAAAAGAAGAACATAAATAAAGTGCAAGTGTGGATTCTCTAACACCACTGCTCAACAATGATATTTTTTCATATAAATATATTTTCAATAGAAAAAAAAATAAAATGGTGAAACTAATACGGAAGTTTGGATTATCATAATAAATTAAACAATGCAAAGAAATAAGTCCATTTTTTTCCACATAAATAAGAAATAAGTCCATTTTTTCCACATCTATATGCATTTTTCAAGGAAATAATATGAAAACAAATGAGTCAAAACAGTAAAATTCTTATGTGTTAAGGTTTTTCCAGACACATAAAGAGATGCCAAACAACTTGAGATTTGACTGCATGCAAATGAGCATTTAGTCAGAATTCTGATAATGCAGAGGGCTTTCAAAAGCTGAGTAATTTAGGTCTTATATTCTGATGAAGTCAAATGATAGGATGGAAATAGGGTGGTAACATTCAAGTAAGCAAAAGAAAATAGTTTTGTAAAATGAATTTAATGATGGATGACTTCAGAGTGTTTGCGGAAACCTTTATCATTGGCTCACAATTAAAAATTCATTAGGTCTTGCAAGGCCTGGGTAGCATTCTGTAAATAAGAAGCAGCATGTGAAAAATTCATGTGAATGCAAGGGCTTAATAAAATAATCACAACTTGCAGAAGTGCCCCACAACATAACAATACATAAATATGTATGTGTCAAGGACTAAATCATGCTCACTGTACTTACACTAGCAGCTCCATTAACTTGGGTTATTCTGAAATCAACCAATCTACTCAGAGCAATAAAACAAACAGCACCCTAATAACTTTGACGGCCATTCCATCGCCTCTATTTCCACTGGTAATGTGTTACATAAGCATAACCCATAAAATGCATGAGACCACATCAATAATTTCAACTGAAGGAATTTTTTTCCTCAATAGCAGATTTTTTTTTTCTATTCTCACTCACATTAATTTCCATTCAGCTCAGTGACAGAAGGCTTAAGTCAATGTTAGTTTAAGGTCTAGTTGAGATAATGAAATATTTTGATAAAACACATTTCCATTTAAGATTCAGACTTCTGTCATTTATTTCAATGGATCCAGAATTATCCCCTATGGGTTACACAGAAATCCATCATTTGCACTTCGTCTTTTGTCAACTCCTGCTAATTTATTAATGATAATTTATTATTTATTCTCATATTCAAAGAAACAATCAAGACAAAAGCATGCATAGCCCCAGATATGGTCAAGAATAGGCTTTTAACACAACCAAGCATCAAAACATATTTTTGCCTGAATTTAGAAATCAACATCCTACCATCACTGGCACAACACAACCCTCTACAAGTAACCAAGTAGCAAATGAAATGATTCCTTAAAATAATGGAAAATTCCATCAGCACATCCACCAATGCTTTCTAACACCGATCTGAATTACTTTGGAATGGCCTCAAATTACTTGAATAATTGTGCAAATCCCTGCTTGACTTGGAGCACAAAAAGGAAACATTCATACAGATGATACTGCTGTGTTTAAGGAAAAGGGAGCACCTGCTCTTTTAAACCTCTCATTTATATTTGCTTTTGCCACCCAGCAGCATCTATGGTGGGCACCAAGAGCCTTGGAACAGCTGGTATAGCCCAGATGTTGGTTTTTAAGTGTGAACTATAAAGAAGCTCAGCAGTGAAGCAGCATTCAGTGCAGATGTATCCGCCAGATGTTGCTGTTGTATTTGGCCCATCCAGCTGTGCTGACTCCTCAGCTTCTCACCATCTCCTCCTTCTTTAAAAACATTAAATAAATATTTTTTTTACTTTTTACCCTGCTAATAACACATATTTAAATGGGAACATTTTGCTTCAAAGTTATTCCTATTTCTTTAGGTCCAAAGCCTTGACATTCTCCCCCCCCTCTTAATTCACCACCTATACACAAACACATAATTTTAACACACCATTATGTTACCATATATTTTAAAGTTTTCCTTACAAGACAGGTGAAAAATAAGTGACTATGCATTATTCAAGTCCTTTAGTCCTTTCACCAACTCAGTGGGACTTATTTTCAAATCTCTCTGCAGTTCAAGCTGGACAATCCCTCTGGGGATTCCCCTCTGGGGAAGCAGGACATGACCTTCTCATTTGAATTATGCAAAATTACTATTCTGATCTTAACCTACCTGCCAAAAATATTAAAGGGCAAATAAAACACCCAGAAAACATGGAGAGTGAGAGAGATGCATTGTTAGAGAAAGCTATTATTATCTTGTAATTCCATGGCAAATGTCTTATTACAGAGAACAGTTGGTAAAAAAAACATTCAATATTTCATACTAGAAAAAGAAATACAACTAGATAAAAATAAATGTGAATGGAATTTTGAAAATCTAAATTATTTTGTTACAATTGATATAGATGCTACCATACCTTAATGTTTTTTTTCACAAGCAATTCACATACTCATTTTCATCTACCTTCACATCGTTTCAGCTCTTTTAATTTACTGCCTCTTGCATAAATGCCCTTTTTATTCCTCTATACACTGCTTTGAACTCAACTTTTTCATTAAACAAGGCTTAGCTTTATACAAGTTTTCTATATCTAAGAAGCAGCTAGACACCTCAGAATGCCTGGAAATGTAATTGACCCTAATCATTACATGACAATAATCACTTTAATGAGACCTAGTCTTGTCAAACTACTGGCATAATGTCAACTCTTTAGTTCCCAAGCAAGCAATTCTGAATCAGGACTTGGGTTGTACAGGTTTTTTGATCACCATGTTTTTATTAAGGAGGTGATCAGTTCAATCTCCACTCTGTGCGCTGACAGTTCATGTGGAAGGCAATGCCAGCCACTGTTCTGGGCTCAGCTGGCACAAACTCCTGCAAAAGGCAAGAACCCCAATCTTTCAGCCCTAGCAGGAGACAGGCAGATAGTTTGCAGTCAAAGGCAAAGGCCACAGAAACACAGCACTGATGCTTCTGCAGCTGAGCACAGCGCAGCTCTTATGCCAGCGATCTGCTCTGCCACACATTTTCCTTCCAGCCTCAGCAAAGTCACCTGTTCCGCTCGTGAATCAGCGCCACGATGGCACAGCGGGGAGCACAGCAGGCTCCCCTGCCTGTCATTTGTCTGACTTTTAAAATTAGCTGCAGCCGTTCAGGAGGAGCCCGTGGATGTGACTTTGTCAAACAAGCAGAGCCCTGCTGGGGCCGAGACCTTCCCCAGCGCGGCGAGGCCGCGGCCGCCCCAGCGACACGCACCCGCTTGTGCCCTCCAGGTGATGCAGCCCTGTACGTGCCAAATGTAAAGGGAACCCTGAGCCCGAGAGTGAAAACATGCCCTCAATAAACCAGAGAAACAAGTTCATTAAATCTATTACTTCAAAAGGCTTCGCAGCCTGTCTCAGTGCTATCGCTACGTCGAAGAAAACTCATGATTAAACAATGGTTAGCATTTAGCTTAAAGCCTTGCTGTTTTGAAATATTTGAGTTCTGACTTGAGGTTTCTAATTCAGACTCAAACCAGGAAATTAAATATTTTAGCAATTAATATAAAGTCTTTACAAACTTCAGGTAGAATATTTTATCCGTTAATTTATTCTCAGTATTTGAAGTGTGGGATAGGGAAGCCAAAACACCACCTGTGGTTCTATTTTATTCCTTACACATCCTTCACTTATCAGTTTAAATACTGCATCAAAAGGAGCCTGTTAAGGTGATCATGTTCATTGTCAATGCAGAAAAATAATATAGTATTATCTCCTAATGATGTGATTCACATTTATTATAAAACTGAACCCTACCTTCTATTTAATTCTTTCCTCACAAAATCCTAGTAATAATGCCTGGAAGATAACTCTAGAAGGGAAATCGCATCTGATCTCTACACCCTCAGTTTTATCCTTAATATGCTGTTTTAATTAAAAATAGCATCGTTTATAGTTGAAGGAACATTAGGAAGAAGTTGAGTGTTTAATATTCCATATATGAAAGAAAAGAAATAATCAATCCTGTCTGAAGTCCTGGAACATACACTCATGTTATGTGATGTCACAGGCATTAATTCGATGATCACACTATCCTCTGAATATGAAAATGCTTGAGAGTTAAAACATGCACCTTCATGTTCTCTATGTGGAAAAAATTTAACTTATGCATAAGATAAATACAAAGAACCTACTGTGGCTTCATAGCTTTAACTTTTTAAACTTGTAGACAGTTACGTTTTTTTAAAAATGAAGAAGCTTAGGTAAACTTTACAATGCTGTTTTTTTTAAAATGAATGCATTAGTCACAACAGATAACAACTGAGAATTTTGTCTACCCTTACCTTTCAAGACCTGTCCTGACAGGTTTGATGAGCAGAACAGCCTAACACCAAGTCACTGTAGAACCTCTTCTGTAATCAATTAAATCCTTGGGACAGACTGAGGAATGTCTCAATGGCCATGCCTCAGCCTTCCTAGAAGATGACAAGGATTTGTTAGGAAGGTAGCTAGACTATACTTACCTCTGATTCAAAAGAATATCTTTTATTCCACAGTTAAAAAGTTATAAAATGGTTTTTCCCCACCTTCTCAAGAGTTTTTTGAGGTTCTCACATATCTGGGTTTTTACATTCTTCCCCACAATGTGACAGCAGATAATACTGTGCTTCTAACACAGAACAACTCTGTTACACATTTCAAGTTTCCTGACACATCAGGGTCTGATCGTACAAGATGCTGAGTGTAGCTGGTCCAACTCTGTGTTATGCTGGAAGCTATTTGAAAAGTGTGAGAAAGGAAATTTTTTGAAGTTCATAGTTTCTATGTCATAAACAGTGACATTGTGTACATAACAGATGAGTCCAATGCATCCTTTTAAATTTTTTTTTCACTCTTTTCATCAATAGAATAGTAAGTGTTGTGATGAAGGAAAAAATAAATGTAAAGTCTACTGACCCTAAATATTAAATTAAGATACAGCCTTTCCTCTTTGTGTTTATGCTGCCTCTAGGACTACTTGGATAGCCACAGTTGGTTCAGCTGTGAGGGGAGTGAAACTTCTTTTCTGATATGGCCATTACATCTACACCTGAGTCTGCTTTAAAATTGACAATCTTCCCACAAACATTCAGTTCCACTCTTCAGGCCGGCTCTGTATCATTTCTTGTGACTGAAAGCAGGAAGAGAGTAAAGGAAAAAAAACTGAAAAAGCACACTTGACCCAGGTGCTTGCTTTCCATGCTGCCTTTGTGTGACATAAATCAACAATTTGGTATGTCGGTGGCATTTGGCTGCTGCAGCTGAGCAATTACCTTCAGATATTGGTGTCTCCACCTCAGCTGGACTCTGGGGTAAGGGCATGAATTCCACCTGAAATATCCCCATAACCCATTTGGCTCCGCTGTGAAAGCAGTCAGTAAAGGGGCACCTCAGACAGCTGCCATTCTGTAACACTGGGCACATCGTGAACTTCACTGGCACAAAAGCCAGGCCAAGTTATCCTAACAATTCCCTGGCCACCTCAGAATCCTTTGTTTCTCGGCTCTGACTGACTGTGAAGCAGAAGCCAATTGCAACTTCTAAGCTGCATGTGTTAGTGAAACTCTTAAAGAAGAGACTCAGTCGTGGCTTGTTACCATATTGAACCTAATAGTAGAACCTAAAGAGCTTTCCAATGGCGCTAGTGCAAAAATCCAACAATTAAGGTTAAATTATAAGTTTTAAAAAATATATATTCTATAAATATCAAGTTTTTTTTATGTCTGAATCCACTACTCTTCCATTACACCACTGATTTTATGATGCTAAAGGAGGGAGATAGGGAAATCACAGCTTTACAATGCAGAAAGAAAGGATGAAACGTCAAAATAAATAAAAACTGCATCTCAGAAGACTTGAACTATTTAGGAGAGTTCCAGTTGCAGGATTTGTATTTGATCTACTTCTTTCTATACATATTGCTTTTAGCTATAATAATAAAGTGAGAGAAAACAGGAGATATCTAGGTTTATGTAACAAGCATTGTGGTAAACAGACACAAAAACTAAATGGAGAAGAAAGAACTAAAATCTTTCGTTCATTTGCTGGCTTTACTTTTTTGGGGGGTGTTTTTTGGTTGTTTTTTGGGGGAGGGGGTTTGGTTTTCTTTTTTACTGTTTGGATGAAAAGAAAAATCTTCAGTAATCCTAACATATGCCCTTTGTGCCCTGAGACAGAGACCATCTGATAAAACACACTTGAAAGGCCTCAGCATTTGCGATGACATGGTTATACTCAGCAGCTTTCCTTAGAGTGCTGATAATGTTATACACAGAAAAGAGGATCTGTGCACAAAGCAGTGACTTGCCTGCTCTTACAGAGCCTCAGCTTTCCTTTTGCTGTCCCAAACTGTCTGTTGAATAGCAATGAGGCTGATAATGAACACTGCAAAATGACAGCTTCTAGAAGTTCAGAGTTCCCTTCAAGAGCAGCAGCGCTTCAAGACAGAATTTCTTTTCATCTGACAAAGAAATTTGTTTTCAAATATGTCTCGCTTAGGCATCTGGGGAATCCAATGGACAACATGACAGACTGCTTCAATTTCTGAATTCTTACCCAGGAAGCCCCACAGGAAAGGGCTACTCCCTTTCTAGTGGTGAAAGAAAAGAGGCTGCACTGTTCTGCTGCCAATGTGCTCAAACACAGACATCAGGAGTGAGGAGGAGGCCCTTCACATCTCATTTACAAACTGAGTCTCAAAATGTTTCAGCACCATATATTGCACATTCTCTTCCAGTATGAAGTGAATTAAAAGACAGCACTTACTGCAGAAAGGGTTAGATAATAGAATGATTGGTTTATCTTCTAAAGGATTCATACATGATAAAAGGATCATTCCGAATTCACCAGGGGATGGGGGCCTTGTGACACAGAATTCTCCACTCAAGGCAAGCAGGAGTGTAGTTTACAAAATCTCTGGTATTTTCAAGCTAATGGGAAAGCAGAGAGGATAAGAAATTTTTATGTTTGTGTCTACAGAATATAAATAGAGAAAAATCAATCTCTCTCTTCCTATTTATCTAGCTGCTTACAGAGTCCTCAGAAACAGTTTGAGAGCTACAAAATCATGAACGGATTTTATCCTTGAGGTCTTCAATCAGCACAGGTAGTATTCCCCTTTCACTGAGTCACAAACAGAACAGTTTTTCAAGTCAGGAATTAACCTATATTTGAGAGTCCTTATCCAGTAAGACTTTTCACCCTTGTCTAGTTCACAGAATATTAATCTGTACTGGTGAAGTAAAGTAGCACAGATTTATCCCAATGCATCATCCACCTATGGCCACTTTCACAAAAGCAGTGGGTGCTTTTATGGCAGTATCATTTTATGCAGAGATGTTTTAAGTTTATTTAATGCTCTCTGAATCATGTTACAAACTAGGCAGGGCACAGAAAGAGGATGAAACATGCAAGTAGCAGTCTTAGAGCATTTTGAATACTGCTCAAAGGGCAGGTATTTGAGGGTATGAGAAGCACAGAAACAGAAAAATCCATAAGAAACATATTTCCTAGGCATGTTACTCTGTCCAAGAGACAAAGATTTCATTAGAATGTGAAAGAGAACAGCTTTTCATGCTTGAAATTGTGATTCTTGTTAGGAACTTTTGTTGTTTCTCAATTGTTTTCAATAGCTAAGTTTATTAACGTCCAGTCTGGAAATCTGAGATTGCTTCTCCTGCAATTTTCATATTGATTTTCCCTATCAAAATGAAATTATATTTTTAATGGCTTCTATCTAACTCCTTGCACTATCTGGCAAAAATAATGACACATTAATTAAATCTTTATGTTAATGGCCTTAGAAGTAGTTCCCACCTCAATAAATCAGAACCTTCCAAATCTGCACAGTTTATTCCACTTGCAATCAATGTTAATTTCCTTTTACTTCAGCAACTTCATTTACTTTTCTACTGAAAGTCCAATTATTTCTGATTACAATTTCAACATATTAAAATTAATGTGATATACTATCCATATTGTAATTTGCTGTAATTTAAGTTTTCTTACACTATGGTGTTTGAATTTATTTTGAAGCTAATCTCATAGGATAAATACTAATGTTAATATACCAAATTTTACATTCTGATTTTCACATAATTCCTCTGCAATTTAGCCATGATCTCTATCTGGGCTGCTAACACCATGAAGTTTATGTTTGATCATACGACAAAAGAAAATTAGAAATGGAAAGCTGTGGCTCCTTCTGCAATTATAGAAGCATGTCTGTCAGAACCTGTGGACTCTTGCAAAATTAACATAGTCACATGATGTCCATTAAATGAATTCTATCTCTGATTTGTCAGATTCCTTACAAAACTGAGGCTGTTCAAATGTTTCATCACTTTTCTCTCTTTCTTTATATTCCTGCTTTAATAACAGTTCCTCTAGTTGTCTTTCATGATGTCTTGTCCTTTGTTTTAACATCACTCTGAAGTAATGAGTAAGGAATTCCTAGTATTTCCTCTTAAAACAGATTATATAATGAGGACAATTTTTTGAAGATTGTTTAACAAGTGAACCTATTACAACTGCTGTGGAAAGGAACTTGTATGAAGATTTTTTTGAAGCCTATTACGATTTTCCTCTGGCTTTGTACGCATGATTCTGCATTAATTTTAATCTTTTATAGTAAATTATCTAACTGCAGATTTCCAGTCTTGCAACTGATTGCTTTATTTACGCCTTACTTCCTTCTCTGCAAATTGTCTTTGTTACCTTTGTGGCTTCTTTCATGGGCAGAATCCATTTCTGGCCTTGTCTGTCAAAGCACCGCAATCTTCCTCCTCTAATTAGCAAATTAGACATTAGTATATGCATCAGGATAAGTAGCTGAAAAAATGATGAGTGATTTGAAGTACTCCTATAGTTAAATGATTAAGAGCTTTATACAATACCATAAATCATTGGAGTCTTCTTTGACTAAATCTGACAATTCCTTTAAATCATTTGAGGGACTATTTGAGGCATATTGACACTTCATCAGGCAGCGCTGAGTTCCTGCTTGTGCTGTGTAGCACTTCCTTAGATCAATCACTTTGGCTAATTCACCTACATTACATTAATATGGCCATGAAAGTGGAAGGCAGAGCTTGTTTTCGCTACTTTCTAAATGCAAAAAGAGAAATTATTGTGTTTAGATTCTTCCTGCCCTAGCTCTGATAGTGTTGAAGGAAGGCCTGTTATACTTCCACTCTCTTCTCTACACTTGTAAGGAACAGACACAGTTCTCTAGGAAACCCTGCTTCTCATGAGATGAATATTTCTGCTCTGATTTCAGTAGCTCCAAAATTTCTGAAATTTGCATTCCTGGATAAAATCCACCAATCACTTAAGCAAAAGTTACTTTAAGCACAAGTTGATTTTTGAAAAATATATCAATTTACCATCCTGAAACAGATGTTGGAGATATTAAATGTTGTGGCTACAAAACACCTCAAAGAGCTGATCTACAACATAGGCTGGCTGAGGAATAAATGTTCACTGTTTCTCCAGTGAGAAGAGTCAGAAGAGGAAGAGCTAAAAGTCAAAAGAAGCTAGTGAAACCCACATTAAAATCCAAAGATCAGCAAGTAAATATTGGACTAGGATGTTGCTGGGTTTTTTCCACCGTTTGAAATGTTCCAGAACTGCAGAACCCTTTTTCCTCCCCCAGTGGATATTGTACATATGGCTACTCAAGTTTGTAGAGGTTCAGGGGATGAGGAACATGTTGAAAGAAAAAGCCACTGAGATTTGTTAAATACACAGAAGTAAATATGGCTCTGTCTAGTTTGTACATATTTTTTTCAGCTAAAAAATAACTTTCTTAGTAGCAGTACCATACTCAATCTAACAAGCAGCAGATTTAAAACCAAATGACAAAAAGAAAGCAATATTATAGATATATGGATGTTTACTTGGTGGTCTTAGAATGGGTCATAGGAGTAACCAAGTCATTCAGACAAATTTTATATAAGTTGCACTTTCCAGTGAGGCACTTGAGGGCTAAGGCTTAGAATAATGGCTCTCTAAATGATAGTTTGCTGTTCATAATCATCTTAAATCATGCCTCTCTCCTTCTCCCTTGCTTCAAGTCCATGGTATAAGGGTATTTATCTTGATGAAAAATGCAGAACAAAGCTGATACACAAACTCTGTAAGTTATACTTGTGCTCCTGTGGACATTAAACCCAGCATCCCTCTGCCCTAAAGGAAGAAAAAGCATCAGGCAGGTAGCTATTCTCCTCTTTTTATATATATATATATATCTTCTCTCACATCTGAAATAAAGGAAATGTGTTATCACTTCATTAGAATCCAGAGATTTTGCTTATTTCTTATTTAAAAATACCAATTTAATGCATGAATAACATTTTGATTGTTTGTTCAAGTGTTGGGTTTTTCCTCACTGTCTCACAATGGATATACAGCTATTGAGGACAAGTTACAGTCAATCATTCTTCCTGAAGCTTAAAGCATAATGCAAAATAGAACATGGAAAAAAACCTCAAAAACATAAAACAAAACCCACAAAAAACAAACAAACAAAAACACCAAACAAAATCAACCTGAATTGTGAGGTTCCAATGATTCCAACTGCAGACAAAGACTGCTGTGCACAGCCTCTGGACATACAGTAGCCTGGATTTCAGCAGTAGGTATTCAGTTAAAAAAAAAAAAAAAAAAAAAAAGAAAAGAAAAATAAGGCAAACAAAATTATTCAAGCGAATTTGCTGGTTATTTGAGTAGAGGCTTAGCAAAGGCTGGCATTGTTAGCTTGATGGTTAAAATTATGCAGCTGAGGCAAATATGTCAAAATCTGGCTTTAGCAAAATCAACTGTTTCTGGCAAAACCTCCATAACAGTCAATGCAGTTAATAGCCATGTAAAAATGGGAATTATCAAAAGGAAATCCTACATAGTTATCTACAGAAGTTAGGTTAACAATTGTTACTTAGCACAAGTACTGATATTTTCCAAACACAGAAATAAAACACTCACTTTCCTTTCTTCTAAGCACACTTATATAATGAATATTGAATAGCTAATTTTAACTCTTGCCTGCGAGCAAAATATATAGTGCCAGAATATATTCCAAACCACATTGAAATTAGGAGTTTTGGAGGCCTGCATTCAGCTCTGAGGCATCCAATATAGGTCTGTGGACCTGTTGGAGTGAGTCCAGAGGAGAACCATAAAAAAACCAGGGTTTTGGAGCATCTCTCCCATGCACACAGGCTGGGGCTGCTCCAGGGCAATCTTCTAGTACCTAAAGGGGGGCCACTGCTGAAAGACAAATAATTTCCAGCCCAGCCTTCCCTTCCCAAAACTTGCAGCAGACAGGTGGAAAACAAAGACAGGCCTGCTTTTCTCTTCCTCCTCTGAGATAATTTACAGAGCAACCATGTGGACAAATCCCTGCACCCAATCTTCAGTAAACTGCAAGAGTGCCTTTTCCCTGTAAGGTGAGTTCTAGTATGGTCTGATGGAGAAGATAATTAAAAATTATTTCAATTCATCCATAATCTGGTCTGACTGGATGTCCAGGGCATCCAAGTGGCAATAGGAGCAACCATTCTCAACCTGATTTTAACTCCTTGAGCCATATGTCCTTCATTGGAATACTTAAATGCTATCCCATGGATACATCAATCTTGAGGGAAGTAACAACAGCAACATATTTTCTTCTTTTTACGGAGCATTCTCAGCACCTCACAGGCAGCATTAAATCCATTAAAGATTAGCCATACTGCAGATTAAGCCTGACACGATAAAAATCACATAAATAATAAATGCTGAAGTAGCATGCTATGCCAAAGCCTATTTCATCAAACACGACAATGAAAACCTCTTACTATTTTTGTTTTGATATTCCCGATATTGTAAGGGGACAATAAGCTGTATCTTCCACACTTTGAAGCCTCAGGGGCAAAGTATTACAGATAAAACACCTTTGTCACTTGTCAGTAACCTGCTTTTCAGGAAACCAGACCTACTGGCACACTGACATGGAAAAGCTTTGCTGGATTTCATCACTACTATGTTTTCCTGTGAGTTATAAGGGCATTTTTAATTAGATTCTTCTATGTTGATACAGACTATATTTTATTCTTTTTTTCATAACTGTTAATTTATTGCATTACTTAAAATATTTTTATGCTTCTTTTAGTTATTTCAGGATTATTGTATCTCCATTTCCGCAGAGATTAAACGTGGGAAGTGATAAATGAGAATTTCCTTAATTTTTCAGTATGTTTCTCTTGGGGAGGGGAATTCTGCACTGTGTCATATTAATTTTTCTTATTTTTAACAGTTAGTCCCTACTGTTTCATTAAGTGCATTACCTATATCTCTTCTGCCTATTTGTGCAAAAAATTCTTGATCTATATATTGTATGTTAAAAAAAATAAAAAAAAATGAAACTGCTAGTTTATTGTATCATTCTATCAGAGATACTCCCAAGTTAATTATTTATACTTGTCTCACATTTTTTTTTTCTTTACATATCTAGTTAGATGATCAAGTTGAAAACAGATTTGGTAATTCTGTAAAAAAAAGGTGATTTCATGTAATTTTTTATTAATGAGCTTCCTTCCCTCTAATTTTTTGTTCCTTCTGAACAGTGATAACTCATAAGAAGTTAAAACAGGGATTTCAGATAGAAATGATAGAGAAATGATCTGTGATAGAGGGCACAGAGATTTGGAAGACACAAGCCTGGGAGGAGTGGCTGATACCCCAGAGGGCCTTGACAGGCTGGAGTCAGAGGCAGAGAGGAATTTTCTGAATCTCAAAGGAAAATGCAGGGTCCTGGTGGACACCAAGCTGTCCATGAGCCAGCAGAGCCCTGGGGACACAAAAAGACCAAATGTATCCTGGGGTGCATCAGGAAGAGCATTACCAACAGAACAGGGGAGATGGTCCTGCCCCTCTGCTCAGCCCTGGCGTGGTGCGGCCACATCTGGAGTGCTGTGTCCAGTTCTGGGTTTCTCAAAGAGAGACACTGAGCTCCTAGAGCAGATCCAGTGGAGGGCAACAAAGCTGATGGAGGGGCTGGAGTACCTCTCATGGGATGAAAGGCTGAGGAGCTGGGATGGTTCAGCCTGAGAAGATACACCAGAGAGGGAGCCTCACTGATGTCTGTCAGTGTCTGGCTGGAGGCTGCCAAGAGCATGCAGCCATGCCCTGCTTAGAGGTACCCAGCAACAGGGCAAGAGGAGAAAGCCCAGGAATTTCACAATGAATATGAGACAGAACTTCTTTCCTGTTCATTGACCAAGTGCTGGAACGGGTTGCTCAGACAAGGCGTGCAGCTTCTCTCACAGGAGATTTTCCAGAACGACCTGGACACTATCCTGTGCCCTGTGATCTGGGATGGCCCTGCCGGAACAGGGAGGCTGGGTCAGATTATTCACTGAAGTCCCTTCCAACCTGACCCATTCTGTGATTCTCTGACTTGACTTTAGTTCTGGCTTTACATTTTAAATGTTCATTTACTGTTAGGTTACCTTAGGTCCCTCTTCCTCTCTTCTCTCCCACTATTTCTTATCTTCTCTACTTAAAATGTGTTTTCTGCTTTCGGCATTTACAGAATATATATCCCTAAGCAAAGACCTCTATATCAATAATAAATACTAGCACTACTAACAATCATTAATTGGATTCTGCAAAAAGACTCTCTAATGCAGAAACTCTAAGTCAATTTCTTCTCCTCCCTTCCCTTCATCTCTCATCAATCTCTTCTGCACAAAGATTTGAAAACACTTTTTTCTTGGTGCTCAAGAAAGGAAGTTTAATTGAAAACTATCCTCTTCACTTGTGTATGAATTACAGGACTATAAAATGGAATCAGGAGAGAGGGGCAGACAAGGGGATCAATAAAACTGCACTGATTGCACCTCCCAGTAACACTTCCTGAAAATCAGTCACTCAGTCCATAGGTACTTTTTTTATCTTTCAGTGTAAGACTGAAACAAGACTCAAAGTCTAATATAGGTATCTCCAAGTCATTAGAAATCCAGTTGTGTCTTGTGCAATATAACAGAGGTGCAGCCCAGTTCTATATGTATCAGTAAATATATAGTGATGTTCTGGATGTTCTGTCCACATTAGCAATAATTTAATGTTGCCACTTAATAGAGGTGGCAACTTTATAGAAACATTCCACTGTGACACTATTTACATTTATAATCAGTTAGTGGGCAGGGATGTTTTAATTACTTTTCCTCAAACAGTTCCCCTGCCAGATGAATGAAATTGTAAACTGTATGGTCATGGTTACAGTATTAACAAATATTTGCCAGGACAAGGTAAGTAGATTTTTTCCAAAAGTAAAGACTGTGAAGCCCAATAGAAGACCAGCTTGGAACTTACTGCACCTTGGTCCAAGATACTTGCAAGTAAACCAAAGAACCACGAAGTACAGAGATTAAAATAAGAAATGATAATAGGGAATATCCAGGATTAACAAATATGTTACTTATTCCTTAGAAAGCCAGTTGTTAAGATATTTTCTCCATGACTGACAAAAATTAAACAAACACATTATAACATACATTTAAATACGTGAAAGAATGTTCAAGAACATACTGAATATAATTGTGAAAGGGTTATAGTATGCTTACTAAGATTTCATATTTCCTGAATGCCAGTACATTAAATTACCCTGCTTGCATCTATGCTTCCACAGGAAAGCAAGCACTCTTCAGCAAAATTAATGTTTAGTTGTCCCTGCATATGCTGTATCACAAGATATTCCTCCTGTCTCCATCTTCTTTTCTGAGGAAAAAAATCCAGCCATATGTAGATTTGATGTTTTCTTTTTTAAATATTATATATATGTTTAAAGCATTGTGTCACACTAAATATTCTGGATGCAGGACCTGTGAGGAACTCAACTCTTATTCTTTATAAATTTTGCATGCAGATCCCAGCCTGTAGAGGCTTAGTGTACTTAAGACTCAAAGAAATCCAAATACTAATTTCCAACCAGAAATTTATGAGGATTTTTCAAGTTTCCTGCAGGATGGGTTTAAAGGGATGTTAATCCCACTGCAAGAAAGATGGAAATATATAAAGGTACAAAAAAAATTGTCATAGTCCTTACATGCTAGAAACAGTCACCGAGTTCTAGAACCCACTGTGCTGTTTTTAAGGCTAAAGAAACAACATTTTCCTTCAAACATTCTAATTGTCTTTAGCAGTTGATGATTCCACTGTAAAATCTCAGCAAGGTATATTATAAAGGATTGTCTGACAGAAATAGTTAAGTTACACTTAATTATAGTTATAAATATATATAATTAGATATAACTTAAAGGTATTTGTAAGGAGCACAACTAGATAACACTGGCCCTAGGAAATAAACTTCATGATCCTCTTTTCATCATTAGAACCCCTAAACAAACTGCCACAGAAACTCAGAAATATTTCAGCACAGAAGTACCAGTGGAAGAGCACATATGGAGAAGAAGCAGAAGGAAAAATGTAGAGGGGGTAATAATAAGTTCATTTTAAAAAGCCCCCAAAAAGTGTTAGAAAGGGCAGGAGTCACTGGGAAAAATGTTATAAAAATTCATTCAGCTTTGAGGCTTGCTGTTTAACTTAGCCCTCTTAATTTAAATCATCTACCAAAATCTACTATGCCATGCTGCTACCAACAATAAATTTCATTTTAATTATGTTGGAGATTCATTTATATGTAAATGCTCACCATCAGATGCATAAACCCAATGAAAGAGATTCATTGAACATCTGCCTCAGAAATTTAACAGAGTCAGGTCTGTTTAATGAGTAGCATTGTCCAACTACCTGTTCTTACCATCAAATATAATTTATTTTTATTTTTTCCCCCAATAAAAGTAGAAAACATAAGGGGGAACTATACCACCTTCTCCTTTTTACAATTATTACATACAATTTGTAAAGACAATAATAAAACATAAAAGATTCCCCAGCTGGAAAAAAAAAAATAAAGAGCTGAGGGCAAAACATGGTAAATAAACTCCTGTATTATTGATTTGGAACTAGAAATACAACACTGAGTCTTATACCAAGGGAGTGATTCATGCACTAAACACAAGCATCAGGTGCTGTTTTAAATGCCCAAGTGGATACAAGACAGTGCAACACAGACCCTGATTTTCTGCTCTTCTGCAGCAGCAGGTGGAGGTGTGGGATATCCTTGGGCATCTAAACAGTCACTAGATATGCAATTTTAAGCACCATTATAATTTCTGAAGTGACTTGCCTGCAAAAAAGCTGCTGCATCATATTAGTGGTGGCAGGTTCACTTTCAATGACACTATCTCCATTCAGAGCTGTATGCAAGAGACTGCTTTGGTCTTGATTTGCTTCTATTTTAGCTTTTTAACTTCAGGGCAGCACAGTTTTATTCCCATTTTCACACCCTGCATGCACCAATACAAAATGGGTGTAGAAATACCATATTGAAATTAGGGAGATAGATCACCCAAACACAACAGCTTCAATTAGCACCACTAACAATGCTGAAAACCTCAATCTTTCTATGAGTGCCAAAAAATACAGCTCCTATAGTATGAAAAATATTAACTTGGTCATTTACTTGAATTGTCTTTTTGTATTTGGGGGTTTAGTGGGATTTTTTTCCCCCCCAAACTCCATAACATCTGTTGCAGCAGGGACGGTATCACTCAAAAGCAGCGGGATTGTCCAACCGCTATGAAACCATTCCCTTCAGGAGCACACCTGCAACAGGTCAGAGAACACCAGGGGATGCACGGGGGCAAAACTCTCATGGGAAAGAGGAGCACATTGCTTGGCACCTGGCACATGCAGCTCTGGATGGCAGCAGCTGTGCCTGGCACGGGGAAATGAGGAGAGACACAAAATCTGTTGCACATAAAGTTGTCATCTCTCCTCCCAGGCTACTCCTGCCACATGTTGGTTTTCACAGCGTTTCTATTGCCTCCCAACAACTGCACACCCAGCATCTATTCTGCTACATATAAAACCAGATCACTATCTTTGGTTTATGCTACAAAGCTTAAAATTTCAGGAAAATCCCCCTGGAGCCAATGCTGATCTGTGTAGTTTGCTACTGATTATGTGAGAGAGCAAGCGGAAGTGCCTTCCCAGAGAAGATGTCTTTCTCCTTCACTTTTATATGTAAAAAAAAAAAGTTACTGCAACTGCATTACTTTCCTCCTCCTTTCCTATATATCAGCAGAGGTTTTTTTGTTTAATTCTTGAACGATATAACTCCTGAAAAAGATTATAGTATGTTGAAAGGTAAGATGCAGCTAATAAAGTGTAGAAAAAACAAGAGATCATTGCAAGAACAGTCAAATTTAATTCAGTTAATAGAGCTTGGGAAGGATGGATGAAATTCAGTTGAGAAATGAAAAAAACCAAAAATTTTGGCCAGGAAACTAAACACACACCTTGAATGATAAAGAAGGAAGCTGCCACAACCCAGGGACGGCATTATGTGCCAAAACAGACTTACACAGCTTCCATATGCTTTACTTTTATTTTTTCCTTTGCCTTTATAGCTTAGTGATTTAAAGGCCAACCTAAAGCTGCTTTTGAAAGAAGTTCTTTGCACAGCAGTGTTTGAGAATCAAACTTGTGTTGACAGCCAAACTGTGGTTGCAAGATAATTCAGCTTCACCTTACAGTTGATTTTGTTCTTAAAATACATGCCCCACATAACTTGTTGAAGCTTAGCTTACTCCAAAAAAAAAAAAAGCTGAATGAAACACATGCCTGTATGTTTTGTCAAATTTTTTTACAGATTGTTTACTTTTTATTTATAAATGCATTCTTTCCTTTTTTCTATTAAATAAAAAAAATCCTCTTATTTTAAGAAGACAGCCTATGAGAAGAAGAAAAATAAAAGTGTCTGTGAAATATAAAACATGCTAAAATATGGTGCCCGAGTTTCTTGCTGTTGAAGTTTCAGACTCCCAAGCATCTTGAAATGCAAAGTTCAAAGCACTTCAAATGATAGCCAGATTATTCGAGTCTCATGGCTGTGCCCCACTTACAGCTCAACTTTGAGCATGGAAGTAGAGAAGAGAGAAATGTGAGCTATCTGTACAACAGTGAATTTCAGTTATTGTTGATGTTGACCTCCCAAACTCCTATCCACCTACATGCATAAAATACCTCACAGCAGGCAGTGATTGTCCCTGTGATGTCCTTACCTCTGTCTGTCCCCTTGTCCTAAGCACCTGGGCCATGTCTGCCTTCCCTCCAGCCTCCTGAGAAAGTATCTCAGATACCAGTGGTGCGTGCATAACAAGATTAGATGAGATAGTGAGGGTTCAGTCATACTTTCCTCCCTCAAAGAACTATAATTCTTTTCAGAATTAAATCATACCTGAGCTTTGGACTTGGCTAGAGTGATAAAATGAGATCAGGGCTCAGACACAGAGGTTTTGATATTAAAGAGTTCAGATACAGGCTTTGGAGAAAGCTTCCATTTAAAGGAGAAAAAAGGAGGAGAGATGTGTTAATTGATACATGGTTATAAAGAAATTATTTATAAATACCTTTATGCTGGTGAAAAACCATTATCAATTAATACAAAGAGATTTCTGCAGCGTGGCTTACAGGAAGTGGGCACCAAGTCTGCATGCAACTCAGCCTTTGTCGGGCATTCAAAATCAAGAAATTGTAACACAAACATGCACACACATATACACACTTGATGAATGTACAGAAGTCCTGTCTCCCCGGTAAACTAAGGAGATTGAATAAAAGAAAATACTTTTACTGTTTCCCCAAAGAAGTATACCTATCATTTCTGTTCACCTAGACTTGCTTTATTTTGACCTCAGAAAATGCACACCTTCCTAGAATGAATGGATTTGAATGTCTTGTGCAGGTTGTTACAGATATCACATATGTTCAGGCAGATTAAAATGGGCCCTTTAATGAAAGGCACAGTACTGTGGCACTCCTTGCAAACCATCATGATAAAATGGCTGGGACTGTGTGTTTTTTTCTAGTAGCATGAAATTATTTTTTACTTCCATGTCTATTTATTCTGAATGCACTTCATATTTGCAAATCACTCCCTGACTCGAAGGGGAAAGAACAGTTTATAATCTTACCTCTACAAAGTCCTAGTAATCCTTTTAAAGCAAATCATACAATGCTGCTACTCCATCAAATAGAGCATATTTAAGAATTATTATTGTCTTACTGAAATCCTTCTCTTGAGGCCATAAAGTGCACGCCAGTATCAAAACCTCATCAAGGTAAGGAAGAGTAGAACCTGTCTGGTTTTGAGAGGAACAGTCTGAGAAGCAGCCCTTGAGCCTTTGACATCTTATTTTCCATCCCTATGTCCTTGAGGAAGGGGACTGACAACAGCCAAGTGGGTGTCTGGCAGGTGGCCATAGCCAACTTGCTTCAGTAGCTTTTTAAAAAGAGCAGACAATAGAAAAAAACTTTTAGAGCAAAACACAAGGGGACAGTCACATCCTGGATTGAACTGAGGAACCCAAACTGAGCATGTGCCCCATCAAGGGACTGCATGCTTGGCATGAAGATGGGAAGAAGAAAAAGGACAGGGAAATGATACCTTAAGTTTTAGCTTTCCTATTTTTCAGATGCTGTTCTGCACTAGTGGGTAGTTCAGAGATTGATATTAAGTGTTGGTAAGCTCTCTCCAAAGAGCAGCTAGACAAAACAATTCCTTCTCTAGCTGTGGACCAAGAACAACCACCCAAATTTGAGGCCCAAGAGCATAAACAAGGTGGACTGAAGAGAAAAAAACAAGGAGGATAGGATTTCATAATCTAATGCTGTAACTGGAGTATAAACTCCTATGCTAATGAACCAGAACTTATAAAAGTGAGTGCCCTCGTGACTGATTGTCCATTTTGTGACCATTTTGGGTTCATATTGGGTTTAGCACTTGCTGGGCTCTTGTGCTGCCCAAGTTCTATCCATTGAGGCCTTTTAATAAATACCTACTTTACTCTTCAACTCTGTCCAGCCTGCATTCTAGGTCAGCCTTCACGCGGCATCAGAGAAGTCAGTACTTTCTAGCAAGCAAATGGGATTAGATTTCTAGTTGAACACAGAAGTCAGTGAGGAAAACAAAGTTGGAAAAAAACATTGTATTTAACATTTAGAGATTCTGCTCCCAGTGAAACATGCTTTCTCTGACAAACTGTGTTACAATCAAGATTGATTTTGTGGTTCGAGTGTAGATTTTTTGGTTTGTGATGGCTGGCTCCTCAAACATGAAGAAAGTGAATGAATGTAACCCTAGGAGAATACTCTAGAGTCTTTCCCAACTATAAAGAAAGTTCTAAAAAAATCTTAATTAAATTTGTCCTAAGCTTGGGGGGATGATCATATATTTATTTATTTAGGCTTGATAGCAGATAGCTATTTGCAAATGCTTAATATAAGAATTCTAAAGACAGCCCACTTCACTGATAGTGCTTGGCTCTGAAAGTGCTAGAAGTGGAGGCTGTGATGTTAATGAGAACATTAGATGTAATGATATTTACAGTTATTGGAATTTAAAGTGTTCTGCACAAGCTTCAAAGGGAGATGCCCAACTTCTGACAAAAGGAGTGGTTTCTACACAGCAATGCTCATTGTATCTGCTTTCCGCATGCTCATTTTCCCTCCATTCTCCAGCTCCACACTTCTCAAATGCTACCCTCAACTTCTCTTTTATCTATTGGTCTGCTCGTCACATTAATTTCTCTAGATGTTACTCTAACCCATCTATCAGTCATGCACACATACACACTCTCACCTTTCTGTTTCTATCCATTCTGCAAAACCTCTTGGGATGTCTCTTCTAGAAGTCCAAAGATGAGGCATTAAGGAATACAACTCAGTATCCATGATTACAAAAAAAGAAAAAAATATTGAACAGCTTGCGGATATTTTAGAGAAAGTGTGTAAAAGCCAGGAATAACATAAAGAAATCTTCACTGAAAATGGTTTAAGAGAACTCCTGCCAAATTTCATTTGCTGAAAATAAATTGTTAACTGCAAAATTTTTACATCCTCTATTTCTGACTGCACATAGTCTCATGCTTTATTTACCAAATTAATGTTTATAGCACAAGGCAAGAGTAGTCTCAACTTACATGACTGTAATTTGGCTATCTTCAATGAAATTAGAAGTGTTCACATGAGAGTATAAAAAATGCCTGAATTTTAAAACTATGTCAGTATACAATTCCTTTCATTTTTTAATTGCTTACCCACATAGAATTATGAGTGGAAGAAAAAAAGGCAAGTGGTTTTTTTCTTCCTATCATCTCCAGTTCTTTCAGATCTTTCTGCTGATGGTAGATTCTGACAGACAACATCAAGCTGCCTGAGTCACATCACATTATTGCTAAGTGGTAATTTTCTCATTTCAAAATGTTAAATTTTAAGGGTCATTGCTACCACAAAACCCTGTTGAGGTTATTTGCTAGAGAAAAAGCCAACATCCTAAAAATGTTACTTCTTTCATCTCATACAAATTCCACAGAGGTGAGACAACATCTATTTTCCTACAGTAAATAGCTTGAGATATAAATAGTATTTATATGCATAAAGAGGGGTCTATAAAGCTCATATTTACCAAAGAACAATTTGAGGTATAGAATAAAATAAGAACTGGGGTTTTTTTTAGTATACATGAAAAGGAAATAAAATGACAGCTATGTAGCAGCCCGATTAAGAGCTTTGTTAGGTTTAAAGCCTCAACACCAAGCCTTTTGTTTATGAAATTGTATGACTGAGACTGCCTAAAATATACAGTTTATATTTCTACTGAAAACTTGAAGTGCAAGAACAAATGAAATCGAGGCAATGACAGCTCCATGTGCCTGTTCCAGGCAGTACATGCAGGCTACAGGCATAAGAATGTTCTTTGCAAATATGAGATGCTGACACCTTTCATCCCAAAGTGTTTCAGTAGCTATGAGTTATCAGTGTGAAGGAAATATTTCTGCAGTGGATGAGAGAAGAAAAAGGAGAATAAAAGTAAAGTGGTACACAACAGCAAGTGGAGGAGAAAATTGAATCAGAAAGCAGGACATTTTCTTATCAAGCTAAACATGCTGGTGAGCAGCTGGGAGAATAGGATTAACACAGTGTAAGGTGTAAACAAAATGTAGAAATTAGAAGGGAGAATAACATTTATCTTTGCACTCTTCTTTTTGTAGAACTTTGCTGTCTGGGAAGATTTTACAGTTCCACACTTCCCAAAATATAAAATAATTCAGGAGAGCAGCAGTGTCTCAATGGTGCAAAAATTGTATTTACTTCAACAAAAGTACATGACTTACTACTATTATATGAGCATTTTCGAGTCTACAGCTCTTACAAACACTCTGTGAGCTTTTCAAGACTGCTTCCTTCTCTGGGCTGGGTTATTTCATAGCTACCTGGACTGTCCCCTTTGGTCATGTTCAACAATGGTCCACATTGCTGTATTTAGGGGGAGGAAAGCAGGGGTGGTTGGGGCACATACACCTGGCAGTGCTGGGATCCTTCTGAGCACTTCAGGTTGGGTGGCACAAGTCCTCTGACTCTTGGCAGGGTGGGATCTCATTCCAGAGCTCACAGAATAAAGTCCTAACACAGCACAGCCTGTCCTGACAACTCCTCCATAAGAAATATCCTTCCTGCAGGTAAATGTGCCAGTTTTATTACAAAAAAGCAGCCATAAACAGTGTTATCCCCTGGGATTTTCCCATGGGACTGGCGCTCTAAAACTCAACTCACATGTAGCAAACTAAATTTGCAGGCACTCTGGCTAGCCTCTGCTAAGCCAGTTTGCGTTTTAAGAAAGAGACAGATTACTTGTTTTCTCCTTCTGCTTTGACTTTGTCATCATGTCCTCATTATCATATTCAATTAATTAGCATATAAAGGTAATATTCCAGCATGCACGCCTCCCTTAGAAACACTTCTGAGTTCCACTAAATAAGGTGGACTTGCAACAGATTAGCGGGATTAAAAAAGGAAGATTTAGGGGCTTGTATGCATACAAAAAGACACATCTTGTAGGAGAGGGGTATTACAGTAAAATTATACTAGTTTTCTATATGGAAAAAGAAAGAAAGGAGGAAAAGAAGGCAAAAATTGAGATAAAACTGGGGAAAGCTGCATACCCACTGAAAAGTGCAGTCATTTTTGCTTCACTTGGACCTCATAAATAAAAAGATCAGGGGAATAGAAAATGAGCACATATTAAAGCCATATATTCCTTCTCCCTATCTCAAGGAAACAAATGTTTTGGTCATAATTTTGGGGGATAGTAGGGGACTAAATGCTGTATTACTTTGAATCAAAAGCGTCAAATCTATTCATGAAGGGAAAAACAGTAAAAACAAGAAACACTGCATTAGTTCTAAAGATAAGCCAAATTAGATGGGTTGCACCTATAGCTGCTCTAGTTTGGCTAGAAGCGTGCTTTTGAGAAAAACAAACCTGATCATCTCCATTTTCTATGTTTTGGTTTACTCTCTGAAATGGTTTCAAAGCACAAGATTTGGGAACCTTCCATATTAAGAAAAAGGTGGAAGATGCACTCTGGAGGCACCTCTAATACACTTAATTCAGTCCATGCAGCCTTAATATGGCTAATAAATAATAAAAACAAGCAAACAAAAACCCCAACAAAATTAAAACCAAACAGGTAAGCAAATATATGAATGTAAGAGTGGTTGGTGTGGATGTTGAGACCCCAGCATAATTGAAAAAACTGCTTCTAAAGATCATGTCCTTTTTATGTATAGTACTTGACAGTGTATTTAGAATGGAACAGAATAATTTTTAGTTCTAATCATCTCGTCCAAGAGTCTGACAACTTCAGGGTGACCAGAAGTTAAAGCATGCTTTTAAGGGCATTGTCCAAAAACCTTCAGCACTGTCAGACAAAGAAACAAAATTCTGCTTATGATGCACAACCCGAAGGAAGTGCAAAGGCATAAATCTTCTTTTGGACAGGGATATAAACCCAACAGACTTTACAGGTTGTTGTTTAGTACTTCCTCTTGCCAGCCTCTGAGATTTCTGTGGTTTAAGTTTTGCCATGATAACTTTCAGTGATGCTTTTGCACAGTAGGTGGCTAAATTGCTTTTCTCTTGGTTGGCGTCCTCATTCTGGTGGTAAAGGGGATAGTTTTTGTTTTCATCAGTAAAGAGTTTCACTCCTTTTTCTTACTTATTTTTCAAATTAAGTGAAATATATATGATGCCACACTTTTACATTAAGCACTTCCAAATCTCATTAACTGCAGCATAATAAATGTAATCCTGCTACTGGTACTATTTGCTTTCAGGGAGGTAAAAAATTATATGTTTCTAATGCAGACAAATTGCTTTTGGATACAACATATGACCCAGCATACTCAGGGATACAGAATAATCACTAAAAAGCCATTTGCTCTGCTTTTCCCTACAATCTTTTACCAGAATATCAATGTTGTACTGGAAGTAATATAAATACAGCACAACACATTGATCTCATTGGGGTTGCTGCTGCAAAGAGGTTATACATATATTTCCTAAGGCCTCTTCTAAAATGTTTTTTCTCACTCTTCCCTTGTCAGAAGGCCTTGTTTCAACATTGTTACCAGAATTATCTCTGCATTAAGCTTGGTCTGCTATTACAAATACATTTTCAATTTCTCACTTGGGAAAGTACTCAAAACTTCAGTAGCTCACATAAAAAAGGAGTTCAAGTGTTCAGCAAGAGAAAAATATTGTACGTACTAATATAAGGCATTAGGACAACTACAGACATTTCTCTTAACAGCACATTCCCTGAACTGAAGCACTAAATTCCACTTGTACCTAAACCCATTTATTATGTGCTCCACTCAGTTGCAGGTGCATTTATTACATTAATATTAGTGACAATATTGATCTTACTCTTGGACAGATCCATCACTAAGGAAAGTTCTTGTCACTAATATCCAATAACTCTGAGGAGTTCCGGTCCTATCTGAACTTCCAGATGCCAAGGTAATGCACACACCCCGATCCCATCAGAGTTGCCATGTACCTCCATAATACCTCAAAGGTACCTTCCAAAAATGACCAGTTGGTAATTGAGTTTGGAAAACAGCAACTGTCAATAGAAAACAGTCACCAAGAGGCACCATTTTTTCAGTGAATAGCCGTGGGTTTATCTGATTTGATGTTGAACTTTGCCATTCTTTGTACCACAAATATGTACCTATTTGATTTTCACAAAAAACGTTCGGTGTGCAATCAGAATTTCTGAATTTTATAGGTCTATGTATAGATTTTCAATTGGAAACTGATCACCTTCACTGGGATGAATAAATAAATTAATCATACCCATTAGTCAAGAGCATTGTGCACTTAGTTCTTCTAGCTAGTCCATCTGTGCATGCTGTGGTTGCCTGATTCGGGACATGTCAAACATCAGGTGAGTTGATCATAATATGCCTGTCAGCCACTTTCATTGTTCTTATTTGGAGCATGAAGAGATGTTTATCTCAGAGCTGTCTCTTCCTTTGCAACTCATTTCTTGCAATCCCATTCTGCTCATTTTAAGTATCATACTTCCTACACCATCTTCCTACTCACTTTGCCTTTTATTGTCACCAGAAGATGACAGTTTTGTTAGGACTGACTTTCAAGAACTGACATTTCTAGAAGACCAAGGATATTTGATGCATTGCTCAGGCAGGAAAAAAAACAAACAAACAAACAAAATCCATGTTAGGCATTTGTTTATCTACCTCTTATTTGAATAGGCAATGTCACATTTCCAACATTTACCACAATAAAGCACTTTTTTCTTCTGGGAAGAAAAATAAAATTATGGTCTTCTAAATTAACTAATTCTTGAAAATAATTCAATTATCATCCTTTATGGCTTGCAAAAAAATTCCTCCTTATATACTTAAATTGGCTTATCAACAGTAACACAAACTGCACACTGCTAAATGCTTACTGCTAGTAGGTAGTAAATCAAGTTTACATTTTACAACTGGCACAAATGCTCAGTTTTTCTGAAATGAAACTTACAGCTATAATTTCACTAACAAGCATTCAAGGTTTTCACTTCATTTCACCATGTCAAACTTGAAGTTATTTTACATAACTTTGTATGTCAAGGTACCACAAGGAGGGGACAAAAATGGATTGTTCCACAGGCACTAATTGCCTTACTAATACAAAGCAATCTAGCGCTTCACTGTAGTGAATTGTTGTCCTGAAACGCACTTTTATGCATTATGTTCAAGGTTCCTTTTAACTTTAGAGATCAGAGACCAAAAAAAAAAAATTCTTTCTATTGTTGCGTTTAAATCAAAACTGAGAACTTTTACCATGTTGTGATGTTGACAATCAATGTAGTATTATTGCACTTGTAGTAGCAGAAAGTATACTTCAGTATATGAGAGGATCTAGAAGACAACTTAGAAACACTAAGGCAGAAATCCTTTTGTTAGATTTGTGCTCCAATCTGTCAAGAACTTTCCATACCTCGAAATAAGTAAATAAGTATCTTCCAAACAGCTTCAGACACACTAGTTTAATAAAACCAACAAAGGAGAATACATTCATTTAAATGAGTGGAATGCAACAAAATGAATTCAAAATAGCTCATAGACTCATCTCCATGCCTCAGAGTACTTTAATATTGTTCCTACCCAAAATGAAATTTTCTGATGGAAAACTCTAAATACTCAAAGGAAATATGAAAAGGCATTATGAAAACAAACTGGAAATATATAGATATATAAACAATTATTTTTTTCAGAGATAAAATTCAAAGGATCAAAACTATATGGCTCTCACTCCAATAAAACAACTGGTCATGAACACTTAATAAAACAGATTGTACAGCTCTGCTACCTATCAAGGCACAAGTGCTAATGAGAATTGTGAAACCAAAATGTAAAGCAACTGAAATACAGAATTAAGTCCTAAAAGATTTTCACTTCTCTGTGGTTCAATGCAAAGCAACTCTGAACTGACATTAGACATGAAAACAAAGTTACTCTAAACCCTACAAAAAACCTGATCAAATATCAGTAACAGACACATTGACTAAGTAAAACAAGAACTTCTCAAATATCTCTTTTGGCAAACTATTCAAAATTAATTCAGCTGAAGAGTAACATGTTGAATGCTGGTGCCTGAAAACAGCAAATAAAATAGATGCCTTTGTTATTATAAAACTTATATCTCCTGACTACATGCCACTTTCTGTTATGAGAAATTGAAATCTTTGGAGGTGAATCCTTCTCTAGTAAAGTTTTAAAAACCTCAACACATTAATAAAAAAAAAAAACAAACAACACCCCCACCCTACCTACCACCCACCACTGCAGCCTCAGTTCTCATTGTGGACTCTTTTTTCACCTACAGAAGAGCTGAACTTATTTGCCTTCCTGAAATGCATTAAGAGCAACCAACAAAGTGGTGAAATTGATTCAAAAGGGCCACACTTTACATGTACAATAAAGTTTTCCTTTAACTAATTCTCAGCAGAAGTTGATTTCTCTAAACACGGCACATGTTGTTCCTCTAGATAAGCAAAATATCATAAAATTATCAGCAGATAGGAAAGGACACTGAGTAATATATCTCTGATTTTAGGAAAAAAACCCAAAAACATAATCATAAACTGCAATGGTCATGCAAGCTCTATCTTCATTTCTCTATTTGTTAGCTACCCCAAGCTTTGTAATTCAGTAAGCCAAGTCTTAACCTCTGATAAAACACAGTTCTCCTGTTGTGACAACAAATTCAGAAAGAAATGAACTTTTTAATAATCTAAGTACAAAAGTAGAAAATCACCTAAAGTGGTGGGAATTGACAAATCCATAAGGGATTGTGCAAATCCCTTTTGATAAAGTGCAGTCAGGTTAAAAACAATGCTAGCTTTTGGCTTTTAGTAAATTTTAAGCTGTCCTTCACAGCTTTCTCAGATTTGAATGTAGCTTTGCAAATAAAATAATTCTTACCTAAAGATAAATGTGCATTACATTTGGTCTTCATAATAATTGCACAGATTAAAGGGCAGAAGTACAGCAAGTTTGCATTGTTATCTTTGTGATGGCTTGTAAAACTTTTATTTTCTTAAGGAAATGTCTTTTTTGCTTTTAGTGTCTTTATCAATTAAAATTTTGTCTGAGGCAAAAACTAAATCAAATTCTGTCTCCAGCCTAACTAGCTAGAAAACAAAACTATATACACACTGCTGCCAACTCTCATGGTTTTATAAAAGCTTCAAGAGCAAATCATGGTTTTCCTCCAAGATGAAGGTCAGAGAATAATGTGATTTCCCACTTTCCCCTAATGTGCCAAAGACAAAACCATCAGAGCAAAACATGAGGGTTTGAAAAGCCACATGATTTTCCATTGCTTGATGGTCAGCAATGTTCATGTGAAGCTTTATGAAACAAGTAGCTCTGGAAATAGCAATTATTTTTTTTTTTAGAAAAAACACAGTATTATGTAGCAGCTAAACAAATTCCCTGAGTAGATGAACTATTTACCAGGTTTTCCTCACCTTGTATTATTATAAACCATTGTTAAAACTGAATGACTTAATATAAGGTTAATGCTAAACCCTCTAAAAGTATCACTTGGCCTTAGATGTCAAGCATCATCACATTTATCTTTCTTGTTTCTCTTTGCAAATATAAGTTTAAGTTGCATCTGTAATGCAAACTTAACCCAAGTAATTGGAACTGAGTTAATTTGCCTCATTGTCTGTCTAACACCTCCTCCTCACTCTGTGTTCCTGATTTTATGGCTCAGTTTTACCTCATTTATGCATGTCCTTGAATGGCACTTCCTCAGCCCAGAATCCTGGTGTGCAAACACAACAATGTTTACTGCACTTGACCTACCAGGCATTCTTTAGCTGATAAAATGTTCATTCAGATCTGTCTTGCACTTGAGAAGAAGCAGTTTTTCTTAACCATATTACAAGACATTTCAAAAGCCCCTGATTAAGAGAGAAAAATCAATGGAATCTGTATTCTCAGCACACCTTGATTTCTTGGAAAAAAATCTCCTGGTGTTATCTCTACTTAAATAATTCCTTCTATCGATACTTATTGTAAATATTTATTTGCTTTTATATTTATGAAGTAATCCAGAGTACAGGAATTCATTGTTCCTTACTTTCTTCTCAAACACATTGCATACACTCCTGTTGCTAATGCCCATGTTAGAGTTTTCTTGTTAATACATCCTTAGCTGTTTCACTTGATGTGCTGGAGGTACCTGGCAACTCTGACACTACTAAAAAAGCTGACATCTCCAAACCTCTTTTTGGAATCAGAAAAAAAAATTTCCATCGAGTTTAGGAAACAATAAACACCTTGCTCAACACGGAAAGAGAGTTTAAGGCTGAAGATTAAAGAACCTTGATAAATAAAACTAACGTTTAAGAGGGATGAAATTAAACCTAAGCAAAGCATAGGACACATCATGCAAGAAACAAGCATGGACATCCTGGGGAAGGATAGTCTAAGTCTATATACTATATATATTATACGTTTAGTACTGTACATTCAGTGCCAGTGTAAAGCAAGAAAAAGCAAACTGCTTTGAATACAGGCCTTGAGAGGACTGGACCAAAAAAAAATAGATAAATCTATATATATACATACTTTTAATGTATGTGTAATAATTCATATTAGATGTCAGAAATTACCAGGAACTTTCCTGCAACACCTTTGCAACTGAGTGCAAGAAGTATAAAATCATAAAGGGGTGGGTATACAGGAATTAAACTTCTTCCACCTCTCAGGTCCATCAGAGGAGCATACCCAAGTTATCATTCATCATTTTGTGGTGTAGTTTTGGAAAAAGCTAAGTAAGTCATCCTAGTCATTCAGTTATATAGTCTTGTTTCTATTCAGTTGCTTATTTACTTTCAGTGGAATTCAACAGCATTTAGGGTATCAGAATTAGCTACTGAACCCAGCCTCACAAAAAAATTACCAAACTGATATTCGCGTGGCAGTCAGCACCATGAAAAGGTTTGTAAAAGGCACAAATATTTTTTTAAGTGCTATGATAATAAGAATAGCTTAAACACAAAAATAAACGCTGCTCATGCCACAGACCCTGTCTCAAAATTATAATATTCAAGTCACAGAACTGAGTCAGAAACCTAGAGTTTCCTTAAGAAAAAATAACCACACCTCATCAACCTCTTCATTGACTCAATATTCACATTTTAGACAAGAAATACTATTTCTTAACTTATGTAGTTCTCAAAAACCATGTACAAAATATGTATGAACAACAGTGAAACATAAAAGAACAAATTATTCTATGCTACCACATTTCTTTCCTCTCCTTTGCACTTCACATGGAAATAATATATTTATTAGAGAACTTTAGGAAGCACCATAGTTTATAACTTGATCTTCAGATCCTTTAAAGACTTTTGAAATGTCTAGTTCTAAATCACATGGATATTATTCTGTTAGCTGATATGAATGCAAGTGGAAAATGCAATATTTTTTGGTGGCTGGTTTCATCATATTCTGCTGTATAGAAACTGTGGAGGTGTGTCATTCCCAGACATGTTTACAGTGTCTTCAAGACATGAAGATAATCTTAAATATCATAGATAAATGATTATTGAGTGAACCAGGAGAAGAATTAAATTAAAATTCTTCAAAAACTTAGAGGTAAGTTATTAATTGTTTTTTAGGTTAGATGTCTTGATGAAAGGATTTGGTTTTCTTGGATTGAAAGTATGACTGCATTCAGTCTATTTCTTTGAAATATCCAATTCTCACTGAGCCCAGAAAAAAGTATTTTTCTAGCCACTGCTCCTTCTCCAGATGCCTTCCAATTTCTCTTTCCTCTGTACTTGAGCAGCTTTTTTATTTGCACGAGTACCTATGCGCACATTAATTCCTGAACTCCCAATTTCACTCCTCTGTTCCTACCCTCTCATTTTATCTAGCCCATTTGACAGAGTGGAAAATTTCATTCTCCAACTTTTTATCTTCCTTGAACACCTTCCTGGGTGTTCTTTAAGATGATTAAATTTCTTCCCCTTCCCTCTAAGTGTTCTCAACCTCTTTTTTTTTCAACATATGATCTCATTCACTTTGAAAACTATGTCAACATCAGAAGTCTTACCCACAAATGCACTTTCAAAGGTAATCTGCTTTCTAATAGTGCTTTTCTTTTTGCCCTTAGTTCCTAAATTTACAAACAGCAACAAGTAATACAATAAATCAACATGTTCTTTTCTTCTTACAAAGCTTTGATAAATCCAGATGAGTTACCTTCTTTCATACTTTTAAGTTACCAACTATATATCTTCACATATATTGTCCACATTTTAGTGCAAAATTCATGTGTTTGCTCTGAAGAGCTAGTCTTATCTCTAGTTTTGACATTTTTATACCCTTGTTTTCTCCTGGTTTTGCAGTGTCAAAAAGTTGCAAACGATCAATAAACATTGCTGTTTCTTGTAGCAGGCTTTGCTCAGAGCTAAGATTCACACTTCAGCTTCTGCTCTTTGTCTCAATGTCTCAATGTGGGTGGAAGTGGAAGAGGACAGAGGAAGCCATGTGCTTTAAGATGTAATGTACTGTATAGCACAAGATAACCCTTATTCATGCCTAACAAGAGCCTAATCAACATACATCACTGAAATTAGTTCTTATTCTTTGCATGCTAAATATGCAGCACATTTAAGGGAAAACCAAAGTCATGTAACAGCGCACGTGAAATTACACCAATTCAGCACACAGTAGACATTTTAAATTGAGTGTATAGCAACAGCCACTGATTTGAGATGCAGTCAGGCTGTTAGGAATGGCAGAAATAGGCACTAAACAGGGAAGTTTCTGATTTCTTATTACTGTTTGCTGATGTCTGCCTTTGCTACTCTATCCATTTTTCAGACCTACTGAACGCTGAACAAATATGAGCTGTATTTCTACATGTGCTCACTTTTATGATCAGCTTCAGCCACCAATTATGTAATGGCTGAATTTGACTTGAAGGCTTTCATGGGAATTTCCACCTATTCCATGAGGTAGCTGGACAAAATTATCATTATTTCAATTATCAAAATTATCATTATTGGAACTCTGGGATTCACTGATGTCATTATTACTTATTCCAAATGGTTCCAACTACTTTTGCTACAAATTCCTAGTTTTTACCTATAGCGTACTTAAAGGCCTTGAATTTCTTTAAAAATATTGTGGCATTACAGAATTATGGTCAACTATTTATTTTGATATGATTAGAGTACTCTCTGAGAAGACATTCTGGAACAGATATTTATCACTATGGTGATGATAGTTTCATTAAGCCTTTAACAGTTTAGGCTATGCAAAACCTTTTTGGTAGAACTTCCATATAATTAGAGAACAGTCACAAAGTTATTAGTGTTTCCATGACTGTCCCATTCTAGAGGTACAACAGGCATATTTTTCAGTTCAAATGAACATTACATGAGGATTTTTCGTTGCTGAAACTCTTAAGTCAGTTTGTATTCCTTTTTCTATATTAACTGTTGGGGTGACTTGGAATCCGAACTCACATTTTTGCCAGTCTTAGAAAGAAAAGTGTATTTTCCACTGCCAAAAAACTGCACTGTCATTTATTTTTGTTCACTGGTTATGGCTTCCATAATTTTTTCTTCCCAGCTTAATAGGAACAACCACCCTAACCAAAGAATCCTGAGTAAAAAATCATCAAGAATAAAAAAAAAAAGTGATCAGTTCCAAACAAATATCACTAAAGAAAAAATAACAAACCAAAAAAACCCCAAAAAATTGTTCCTGAATGTTTTGCTCTGTCCCATATCTGTGACATCAACAAAAACTGTGCCAAAAACCATGAGCAACAAAAATAATGTTTGCAGATATGCGTTGCAGAACGCAGACAAGTCAGAATCCACATACTGGTTAACCTCACTGCTATAGCACAGACACAGCCTACCAATTTTATTTAAAAGCAACCAAAAAAAAAAATAAGGCTAATTTTACAGATTATAAATATTAGTAATTCTCTACTTGTGAATATCAGGTTCTTCAGCTGAAGACAAAATGACAATGAGAAAAAGAAAAGAATCACAACCACAACATTTTGAAATATTTTCAGTGATGTTTTCTAGCAAAACCAAAATTGCCACTGTGCTCAGAAGCCCTTGACTCTTGTCCTTCATTTCAGGCACTCTGTCATAGTGAGATTGCATTGCAGTTTGGTGGAGGTACTTGAGAAGGCAGAGTCAACCCACAGCAAGGCATCTGAACAACATCTGTCAGATCCTTTTCATTTAAGGCGTTTACCTAATGGAAGTCCTGACAGTTGGATTTATCCAATTTATGGAGAGTGTTTTAATTTATATCAAGATGGCACACAAGAAAGGTATGAGGAGAGAAACAGATTTTTCTTCTAAGTAACTGAACAACTGGAAACTGAAGTTTCATGGAAAATCAATGCAATTTCAAGTCTTCAGTGAACTTCCACAGGAAGGCTGAGAAACTTCCTTTTCAAATTGTGTCTGCTATGTTCAATCTATCTAGATTACTGAGAAATAGGCCTAAAGTTAGGATCACTGTAGTGGGTATAGATTTTGTATAAAATGTCTACAGAGAACATTACTGGTAAAAGAAATCCTCATTTTACAGGCAGTATATTTTAAAAAAAAAATCTTGAAATTATTCCTTTCCCATTCTCTGAATATGAGACATATGAATTCACCTATTTTTTCAAGCTTTTGTCTTGAAAACATATTACCTCACACTGCATGATAGAATCACTTGATTCTATCATTTTAGAAATTTTATGCAGTACTTGGAAGAGAGCAAGTAAAAAAAAAAGCCTTAGGGTCATGGAACATGTACTGCATGAGTGTAAGTGTGATAGATGTACAACATCTGCTGTGTCTGCTTGTCTCACATCATCTGTGTGACCCAGTTCCTTCTCTCCCATCTCATCATGAGACAAGAACATTGGACCTTACATCTCATCAGTGCTGAACATCATCTAAACCAAGGCGAGAAATACATTTCCTTGATATGACAGAAAATGTCTCTTTGGATGTTCTTGTCTCAGTGTAGTAAATCCCCCTCAAGATGAATAAAGCATAATTTCTTAACTTCTTTGATTAAGGCCAATGAAACTTCCACCTTGTTTCTAGATTTTCAATAATACTAATAAACTAATGCTCCATCTGCATTTTTAAACTAATCACTCCAACCTTCCTTCTCAAGTGGAGAAGAAGGGAGGAAATCGAAGAGGGATACTTAGAGTGAATCAGTTTCACAAAACAAAGGCTAGCAAGCTACTACAATTTCATAGATTGCTTGAATTCTTTTCATAACTTTCACAAACTTAACTAAACCCATCCATTCTACACTATCTACTGCCTTCTCCTCAACGCAGACACTTAGTCCTTTATCACTAGAATTGTGTTGGTAGTACTACCCACAAAAATACCTCACTCTATTAGTCTGGGCACAAAGTCCTGCTGAACAAAATATCAGCCAACTGAACTTTTCTCACCTCCAAGATGTTTTCTGTCATGAATTTAGCATTTGAAAATACCCTTCATAACAGCAATCCTGCTGTGGAAAGCAATTTGGTTGGTGTTTGGAGATTGTAAACTATAAAGAAATTCTGACAGTTTATATTCTGACTTTGACATACTCTGAAAAATTTTTCACTTTAAAAGCATTTTTTCAATATAATGTCTAAGGAAGCATTAAAAAAATAAAGAAAAAGTTAAACATTTCACAGCCTCTCATATTTTCCAAGAACTTGATTCAATTGAGCCTTAACAATTTTATAAGACACAATAGGGGAAAAATACTTTCTTCTCTTACTTGATGGGAATGAAAAATCTTCAATACCTCCAGTACTTCTGTTTCTGCTATAGCGACAACTTCTATAATCCACTTTTTGTCATTTGAGAACAGCAAAAGGCTATGTAAAAAGCAGTCTTTTTTGGTTTTTATTTTGCTCTTATAGCTAAAAAAAAATTTAAAAAGTTATTCTTGCCTGGCTCTGTAGATTATATAACAGATTTATATATAGTAGCTTTTAATATTTAGCAAGTCCTACATATTAGCTCATATTTAGCAAGTCCTACATATTAGCTTTTAATGCTTTTAAATGAGAAATTAGATACTGGTCTTTTTTACTGTCATTCCAGCAGCACTGGTGATTCCTGTACATGTCTGAATTGTGCCAACAGATTTAAGAGAGAGAACCGACAATTCAGTGTGTTCTACTATAAAAATGTAGTGATGTTGAAAAGCTTGCTGCTTTATAAAAATGCTGCAAGAATTTCTGCAGCATATTTTCCATCTTGTTGCTTTTCAATGAGTTGCTTATATTTTATCAAACAAAATGTTAAAGCCTTTGTATATATTTGTGAATCCATTCAGTTTTGTCTGATGTATCTATATATAAATTTATTAATATATAAATTGGAAAAAAGATGGAGCTATTTTCAATTGCTCTAATCTATATTATTTGCCAAAGGTCTAACAGTTATTCTCAAGTATATCCATGATTGAATAGTTTAATAGAACTAGAACTGGATTCTTTTGAGTGCAGACCTGTGCATAGAACAAATCACAGCACAGAAAAAAAAAATGCATGGAAAAATCACATTCTCTTGTGACAAAAAGCAGATGAGCATAGTAGATATCACTCTTTGATATGTTTGTTCCAAGATCTTTCCTGTACATCAGGTTTTTAAGGTATTGGGCCTTCAGACTGCTGAAATGTGGCAAAGTTATCTCTTAAGAACCTGAAGCTGTTGACAAATGTAGCTGAATCTTTCCTTTTATTTCACATACATTGAGTCCTCAGGCTTTATCAGCTTCTCTATGACTAATGAAATATTCAAAACTGTGACAGGCTACAGGAAGCTCCACAGAACCACTTACAAGCCTATGCCACAAAACCACCTGTGTTCTCCTCTTCCTTTCCTAGCCACACTTAAGACAGGGAAGATTTTACCAGGGAAATAGCTTAGGAATGTCTCCTTCCCCAGAAAGGAGGAGAAGAAAGAAGAGAAGGAAAAGAAACCCCACCTGGCACAACTAGAGACAGGTAGGGTTTAATGGCTCTGAACACACTGGCACTGAAGAGGATTCCTGAGACACGGCCTTGATTCTCTCTGGGTCACTTTGCAGGGCCCCTCTGAGGAGCAGCCAGCATGGTGGCACTCCCTGTTCAATCATCCTTGAGGAGACAGTGACAGCAGACAGAGATCCTGCTCACTTTTCACACAATCACAAGGTTGGAAGAGACCTTTAAGGTCATTGAGCCGAACCGGTTCCCTGACACCTCACCTAAGCCATGGCACCGAGTGCCACATCCAGTCTTTTTATGAACACATCCAGGGATGGTGACTCCACCCCCTCCCCAGACAGACAATTGCATCACTTCATCAGTCTTTCTGTAAAAAATTTTTCCCTAATATCCAATCTAAATTTACCTTGGCAGAGCTTAAGACTGTGTCCCATTGTTCTGTCAGCTGTTGCTTGGAGAAAGAGCCCAACCCCACCTGACTGCAAACACCTTTCAGGGAGTTGTAGAGAGTGATAAGGTCACCTCTGAGTCTCCTTTTCTCCAGGCTAAACACCCCCAGCTCCCTCAGTTTTTCCTCACAGGGCTTGTGTTCCAAGCCCCTCACCAGCCTTGTTGCTCTCCTTTTTCCCCAAAAGAGCAACTGCTGAAACACAGTCTCCTTTAAGCCATCCATGCTCAACTCTCTCTTTCTACCAATGTCCCAATTATTAACTTACAGGGGTTTTGCTTTTTGATTATTTGGGGTTTTTACCTTGTTTTTAACAACAGTAATTAGCGAACAAGATCTCAATCCTCTCCCTCCCAGGTGAGTATAAGAAAACCACATATCTGTCACTCCCCTTGTGTCTGCCATGGTATTAGTTTTAAGTCATGCAGAGCTCTTTTATATAGGCTCTACTTCATCAGCTATGAGCAATGCTGTCTGCATTGATCCTGTTTCCCACACAAAAATCACAGAGCTAAGATCAAGGTCTCATCTGTGTCACACAAATTCACATCAACATGCATTCACAAGGTGTTCAGAGACCCTGAACAACGAGAAGTCTGGAAAACACGTGCCTCAATACTGTGCCATAAAGCTGAACTGATTAATTTCTCCCTTGCCCTACTACCTGTGTTTCTCAAAGCCTTTTTTGATGATCCAGGGTTTGCAGTAAAGAGAAGACCTCAATGATAATTCTCACCTGCAATTTCCACATTTGCTACAAAAAGGCACTCTCTGGATGGAGTCAACTGATCCTGAGTCATCCACAGATGGCTTCAGCTGCCTGACATGCTGTTCCAGTAGGGCATCCCAAAATCCTCACCTCCTAATAACAGCACCTAGTAGCAGCTGTCCCTTCAGATAGCCATGATGATTTAATAAACAAGTGGTTTCCCTCTGTTATAAGCTGTTTGTACTAGTTCCAGCAACAGGCTTTCTCACTTTCTGAGGCTGTTCAAAAGTTGTACTACTTTGAAGAAGTTTATACGATAGTCACTGAATCATTCTAAGAGTAGCAGTCCTCCAGAATTCTTTATTAACTGTACTCCTCCTGGAGCTGGACATGTGCCCATTCCTTTGTAAGGAAATCGAGTTGTTTCTGTCACAGCAGGCAGTTCTCAGCAAGCTTTAGATGCTCTTCCCCACCCTCACTATATGCTAGACAATTTAACATGTTTCTCTCACGGTGCCTGTACACAAGGATAATAAATGACTAGCCATTCCAAATCCTGCCGTGCCTCTGGCATTTTCCTCTTGATGATCTCAAGAGCACTATTAGCACCAAATATACACCTGTGGCTGAAAGATAAAACAGCAAAGTACCTTCTCCTCTTGGAAGCATGCCTTGCAGCACAAGACTCATTAATCTCCCAACTATTTTGTTTGGGTGCTCCCAACCACACATTTAAGAACTACTCTACACTTCATCTGATGCACAAAGCAGCACTCAGAGTACACTGGTTCTCTGTACAACTGTCCCCCTCCCTTTCTAAATCTTCTGGAGCTGGAAGAGTTGCATCACAAAACTTCCATTTAATCTTAATTGAGCTTCAACCAAGTTATGACAGAAGCACTATTTCCCTGACATGACCAAAATCAACTTTTTCCAAGTCTCATTAGAAAGACGTGCCAAGTTTTAAATTTCCTGTTATAGGCACACAGTCCCAAAGCATCCCCGGCCCCCCTCAGTACTGACAAAGTACCAGGTACCAACTTTGCTATTTTCTTGTTACAGGGAATGCTTTTGCAGCTCCTGCATGCTGGGCAACATCTGCTGAAGCTGCTACTGACTCTCTCCTGTGCCACAATGATCTGCTTCCTATGGAAAATTTAATGCCAAACAGAGGAAAAGAGGGACAGACCAAAAGGGTGAAAATTTGTGCAATGGGCTCAAGTTGAAGAAGAGTTCAACAAAAGACCAAAGAATAAGCAAGCAGATGAGCACCTCTGTTATCAGCCTCACCAATGCTGTTCATGTCTCTGCCAACTTGCTCAACTAATCCATTCTGCAGGTTGACACCAAACACAAACAGAAGCAGCTGCAAAACAGGCATAAAAATTCTGGAATTGAAGTCTCCAGATGATGATTCAGTACAATGGCACAGCCCTGATTCTTCCCCTTGCCTGTTTATCGTGGCAAGGCTAGCAAGAAACCATTCCAACCAGACAAACTGGGAGGGCAGAGTTAAATAAAATTTAATAAACTGAGCTAGTTAGAAAAATACAGAAGGGTAAAGGTGAAAGGAAGCAATTTCTGACAGAGATTAGAATCAATCAGAAGAAACTGCTGTATTTGGAAAGGAGTTGAGAAAAACTAAGGTAATTCAGTTGAGTGAGAATTCTTCTGTTTCATCCTGCTGTTTACGGCTGCAAATTCCTTCACAGAACTTGCCAGTGTTCTTCATAGTTTGCTTTCACAATTCCCATATGTTTTTATAGTTCCAGTCTAAAAAATAGTGCCAGAACTGTGACCATTCAACTAGTTTAACTCTCAGTGACCCAGGGGAAGGGTGAATACTAGGATAGGGAGATAAATTCAAACATTGTAAACTAAACTGTAGTTTATAGAACTGCATCTCCCACATGGCATGCTGGATACAACCTGTACGTATCCTTAACTCAAAAACCACATCTCTCCCAAATCATTAAATTTCAATCAAATGTATATTTTCTTCTTTTTTGTCTAAGTCAAGTAGATGAAACCTTTCTTTTGCCATATATTTAACCTTCACCTGGCTGCAGTCTATTTGTTTCTGCTCAGTTTGGATCAGCTCACAAAGGCAACATTGCCATACACAACAATTCCACCAGCCTCAGTGCAGCTGCCAGCACTGCCTCCCATGACTCTGCTCTGCCCCTGGTCATACAGAGTTTCCTCTCCTTGACTAAGCAGCTCCAGCACCACTGTTCATCTTTGAAAGAATCGTACTCCAGATCTTTATTCCCTGTCCCAGGGGTCCATCTTTACTCTTTCATCCCAACATTTCTCCTCACGAGACCAATTACACGTAGGGTTTTCACCCTGGCCAGTTCAGTTACACTATATTTTGATTAATATTTAGTACCTTTAGCCAATTTGAAGGCTAATCCTTTGGGCATCACCCTATAAAGAAGCCATGCTACAGATAGAGGTGGAATGATGAAAATGGGAACTTGCAAATTTGGACCAAGAGTGAAGTCACATGCAATTAAAGAGCTTCTTCGATTAAAAAACATCATCACATATACAGGCTTTCTACACTCAGTTCCTGCACCAAATAAAAATTAGAACCATTATGCTCATTAGCATGCAAAACTTAATTCAATTTCACTTACTAGCAGAAGTAATATGGACTGTAACAACTAATTCACAGAAGTCTTTCAAACTAAAGTAATTTTTCCCGATTTCCTTCACTTTCATATGGCTAATCACTGCAAAAATATGCTACTATAAAGCATGTGTTGAATTTGGGTCTCCCCATGTACATTTTCCTCAGCACACCTGATGACCTTGAGATGCTGATTATTGTTGCATTCCTCTGCCAAAGACAAGGATTTAAAAATACTGTATGTATTTGTGCTTATTAATTCCATGTCTTCTACATTCTTATCAAGTCTACTTAGTGATTTATTCCCCCTTGATTAACTTGAAAACTATTATTAGCTAGCTATATTAGCTACCTATCTTATTATGTGCTAGGAAGGTTTTGCACTGAAGAAAACAGGGACTCAGTCGTCCTTGATGCACTCCTGTTTATCATTCTCAGATTTTTAATAATTCCTGCCAGACCAGCCCTCCTTTGTTCCCTGAGTTTTAGCTTTTTATACAAAGTGCTCTCATCAGTTGTGTTTGGTTTGGGGATAAAATATTCAAACTATCAAACCATTACTATTTCATGATAATTTATATTATCCTCACACTTAAATGCTAAAGTTTAAAGTTTTGGGTTGTTTTATTTTCGGGTCCATCTCCCTTGACATACATATCTGCTCGTGTGCTTTCAGCTCCATGAACATCCTGTGCCAAGCAGGTCAAACATTCCCATCAGAGAAAGCTCCTGAACAGCTAAACACAAAACCTTCTCAATGATTTACTTCTTCCATAGTAAACATAACCTTATATCCTTGTTTTGCAAACCAATTCCTTTTGGACATACATCTTATGTCCATACATCTTATGACTTAGTCAATAACATTTTAGCTTAGAAAAACTCCAGGTTCCACATGTACACTTTCATATTGAATTCTACTGAAACTGAAAGCACTTGTTACAGCTCCATAGTCCTTATGGGGGAAAAAAACCCAAACAAAGCACCCTGGATTAAACTCAAATAACTAGTTAATTTTTTTTTTAAACAAACACAAAAAGCCTACACATAAACACAAACGAACATCAAAACTAACATTTCTGTAGAGTGCTGTTCATCTCCCTGGAAGTGTCTAGCTAGTTAGCTGTCTTACTTGTAGTAAAAATTTAAAACTCTAAAACTCAGAGCTCTCTCAGCTATATCAGTGATGCCTCTTCACAATGGTACTTTGGAACCACCACTTTAGCAGTCACAGAAATTGATTTCATGAATTGTTCTTCAAAGTTCCTAGCCATACATTTCTTGATTTATCTAACAGAGAACTTAAGAGTGGCCTCCTTTAAGGCTCTAGTAAAATATTCTTAGCCTTTCTGTTGATAATTTGCCTGGATTCAAATGTCCTTTCAAAGAAACCAAACAGACCCTCATTCATTCATGAACTGAAATTCAGCATGTACTTTTTGGCAGATAGGCACAGACAAAAGAGATGGAGATTAAAAAAAAAAAAAAAAAGACAATAAAAAAAAAGGGAAAAACAAGAAGAAAGCTTGATTTTGTATTTCTCCAGGAGCCAGTTCTGCCAGATCTTTTGTGGATTTCCTCACAGTTGTTTTGCTGAGATACTATTGTCCACAACCATTGACAGTAGTGAATCCATAATAGGCTTAACGTCTGAGCCAAAACCTGACTCCTCCAAGTGGTAGCTAATATCACTGAGCATCAGAACAAATCAGGATGTAACTTGCTGGGGCTGTAATTCTGATAAGCACAGGTGATTATTTCTGTGTGTATTCACACAGACCCATGCTCACAAACCCAGTGCTGGACACAGAAATCCTTCTTTCCCTTTCCAGCCCAACACACTTTTCTTGTTCTTCTCTCTGCCTCAATTTTAAAAGTTTCATTTTGGCCAAGATGAGAGACACAGGGTCCATCTCAAATGGGCACAAAGCAGCATGCCCTTACTTGGCTCTCTCTGTACATTATTTTCAAGCTGGCAATCACGTGAACTGGTGGCACACTGACACAGAGGGACTGCCCATGAACAGCATCTGCTCTTAGATATTTGAAAATGAGCACCTCACTCTGCAACAGAGCTCACTGTGCTTTTGTAAGCACAATGAAAAAGGTGGCACTTGATCTTGCTTGAAAGAAGTGTGAATGTGTGCATGGGAGAACAGTACACAAGTAAATATTGGATTTAAAAGTCTTTTTGGTCATACAGGAAAGAAAACCTACAATTAAACCCCCATGTTTTAATTTTCCTTGAATCCTTACTGCGCTCCATTTGCTGTTCTTCCTTGCAATAGTGATGCATAAAAACCTCTATTCCTTTGCTATCAAGAGTTGCCAAATTATTATATGAATACACTACAGTATGTACCTGGCCTTACAGAACAAAATGAGTGCCAAACACCTAATATTCATACATCCAGAACAATTTTTTAAAGGTTTTCTTAGGTTCAAGGGATAACTCAAAAGAAGCCATAGGACCAGTAAAGTGAAAGTCAAAAGGAAAAACTAAGGTTACTTTTTCTATTAACTTTTCACCCTTCTGACAATAAAAAAAAAAAAAAAAAAAAAACAAACAAACAACAACAACAAAAAAGTCCACAAAATTATTGTATTTACAAAGTGAATTTAAATTGGCCACACCACTTAAACCAAATTATAAACTTATTCTATCCTGAAACATTTATTTCTTAAAGGTTTTGTTGTCAGGGGACAGGGAGGGGAAGATTTGCTTATTTGGCAGGGTTTTTTGGTTTCTTTAAACAGTATTTAGCTCTGCTCTCAGTACAAAGCTTGGGCTGTGAATGTAAAATAAAATCAATTGTGTATACATCAATAAATAGTTTCAAACACACATAGATGTCTTCCCTTCTGCAAGTCAAGGAATGCACAATTTTCCTATCAGTGCAACAAGAATACAGTTAGTGGTTAAAATCAGAAATATTTTGCTTTTTATTAAACAGTGTCAACAATTTTCTCTTCTTTTTAAGCACTGTACATTTCAAATTTAGGAAAAAATTATACAAACCCTCTCATGTATATTGCAAATTTCAGTACAACTTCAAACCTGTCTCACTTCTAATCCCCTATATAATATGTAAATTCCTGAACAGTATAGTTTTGCCAATGTTATTCTACTGTGAAAAGCTAATTAATTCAGAAGATCGAAAAAACCCCCTTAGTTTTCTTTTAACAAGGTAATTGATAACAATTCATTTACAGCTGTAGAGTTAGAACTGTCCTGAGGATGCTTAGTAGATGTTTAAAAAAATTCAGAAAATATACTGCAAGAGAGAAACAAATATAAACAAACTTGAAAAATAAAATTAAAAAAAAAAAAAAAAGAAAACAGATGAAGGATGAGAAGGAGAAGATTATTGGCTTTGACTGAAAGAACTTTTGCTTATCATTACCTATATTTTATCTACTAGTCAGTCCAGGGGTTTGATTCCCAGAGGTACGTCTCTCTCTCTCTCAGCATCATGCTACAAGGCAGTAGATAATAAAGTGGAACTGTAGTTAAAATTCTTATTATGTGCTGGTTTCCCTACTGTTGCCTCTAAGGCAAAAAGAGACCACTGAGCTCTTTTGTATTGAAGCTTTCAAATGCAATTTCAGCCTAATGCTTCGCATTAATATGTGGCATCTCTGAGTGCTCTGCTCCACTGCTGAAGGAAAGAATGACTCAGGTACTGTGAGAGGCACATCTGTGATTAAACATGGCAGTGGTATTTATGCTGCAAAGCCACTGGCAAAACAGCTTAAAAATTAATGAGAAGCAAGTTCCACCACAAAAATGGTGGAGCCAATTTATGTAGACAGATTGACATGCCCCAAAGAGGGAGAAAACAGAAATTAGTCTACCATCCACACTTCTGCAGATATCGTTAAGTTGTCCTTAATAAATAGAGTTGTACATAGACATTCATCTCTACCATGAACACACAGCTTGTTCAGCCATGTTATGCTCTGTAACTTTGAGATTATGAAATCTACCCAACAGATCGAGCTGTTTTAGATCTGCACATCTTCCAGCAACTGATTAGACTATTTGTGAGTACAAATATATAAATTAATCTCCAGAGTAGACAATGTTTTATTTTCTTTTTCTTCTCCATAAATTTACAATTTTTAGTTTAGTCTTTAGGATTCCTAAATTTAGTGTTACTGAATGTGATGGCTCTCCTAAAGCTATCGCACTATATAAATGCAGACACAGAAATACTTGTTGTTTCTACAAGTGCTGCATATTGAGAGAGACAGTGCTAAGACAGCAATAAGAATGATATAAAGAAAATTGCATCTCTTTATCCTAAAAGCCAAGCTAATGCAGTTTAAAAGTTATAAAATGGGAATTGAAAGAAACTCAGAGTTTAATATTTTTTTGTCAATTTTTCTAAAAAGTGTTACCAATCCCCTACCAATAACAACACCTACACAAAACACTACAGCTCTTTCCAGAACAGCCTTGTCTTTACTGTTACCAGCTTCCCTTTCATGAATCACACTATGGAAATTTAGAAGAGTTTTAGTACAAAACATCAGAAAAATATTTTTGAGTAATGCAACTTAAATTTTAAAAAGAGCTGCACTCCAGAGTTTGAATTTTAGTATCAAAGAACCATGATGAAACAAAAGATAACCTGATGGCTAAGAAGGATTTCTTATATAAGCTATTCAATATGCCCAAGTATATACATCACTTTGGGCCCCATTTCTAAAACCCACCCTCATGGCATAAATCCAAATGACAAGAGCATTAAATATTGATCCAAGTTAGGATAAAGGCCAAATCCCAATCACAATTTTACCAGTGAGGTTTGGGTTTACCTTTATAATCTTGTATTCTATCTTACTCTTCAAAATCTGTTAAGGACAAACCTATTTTTTGCATATATAAATTATCCAAGCTATGACTGAATTACTCTAAACTTAGCACTTTTGGTTCAGAAAGAGTAGATTTACCTCTGTCATTCTTTGTTGCAATCTCTGTGTCCCTCTGTGATTACCCTCCACACAGATCTCTTCTGTACAAATCAAGTTAGCACTTCTGCTTCTCCCCATCCCATCGTGTGGAAGGGCACATAAATGTGGAGAAGCAGTGTGTATTTGTTTTTCAGAAGGAGGAAAAGATAAGGACTCACATTAATTGGACAAGACGTCTGTTAGAATTGTCACAGACTCTCTATACCAATCAGAGCACATTAAAATTGTCAGGCAAGTGGGCAATTAGCACAATATACCATCCTCCTGTACAGCAGGGCACAGGATTGTCACTTTACACCTCACTGTTTAGCCTGGTCAGCTAAAAGCCTTCCTAATTTCCCCATTGTTTTCTTGAACAAAACCAAAACAGGGTTATGAACCACTAATTATCTTGGTTTAAAAACTGCTGAAACTGGAATAATTTCTGAGAAACCCTGCTTGCTCCTGAACAAATCTTACCTGAGAAAAAGAAGAAAAGAAGGGTGAGGTGCATTATTTATTTGGTTGTGTTTATTTTTTTTTTTTTTTTTAATTATGGCCACTTGGATACAGATCTCAAGAAGAGGGTCTGTGAGCTCAGGGCCACATTGAGCAGGTGTCAGCAGATGAGCAGGCTCAAGTGGTTGGGCGGACTGAGCTCATTTGTGAGGAACAAGACACTTGCATTCCTGCCTCTGGCCTTGCAGAGACACTTAAGGAAAGATAAAAGATCAGGGTAAATAAATATGGTCTTATACTGAATCAGTTGTATTCTCAAAGCACACACTAAAGTGCCAAATCAGCAGCAGAAAAGAAAAAGCATAGTTTATTAGGAAATATGTGATATGCTAATAACTTTGAAAAAGTAGCTGGGGAGATGGGAAACAGCCTCTTCAGGCTCCTGTAAGATGTGTATGTCAGGTCTACTCCACATAAATGAGCAGGGAACACAGAAATAGCTCTTTTTGGTTTGTTTTAATAAGATGAGCTTTCTCAGCTCAATTTTTACCTCGTGAGATTATAAATAATCTCCAAGCAGAATTCCCACAAACTTGCACAAATAAGAGCTCAAAATCTGGTCCCATTTGAAGCAGAGTCACCTTTCCTGTGAAAGCAAGCTGGATTGCTTTTTCAGTTGAATGCCACCTAAGGATGCTATAATTTAAAAGACATGCTCATTCAGTTTCTGACAAATTAGAATAAAATTAAGTATTTCAGATGTAAGGGACCTACAATGATCACCTGGTACAAGTCAGAGGACCACAAGTTAAAGCACATTATTAAGGGCATTGTCCAAATTCTCCTAAACACTGACAGGGATGGGTCCACCATCCACCACCTCTCCAGGAAGTCTGTTCCAAAGTCTGAACCTTCCTTCTTGGCAACCAAGTGTTTAAAAAAGCTAGGGAATGCACTGAGCATATTAAAACAGAACAGCAAATAATTAGACACAAAAAGTAAATAGTTAAATTTTGATGCTACAGTGTAGGCTTCTATCTTCATTTACTTTGTTCTGTTTTTTTCCTGATCTAAGCATATATGGTTGAAAATGCCTGCAGATCTGTTGGTAAATTGCTTTCCAATGAAAATTATTGAGCCTCTGTATCATATGAAATGAGATTTTTGGCATTTGCTGAATTTTTAATTAATTTTTACTTCTAGCTTCAGGAAAGAGCTGTCTTGCACAGTAACTCATGGATAGAGATGAAGATATTTAAACTCCTCAAAAACATCAATATTTCACTCATGCTTACAAGACTCTGGGAATTCTGCAAACTAAAGCATTATATTTGTTGTTTTAAAGACTGCTTTCAGCTGCTTCTAGTACAGCAATCCTTCTGAATTTTGTAGGTATGAGGTGTCACTAAGATGAAGCATTACATCTATTCATGTCAATGTGCACATCATATTATCCTCTATAACCATTCCAAGGATTCATGCCAAGAATGACATACAAAAATATGAAACTCGCTATCAACTGCAGTTACAAACACCCTGATTGCCAACACACTGCTCAGAATGGCAATGATTCCCTATACTAGGGCATTGCTTTGTTATTATCATCATTATTTTTATTCCTGCAAATTCACAGCCCTTAGTGATTTGAGCTTGCAGCACAAACTTGCCTTGAGCATTTTGTAGCCAGGACGGGAACAAAAACTGGACAAACCTCACTGTATTCATTACTTCCAATGTATTTTAAGGCAAGGAGATTAGAATCTCACTGAGGAGTGAGAAGGTACAAGCCTTTTCCTGCAAGGGATTTTTTAATAGCAGTGGTCAGAGATGCATTTCAGATTATTTGTTACATGGCTCAGGTTGCAGCTCACCATTACAGGAGAAAGAAAATGGCACAAACCCAGGCCAGAGGAGGAGGAGTGTGATTTAATTTCCTAAGTATTTTCTGATTAGAGTTATAAGACTAGATGGGAGCTAGAAAAATCCTTCAACCTTTTCCTCTATAGTAAGGCAACTTCAGCTACCTTTGTCCTCTCTGACCTGGTTTTATGTAAACCTCACTTAAAATCATCTCATACTGAAGACACTGCAATTTGCCAGAAAACCAGCGCTGAGTTCCAGTCCCCTGTCCACAACTTATTTATTTTCTCCCATATTATTCAATGCTGAATCTTTATTGCAATTTAAACCTAGACTTCTTAGGCTCCATAACATAAGCATAGAAAAAAAAAAAAACAAACCAAAAAAAAAAAAACAAAGAAAACCAAAACAAAATAAAAGAATAACAAAAGCAAACCTTTTTACAGCAAGAATTATGAGAGTTATGAAGTAATCTTGCTATTCATCTCAGTGCAGGTAAATAACTCAGCCACAATATTCTAACCAGTTTTAGCTCTCACTGTGCAGTAAATTAGCACAGCTCAGAAGTTTTCCCTAAGAATTACCAAAGGTCCTATCACACCTACATAAGCTGCCACTTTATTTCTCAAGGCAAGGCTGCAGCTGTTGGAAGTTATGCAAAGCTTAATTTTTTTTTTTAAATGTAATTTTTGTTAGTTTTGTTCACTTTTGCCCCAGGGGAAGGGAACAGAAGTTTCTTCTCAGGAGAACTGTTCCAGCAGGGGAGGCCTAATGAGATTAACATGCCAGCAGACTGGGAGTAGCACAGAAGATAGATGAACAACCATTAATGACCATGAAGGAACACCAACTCCAGGCATCACCCCTGGCATGGTCAGAGACACCTGGTCTGGGAAAAGAGAGATAAGAATAAAGAGGTAATTATCATCAGAGGCCAAGAAATCCACAACAACTAGGCACCCAAATACTGAGAATGGTGAAACTTGGGACCAATGGACTTCAAACCAATTAATTTCTATGGGTTTTTGACTGCATAAAATATGTGACAAATTGAGTAAAATTTATGTAGGATGAAATGATTTGCACTGTACAACCCAGGCAATGTGAGGATGAAATTATTTCTGTTGCACACACTGGCCAGAACAAAGCAATGCCTTGATTCTTGAACACTAAAAATGCTGTTGGAGATGTTTTTTGGGTTTTTTTCTGCACTTTTGGTGACACAGCCAAGATCTTTAATCACTGATAGAATTAATGTCAGCAAATGGTCTCTCTAACAGAGTTGCCATAATGAGTTGCTGCAACCTTCAACTTTTGCAGAACCATCAGTCAGAAGTTTTCCCTCTCTAGAGTAGTGAACCACCATACAAAATGAGCTTATACTAGTTAAATTACCAATCTCAAAATTTAGAAAAGGACTGAGAAACTAACTTACTGGCTTTTATAGGTTTAAAAAAAAAATCCCCCCAGAAAAACAGAACAAAAAAATTTGACAAGACAAATTTGGTGTGAAATACATAAAGGGAGTGTACAGAAAACTTTCTGCTCCTGGCTTCTTCCTAATTTTGCATAACTGCAGGAGGTCTGGGTGCTCAATGAAAAGGAGCATTACACAGCCAACTATCCTAACTCTTCCCAGATCTAAAATATTAGGGTGGCTGTTCCCCTTGTCACACAGCCAGACATCCATGAAAGAGCCCAATATTCACCAGGGTCTAAAACAACATGAAAAATTAGTCTAGAGCTCTTTAAATTGAACTTTGAAGTTAAAATGACAGGATGAGTTTATGAACTCAGAGAGGATTCAAACACCAACCCCCAGGGCTTGAAATAGTAAAAATGATACCCTTAATTTTATCCTGGAGCATTTCTATGTTGCAGAAAGATGACTGATATTTTAGCTTATGAAAAATGGAAAAATACTTGGGAATTCTTGCCGATGTATTTTTAAGATGTTAGTCTCAGTCATTAGCCATGAGGACAACAAAAATGCCTTGATCTTAGGTAGAGAAAAGGAGGCTGTTTGCAACTTGACCTGCTCTTTTCCACTTTTAATAGTGGGCCAAGCCTCATGCTGGCAGCCCATCGCCTCGTTGTTTTTATTCAGCAACAGGGAAAATAAAAAAAACCCAAGAAGTGAGGAGCACTTATTCCATGCACACTAACAAGTGTTAGCATTTGCACAGGACAGGTTTTACCCTCTCTGACAGTCCTTGGAGCACCAGTGATGCTGCAGAAGCCAGGAGGGCTCCTTGGGGAGCAGGGCTGTGCTCCCATCTATCTTGTCATTACAGATTATTTCACACCCCATGTCGTACATGGGAGTCAGGAGCAAGCTTAATGAACACGAGGCCCAACAACCAGGATTAGCAGCAGGAAGTTATAGAACATTAGATTAATGAGCTAAAGCTACCAGGCCCAGAACAGGAGCAGTTGGTAAGAATCCAAGATTCACAGCCAAGGACCAGAGTCCTACAGAACAAGTTGCCAGAAATAAATTCTTATTGTACCAACACAAACGGAATAGAAGAGAAGTAGTTTGTTTTCAAAGCACAGGACTGGAGGACTGAAGAAAAAAAAAAAAAAGAGGCAAAAAAAAACAACCCACCCCAAACCAAAACAACAAAATAACAATCAAACCAAAACCAAGAAAAAGTATAAATGACAACCTCCTGCTCAGAAGCAACAGTAAATAAGACACTAATGCACAAGCAAGAAGGTTTTTTTTAAAAAAAGAAAATTGTGCAGATTCCAACTGAGGGAAACCCACAGAGGCAGAAAATAAAGTTGATAGAGGTTCCCAGTATTTTTCTTTTATTCTGACAAAACCCTTTCTTCCTGCTTAAGGCTGCTGATGGAGTTGCCTTGTGAGAGTGACATTCTGGCATTGTCTCAAACAGAGCCTGGGTAAGATCTGGATTCAAAGAAGTAAACAGCCATTTTAGTGAAATTGTTTCCTGTTGCTTGCACAAATCTGAACAGCTCTCTTGCCTATTTCACTGTTAAACATAGATTCCAATAAGGGATTATCATTGAGGAAGGGGAGAATACATTTTTGCTTATCAGTTTTTTTTTCTGCAGGACATTATCTTGAAAGGTGGGGTATATGGGCAAAAAAAAAAGCAAATTAAAAAACATGTCAGATTTTCCATGAGCATGGATGATTTTATCTGCGTGAGGTTTTCGGTATTAAAAGAATAAAAAAATCTAGCACAAGGTAAAATCCACCCCAAGCCAGGAGTCCCAGTTTCAATTTCTTCTCAATTCATCAAAAACTTAAAAAGCTCCAAAGAAAGAGCACCAAACATGGCCAGAAATATGTAGCTTCAACTTCCAGCATGGATACCCACAATATCAATATAAGCAAGAAAAGACAGCTGGATTACCATTCTTTGCAAAGAGTTCTCAGATTTCCAGCTCTACTTCATTTCATCCTTTCTGCATGACTCTTTGGGGTTCTTTGCACAAATTCAGAAAACAATGAGCATTCTTGTTTATCTATAGTAAGTTTTTCTTCATCATCTTATTCACAACTGTAAGAAATGACCAGAACACAAGATGTTTCTCTGTGTCTATATATTTTTAACTGAAAATACAACAGAAGAGCCAGATAGTTAAAACTAAGGCCCTAGAAGCCAAACCTATCAAGATGATTAATTATCTGAACCATTTAATTCTATCTAATCTAACTAAGTCTTCTAAATAGTTTTTCTATCTAAATATATTTAATCATTCAGAAATATAAGGAAGGGCACACACATGGACCTATCCTCTCCTGGAAGGTCCTAGAACTTAATATAACACAGAATTCCTACAAGGAATCTACTCATAGATTAAAATGTGGAAGACAAGAGCATCTCATGGTGCTGTCCTCATCATGGATACTCTGACTGGTCTCCTTTTTCTGTGGGATACTGGAGGGAATAATCTGCTTCTCAGTACCTTACTGGTGTACATCTCCTGCCATGCACACAAGTCATGAGAGAGGGAAGAGAAGCAAGTAAGATGAAAAAGAAAAAGCCAGAAAACATTGCTGGGCAGCAAATTATCTTTAAAACTGCTCGCCTTCCAGATGCTCCCCAACCACAGCAATTGGCAGATGGCAATGACTGCAGATGGATGGGCACAGCTGAGACACAGATACAGCTGCAATAGCTGGCTCGGCAGTGTTTGCTTTTCCTGCTGCCAGCCACAGTCACAGCACTTCTAGAGAGTGGGTGGCAAAATAAGGAGAGGATTTCCCAAATTCATGGCAGAGGAAAAAGCCTTCTGTTAACTAACATCACTGTCTTAGTCCTTATTATCCTGAGTGCAGGATATTAGAAGACATTTTTCTTATTCATTAATGAGAAAAGATATACTTTGCCATCTATTAATTAATGCCTAAGATTAATTTAGAGAAGATTTATTAGATGCAGATCTGGTATTAATTTACCCTCTTTCTTAGAGTTTGCCTCCCAGTTCTTAGGAGGCCACAAAACATCACACATTTTATCCTAGTTCTGCACTAAATCCTTTACTATGGGCAAATAGCAAGCTGTGAAACAAAGCCCACTAAAGTCAACTTTACCTTCATGGTAAACATACTAAGTTACACCATGGTAAACAATGGCAAAGAGACCAAAACTGCAAACCATATCAATGGTTGTGCAAATCTCTTTGCCCGAGCCATAAAACATGCTGCAGTGGTCTTCTTTTCACTTTCAGATTTCTAATTTCTAGTTAGTGTTATGTCAGTTTTATCTTTATAATCAATTTTACTGAATTCTCTGCATCAAGATATTTTGTCTAGGGAAGACCTCAGCTTGGCAGGGTAATAATTCTCCAGTAAGAGAGATGTTAATACCCATTTGTACACGGAGTACTAATGCTTTGAATATCATTTAAAAGGAAAAGAATAATTAAGATCTATACATTTTAATAGCATAAAAAACCAGCCAGCACATTACCTCATATTTTGAAAGAGCAATCCTAGTAACGACCATAGGCGAGCACACTTAGAGAGTGATCATTTAGGAGCAAGATTTCCTATTTGCATGCTTAGTTTGCGCAGATAAACTTGAAGCCCTAAGTTTAAGTATGTGCTGATAGACACGTGCCTCCTTCTCCACCAGCCTTCCTAATTATGGTGACTGCAAGCATGGGTAATTAGAGCGTTAATGTGCATTTATTCTGTTACAGTCACCTCTCCTACAAAAAAGTGAAGCTGGCAGAGCCTGTTAATGTCCAGACTACTTCTAGAGCTCAATTTTCTTCATCTTTCCCCTTCAATAACATCCAATTGCTCAGTTCTCAGTCCATCATAACTGAGAGCACTTTCCCCTCCCTCTTTAATAAAATCTCATTTAGACAGAAACGTTCTGTTGGTGGACATGACTACTAACGCCACATTTAAAAGGGCAGGATACCTCCTTCCAGAAAAGGGATGGCAAGGTTTTATTTTTGTGCCAGCTTAAGTGAAGAGAGGCAATTCTCATTAAATTGGGGTGATTTATTGTAATGAGGAAAAGCTACATGATAGAGAGGACCACATATGTCCATCTGTAAATTGCAATTCTAACCTGTTTGTCTTATGTATCAGAAGGCATAGGGAGCAATTTCAAAAGAAGAACATAACTTCAATATAATCCTGAAAGAATAAGCTCTTCCTGCTTATTTTTATTTCAAGCTTCCTGCTTGAAAATAAAGACATGTTTCTAAGGCTGTGATAATCCCTAAGATACTTTTTAGGAATCATATCCAAAACAAAATGCTCAGGGAAGATGCTATAGCACACAATTACCATTTTCAGCACACTACATAAAGAGTGAGGGAATGGGAGGAGTGGAAACTGATGATATCCTTAGTTATAATTTAGTGGTACACACACATAGTTAGTAGTGTTTTAAACATACACACAACGTCTCTAACAAGTCTGAATGAACAAGTCTATAAACTGTTAAATTGGTTTGGTTAATAAATGAAATTACTAAACAAGCTTGCCAGACAGATTTGTCAGTGATTTATGCACCTCTAAGAGTATATAAAAGATTCGTCTCTGGGGATGTTTTTATATAAAAGGCTTTTATTGGTATCCTGTAAATCCAACTGTGGTGCTATTCCCACCCCTTTGAGTCTGGAGTCAGACTTGTGACAATTTTCTGTTCAGGCAGTTCACAGGAGATTCTATTGATGCTCAGTTTTTGACTGCTTATTTGCATATTTTTATAAAAGAGGGAAAAATTACTCAGAACTTTAAAATCTAGACATAATTAAGCAGACAACTTAATAAAATCAATTCAAAAACAGATAAACCACTTCTACTAAGTCAATGTATCCACTATCCTTGCATTATAAATGGCCTTATCAAGTCAGACGAAATAATCTTGTGATTTTACTGAAGGTGTATTTCATAAAACTGGCTAAAGACATATTTGAGAACCTACATCAATATATTTAATAAGTCAAGAGACATGCATAAATAAGAACCGTAAGGCTGCACAATGAAACACTTAAAAATTCCTCAGGATGAACCTATCACTTCACTGTCCCTTCAGTGGGCTTCTTCATCCCTTCCTTTTCAAGGCGAGCCTTAAAAAAACAATGTGTTCTTATGACACTTAACTCCTTTCGCCACCAAAGTCTCAAGTCAGAATGAATAATAAATAAGATGATCCGTTGAATCAATAGTTTTTGGAAATTACCTGTTCACAGTAGCTCTGTTAAGCTACCTAATTAGATGGGGGACAAACTTAAATCAATGTGTGGGCCAAAATCAGACCAAGAGAAACAAGATTATTTCTCTCTGTTGGAAACATACATTTTGATATTGGCAATCAGCATACTATTGCCAGCCTCATCTCCAGGCTGTTTTCCTTTCTTTGCCCAACTGGCTGCCCATTCTGACATTAAACAGCCCTTTTCATGGAGACAATCCTTCTGAGACCCAACCTAAACCTCCCCAGGCACAGCCTGAGGCCATTTCCTTTAATCCTGTTTCTGGCTGCCTGGGAGAAGAGGCTGGCACCCACCCAGCTACAACCTCCTTTTGGGTCACTGTAGAGAGAAATAAGATTTCTATTGACCCCCTTTTTCTCCAGGCTCAACACCCCCTGCTCTCTCAGCTGCTTCTAACTGGACTTGTGCTCCAGACTCTTCCCAAGCTCTGTTGTCCTCCTCTGGCCACCCATATTTTTAAAATAAGTGCTTAAAGGGAGTTATTTATGTCAATATATTAACAAAGCACAAGAGAGTTAAGAAAACACAAACAACCCTCAACAAACACAGTAGTAATTTCTTTCAAGCAAGAAATGTTTGTGTTTTTTTAAATTCATATAGTTGATACTCATGCTTCTATCCAAAACTCAAGTCTCCATTACAGCAGAGGTGAGCAGTTGGAATCATACAGGTTTCATCTCCTATTTCCATACTTTTTTTTCCTTTCCAAGCTAAACAACCACAATGTCCTCGAGTTCAACCTAATCTCTTTGTATTCTTGAACCTTTGTGCAAACAGTCGTGTGTTTCTACAACTCAATTCTGCAGTGCTATTGCAAGTGAGAAACTCAGCTTGTTGGAGGAATATTTGTGAGTCCCTGAGCCCATGTGCACACAGACAGACTGTGTGGATGTTTACAAAGAGTCAGGTTCCCAAATAAATGCATTCATTTTTTTCCCCTTGAAAAGTGAGTCTCTTCACCTTTTCATATTTACATTCCCAGCACACATTTACCCCAAAAGCTTAGACATAAACCCTCAAACTTCAATGCCAAACATGTTGATGCCACTCTGGACACAGTCCTTAGAGTACTCCATGGGTAAGGAATGCCTAATTTACATTTACAGATCTCTATTCAGGATCTGTAGCATAATCTCCAGTGAAATAATGAAGGTGGCACTTTTAACAAGCTCCATATGATCCAGGGGACTGAAATGACTACATAGATCCTTTTCACCAAGAGAAAAGCTAGGGGATATTCCATAACATATCATGGTGAAGGCCATGTTTAAAATAATGCACCCATTAAAATCATGTACACGGCCCTGAGATTGCTCAAAAGTCAATAAATTCTTTTCACTTTTAGAGGAGTTCGGCTCCAATGAAATACACTGCTTTACAAGATGATTGGAAAATCTGCTTGTTTTACCATCATGAAACATCAACAACAAAATTCTGTGGTAATTGTAAAGATATTTTATATATTCAGAGAGTGCGTGTGAGCGTATACACAAACAATTGTGTGGAAAGGTTTATGCTAGAAGATTTAGAGCAGTGAAGCTATGGTTAAAATTATATATGATGGCAAAAGCTACTCCTGCTCCTGGCTGCTTTATTTTGTGCACATACTGTAGGAAAAAAGACCCTTTTTTCTCTATTTTCTTTTTTTCTTGAGCATGGGATTATAATATTAGCTGGCTTGCAGAAATACCTCTCAATCCTCTTCCCTTACTCTGCCTACATTAACATCTTCCCAGCCCCAAATCACATACCCTATTTCAGATGTGACAGATAGGTATTAAAGCAAGGAAGGTGCTACAACACAACACACTACACAGGAGTCAGAGGATTTAAGCCAACAGCTATTTAATAGAGATTTTATTTTTCCCCATCTGTTTTTGGCAGGATTCTCTTAAGCCTTGCAACAAAAACCATGTGCTGTGTGGCACCTGAGCTCCTAGTTCATGTCAGCAACTGGTTTATTTCCTATGTGTAAAATATCTTAGTTAGGAACACATAATGACTCCTAGGACCCCCTTATAGTTTCAAGCTCCTGAGCTGAAAGCACACTGATGGAGGAGTTAGGTACAGCAGGGTTAAGAAGGAAGCCTAAGGCTTCTAAAGCATTTGACAAATCTTTAAGGCAAAGCAGTTGCATCCAGTCTTTGACAGCAACAGTACAGAAAAACTTTATAGAAGGAACAAAGGAGATGGCACCTGATGTTTTGCTTCAAGACTGGAAGAAGGGGCTGTTTCAGTTTTGAGGCAGAAATTCTCATTGTTCCCTTACGCAAGAAAATTTTTAAATGGAGTTCCTAAGAGAGTTTTGCACTTCAGTTATATTTTCTATCACCTAAACTTAACAAAAAAAAAAAGGACTAAAAAATATTGAGTGCCCAGTAGTTCAACAAAAATTTATACTAATTATGACATTCTAGAAATTAAAATTACTATATGTGTAAATAGTGATCAGAACCAAGCTGGAATTTAACTGTTGATAGAAGCTATTAGTAGAAATTTATTATTTCAGACTTAGAAAGTGAATTAAGGATTTATTTATTTTTTTTCAATTCAACTCTCTCAATCTAATTGAGAATTTGCTGAGGTTGTAAGCACAAATCCAGCAAGATCAAATATGGCATCTAGATACAGAACAGGGCCCTAAAATCAAACCTTGCCCAAAAGACTAATTTTTTAAAAGCAGAGAGCAAATGTACCTTTCCAAAAAGTATTTCTGGCTGTACCACATTCACGGAAAAGTAGATTTTACACTTCAAGAAAGCAAGCAGATGACAGCCATCTTATTGCTGCTTTCTAACACAGTTTCAAATGTAAAACATGCTAAGTTTGTGTAAATTAACAGTCATAAATTTCAGAAGGAAATTTCATACTTTAAAGATGAATACAATTAAGACAAAAGCCTGTTATGAGACCCTGGATGCTGTTAGAGAGGAGTGCTTTTTCATGGACATCTCATGAAAAGAAAAATTCAAAATAATAGTATCCCATAAGCACACTGCTGATAATTTTACAATCATCTTGTTAAGGATTAATCCTATCACCTAGGCATCTTTAAGAAAGTAAGTAAATCTCCATTTCTAAATGTTTTCCAGAACAAGAAAAGAAATTTATAAAACAGGTAGGTTACAGCAGGCCAAGTAGTCCAGTTTTACTACTAACTAGTGCATCTTTACACATACAAGCAACAGGAGGTTTTCTTATTAGTTGTAATATGTAAGGCCATGGAAATAAATCTATTTTTCTCCACTTCTCCACTTGCAGGTTTCAAACTGAGCTAACATAAGAGGAGAGAACAATACATAACTGAAATCGTCTGGGGGATGCCAGAGTAATTACTCATTTGGGTAAACAAAAAATCTAACCAAAGTTTGCCTTGAAAAGCACTTTGCCATCGACTAGAAGGTTGGCAGATATAAGCAATTTATCTCCATTTTTCAGAGGAGGAAAACTTAATTGAAGCAGGTGACAAATTAGATGTACCTATACACAGGAACAGCACCCAAACCACTTGGTTTCCACACTCACACTCTGACCACCTGACCAGGTTTCTACGGCCTTCAAAAAGAATTATTGCCTCAGCAGCCATTGCCCAGCCAATTTTGTTGAAATCACTGCTGCTCCGTCAGTGATCTAATCAGGACAGCAGTCAGGCCTGCTCTGCCCACGGCTCCCGCAGCACTCATCTCGCCGCCAGCTGCAGCACAATGCAACTCCACAATGCATGGCTGGATCAAAAATAAAGGTGAGCTATTTGTTTGAGACCTTCATCTCATCCGTTTGGTGCTCGTAGGCTTGCAGAGGAGGCCTCTTAAGGGCTGGTTGGAGATCCAAGGTAGGCAAGGCCAACAAACACTCCCACAGAGTGTGGGCCTTGCATTTCCTTAGGATGAAAAAGCCAGACAGAAAAACTAAAAAGGTTCTGTTTTCTGAGCATCCACAAAGTGAAACAAAGATGCTTAAGCCAGGATTCCTGATGTTATATAAAAATAGTTTGACTGCATGACAGTGAGAGAAAAACTTGCATTCTTAAGCATCAGGAGCACAAAATTTCTCTGATAGTTGTACATCAAGTAACTATTTCCAAGATATGCACACAAAAATTAATACATGAAACCAACACCCACATACCATGATTAAAAGCTACATCCAAAATTAGTTTTTCACAAAAAAACAAAAACAAAAAAAAAAACAAAAAAACCCCCAAACAAACGATGATTTACAGTGTGCCCATCTGTTGTGGCAATAGGGAAAAGTCTAGCTGGCCTACCTCAAAGCTCTTCTCAAAGATCATGTCTGCACATATACCTTTCCTAAAAGATAACAAAACTTGACTGCAGTTGAAGTTTTGTTGACTACAAACACTGCAGCAATAAATAGAAACCACCTAAAAGTGCTGTTTAATGAGCACAACATCCTTCAGTGTTTGTACACACAAAAACACGCACACATACACACAGAGCTGACAGAATATTTGTCCCCAGATGCTCAGGCAACTGCAGAGTTAATTGCATCTCACAAAGTGCTCATTATGTTGATTAGATACATGAAAAGGACTTTTAGCCATTAAGTAAATAACCTCACTAAAGATTCCTGGAGCTAAACACAGCCAAAGTGGTGATTTCTTACAAATCTATATGCCTTTTTAATATATATCAATATACCTTCACTGAGTTAAATGCTATAGATTTTATCCACCAAAGTTTTTATATTTTTGACCTCTTGGGGACTGCAGGGTAGCAACCTCTTACTTTCTGGTGACTTCTCTGGTGAATGTTTTAAGGGCTTGTGCGCCTGGGAAGGACACTGAAGAGTTTGAATTTACAGCACAGCATTAGGCAACAGAAAGCTGTGGCCAGTCAAAATTATACTAAATAACAAGAGCGTCCACATGGAAAATTAGCATGGAATTAGCAGTATGCCATAAATTTACCAATATGTGTACTTTACACTGACACCCTTGCCACCTTAGAAAAAAACTTGCTCTTTCTTGGTGAGAACAGTCCTAATTTTCTAGGAAAAGGAGTAAATGCACACTGAAAAAAAGAGGTTTTAGGAAGGTAAGTCAGAGCAAAGTACATGTATGGAATGGAGGAAGGGTTATAAGCCAGCCTGTTCTGATTGATTGGAGTTGGTTTAGGAGGCAGTGGAAACTGTCATCTCTTTTTCATGGTTAATTCTACCAAAAGCACAGAGAGATTTCCAATCCTTATCAAGCATTGAATTTCAGCATAATATTAAACCAATATTCTCAGAAACAAAAATATGCTTTTGATCAATAAAATGTTATTGACTTAATAAAAGAAAACATTTCAATTCACATTTTATGTTATTTTAATACACCCGAACTTTGAAATTAAAACCTGAAAGTTACTTTGATAATATAAAAGGGTTTGACAAGGAAAAATCAATCTAATGGGCTTTTTTTTTTTCATCTACAATCTTTTAATTTCAATGAAAGCAATATCCATCAACACCCAGCTTGAGACCTACAGCATAGTGGACTAAAAGCCCGACAGACACCTGACAGAAATTTGGCTGCACGAACATCATCTCAAGAGAGTCTGTTGGATGGGCAGCATCACACAGGCCTCAAATCCCTCACTCCACCAGCCCAGCAGCAATAAAAGAGAAAGCAGATCACTGGATCAAGCACCTCAACATCAGAGCAATACATAAAGGTATTTATCTGCATAAAAGCAGGGCATGATGTCCCCTTCCCCACTTGCAATTTTGTGACCATATTAATTTGATTCATGAGTTTGTCTGCAAATTGTGCACTTCCCTGCCTGTATCCACCCACCCCAATGTGCTTGCATGGCAATTCTGAACACCTTCTGCCTTGCCTAAAGTGAAAAAAGGAGCAGTGGTATTAATAATGAATTCTGATTCACAAGACGAAAGTGTGCAGTGTATTTCTGTTAGGAGAAAAGGTACTCACTAAAGTGGAAAAACGGGTTTTACTTAGTTTTGTGTTAAAAAAAAAAAAGGTAAAACAAGAAAAAAGATAAAAAGTTCCATGAAATTTGGAAAAGGCAGCAGAGCTCTGGAAGAGGCTCAACTCAGAGTTTTAGCTTTGAAAATAGGTGATATTGCTAGCATTAATAACTGGCAGGAGAGATATTTGAAGGAATGATTTGTTCTTTCTGGGAAGAAAAAGAAAATCAGTAACTCAGTAGAAACACTGATGTTATATTTTGATGCAATATAGCAATTCTTCCTATGATTACTTACATATTAGTAAATGTATCTCATTTTATAGGCTATTTATGAATCATGCATTTAAGTATACACCATGTCCAGCAGAAAATGAGACAGTATTACTCACACTGAGTATCCTTCTGGGGAAATACATGTCAGTAACTCTGTCAGGACTTACTGCAAGCTATCAAGACAAAAAGGCATTCAAATCAGTGGTGCTTCAATCTGTGCACAGTAGATCTAAATCTAGGCTAGTGCCTTTCACAATTAAAGTTAACTCTCTTGAATTTAAAAGGCAGATACTTCCTCAAATTTTGTCCCAATTTTTTTGTAATAAAATTATTATTATTTAATAAAAGATATTTGCTGTAAATATATAAATAGAAAAGAAGCTGTGCTTGTGGCAAATAGGATTTGTAATAAAAATTATTTTTTGCACCATCATACCTGCTGAAAATAAAATGTCTACTGAAAACAACTCGACCTAAATCAAGTGAAAGGCTCTTCACTTGATTTGACTTGTGTGTGATGTGACAGTGCAAAAACAAACTGGAGGATCCTAATCATTAAATCATCTGAGTTTCTGAAGACTTTAGAAATCCCACCAACAAGTAAATTCCAAGTTCCTCTCTTGAGCCCAAGGCACATCAAATCCATGCAAGCAGATAGGAGTAAACCAAAAATCTAATGTCAAAAATATACCTAGATTTACTTTTCTCAAGGAAAAAACCCATCATTTTCCAATCAGCTTGATGCTATTACCAAGCCCAGGCTCTCACATTTAGTCAGCTGGAGCTCTAATACCTAGGTAAATTTTGCTCATTGTGAACTGTGATTAACTGATTTCTACAGGAATTGTTTTAGTTTCCTGATCATCACCAACTCAAGGGGAAAAAAAAAAGCTTTAAAAATATATAAATATATGGTTAAATTCTGGACTTTTTTCCTAAAGTACACACTATTATAATTAAGATACAATTTATCAGCTAAAAATAGAACTGCATTTCAGATTTCTCCATCTCTCTTTTTCTTGCCCAAGATGTTTAAATGACAGTCATGTATGCTTGAACATCATCACAGAGTTACACAAGGTTTCCGAGTCTTTTCAGGTGGGCATTTTAAATACCTCCAGCTGTGATGCACAGCTGATGAGAGCTCAGAGGCAGGGAGGTAGGTGGAGGCTATGACACAGCTTAACAAGAACAAGCAAAGATTCTCTATACTCTAACAGAAATAAACCTGAAGAAACAAACCAGTAGCACCAGTTGTGTGGTGAGAAGTACCAAAAGTGGTGTTGTGCTAGCAAGCACAAGTGAAAGACAGATTTTCAACTCTGTAAGAGTGACAGGAGTGCAACCCATGGGCACAAATATATCAACATTAGAGGTGAAAGTGCCTGTTTCTGCCAGCACCAAGTGCTATTTCCTCCATCTGAAGATGGCTGGAATGACAAGAGCAGAGAGGAGCAGTGAGCTCGGGAGAGCCACAGCTTCTTGGGGAGCTTTCCAGGCAGGCTTGGGCAGGCACACCACACAGCAGTGCCCCAGGGACACCTTTATCAGCCTCTGGGCAGGTCAGATGGGTAACTGCCACGAGCTCCGAGTCATCCTTTGTCACAGACATCTTTAATGAAAAATCCTTTCCTTAGGATTTTTCCTCCTGAGTAGCTGAGAAGCCTCAGGAACAAAAGGTAAACAATGATTATCTGCTGCTGTGGAATACAACAGGTGCATCTGAGATTGGCCCATGTTGGATGTTTCTAATTAATGGCCAATCACAGCCCAGGTGGCTCAGACAGAGAGCCGAGCCACAAACCTTTGTTATCATTCTTTGGTATTCTATTCTTAGCTAGGCTTCTGATGAAACTTTTTCTTCTATTCTTTTAGTATAGTTTTAATGTGATATATATAATAAAATAATAAATCAAGCCTTCTGAAACATGGAGTCACATCCTCGTCCCTTCCCTCATCCAAGAACCCCTGTGAACACCGTCACAATCCTTGAAAACATAATTGTGGTGGAACTACAGCCTTATTATCTCTGAGAATTTAGAAGCCAGTCTGGTCCATTCCATCCACAGTGGCAATGGAGCAGAGAAAGGCAGCTCAAACATCCACAGGAATGCTGCCATTAGCACTTGGGTGCAAAGTAAACACCGGGAAAGATGCTCAGAGTGTCTTGCAAGAGAGGACATCCTCTGAAATTAGTTCTCTAGCATGAAGTACTTATCGGGATCTGATTTCATAGCCCGGCTTGAATTGCTTGTAACAAATGTTATAACAGTGTTCTGAAATATTAAACATGTACTCACTTGAAGAACAAGATTATTCATGAACTTAAATGCTTGTTCCTACATTAACTTCAGTTATTCCGTGGATAATTGACTGAAGTTATTTACAATAAAAATAACAGGCAAGGCACTAAACTGTGTCCTGGAATAAGCATTTATGAAACGCAATCACCAGCCATATGAGATATAGGCTAACATTTAAGTATCAGCTAGGTTAAATAAAATTTTTTAGAAGTCCCAACACACAAGTGTAAGGCTATACTAAAATGAAAAAGGTATCAATTATTTTGATTTTATTTTATTTTTTAGCTTCTACTAACACTAATTCTTTTTACAGAACCTAACTCTTTCTTCAAAGACTTTTCTCTGAGAAAAAAAACCCAAAAAACACTAACAAAAAAAAAAGCAAAAACCAGCATTGTGACAATCTATGAATTCGCAAACAGTAAATTTAAATAAAATTTTCTGCATCTACATTTTTCCCTCTAAAATTAAAATTTTATAAATGATAATAAAAATAATTTAAAGTGAGGGTTCTCATTTTGTCTCTTGGTAAAATATTGATAAGAAATATTATTGGTCAAAATTTTCATTATTACTTTCAGGGAATTTTTTGTTCAGTTATCAAAAAAAAAAAATGTACTAAAAATGCAATTTTCACTTAATCTATGACCAAGTTACTAAAACTAATGCCAAAAGCAATCTAGCCAGAACAAATAAACTCTTTTGTAACTTTTTTGAATAACAGATCTAAGATTGATAACATTTCGGGGAAAAAATAAAATAAAATATATACATATAGCAGTAGTATCTCTGAAATAGTACACTGAAGTATAAGATGGTTTTATCTTTTTTTCTGAAAGAGCAAACAAAACTGTGCATACATGAAGTTATATTCCCTCCTGAGTCTCATTTTGATGGATATGTCCATCCATTAGCTTTGTCTGCCTCAACCTGACCTTCCTGATTTTTGAGCAGAACCTCTTTTTTGGAGGATGTTCAAATTGGAGCCATTTCAGGTTGGCTTAAGTAATAAGAAAGAGAAATTAGAACATGATTTCATTGAGCAGGAAGAAGTCTTGGAATTTGTTTGTTATGGTTTAAAATCACGCTTAATATCATTATATCACTTTTTAATAATCAAGAGCACTACCTGCTAAAAACACAGAGCAAGGAAATCTGTACCTATTTAAGAGAACTGAAAAATTTCTCTTCACAACTACATTGTGAAAAGATACAACAAATAATGGACTAAGTCACCTTTAAGACATCACATAAAAGCTTAGAACTAAATGCTTCATAAAATACCTGCCTAACACTTAGAATATGCAAGTGAATTGGACTTTTGGGTCATCACAGTAGCCCCTATGACATGTTTAGTTCTTATGATGTGCTTATTTTATGCTTTAGTTGTTGCCCATAGCAGATTGAAGAAAAAGACCTTGTTTAAGGTTCTTTTTTTTTTGGCAGGCAGCATTTCAGTTTAATCTTGCTATGTGTTTGCACGATACAAGTTCTCTGAGTGAAGGCAATATATAAATGTAATGAAAATACATGGAAAACAGATTATGAAAATATCAATGGAAAACACTTAGTTAAAATAGTTTGTTAGCTAAATAGCTCTGAAGTGTTAGTCTGGAAACTAATATGATACTCAAATCAAGTTTGCACTTAATTTCAGTATCTATGTCCTGGCATATCGATTTCAGTTCCAACAGACAGCAAAAGGCTCTAAAATTGTTTAAGTAATGATTTTCTGTTAAAAGCTTATTCTCATTAAAGGACTACTTCTGAGATAAAATTGCATCACTGTCCAATATTCCAAGGACAAATCCTTCCCTAACTATCAAGTAAATATAATAAGCGAGAGAGAGATGGATGAAATATCTGCCACAGCTGTTGTAGAAAATCACAGGTTCTAATTGGTCAAAACAGCACCTGTCTATCTCAGTCTATTACATGAATGTCTTTACAAAAGTCTGCAAAGAATTGCAACACAATGCCTAAATCACTACAAATATTTATATGGGCCACCTCTGGACAGTGTTGCAAGCTATTCAAGAAAACAGGTATTGGAAGAGAAGTCAATAGATCAGCTCTGGTGTGTTAGAAATTAGGTCTGACCAGTGAATCAAATAATCTGAAAGCACAGTATCCAACAAAGGCTCAGATATCCTTCCTTGGAAATGGATTCATTATTGAATACACCTGGATAACCACAAGTAAGTCTTCCAATAGCTAGTAACTGATACCCAGGTGTTGAACTGCTAAATTCTCTTCTTAATAGTTCAAAATATTCTATTCCTCAGGGCTTCTATATTAAAAAGACAAAGCTTACTGCCCTTTTTTCCTATACACCTCTTCAAGAACATACTTAGCTCAGCATCTTTGTTATCCTTGTCTGAATTGAGCCATTTGATAGGTTGAAGTAGGAAAGAGTTATTTCTTAGGAAAGGTCCTTCTTTCAAAAAAAACCCCAAAAAACCCAAAAACAAACAACAAAAAAAATCCCAACAGGTCCCTGTATCATCTATTTATTTTATTCTTTTCAGAAGAATTTTGTTTTTCAATAGATTTACAGGCTCCCTGCCAGTCTGGCTGATTCAGCCAGCCATCTGCAACACTAGGTGATCCCTTCAGGTCTTGATAGCTGTTTATCTAAAACAAAGGCCACCCTCTGATCTCTTTGCTGTTGGGATATTCAGTTTCTTAACCCTATTCCCTGAGTTTAGTGGGCACATTACCCTGTCCCTCTCCCATTGTAGGGGTTTATTTAGTGAGTTACAATCCACACTTAGGGATTTAGACAGTCACAAGTACAAGGCAGCTCTTAAAATATCAGTGATCACCATGCCATTTGTGTCTTTTTTATTTTCTTTTTCTTTTCCAAGAGAAGGCAGGAGACTTCACACAAAAAAATTGAGCAAAAAATAGGGTTTCCATGGGTGGCAGCAGCTGCTCCAGAGCAGAAAGTCATTAATATGAGGACTTGATTGAATCTCACCACTAATCCATGATTCTGCGGGCAGTGTACACAAGTCCTTAGCAGCATTACTGAGGGAACTGAAATAAATTCACTGCTACCAGATGGGTTTAGAGAAAAAAGGAAAAAAAAAGTGCCTGTTGGTCAATATTGCCACAAAGTTACTCCTAACTGAAGAAAGCACAACAAAAGACCCCTCGCTAAGACCCTGGTTCAAGTTGTACGAGTCACCATCTGATGTGAGGTGTTCATAAACTCCAGTTCTTCAGGGTTCTTATGCCAGGGTAAACCTCTGCTGCCAAATTAATTTGGGTTCTGAATTAATATTTTGCTGCTGCTTGGATGTCTAAGGAGTCTCTGAGGGTGGAAGGGGAGCCTTCCCACCAGTTCACAAGCACTTTGTGATTTTCCTGACGGTGCTAAACTTAGTTCTCCTTATAGAGAAGCAGCAGCCAATAACCATTTTCCCAAGTAAATGAGCAAAGGAATAAGAGGTTTTGATCTCTAAGTGGGAGAAAGGAAGAAATACAAAACCCTGGTAACACTAATCTTTAATTATCCTTGGGACAACTGGTGTAGACTTTTCACAAGCTTCTTTTATATAAGGAAGTCAGGGGTTTTTGGCTGGTTTTGTTGTTTGGGTGGGGGTTTTTTTTGTTTGTTTGGATTTTTTTTTTAATTAGACTTTCTTCTGAAGCTGAAATTAGCAGCAACTGTAATCTAATAAATCTTCCTCTCCTCTAGGTAGCAAGTCCTACCATATACATCCTTCTTAGTCACTCCCCTCATGTATTCTGTACAATGAAAGATTTCCTGAAGCTATATTTAAAAGCCCTTCTAGAAGCAGGTGACCAGAATTTCTCCTAAAACTACCATCTTTAGCAGCAAATTATAGGCAGAAGTTTGGCAGCTGTCAGAGGGGATTGATTGATTTCATGAGCATGTCATTTCACCAATAAGTTCACAATAGAAATTAAAGCCACAGGGTTATTGGGGTTGTTTATGTTGGAGGGTTATTGTTGTTTCGTTCTTTGTTTCCCCTCCCTTACTTCATAATTTTTATTTTATTTAGCCCTTATTTTTGGGGATGAAGTTATTATGCCTTCCAAAAGTCATAATAACTTTGAATTTCTAGATTTTTAAAATTCATTTTCTAGTTGTAATAAGCTTGGAAGCATTTTAGCATAATTTTCTTTAATATTAAGATTGGATCACTTTCTAAATTCAGCACAGTTGATGAAATGAAGACTGAAAAAAATTCCATTTTCACATGCTATGGAAATGACATTTACTGAACTTAGCAGAAAAAAAACCCCACAAGTCACTTTAAATCCTGTCAGATTTTGTATCTGCTCTATCCCAGATCTGTAGGATCTCAGCAGGACTACCTCTCAAATTAAACGAGACTGATGCTGTCACTTCTGCAACACCTGCAATGGAACTGAACAAGAAAGCCAACTCTGTTATTCCTCACATGTGCTTTCCCCCTCATTGCACTGCAGTGAAAAAGGAATAATCACCACCACATCTTTTAGAAACAGTCCCCTCCACAGAAGGAAGATGTAGAGTGTGGGTCACAAGAGGACATTCCCAGAGCAAGTCGGAACGAAACCCAAATTCTTGAGTTTTATCATCTTCTTGTCACAAATATTTTGTCAATAGGTTTCAGAGGTTTATCTCTCACCCTTATTACAGCAGCTAGTCCTCACAAAGGACTGAGTACTGCTATCATCAGTCAGTTGGAACATACTGTAGGTGACAGAAATAAATATGATTGGTTTCCACAGTTACAAAATTGCTGTTGACTTGTATCGGTGGCAATACGGTTCCACATAATGGAATTTCTAGGAGGGATTAGTTTGCTTTCCTAAGCAATGAAATAACACATATTTGAGTGTACAAAGAAAGCCTTGCACTTGGAGCTCAAAGCTATTTTTTCTCCTATATGTGCACTTGTCTGTCAAGATGGCTATTTTTTGCCTTTTTTTTAGCCACTGTTAAGAAACTGGGAAAAACTAAAGACAAGTTATAAAAAGTTTCAATACTATGTAAGATTAGTAACATTTTTCTATATTCCCACCTGTAACAAATTCTGCTACAAGAGTTTCTACTGGCTAACTCCGTGTATTCAGCAATACAAAGTGATGATGAAATTTCACAAACCAATGTTTATTTCTAGACTACAGTCTTATTTGCCATACAGCTCAGCTTGCCTACAGGTTAACATGAAATGATAAAATATCATCAGATTCCTTAGCTGTTCCCCAAAATAAAGAAGACAGACACTACCAAAGCGCCATAAAGTAACCACTCATGCTACAGACAGATGTCAGCAACCAAGAGCTGATAATCAGCCCTGTGATTTCCACATGCAAATGAAAATTAGTATTCACTCAGAGGAGCAACAACTCCTCTTCTATTTCTTTCACATTTGCAAGTCAGAATGGTGAAATGGAGTACTTAAAATAAAACTACAAAGATCCAGAAGATTTGCCCAAGTCCAACAAATTGGTCTGACTTTCATAAATCAGGGAACTTCATAGGCACAATAAGTAGTGCAACCATGACAACACTGACAAATTACCATATGCTCTACCATCATAATGCATCCAATCATTTGGCCCTTTTCTCACAGAAATGTTTACATGGAAGCCAGTTAGAAGAAATTAAACATCTTATTTCATCATATATTTAGGAGCACTTGAGGTAGACAGAAATAGCTGTGTTGTACATCTCACAAATAAAGCAGTTAGACATTATGACCAGTTCTTGGGGAAAAAAAAAAAAACAAAAACAAACGTCACCAAATTCCTGACGCCATATGCCATACTACTTCTGCCAGGAAGAAAAAAAAAATCAGTTGGACATCAAAACAACATACACTGCACTTAAGTCGTAAGATTTTTTCCCCTCAACTTTTATAATCTAATTCTATCCTTTTCTCTCTTTCCATTATATTTGACCAAGTTTTCAGTGTATTTTTTTATCTTTAGAGCAAATGAACCAGCAAAGCCAGCCAGAGAACCTGCCCTTTGAAATGGACAGTGCTGTATGTCTAATTTGGACTAGTCATGCATCCATTCCAAAATAAAAGCAAGGTTTATGCTCTTTTTTTTTTCATTATGCTTTGGCTCTTCAGCAAGTTCCATATTCATTAACACAAGTTGGCAGACAGGAATTTAGGCTGGTGTGGGATTTATTCAGGAAACAGACGCCATATGAGCATGAGGGAACATTTCTTCCTTATAAGTGTTGTGCACACCTTCTCATGTGGATTTGTGAGACATTTTATTTGCATAAACAGCTGTCTTCTTGCCTCATTTCTGCAGCAACAAATAGTACCGTGCAAGAAAGCTGCCATAAGAGATCGTGCTCTTATTCTTCAAAGTATAAGAACTCCCTCCACTTCTTTTCGCAGTTGGCTCTTCAAAAGTTAAAAAAACACAACAAAACAAACAAACAACCCCCAAAACAACAAAGAAAACTAAAAACACCAAAAAAAGCCCCCAGCATTTCATTATTTTTCAATTCCATTAGAAGTTTTACTGCAAGAAGGAGTTATCGGGATGTAATTCCAGTAGACATTTTTAAGCCAAACATCATTATTTTTAACTTTTGGCCATGGCCAAGATTACTATAAGAACTGTAATTGGAAAACTGGAATAACTTTCTAACAATCATCAGGGAAAGATTCTATCAGTTAAACAGGAGAATCCTGAAAGATCAAAATACTACAGAGCACTTATAGAATTCAAAGAACTATAAAAATAGGAAGTACAGTTTAGTACTCCATCTCTATAAAGACTATTTGAGGGGAAAATAAAACAGATTAATGGTAGTATGTATCAGAGAGCGGAACAAAACAGAAAAATATTTTAGGCCAACAAAAGGAAACAACAGTGGATTTACTCTGTTTTACTAAAATATTTTGCTTAATTTACCACCCCAAATTTAATTTGCTTCCCCAAAATCACTTTCATCTCCCAAACTAAGGTAAACAACTTTCATGAGAAGTATTGTTATAAAAATCACTTCTATAGAGCATTGATCAAATATTCCTGAAAAAAAAATCCTCATTCTTGTGAATATTTGAGTCTTTGATGGGAAACAGCCAATGGCATCTAACACGTCAGCTGACATGAACCATAGAACCCCAGAGTGGTTTATGTTCAAAGGGATATTGAAAGTCATCTAGTTCCAATGTCCCAGCCATGGACAGATGTGAAATAATTTTTTACACCATTCACTGCTGAGAACCCTTAAGATAAAATAGTCTGTTTTAAATAAGTAGACTAAAAATTCATTAAGGAGGAGAAGAAAGAAGAGCTTATTAATGCATTTTTGAACCAATCAGCAAAGAACAAATAGAATCACAGAATACTGAAATTTCCTTAATGTGGGATCAAGTTGGAAGGAATTTCAAAAATATAGACTTATTTTCCCATTTATAAAGTAAACTTGAAGTATTTTTCACATGAATGCAAAAGTAAGTTTGTTACCTTTCCTTAATATTATGTTATGATAGTTGATACTTTTTTCTATTTTGGATGCTCAAAAGATTACAAGTAACCTAAGTTACTAAGGTCCATAAACTCCAAAGAACTATTGAAGTGTTTAAGCTATTTCTTTCCTTTTACAAACAAGAGAAACAATATTTAACAATTTCATCAGAATCTTCCCTGAATGCAGGATAACCACAAGTAACTTGAGAGAGATTTGTCAAATTCCTTCACTAAAAGAACTAAAAAAAAGGCAAACAAAAAACCACCATAATTTTCTATGAAGTTCACTCGTATTTCTGACTCTGTGCTCACTCTTACATTCTGTTGTCATTGGCTGGAACTAATAATGATATTTTAGGTATGATGTGCATTCAGGACAAGCTTCACAGGACAGTTGCAGGTGGCAAAGGAGCTATAGCAGAACCATTCCCTTTTGAGGCAAGGAACTTGGACTAAGCCAGTTACCCTGGAGCTTCCAGATTGAAACTACACAACAATATTGAGCTATTTGATTTGCTTTCAGTCACAAAAAGTTCTACCCCACATAATTTGTTAATGTTATTGGTTTACTCCCAAACCCTCTCTTAAGACTTGCTCAGTTTCAGAGGAGAACCATTTGTGAATTATGCAAGCTTAAAAGTTTCTCTGCCTCAATTCAAATTCACATTTCCTGTTTTGCAGCCGGTCCAACTTACTGTGAACATCTCAGAGAGCAGGTAGTTACTGCATTCATTTTTAGCTGTGTTGGGAACCATCACATCACAGGCATGGCCAAGAAACCCAGGCAAGCCTGTCACAGCCTGAAAGTCTCTTTCAGAAGTGTTCTGGCATTAAAGACACTGCTGAGGGGAAGCCAGTTGAAAGTGCCATCCAAACAAGGTAATAAACAGATAATACAAACTCTGTAGCAAAGGGGAGCTGCCAGGAAGCCTGCTGAAACCTCAGAGATGCAGATCAGTCTCTCCTGACAGATCTCCCTGACTCTTGCAAACGTAACAAAAAGATCCACAGAATCATTTTTTTTCAAGTATCAATAGCATAACATTCACATAGGATGTTTGGAAATAACCCAGTATCTTGGATTCCATTATATCTTCCTTTTTATCCTCCCCTCTCTTCCAAAGATAAAGGAAGAAGCTCAAACAGGACTTACAGATGACAACCTTCATGCCTCACCAAGAAAATCTCTTATGCTTTATTTCACTGACATTCAGATTTCTCTGCCACCTGCCATACACTCTAATGACATTTTCAACAGAGATGGATGAATGATCTTTCAGATTCTGAACAAAATGGGCACAAATGCTCTAAAAGTTACTCCCTGTCAAACTTTCCCTGATCCTCATAGAATCAGGTGTTGGAATTACACTGCTTACTGTTCCAATATTTCTTACTGGTACCAGCAAATTTTCTCTCCTTAAGATTGCTGTTTAAGAACAGAGATCTGGTTATGATTAACCTCCAGAAGTAAAGCCCTAATGTCACTTAACTATGACACTCATTCCATCATCTTCTGCATTGTGAATCTTAACCCTGACATTAAATTATGACATGTGGTTTCAGCTTTCACAAGTTTTCCATTCTTTCCCTTTATTATTTCTTTCTTCTCTCATTCAACATTTGTACACTGCACTTGGGAGATGGATTTGATCTGGCTTCTCCTTTCACATTAGTATTTTTGCTCATTACTGTATCTGAATTGTTTGATAAACACATCAGTGGCACAGAGGTAATTGTAAATCAAGTCACTTCTTTGATCCTCACATTTGCTACGGCTTTTCTAAGTGCAGTACCTAATTCTAATTGAAACTGCTGATAAATGTGAGCCTCTTGTGCCAACAGCTATCCTCTTATTAGCTTTTCTTTCAACATTCTATATTTGCAATGCTCAGCAAAGCTGAACTGCAGCAATAAAACCTCAGCTGTTTCCCCTTGCTCCCAAGAGCTATGAAATCCACTCCAGATTTCTTCTACATTCATCTATTTTTGTAACTGCATACCTACAGATCTGCATATAAAATATTTTGTCTATGATTGAGTATTAGAACTCAGTTTCATTTACATCTTTTGGACTTTTTCTCTCCACAGTGAGGGAGAGGGAACACATTTCAACCTTTCATTTCCTGAAGTTCCTCTATACAACCTCAACACAAATGGTCAGCTAAGAACCACTCCCAGTTTTCACAACATTCAAACAACATAAAAAGAACCTAAAGGGATATCTTGGTGCAGTTCCTTTGAGTGAATTAGGTGAATTTCAAGATTTGGAAATAATTACTTTCACACTGAGGCTATAAGGAGAGAATATTCTCATTTCCATATTAGAAGGGGTAGCCCAAACAATTTGAGGGATCTGTGTGTATGTATATACACACACACAGAGAAAAAAACTACACATAGGATGGCAGCTCTGCTCTATCAATTTAGTGGACTTTTTTTTTTCATGTTCTGAGTGACTCCATCTGGCAATGCATGAGAGAATTCCTTTATCCAAGGAGTTTCTCTTTTCTCAGTATTTTTTTGTCCTTGGAGGGCTGCAGCTCAGAGAGCAGCACCATACAATAAAGTTGTGAATTGTTCTAGTAAAAAGGAGCTTTCAGAGCTAAATGGCTATTTTGTTAACATTTTAGACCAACACATTGACCTTGCAATATAAAAAGACTAAAACAGACAAATATTTTAAAGCATTTTGTTTTATGAGTTTCAGCACAGAAATAACCACCCTCCATAAAGCCCACATCTGAATGAGTCAGTATTCCCACAGTGCTTTCAAATTTGCTAGAATGCTACATTTCATACTGCTTAGTTTTTAATGCCTCATTCTGCTCCCAAGTCCAATGACAGAAGTCACTTGGAACCATGTAATGATTTTATTACAGGCACTTCTGTTCTTGCATCTCTCATCATTCCTCTTATTTGTTGGTTACAGTCGATTGTTACGCATTGTTTCAAATTAAATTGTAAGCAATTTGGGGAAGTAGCACAGTGGATATTCACAGAGTACATTAGCATAAGGAAACTAAACCCTCTGTGCTTCCCTTGTTGTCAGTGAAAAGGTAAAAATGGTTTAAATTCCCTTCCCACTCCAGAAGTAACACCAAACTTGACCAGAGCTGTGGTTTCTCCTTTCACAGGCAACAGGAGAAGCTGGTGGAAACTAATTCTCTCAGAGTGAGGCTACTAAAACGCAAATAAGAAAATAAACATACACAAGAATAGCCATAAGGATCAGTTTTTTAGCAGACACCTGTCTTTTCAAACCAAAAGAGTAGCCTAACATGCATGACAAAAGAGTGTAACTAAGACAATGCAAATATAAACCAGTAATTTTGGTATTACTACAGCATTTTATCATGCTTAGTGATGGAAAAGAACAGCACTGAAACGCTCCTGAAACTAGAAAAAAAGAAACAAGTTCCAAACTGCCAGCAATATTTTCTGATACTGGTATAAGACAGAGGAAGTGGGACAAAGACTCTAAGGAGTGATAGACAAAGATGATCTGGAAAAATAAAGAAAAGCAGGTGTTCTAAAAAACTAATTACCAGTTTTTACTTTGTCATTTCTATTAGTCATATGAAGAAGGTAGTTTTATACTCTTTATTAATGAAACAAATGAGCACATAGACTAATGCTCATGGAACACTAGAATAGTGCTCTTCACTTCCAGTTACCAATGTACAGACAGAGAAGTCTTTCCTGACCCAAAGAAAATGTTCTTAAAACCTGAAGGACATCTAAAATGACACCATCACAACATGACTGAACCTAACATTTTCCTAGGAAAACCCTTCAATTTATGTAATTTCTTCTGTATCTGTTTTATTCTGATTATGAGTAATTAAAAAAGGTCTGATAAGTTATTTCAAGACAACCTGAAGGCTCCTGAGCCTGCAAGCACTGTACATACACCCAACATGAGAATATCAGTAACAACACTATCATGGTTTAAATTACAGACTGCAAAGAGATATCTGCAAAGCAGAGCCTCAGTCTCTAAAAAGTTCCTTCCTTTATACAGGCTCAATTTCCCAACAGATAGAAAAGAAGAGACAATTGTTGGGGACAGTGAACAAAGTTCATTCTGGTAGTTTTTGGGTTTTTTTCCTAAACAGCAGCATCACAAAAGGGTCAATGCTGTTGTAAGGGAGCTGATGTGGAACCCAGAATAAAGTACAAGAAAACCCCACCCCACCCCTCCAACTAAAAAAAAAAAAAAAAGAGGCAAAGAAATAAAAAAGTCAACTTAAAGGGAATTCACAGACCACAAGAAACCTCATGACAAACTGCCTGAGGAGGAAGTGGAGATACTTAAAGAGATGCTGATGTTTTCAGAGACAGAAGTAAGAAGAAGAAAAGATTGAAAGTTGTGAATCTGAATCTCTGAAGGGAACATTAAGCTAAAGAAGTCTATTCAAGCACATTAAGGCAGAGCTTATTTGTACCATTCTGCAGCTGAAGCAAATATTCAGAACCAAGGAAGATTACTACTATTTAAAATGTTATAAAGACAATCTCATATAGACTTGTCAAGAAGACAAGAAAAGACAAGACTGAGAAAATGAGGATTTTACTGTTCAAGATTTCAAGCTAATGTGCTAATCATACCAACTCCCCCTTCAATTCCTTCCCCTTCAGTAGAGCAACTGGCTAAGTGATAGAATGAGGTAAGTTTCCCAAACGGTCACACTTTCACCTGAAGGAACATTTCATTTACTGTATGCTTTATGTTAAGTACAAGTAGTTTTATGTTAAAAGGATCCCCTAGGGCTTCTGTGATGAAAGACTCTGAGATTACCTGCTGCTTCTCTCCCTCGGCCCCGAGCACTTATCTAAGAATACTCAGAGACATACAGGTACAGGAGCTCCTGCCATACAGTGCACAGGAGAAGCCAAAAGGCAGAGAAAAAAAGAAAGAAAAACACCACCACATCCAAGTACCAGTATCAAGCCTGCTCCAAAGAAATGTGCTATGAAATTGTAAATTCACTCCCATCCCTATTCCTTACACCAGAATGAAGTAAGTAGATAAGGCCCATGTGCACTGTACTAAAAAGCAGGACACCTTGTTGGCAAGGGTGAAAGTTGGGGGCCCAGGTGGTACATTCCTCAATCCTGTTGTTGAGCAAAAGCAGTCATTCAGAGCTCCAGGTAAATGCCACACTGATTATCGAGAAGAAGGGGCAGATAAAACCTTCCTGAGGCAGATGACAGAAGTCTCACTGTCACAGGAGCTGTGTCTCATGAGCCTCTGGTATCTGCTGGTCAATACAGTGGGTCAGAAGAAATCCAGATGCTCAAGATACCAAAAGGAATGAGTAGAATCAGCAGTACTGCCTTCCTGGAATGCCAAGAGAAGATTTCAGCCTCTGCAGGGATCTGCTTGGAAGGATCCCATGGGAAAACACCTGCTAGGGCAAAGGGACCCAGCTAGCTAAAGCTCAAGGGCAGCCTTATCAGAGCATGAGAACAGTTCATCCCACTTTGCAGAAATCCAGCAAGGCCAGCACTGATAAAAAGGAGAGCTCCTGGCTGAGTTCAGGCACAAAGGGACACAGAACCCAAAAGCAGGGACAGCTGCTTGGGAGAAATAGAGACACTGGCTGCAAAGGTGGGAGTAGAATCGGCAAGGGACAGCTGGAGTTCAAACCAGCAAAGGGAAGATGGGCAGGAAAAAGAGTGTCTGCATGCACACTGCCAGCAAAAGGAAGCCTGAGGAGAGTGATGGCCCTGCTCAGAGAGGCAGTAATCCCAGCAACAATAGCACAGAACTCAGTGCCTTTTCTACAGCAGTTTTGACAAGTCTCAACTACAATACAAGTACTAATATATGAACCAATTCCTTCTGGAGTCATTCATAGTGGAAATATTTTGATCCATTAGCTGTCATTTACCACATGCCATCACATAACACAGAGCCTGGTCACCCACACCTAAAAAAATAATCCCTCCTCATTAATGTTTCCACATAAAATATGTTTGCAAAATCATGGCCACTGACGTAGCACATAGCTTCTGGTCACATCAAAGCAGGTCCAGGGTCCTTTTCCATAGTCAAAAACTTTCAAATTTGTCAAAAGAATTTTACAGTTCTAATTAAGTGGTCTGTATCTGCCGACCTATTGCTCAAGAGACAGAAGTAATTTAGTAATATGAATAAGTTTCTAAGCTGGTCTCCCACCACATCACCAGCAGAGGAGCCATGCTTGAACTGGCAATTCACCAGGGCAGTGGCCTGACCAAGTCATCCAAAAAGGTCAGACAAGACTGATAACAAAGGCATCCAGGGGTCACTTTCATCCCATCTTTTGATCATGTGGTGATAACATCTGGAGGGCCACTGCCACCTTTGCTCAACAAGGGCAAGTAAGTCCCAAGCCTGTCAGCAGCCATTTGAATAATTGGGTATTGAAATTTTGGAATCATGTTCAGTCCTGTTCCTTTACCATTTCTATATTGATTATTTAGTATCACTGTAATAATTTGTTTATATATTTAACAAATATATATCTATATTTAGTTTTTTAGAAAGCATGTTTAAACCCAAAGGGTCCAAATCCTTCTGATTTTAATACAAACTTGCTTGTTTTGTGTTCCAAATCTCAGTCTTAACATCCAAAAAACACAGAGGCTGTTGCAACATTGGGTATGCCAGGAAGCACTGACAAAGAACAGCAAGATTTTCCAAGTTCATCCTGTATTCGATACCCCATCTCCTGACATTTGTTTTCAGAAGTAATACAGCAGATAAAATGTACAGACAGCAGAGAAAAGTCATGCCAACAGAGACAGATATGCAAATCAAAATTCTGTACCAACACACTTTCTTCTGACAATGGTCCAAAGGCTTTGTGGACATGGGGAGAAAGACAAAGGTTTTAACTTTTTGCTGATTCAAAAATATAAATAAGCCAAATATATTCTCTCTCACTCATCTGTAGATATAAGTAGCTTTTTTTGAGTTTGGTTGGGTTTTTCTATTGGTGCATTGTGATATTAATTCAAGTCGAGAAGAATGCTATGGAAAAAACTAGTACTGGGAAAGTGTCTCAGATTGCTGCCCTGCTTTTCTGAGAATAAAACATTATATCCCAGAGAACACTTAAAATGACAGAAGTTGAACTTGAAATGGAGGAAAAATTACACATTGGCCTTTTGAACATGGATGGATTTCAACTCTACAATTTCCTTTAAGTGTTTTCATTCACACTTATGACTGATCCTTAGAGTATCAGTTCTGTTCTATAACTGGATGTCTCTGACCCAAAGGAAGAGCACAAAGTCATACTTCCTGACAATTACTGACACTGATAATATTTCCCCTCGCCTTTAATGGGTGAGAAAGGTGTTGTGTGTTACAAAATGTAAAAAAATTGAAACAACCAATTCCCAAGGAAAGTCAAAGAAATATTCACCATCAAAATAATAGCAATCCCTAGAATATTAACAAAATAAATTCATAGCCATGAGACCTAAAACATCCTGCAGCTCAGTTTTTTCCTTTTTCCTGTAGAGAGAGACCTCTATCACAGACTGAGGTCTCCACAACATCTGACAGGTGAATTAAACAAACATTCACTATTTCCCTTTCAGAAATGTTTATCCCTATCAAGAATTAAGTTAATACTATGTACATTTAAAAGGTCTTTGAGTCCAAAAGTATTCTTAAATCAATTTTGCACAAATATTATACCACTGATCCTAGGTATACAGCACAGTCTTACATGTGCAAGAAGTCCAATATCAGTCTGACACATCTACTTGAAGCAATAGTGATTTTCTGATTTCAGTGAAATTAAAAGCTGGGACCTTTTTATTGCTGAGTACCTGACTGCAGACTGCAGTATGACTCCCAATTTTTCATCTCACCAACCTACTGAGTGTTCTCTGCTTCATTGTTTCAGCATCTCCACTTAAGAAGGAATTGGTTTTTTTACTTCCCTCAGCTGACAACACAAAGCAAACTACTAACAGGAAGGGTGTAATTATTAGGTACCTGCTTCTGACACCTACTTCCTACTCATAGACCGTCCTCTGCTTAGAAAAACTATCTCATTTACCAAGAAATGCTTGGTGAAGAACAGGTTTTGGAATCAGCTCTTTATTTGGTTTCTATTTGACATGAAGTAGCTCACGTTTAAGATTCAGGCACTCAAGAGATGAAGTAATAACCAGCTAAGCTCTGTAAATCCCATACTTTTACATTGATAAACCTTAATATCTTCCTAGTCAAAGAAAAGAAAAATTAAATAACTAAATAAATGATAGTATGTCTCTTCTGTGGTTTTAAAATGGTAGGGGATAAAATGAGAGCAATAATATCCATTTAACTTTACAAATGAAATAACTATACAGCATTAAGTGTCATTATTTTAATTAACTAGCAGAATGATTAATCTTCCTCTAGATACCAGGTCCTGTGAGACAGATATTCCCTCCTAAACAAACATGATGCTATCACTGTGGACATACAAAAACACTAGGTCTGGCAAGAAATAATAACGGATTGTTTTGTAATTAATTAATATATACCCATATATTTTATGTGTAAGAACCAGAACTACTCAGCTGTTCCTCAAGCATCTCTCACAGGACCCTCCTTTTGTACCATCCAAGTATGTCTTATGGTAAGCATTAATTTATATTGGCAGGAAATGCTGGAAGAGAGCCATGTGTCAGCTTCTCAAATGCAGGCTTGCACCTCTGATATTATAGCAGCAGGTACAAAAAAAGAGCAACTTGGGTGTTGGAATGAAGGGATATTTCTGGAGTCTTTGTCTCCTCATTCTAACAGACACCCAATGGCAACGATCATGACTGCTTAGGGATCTCGTCAACATTTAAACTAAATTCCCTTATAATTTAAGTTCCAACTATTTAGCATTTAGTCATATATTTTCTGATTGTGGAACATAACTCCATGTTAATTTCTTACTTATTAAAGAAGGAATAAATCCATATAGTAAATACTCAAGAGCTGCTATTAAATCCAGGGAGAAATATGAATTACCTTGTTTAGCAGAACTCTAACTTTTTATTCTACAGATTGGCCTAAAGGCAACAATAAGTGTTATGTCTTATTATGGGAGTATATTCTTTTGTCAGTGTATGTGTATTCACAACTTAAGAGACAATTACTTTAGAAAAACCTGGCATTCCACTGTTAGATATAGTTGCCAAATTCTTATTTAATCACCTTTGAATAGTGAGTTTTTCTCCTGGCTTGCTTATTTATGTCTTCTAAGGGTCTGCCCAGCTTAGAAAACACTGCATTTTTGCTCAACAGCCAAGCTGCCAAGAGAGTTCCACATTAAGACCCTAGAAGTGCCACAAAAATGAAAGATTTACTTAAGCAACTAACAATCATTCCTTTTTTGGGACCCACAGATACAGAATTCATGAGAAGGAAACAAAATTAAAAATATGAATTAGCTCAACTGAGATGGAAGCATCACAGGGGTAGATTTAAGGCAGCGAGATGCAAGATACTATATTGATGAGGGACCTTGTTCAAGAGGTCCCTAAATACAGATCAACTCCAATTCAGTTTGCCAGTAATTCCCCTAATTTAATTAGGGACCAATAAGAATTTTAAGTTCATGAAGATTTAATTGAGTGAAGCTTTTGAATAATGCTGGGCTTTTCATTTATACATAATGAATGTGGAATATAATTAACCCATTTTAGCTGTTCATAATTTTCCACACTCCTAGCCAATTTTTATTTAAGGTAAGAAATCGTGCTATGTGTTAATACACAGATTTGTACTTTTATAAAATAGCTGGTAACATTCTGTCTTTTTGACAATTGTGCTGCCAGCCTCTAGCAGGGACAAACGTGTTTTGTGACTTGGGACTTGCTACCCAGTCAGGCAATGGCACAGATTCAGATTCTCAGGCCGAATCAATCTTGCAGCCTGAAAGTTATTAGCTTATATATAGATTATGGTCACTTCCACCACCACACAGAAGGAAAATAATACATAGCAAAAGGTGTGCAAAAGAAAACACATTGCTGTCCTTTGCAGCAAGAAAGTAAAAGCATCAATAAATCCAAAGATAACAGATCAATATTAATATTTTAAAATTACTTGCAATCCCTGATTATAATAACACATTCCCCTCTTTTCCTTCTCTTCCTTGTCCATACCAATAGAAGCAAAAGCAGTGGAGGTTTTTGGCAATTTAGACTAATAGTAATTCCAGTGTTAGCCTCAAGATTCAGAGCTATAGTGCTAGAATTAATAACTATCAATCTCAAAGAGGAACAATTCTTTTTCAAAAGACTGCCATCTTTGTACAGGGAATACTTACATTGTGTCCTAGATAATAGTTTAACATTACAAAAATGCGACTTTGAAATGAAATAAGGTTTTAGAGCACACTGGGGATGATTTAGCAGTACTCTGAGGAACAAACATTATACTTATGACTGTTTAAGTGCGAGATAATGAAATTAGAAATGGAAAATTCATACATGAATTATAAAAATATCCATTAAAAATATCTACATCTATATCCTGACTCAATACAGGGAATGTGTTTCAACTTGAGACCTACATTAGCTTATATCATTATGGCAGAACCCCCCTACAGGCAGCTTCTGTAATCAAGTATGGAAAAAACACAAAAAAAAAAGTTTAATAGTCCAATTCCCAATTTTGGAAAGGAAATTCCCAAATTCCCATACAGTATCACAGAAAATCTTCAGATCATACCCAGAGCAGTGAAGGATAAAACAAAGTTTTCTAGACTCATCATTAACTTGCCTTTATTAATCGCTTAATCCAAGTAAACTTCTTCAGAATGCTACAGCAAGGGGTGAGAAGAACTCAATCTTAAAAAAAGGTTGAAAAGGGGAAAATGAAAGGAAAAGCCAGTTGTATGCATCCAAAACTACAGAAAATATCACCAAGTCAGCTCAGATAAAGCATCACATTAGTCTGCAAGATTATTTTCAATTATTGAAAAATAAGTGAAGCTTCACAGTAGTGCAAGGGTGTGACCAGGCAGCCCGGCTTGGGATGACAGAGAAAAGCTCTTTTCTGCTCTTTCCAAAAGCCAGCACTGTGCCATGAAAAGGAAACCCAGGGTGCCCGTTCATTCTCCAAGGGAGCTATCTTGTTCCAGTAATAATAAACATTAGGTTCAAACTAGAGCAGCTGCTGGCCCAAATGCTAAAGCATTGATGGAAACTTGCAAGTAGAACCTCAGAAATGTGCTGCTACTTTATCTCTGTGCTACATTGTTCTAAACACATCAAACATATCAACATGACATTTTATCTCCTGACAAAATTGACCAGGCTTCTCCAGTTCTGCAGGTACTTTTTAAAGGCTACTCCATCTCCGCAGTCATCTTTAAAGCTGTGGTGGAAAAATTTTCCCTCCTCATTCTGAATTCCTCCTTTCTTTGTGCAACACCACTGGCTGTGCTATAGACATTGTTGGGAAGGAGAAATCTGACCAGGAGGAATCTAAACGGCTTAAACGACCTTGCAGCTGGGAATAACCATGGAAATACCTGTGGGAACAGCAGGACAGTGACTTCCAACATGGACTGAGTGCAACAGTGTCCATGTCTCTGCTGATGTGCCTCAGGGATGCCCCTGCTAGCAAGGTAATCAAAATAAATTGACTGTGTTCTTGCTATGGGATTGTGGGTGTTCTGGGTGCCTGTGTTGACTCAGAGGTACAGGATAAAATCTTGTCCTGATCTGAGTAATGAGGTTAAAAAGCTCAGCACTGCATGATTCAAAGACCAAAAGACAAACCAAACTAAACTACCTGACTTAAACCAAAAGCAAGCCCAACCCCAACACACAAAAACTATGGAAGCCCAGCTGGTTTGTCACAATGTTCATTAATATTCAGTTTATCTAAGGAAATGTATCAGCTACAACAGGCCTACAGAGAAAAGACTACAGTAACCTAAGGCAGGGCAGGCATTTCTCATTCATGCTGTGATATGGGTCAGACCTATTAACCAGTGTGGTGACAACTTTAGCAATTTCCAAGTGAACACACATAAGAACCCAGTATGCCAACCCAGTTCTTACTAGTTTGGCCAGGAGTTGGCCACTAAACATTCAACATTGTACCAAAATGAAATTTTTAAGCAACAGGCAAATTTTTCCCATTTTACATATGAATACCCTTGCTATTTTTTTCCACCTAGGGTACTCAGATGGAAGTTTAGCTTCTGGGGAGGGCAAAATGTCTGTGGTATGTTTCTGAAGAGGTTTTTAAATTTTGTCTGCATTTCCTCCTATCAACTTAGGTATGCTGAACACCCTCTAGGAAACCTACTTCTCATATTGTCTTCTTCAGCAAACAGTTGGTAATAGGAGATGCCACACTTCCCTTTCATACCACATCTGAAAGTGTTACTGGGAATACTGAACAAACAGAGAGGAACAAACATTGATGGAAGGCTTTTCTCTCTGTTTAACCAGACTTACAACACTTTGTCCCTTGCTTCATGAAAACAAATTCCATTTACTCATCACAAAGTATTCTTTTCTTGAGAAAGGTGAACACTTTTTCCAATGTGATAATTGTATGCACCACCAAAAAAAAAATGTTTCTTTCATCTTAAACTGTTCAATTACTCAATTAATTACATTAACAGCTTTGGTGGATGAGTTTCAAGCCAATTACTATCTTACTACACTCAGAATATATCTGATCAAATTCCAATTCTGTTCCACAGTGTTCTGCAAAACAAAACTGAATTTATTAAGCTTTCATCATTCCAGAACTTTGCTGCAGGGGCAGGAACACGCTCAGCTTTGCTGAAGGGATTTCCCACACCCAGATGCGGTCACCCCCAGCACAGAGACACGGTGGATTTTGTACAGGAGAACAGTGGGGCTGAAGAAGCCCAGGGGAATGTGATGTACTGCAGGCTGTCAAGGGACCCCATTCACTGGGAGCAGAGCACCAGGCAGCTGCTGCTTGTTTGTCTGCAGGCTGCAGAGCAAATACTGCAAAACACACAGCAAAGCCAGGCTAAGGACACGGTGCTGCTTCAGGACAGCCACTTGTTACACTACAAGGTCATTCCCCATTTTCCTTGTTTCCTTTTAAAAGGGAGGGTGAATGGAAAAAAAAAAAAAAAAAAAGAAAAATAATTAAGATATTTCCATGACTTCAGGTCCTCTGAAATGCAAGCATAGCAAATTTGTCATGCTCTAAACACAGAAATGCCTTTTCAAAGTGATGAGGTGAGTCCACAGGGGATAAAGTCTCACATGAAACTCTGAACTGAAGAGCTTTAAAAGATTCTGAGAGACTGATTAAAAGATACAGCTATTTACAGAATAGACTCTTCTTCAGACATTGGAATAAAATGTGATAATTCAAATTAATATCAGGAATGCAAACACAAATCTGTGAAACTTTAATCTAAATATGTTTAAAAAAATATCAAGTAGGAGGCTAACCAATCATGAGGGATTTTGAATTGGTTTCTAGGGGTTTTTTTGCTGTGTTGAGTTTGGGTTTTTTATTTTTTAATCACTATTTATAGAATAAGGAGTCAAATTTGAAGCTTCAAAGTTAGTAGAACAGGTGGACAGAGTATTTAAGTCACATGATATAACCTCATCACAAAAATTAATTTAGTCCTGACATCTAGAGAAAACCACTGTTTCAAGAAATGAGGAAAAATATTCCAAGTAGAAACAAGAAATTGAGACCATTCAGCTATAATAGTGGCAGGAAGAGGAGAAGGAAGAAAACTGTTTTAAGTTTGGCAATTAAAAAAACGCAGAAATGAGCATTAACAAAAAAGAAATACATTACACGGAGCAAGCAAAAAAAGTCAAAGCAGGACAATAAAGTACCATGATATTAAAGCAAAATATGTCAGAAAGCATGTTTTTTCTTAAATAACCACCTTTTGCTCATCATTGGTATTCTTTTAGATAAACATTAAAACCTGTTGTCATCTTATTTCAAAAGTCCCATACCTTCTTGGTGATTTCTCATGTGCAGCTCCTCACAGCAGTGACTCCTTCACAGCACAGCCAACAAACTCCAACTCCCTTCCCAACTACCTAAGCCCCTCTTTTGTAGCACCCTTCTTATTGGACACAGCTGTGGCCTGTTAAGGGCCCACCTGTTCCTAATCTTTGGTGATTGGTACAGCTGCAACTCATCAGGTGTGAGATTACCTTCTGCACTATTCTCTTACATTCCATCCCACCACAAAAAGCCAACTCCTCTTCTTTCTAGCTGTTGTTAGTGTTAAGTTACAACTAAACAATTTTTATTTTTTAGATAATGTTTTTTTCCCCCACTTGCACTTGTCTCAGATTTTAAAGGTCTTTAAAATGTGTGTTTAGCCATCTCCTGAGACACAGCCTGCTAAGGCATCATAGTAAACCAACATTTAGGAACTTGCCATAACATTATAGAGTCAGAAGTTTTGCTTGACTTCCAATTCTCCTGCTCTGTGTGTGGTTATGTCACTGCCCACAGACATTGCCTTCTAACAGATGTATCTGATGGGAAGGCAATAGCAAAGGGAAAAGAAATCCAGTTTAAAATGTACTGTGCCTCTCTGATTATAATTAGATTTGCACATGTAGAAATCTAAATATGATGCATATGTTTCTGCATCGCTACTCCCACATTTGTGCCCATGATAGTAGGCAACCTTCACAAATGGGTGTGTGATGAGAATGTGTAGCATCTGTCAGATGCTCCAGAGTTTCTCTAAATGAATATTCCTAAGAGCAGACCCAAAAAGAAGCTCTGCAGTATTTTCAGGATGCTTGCCTGATGTACCTAGATCTTCTCAGCTAAATATGGTTTGGTTCTCAGTTTTCTGTTGACTGAACAGTACGAAAACTGTTCAGGGAGGAGGAGCCATTCTTCCGTCCAGAACAAAGTAGATAGGAGTTTGAAGCCTTATCAGTGAAAAATCAGATAGAACAATTACAAGTTCATTACATCAGTTCCTTCCATTTCTCTTAGAAAGGTGAAAAGGTGGTCATAATCAGGTCTTCCTGACTTTCAGCATCCACCTGTTGTGCTGCTCTTTTATTTCTACCTCTCATTTCAGATTATAAATCTGAATTTAAATTCAGGCTACAAGCACATATTTTGAAGCCAAAGAAGCACAAAGATATTTACAAAAAAAAAAAAAAAAAAGATAAGTACAATGACTTCAGCTAAGTATCCCTGTACCATTCCACACCTTTATCCTCAAAGTAGGTTATTCTTGAAGTCAACAACTTGTCCATATAAACATCCCACACTGAGGACACCTGAATGATGCTCTTACAGCCAGAATCAGATTTACATGCACAGATATGCTTGCTACATATTTATACCCAAACTGAAGACAGAATCAAATACTTGAGGAACTTACTACTTCTTTTCTCATGATTTTTTTTTATCCTAAGGCTTAGTCACACCTTGCTATGGCAAGGAACTTGTATGGGAGAGTTCAGCTGGGTTTACTTGTGTCTAAGGGGCCAGCAGCCCAACTGCATGCCACTGGAAAACCTGACATTCCAATCCCAAAAAGGCTCCACAATGACATCCCAGTGTAACCACCACATGAATTCCACTCTGGACCTGAAAACAGTGCACAGCCATTCCTTCAAATTGAACCCAAGAGTAATATTCTGGTATTCATAGGCAGTAAGATTAAAAAAAAAAATAAAATAAAACAATAAAACATTTCAGAAGTTTAAAGTGAAAATTCTGTTACACCAACAGTGGTATGTAAACTGTCAGAGGGAAAAAAACCAAAACAATATCTGTTTTTATTAAGTATTTTGGTGTTAAGCTTTCTCCTTGATTTTTTTTCTTTTTTAATGTGCATTCCATAAACTAACTGTGCAAATTCACACAAGGTAAAAGGAATTAGATTTTGTGGCTGCTTTTATTGGAGAGAGAGAAGCACCCTTGCAAATACAGGTAAGTACTGACACTAATACTGTATTTGCCTGAGAGTAACTCACCAAGTAGACAGTGGTCTGCATAAGAAAATCCTGTCACTCTCAGCTGAGGCACAGCAGAAGTTAAAATAAAATTTTTGAAGGTTATGTATTAGAATAATGGTCTGGAAATTTTGATAACATTTTTCACTTTAATAGGATAATAGAGGTCTTAAGGGAATGCAAAATTCAATTAACATACACACTGGAATACAATTCTGGTGGGAAGAGCTGCAGACCCAAATAAACGTAGCCTCTCTATCCTCCACTTAATACTTCATCAGTCACAATGGCCAAAATGTACCCTTTTTCTCCTTTGAGCTGCATTAATTGACTGATCCAATATGAGTAATGACACAAGAAAACCTTCCCTCCTCTTCCTCACATCTCTGACAAAATTCATTTACCACTTAATCGTTGTGACATTTGGACCTCAGTTGGTATAAAGTCTTTTTGGTGGGTTAAAGACATAATTGTTGTTGTCATTTTGATTTCAACACATCTAATAGTCACCAGATGTCTTACTGGTTGTACATACAAACAAGCACAGAAAAAAGTACACTCTTTTGGCTCCTTCCAGCAGCTTTCTGAGTTTAAAGCTGACAAAAACACTGGAAAACTTCAAGGGCACACAGTAAGTTACTACAGGACAGCATGGACTAAATTTGATGAGCTAATAGGATAAGATAGGTTTGTTATGTTTTTCCTTGTTGGAAACAACTTAAATATTAAATATAGATACTATATTGCTACATTGCAGAGAAGTTTTGTAAGGATTCATTTGTTGCTGCTCCCTGTTATATTTTTGGCTGTTGAAAAGAGGCTTATTTTTCTTCTTTAGTCTTCAGACAACTGAACATTGCACTGAAAATGCAGGCTCTTTTTTTTTCTGATTAATGAACATGAACTACTATCCTGAATAGCAAAGTGGGAGAGAGAAGGGCGAGTCACAAGATAACAAGGATGCTGTAACCCAAAAATGAACATTGGATAAGGGAGCATATTCTTCTAGCCAGAGTGGGAAAATCAGCATTTTCCATCAGCATCAGCAATGCTTGAAGATGTTAAATGGCAGATTACTGAAGTACAAACAGAACACGGGGACAAATACAAGTCCTCCTTTGGTAGATTAAGAGCTCCTTTGAGCATCTAATTGTACTTGAGGCAACAGGGATATGCTGTTCATAGAAAAGGGTGGGAGGGAAGGCACACAGACCAGTTCATTCAATCAGGCCAGAACAGAGAACTCAAAAGACTTCTTGCCTGACACAGAGTGAGTGTTTTAGCCATAGAAGCTGGCCCTGTCTTTTAAAAGGAATTGATTTAATTAAAACACATTTCAATTTTTGAGGAACTTCCCTCTGTTTTTTTTTTTACTACCTCAGTTATCAAAGAAAGTGAGGGAAGAGTGGTATCTCTGAAACAATTCATGGAAAATGGGGAAAATTTTCAAGTCACATACAGAACCCATCCTATCTGACAAGCCAGACTTGGCCAATACAGAGGGGTTTTCCACATCACCACAGTACTATTTATAGTGTAACAACCACTGAAAGCTTTACCTATGGACCAGGTCATCACTATGTAATACACTGAACAGCATCCCACAAGGAATTCCTGCTGCAAAGTGCTTTCCATCTTTTTATAAAAGATGCAAAAGGCAAACACTAAGTTATGGAAGGAAGTATACCTGAGTAAGGCATGAAAAACTATTCATAATTGAAACAGATGATTCTCTCCTCAAACCACAAAACTCCCCACAGTGAAAAGAACATTTTAGCCTAATAGAGCCATCAATACATAACAAAGCATCCTGCCTCCTCTTCAGCCTTCAGCACAAAACCCCCAAGAACCACATTCACCTCCACCTGCTGGCTTGGGAGCAGAGTTCTATTTTACCTGCTGGAGTTAAAAAAATGATCAAAATAAATGAATTGCTCAATGGAGAATGCCTTTATGACCAAAATGGAACAATTCAGTACATGGAGGATAGGGAGGGGTAGTGTGCAACAATTTATGCAATGCCTTTAGAACAATAGATCTCCTTGCTACTTTATATGTAAAAGATGATCCCTCTCAAAAGAGTTATTAAAGACTTGCAGTTTGGTTGGCAAGAGAAGACAAAAACCCCACCTTTGCAAGAATCTCCTCAAATTCAAAAATATGCTGCCAATCCTGGCAAAGCATTTTCACTCTGTCTGTGTGTGGGTAGCAGCATGTGTGCGCTATAACTTTCTCAAAATTTCAGCAAAGAAACATTTTAGGGTTTCAGACTCTGCCAGTTGTACTACCAGCAGCACCAGCTCCATTAAATAAAGCATCAAAACCAAATGCCAGACTAAATTTTTTCTCTCTTTTAATAAGAAAATTTAAACATATTTTATTTATTTTATTATTATGAATGCAAAAAACATTAGATGATGAATGTGTTTGGAGTCAGGTGAGTAGATTCAGTAAGACCTTAAATCAAGGGAACATAGAAAATTACTACCTACAACTCTTATTTTAGACTCTGCTCAGTCTCTCACCTTTCCCTACTACCCTCTACTCTCAAAGACCTTAAAAACAGATCCCAACAGTCACATAAAAGTTTTTCCACTTCAAAAATTTCTCCCAATTCCTGGAAAGTAGTGGCAATAAAAAAGTCTGTCTTGCTCCATTAGATTTTACTAGTTCTTATAGTTAGTGTTATTGTTATGAAAGATGCTCATTTTGCATATTAATTTTATTTGTGGTGTTCTACTGGGTCTATGATAAACCTTAGTTTATATCTTCCTTCACTCAAGTGAATATTTAAGTTCTCTAATGGTTTATTTGGTACCTGAGCTCATATAATATTTCATTAGAATAATAGATGAGACCCTTTTGACAATCTTCTTGAAAATATGGTAATTGTAAGGGGACTGTCAGGTGAAGAAGGGGAATAAAAAAAACACCACCCATGCAGTAGTCTCAGATGTTTCAGACTTCTACTTGGAAACAACATAACACATTTTATAAACCACTACTGCTGCTTCTTACTCCTAAGTTTTTAGGGTCACCCACTGTACTAAACAATTACTTCTCAAAAACCACCAATAATGTTTTCATGTTATGATAGCTTTTGAGCTTTCTACTACCAGGCAAAGACTTTTGGATTATTGTCTTGACTTTTTCAAGAGAGATACCTTGGTTTCTAAGGCCTGCTTTAAACCTGATTTATTTTTTTTTACTCATAGTAAGTTTCCAACAACAGCTTTGTACTGACTTTGGAGCTTTGAAGAACACATCAAAAGTTATTTTTTGGGTCAAAATTTTCAGTAGAGAGCTTTACACCTAATCACACCAATTTCTTAGGTCTAGATATTTTTCCTTTGAATTACTTCTATAACTACCCTATAAGAAAAATAATGCAGGCTGCTTAGTCACTGCTGCCATACCACACTTTTCTGATATTCCCATTTATCCCACATGCAGCTTGATTAACTTACTTCTCTCTGAATTCCAAACGAAAGTAAAGTTGTAGAAAGTCAACTCAAAACAGCCATAAGCTTGCATAACTTATGCAAATAAAACAGACATGTACTCATCTAAAGGCAGAAGAGAGATGAGAAACTAAAAAGTATCTCACTTGACATCAATACTTCAGAAAGTGTATTTACCTTTTACTGTAAATACATCACAAAAATATTCCCCACTTTAATAAAGCCCCCAGTCTTTTAAAAGACATAATCAGGAGGTGAAGCAGATGGAACAAAAAATAGTTGCTTAATTTGGTCCATTATTAAACTGAAATTTATTAAGGAGCAAGATTAAGTTTGCTAAAACACCCATTCCCTAATAGAAATGAAGTTTCAGGTAAGAGCACTTTGTACAGATGAACTCATCACAGATATGCAGGCAAACAAGGTCTCTGTCTCAAACTGGTAGAGAAATTGTGCAAAATTTGTGTCCTAAATAATGCAACCCAAGGTTATTGTCTCATTTGACTACTTTTCTTTTGTAATGATACAAGTAAAGAAATGTTATTTCTGTAGTCTATTACTATTTATGATTCCATAAAGAGCAACACAGTCACACTAAAACAGGGGAAGATAAACTGATAAGCCTGAGAAGGGTTTTCTTCTGGGGCATTTGATTGTGGAGCTTTGAAAAGTGGACCACAATCTCCAGGCAATATTTCAGAAAAAATGTCATTTCATAGTAAATAGCATTGGTAGATAGCATTTTAGGATTTCCATCCTTACAATATCAACTCCCTATAGTTTTGAAGCCCTGCATTAGGACTTCAGTACGGATTCTCCAGTCAGTCACAGGATAGTTTAATTTCACATCATTACCTGTCTATGTTGAAAGCAGCTCAGTATTGCCCAATGACAGCCAAATGCACTTCTAGTCCTTCATTCCTAATTTTAAAGATATGTTGGATATTAAAAGTGTGTGTGTAGTGTTGAGTGCACCTAAGGGGAGGCAAGAAACATAGAAGTGGTAGACTAAACTTGCTCATGTCTGCTGAGAAACAGCAGGTTCATGTCCTAAGATACCAGAAATTTGCTTTTAAGCTTATGATATATGGTGGTATAATCCCCTCCCTTTTTTTCCTTCCTTTATTAAAAGTTTTGACAATTTAGTTTTAATCCTCACAAAGAATTTTACACTAAAATTTGCAAAGAAGCAAGCCTGTTTCAAACACTTGAAAAAGGAAACACTTTCACTTAACTTTTCTATGTAGCTTAACATAAAAATCACAAAAGCAGAAAAAATATGACAGAACTCATGAAGATTTCATCTGCTTGTGGAAAATGAACTTCCTCCATCAGTACTAACATAATTTTTCAGTTACAATAAATAATAGGTAGAAGTAGCCCATCCATTTACAAAATGAAACAAGAACCTATTAATTGAAGTTTTTCAATTTAACATCCACTCTTCTGAATACTTCTGTTACTATAACACATTTGTGTTTCTTAAGCAACCTGAGGTAAGAGTCCAACTGCAAGACAAAGCATCTAATCTGCTGACCAAGTTTCCAGTTCTGTTGAATACATAAAGGAATCAAAGACCAAGTCCAAGAAGTCAAAATGCTCAACCATCAGCATGCATTGTGGACAAAACTGTCTCAGCTTGGGAGTTTCTGTATTATTTGATTTGCCCACTCCATCTCCCTGAGGCTTCTCCACCCAGGATGCTTGACACAAACACCCCAAACAAAACGTGGTCATTTTCCTTATTTAAGGCTGAGGAGAGAGGAAGGAAAAGAAAAAAACAAAAAAAATCCCTTTCACTATCTAACAAAGAAAAGTAGTTTTAACTTTGTGAGCTGAATGAAACATTGGCAGAGATTATGAGCAGTAGCTTTTTGACTGCAGCCACAGTATAAATATTTTATAACTGAATGGAAAAGTCTGCTTGGTATTTTGTTAGTTTACCCTATAGTTCCTAACAGTTGAAATATCTCAAGTCTTGCTAGTTTGGATCCAAACCTTGCTTATTTTCTTATTGTTATTATATCATACCCAGCAAGTACAGTGTATATGATAGTGTTTCCTTTTGTAAATTGCTGTACCAGGAAGCCTGCAAGATATCTCTGCACATATTGAGACAATTTTTAGAAGCCATTATCCATAGCCATTTCACTGCAGACATACCAGTAGATATTCTCTTTTTCTGGCATAGTTGAAACAGTTCTAGTGATTTCAGTATTTAAAGGAAAAGCTATATTTTTTGTGAGATTATAAAATACATAAAAACATTCATATATTACTATGGATTTATATCAGTTTGGTCAAAATTTATCTCTGCAGGTAGACAGAAATAAAAAGTTAAAAATAAATATTAATGTTACTCGTTCTTAAGAGAAATAGTATATAAGAAATAGGCTAATGTTACCACAGATAACATTATTAAGTCCAGGTATTAAATTTATCAATTTCAGGAAATCAGTTCATTTGTTTGGATAACTCCAAGCTCTCAAGAAGAGTCCAAATGCTATTTCTCAGTAACAAGGAAAACAAAATAAATCAGAGTAACATACTCAGTATGGAGTTTGAAAAACAAGGTTTTTGATCAACTTTCATTAAGACCTACAATACCATTTAGCACCCCATGACTTAAGTTAAATTGCAATCTGTAAAGAGGATCATTATCCCACTGTTCCTGCCATGGGTCCTTAATGGCCACTTCACAGACTTCAAAACTCATTCAAGATAAGAGAACAACTTGATAAATATTACTCTCAGTTCAGCTGCAGCCTCATCTCTTCCATCTCCAGCTTTTGTTTTCTCATGTGGCTGTCAACAATTTTGACCTCACCAGAACCTTAAACCTTTACTTTCCATGCTGGCCCCTCACAATATGCAAAAGTCTGGCTCAACAAGAAGGACCAGTGAGGGCAATCACAGCCCCATGTGAAAACATAGGGGTAGGTTTTCATCCCTGTGATGAGACAAGTCATTTATAGGGAGTCTTCTAGCCAAGGTGTATAATTTGCTTTCAGCTGTCAAACCAAAATAAATATGACTAAATATTTGAATTTGATGTTTCTTTGTGCTTTCTGAAATTAAGACATATTTTTTATTAGAAATTATATTTGTTTCCTTCCAATATTTGTTGATGGTTTTTACTTTTCTTTGACTATTCAGTCTACTTCTATAGAAATATCACTTTGGAGCAGGTACTAGATTCACCAGCTAAAAACAGGATCCTCATTTCGTTTTCCAGCAAACTTCTGAGAGCAAAAGAGGAACAAGCCTGCTGGTCAGCAGCACTATCTCATTTGGACACTATTGCCAGTGACAAATACAGATTTTGAGCACAGCTTCATCAGGTAGGAAAGAAACACATTTTCCCCTTATAAAATAGTCATGCCTATATGGTGGTCAAAGTAAAAAAGGAAGGCCTTTACTAAAAGTTAGACCAACCTTAAAGTTTTTAGACTTGGTACATCATAAAAGGAAGGTATAGAAAGCTTAAATTCAGAGGGTTATTATAAGATCTAAGAAATCCTGCTGGCTCAACTTCTATAGCACTATTAATAAAGATGCTTTTGTAGGTAAAATAAAGAAAAAAAGATTAAAAGGTGCAGTGGGTGAGGGGATGATTTTAGAGTGTATGAAATGTAAGGTAAAACTTATTCTCTGAATACTATCATATTAAAGAACATTTTGCTAATATTAGTTGTGATGACATAAAACCTGATTTTCTGATTGTCAGAAAGTGACTTCTGGTACATATTTAATTTTGTTCTTAAAGATAGATTTGCCTTACACTGTCAGATGCACAGTTAATCAAATATAAAATGTGAAAACTCTCTTTCCCCAGTTTCCCAATTTCTTTACCAGGTCTGGATTAATTTGGTTTGCTAATGTTTTAAGCATACACAAGATAAATCCTGAGCTGTAATTTTCAAATTAATCTAAATGTCAAGGCTCTCTGCTTGTTAGGCAGTGAATGGAGTATTTTTAGTGTTATTACATGTCCAATCTAAACTCTTCAGATTAGTACCTACATTTTTTTTGTTGTTTTTTAATATCAGATAGGTGAGTGATTAGAGCCCTATTTTAGTCCTATATGGTCTTTGTCATCTGCCTTTGCTTTAAAGGTATAAACTGTCAAATGTTCTTTGAGCAGATAATTCTTGCTTCTGTGTCCATTTTCTTGCTCTCCTACCAAGAAGATTTATTAGGTTTTTTTATTTTATTTTTAAACATGAAGACTAAATCACCCTCAGCTTACAGAAACACCCTTCAGTTATAAGTTTTATTGTGAACTACTGCAAAGGAACTAGAGACAGAATGGAAAGCTATGTTACTTTTCTGCAGAGACTTTTCCCTGCCCCAGATTTTTACAACTTGCAAGAAATCTTCTGCAACAGAAAGGATAAGAGACATAAATAAGCCAATGCTGAGTAACAGAGAAAACATGACTCAGGGACAAGTTTCCACAAAACCATAAAATCGGCAAAAAAATGTAGCTACAGAGTGAAACACCAACACCAGAAGTTTTGCACATTTAACCACAAGCCTCAATTTAGTGCAGTCATCTCACATTTTCCTGTGAGCAGAGAGAAGCATCCAATTCACCTAAAATTGACCTTTTACTGCAGAAAATGATGGTTTGATTAACTCTGGCTGAGTTGATAAGTGCCTCACTTAGGCCCTATAGCTTGTTGTAGCTCCTGGCTCGCTCACTCTGCTCTCAGTGGCTCCTTTGTGTGAAAGTGAATTTGAAGGGCCAGGGCACACCAGCTCCTGCCTCAAGCACTCTACCAGCACAGGCCAGAAGGGTGCCACCATCTCAGGGACAGAGAATAAAACCACTGAGCAAAGGAACATCCTCCAAACCAGGCTAGTGCTGCCAAAGTCAAACTTTCCAATGGAAAAAATAAAATTAATTTTAAATAGGCCATTTACTGAAAGTATTAGGCCAAGGATATCAATGTGAAAATTGGGAAAGCACTGTGACATCAGTAATATGTATTCGCCTTGATTTTGGAAGCTGTTTTCAGCATCCAACACAATAAAAATCTGACTTGCTCTGTTATTGAGTTAACACCTGCTTTGCTGGTATGGGCTGAGGTTGAGTTGGTTTTCTTCAGTGTGTCTGCCATGGGGCTGTGTTTTGGATTTGTGCTGAACGCAGGTTTGATAATGTAGAGATGTTTGTGTTATTTCTGAGCAGGGCCTGCACAGAGCCAAGGCCTTTCCCGTTTTTCACACTGCCACCTTGGGAGGAGACACGGCCAGGACAGGTGACCCCAACTGACCAAAGGGATAATCCAAACCATGTGATGTCATGCTCACTGTATAAACTGGGAGGAATAGGGACAAGCTGGAGTGATGGCATTTGCCTTCCCAAGTAATAATTACATGTGATAGGGCCCTGCTCTCCTGGAGGTGCCCATGGCAAACAAAGAATTAATTTCCTGCTTTGCTTGTGTGCATGACTTTTGCTTTCCCTTTTAAACCACCTCAAATCACCAGTTTTCCAGTTTTTAGCCTTTCAGTTTTCTCCTTGTTCCCATTGGTGTGGGAGTGAGCGAGATGCTGGCTGGGGTTAAACCACATCACCTGTCCAGGCTCTTGGTATACCCTTAAATTTCCCCCTTTACTACCTGCAGTAAATCTGAGTGAGACATGAGAGAATGCAGGACAGACTGCAATTACCTTGTAGAAAATTATCTGCTTTATAGCAATAGAGTTAAAAAAAAAAAAAAAAACAAGCCCTGAAATGATCATTTTTTTCTCTTGGAAATGAGGTAAAGTACTGAGCTTCATCAGAGCAGATAAAAATAGGAAAGAATAAATAAGAATTATTTTTAATCAGATGGGTTGTTAATACTTATTTTAGAGCACTAAAATTAAGCTAAGAACTCTACAAAGTAACTATAAGGGTATTGCAAAAAAAAAAAATACTCTCTCATTCAGTTCTAGAGGACTTAAGCTTAATAAAATTTTCATGTGTTCTGGTCTTCTTAGACTCACTGACTAAGCACTCACATAAATAAAATTCTAGAGGATTAGATTTCAGAGGTAGAATCTTTATTCCAGTAGAGAATCCAAGACTAGAATATCCTGTGCTACAAAGCAAAGCATAATTTTTATAAATTTAAATAGCAGTAACTAAGAATTACAACTCTATAAGCCTAAGAGGAGATGGAAGTGTTTTATCCAATTGATCTTTTTCTTCCAAAGTCCCATTGAATCTATCCTGTACCTCTGTAGTGTCATATCTAACATAAGCACATAGCGACTATCAAACTAGGCATGGATTTTATGAATTGCATGTACAAGAGAAGCTCTTAAAAGCCTTTTTAAGTCAGTAGTGCACCATTTCTGGCCATGGAGGGTCTTCTAAAGCAGAATTACAATCTTCATGGGTTAGTGAAGCAACAGAAGGATGATTTTTGCATGTTATTTTTGTACAGTGTATGCAAAGGAAGTAAGTGGGAGGAAAACACAAATGGACTTAAGCATATTGATTTGCCAAAGAAAAAGAAAACACACCAAATATGAAAAAAGATCCCATTTTTGGAGTAACTAAAACAAAAATACAGACTAGACGAATATTTCTCTTACACCAAACCTGTGGAGAATAAAGAGGAGCAAGCATTCCTTCTCTGGCATCTCCCATAATTTTTCTGCTGTTTTGCCTTCAAACATCTTGTTATAGCTTTGGGCAAGTCCTCAGTCATTACAGAAAAATGTTGTATCCAAGGCCAGAAAAAATGAAGTTTTTTCTTTGGCAATTCTAGGCAAGTACTTTGCAGAAGGAGATGATGGAGAATGGGGGAGCAGAGAGCAGCACGAGTCTAGCAGGCCCACTCTCCAAATTATGAGATGGATTTACCCATTAACTGTAGAGGAGTAACACACCCACATTCACACATCCAAGTCAAAGAATCGTTCATGTTGGAGAAGAGCTATAAAGACATTGAGAACAACCACTAACCCAACAGTGCCATGCCCACCACTAAGCCATGTCTCTGAGCACAACATTTACAATTCCCTGAAGTTCTCACCAAGGAGATCCAACCCTGGCAGCTGCCAGAGCTCCAGGATTCAGCATCACCCATGCAGTTCTCAGCCTGAAAAGCAGTTTTCCTCCACTGCCTGCTACTGCCACTCTAAAGGCAATGGAAGGCAGATTCCATTTAACTCCCACAGCGTTCTGGTCATTTCTGATATTCTTTAGCAGACTTGGTTAGGGAATTTTCCTTTCCATTAAATCTTATGTATTCATTTTCAATGTCAAACTTTTTTTTTTTTTTTTAATAAATAATACAGCCATACAGATCCACACCAAACAGGAATAGTTTGGTACTCCTTTATGTTTCAAGATCTGTGGAAGCCCCAGTTCAAATCAGACATTCCCAAACTCAGCAACCTGAAATGGCTTCCATATTTTTCTTCTGCTTTACATCTAGTGGTTTATTCCTGTTATTCTGCAGAATTATTCTGAAAGAACTAAGAGATTATTCAGCATGTTATGAACACTGATTTTCAAACTACGCTACCTCATGGTTCTACAGTAAGCCTAAAAGATTTATTCCTAGCTTTTCCATGAACAACCATCCTTAACTTAGCCCTAAAAAAAAGTTCCATACATTTGAAATATTGTTAGAACTTTTATGTTCTTACCTGCCAGCTGCTTAAACAGCCTGAGCCCCTCTGAAACCACAGCTCTGTCATTACGTGCTAAATAAGTGTTTGATGTGCTTGGTTTGGTCTTTTCCTCTGCTCATACTCTGATATTTGTCCTTTTTTTAATCCACAGAGTGAAAGCAAGACTATTAAGCTGCAACTAAGAAAATATAGGGGAAAAAAAATCTGTTATAGATTACAGAACAAGCCCTGAAAAGAGGAATAAAGATGTTTTTCTTCTGAGACCTGTCAATTTTTGGGATTATATAAAAGTCACGACTAAAAATTTTTGGGGGAGATGTTTATAAAAAAGCATGCACAAATATACATCTCCTTTTTAATTCACCTGTAATGTTTTAAAAGATCTCCTGCAGATACAGGTAGGTAATGTGATACATCACTGTCACTTTATCAGCTAGATTCTTCAATCAAACTCCCAACCCATTGTATGTTCTAAAGGGGGCATGTCTGGGTATGTTCCTGCTGGATTTTAAAGACCAGAGTAAGAGCAAAAAGTAAATAAATATGCACAAAATAAAGGAGGAACATCCATAAAAAAACCTAAGCTTACTTCTACACTGCTGAACTGCAAAATACAAATCATCTGGCTGGTCTTGAACAGAAAATGCAGTGTGGGTCTAAGACTAACTGCAAATGTCAGAACACCACAGATGAAAACATTTTGATAGACCAATAAACACATTTAGGACCTTATGCTGTGGTTAATTTTAGCAATTTTGCTTCAGTCAGAAGCAGCACTTGGTTTACAAATATTTAGGAGGTCAACTATGAAGTGTCCTTTGGAAAATTCTGTGTAGAACATTTTAATAATAAATTAAACATTTGTCCTAAACTTATTCTAAACAAACACAAAAAGGCAACATAATCCTTGAGAATTAACCTTCAGATCAAATACAAGCACTCAGTAAAAAAGGAGTAGCTCTTTCTCAGCTCATTTTCCTTGCCTTAGGGTATGATTTAGCAGCTTTTTTAAAATTTGGTTTACACTCAAAGACGCATCCTATTCCAAGCTCTTCTCAATAAAACGTATCAGGGAATAGCCCCCATTCTTCAGCATAAAAACAGAATAAGCAGAAATGTGTGCCCTAAAAACCCTAGGTGCCAAAATTTTCTCCTAATATACCACCACAGATGTCTCCATGGCTGACTTTAGTCATCACAATGACTATTTCTGAATGGAAATAATCATGTTTAGAGTGAACAAGTTCTGAAGCCACTTAAATTGAGAGGAAAAAGTGATTAAAGTGGCACAGATTAGGTTGGGTTTTTTTCAGAGTAGGCCAGAAACAAGGTTTCTTAAGTAAACACACAAGAAAGCCAAGCATCAAATAGTGGCACCACAAAGCTCTTCTAAGATGATTATGAGTATCACCTTTCTTTCCAAACATGGATAGAATAAATTCCGATAAGCCTGAAAATTTGCTCTTTTCTTGACTTCCCATTTCATTTTCTAATTTCCTTGCATTAATACAGCCATGGAGATCCACCTTTCCAAGAAACAGATAATAGGGGCTCAACCAAAATGCCATCTTTCCTCCCATTGCTGCTGAAGCTGGGGGGTGTGTGCACCTTATCTCATTACCTGAGCAGATGGGGAGGCTTATTGCAGTTCTTGGAAGCCTGATTACATGGGTGGCATGCAGGGAAAGCTAATCAGAGGATCCTTTCTGCTAAGTGAATCCTGGCTCATGGTTGACAATAGAGTGAAATCAGCAGCACTGAGATGGACTTCCAGGAGCTTGTTCTACTCATAACGACAATCTGTGGCTTGTAAAGCAGGACTGTACTAAAAATGCTCAAGAGATAAACTGAAAGAGAGGAAATATTAGCTGTGAACTCCATGGCTTTTCTCAATAAGTGTCAAAACCTCAAAGCTATTGAAACATTGTTTTTTGCATTTAATATTTATGATGCTGTGATAGTAGCAATGAGATAATTATAGCACTTCTGCCACCAAGGCCATGATTCACCAAAGCCAAGCATCAAGTCATTATTTCTGTCATCCCACTAGAAGGGGTGAAGAGGGCTAAAGTAAAGAGGAGAGTAAAGCAGGCTTTTACTGTGAGATACTGTTTACAGAAGCAGAATATTTGTTTGCAACACAAAGCATTTTGCATCTTGTGCAAGTGAATTACCACGGAGCTTTTGCTACCACCATCCTATTGGGTTTTTTTCCTCCCTACATCTCATTAACGACCAACCCAAAAAACAAATGCAACAAGAAAGAAGGCACACAAAGGTCTCAGTCAAGATGTCAATTTGGGAAATGTCCCAGGTTTTCAACATGGAATACTGCAGCTTCTGTGAAATTAATTAGCTATTTTGTGATGATAATCCACAGCACACTTTATCATGTGATGAAGCTAATCACCCCATACCACACTGCTTTGGGAATTTTTACAGGGCGTCTTGCTACCTATGTAGTTTTAGGGGAAGAACCCATTTTCCAAACATCATCCATGCCTTTCAGAAATATAGCAATTTAGACTAACCTGAAAACCCCTTAAGGAAAAAAAAATTCTAAGGTGGTCTGGGATCTCTTATAACTTATAAAAGTACTTTTGCTCAAGATGAATCAAGCAGCATACCAGCAGCATCATAAATTAAACAGATCCATTCTGTCCATCACAAGTGCCCAAAAATTTAGTCTAAATTTAGCAATAATCTGGAATAACCTATTTTTCAGAAAGCATTGTCTCAAGTTAATTGGAAGTAAAATCTTGCCTTTAATATTGTCTGAATGATATCCCAGCAAACAGTTAGGAATTTTTACTACGTGGTAATCCAACGTAAGCAAGTCTCTCACCTCTTTTCAATTGTTATGTTGCAAAATATAAAGTACAGTTATAGGCTGTAAGATACATGAAGAAATTTTTTTTTAGTGGCATTGCTTGCTGGTAAAGCTTCAAAGAAATCACCATTCTGCTTTTGGGCTCTGTGATTCAAGGGAAATGCAAAACAGTTGGGATCAGAGGGGTAAAGAATTTTAAGCGAAGTAACAAGCATGATCAAGGTTGAAAAGAAATGACATCATTTGGTCTAACAAAGACTGAAGGAAGATGTGTGTAACAACTTTTTTATCTTTTACACTTTAAATTATTAATTAGTGGAGAATAAACATTTCTTCACATCTTATGAAGATAAGGAAAGCAGTAGTGTGTTTAATAACATCAAGAGACTTTCAGGTGAAGTGTGCAGCACTACAGATGGCTAAGCACTGGAAGAGAATGCCTAGGGAGGCAGCCAAATTTCCATTATTATATTTAGAACATAGATAAATATGCATCAGGAATAACACAGGAAGACCCAATTCTACCTTGGGGCTGAAAATGAAAAATGACCTCTTCAAAATTTCTTCCAAGTTTATTTTACAGGATTTCTGCTAAGATGCTTTGCTATCTGGCCTTCTCAAGACCCCAGCAAGCTCCCTGCTTGAATGCACAACAGGTTTTTGCTGTTATCCAGATGAGAAACTAGCAATTGACTCGGGTCCTGCCATGCTGAAATGCTAGAAGTTTGCTGGCAAGTCAGCACTATTAGTGGAAAAATCCTTTGAGAGCTCTGTGGTAGTACAAGATTTAAAAGCCTGAATTTATGGACAGCATTGTCCAGTTGTAGATGGGGACTTTTTCTCAAAGCACATAAGGCCCACTTCAGGCCACTAACCCTCATTTATACAGCAATTTAATTTAAATCAACTTTATATTAGTAACATATATTCCATGTGCTCAGCTGGATGGGATTTTGTTAAAATTGATTTTGTTTGTAATCATGTAGATAGAAGTAATTGCATCACATAGGAAGGTAGCACTGTGCCACACTGGATCACAAACAGAACTTTAATTAGGGCTTGCATAACACTCCTTACTACTTTTATTCTCTTCTCCTAGGTATTCTGCACAGAAAATTTAGAATTATTTCAAAACCTGCTTTTATTTTCATAGTTCTTCATTGCCTGAACTGCTAGACAGTTTTCTCAGGAGCAAGTTTGAAAAAGCAATATAAACTTTCCTTAAGAAATCAGAACATCACAGATCCCATTGTTCTTCAAGAGCAAACTTCATCTCCTCACTTTGTAATTAAGTACATAAATCAGTATTAATACGTTTTAAAAAGTAATAACCTAAGATGTTACTGAAGAGACACTTTTCATGTTTTCCAGCTGTGAAGAGAATGGCCAAATTACACAATTCCACATACTTATGCTGCTTATATGCATTGCTTGAAAAAGCAGTAATAGATAGTAGCTAATCAGGCTGGGGAACACAAACAATTTTTTAAAATCCTGGCCATGATTCTGAGTTCTATTGGATGCAATACTGAAAAGACTTAAAGGGGATTAATTCATAATTCATCCACATGCACTCCAAATTTCTATTAAAAAAAAAAAAAACCCAAAAAAACAAAAAACCACAAACTTGAAGGAAATTGAACTAGTATTTTCATAAAAAAGGGCTAACTCTGAAAAGGAACCTCACTTCAAGGAAGCCAAACACATGAAAGCTTTGAGTGCTTTAACCTCTGGTTAAAAGAATGTCTGTCTGGAGCTTTAATCTCTTGCAGGAAAATAGGCTAAGAAGCAGCTCCCAGTATATTGAAAGTTGTTAATTAAGTCCAAGACAAAAGGTACCAAATTAGAAAAAGTTACAAGAAGGTCTACTCAAAGATGTGCAGAGTAACTACACATACAGACCAACAAGGATATCTTAAGATACGAACTTTTATGACTCAAAGGTGGTTACATTAGCTAAAAGAAGTTGTTACTCTGTGGGGTAATTCAGCCTGGATAGAACACTACAGTGTTGTGGCAAACAGTGCTTCCAGTACTCCAAAATATCTCACAGAAATCAAACCTGGGCATTTCTACACGGTACAATTTTATACCACAGAAATGTGTCTGAAATGACCATGAGTCATGTAGCCTAGCAACAGGAAACAAGAGAGGATATTTCTCTTTAGCATGGAAGTTGTAGGAGGACTAATTACACAAAAAAACTCACCCAACACGACCAACCTACAGAGGACAAAAGAAGAGGACAGACAAAAGAAGAAACAGAGAGCATATTGCCTGTGGAAAAGTCAGAAGTTCAACTGTATTTAGAAGACTGGAATGAGAACTGGAGCAGCCTTTCAGTAAGAATGGAGGGGAGCATACAAAAATGCTAGCCATTTTAGAAGACTACTCCAAACGAATAGCTTTAATGCTGACTAGATGTCAGCTCACACCTTCGCTTGGCTAGGCCAAGCAGTAATGGCTCCCCAAATTATATTATTATGTCTCTTTTTTCTTAACTATTCTTTGAATTCTTAGATGCAGTTTTGAGCTACCTTCCACCTACTTCATACAAACCATAGGCTGAAAGCCCTGAAGGGAAATGGAAACTGGAGTGGCCACACTCCCTAAATGCTCAGCCTGTGTAAAACTTCCTTTATTTTAGTGTCAGAAAAATAAAGCAGATTGGCTTAAACAAATTATTTTTGATTCCAGTCTTACTCCTACCTCCCTTCACTTTGAGAACCAGTGGTTTAACTCCTCCATCACAGAAAGATGTGGTGATAAAGATGAGGAAAGAAAGTTTTGACAAGTATCATTCCAGATAGAGAGAACACTGTCACCATGATATTTTATGAAAAATCCCTTCACCAGGATTTTTCTCCTGAGAAGCCTCAGAAAAGAAATGTAAACCATAATTCTCTGAATGCTTGGAATGTGGTCTGGAGGTTGCTTACCAACAGGTGCATCTTTGATTGGTTCCATGTGAACTGTGTTTATTTACTGACCAACCACAGTCCAGCTGTGTTGGACTCTGATCAGCCACAGGTTCTTATTATCATTCTTGTCTAGCCTTCTGATGTCTTTCTCTTTCTTTTTAGTATAGCTTTAGTATGGCACTTTTAATATAATATAATATGATAAAATAATAAATCAGCCTTTTAAGAACTTGGAGTCGAATTCTCACCTCTCACCTAGTCCTGGAACCCACAACACCACAAGAGAATTCCACATTAAACTAAGAAGAAAAATAAGAATCTGCCTTCAATTAACATCCTCAGCTGGAGAAACACTGGTTTACACTAAGCCATGTGAATACGTTCTAACTAAAAGGCTTGAAGTTAGTAATGGTTTAAATCCATACTGTTTTCCCCAAAAACTGGAAAATTTTTAGTTGCATTCACAAGAAACACTACAAAACAGACACCTCTTAAAAACATTTAGTTTGTCATCACTGTAGAACATCTTAACTTTTTCCAGTGAAGCTCATAACTTATCATTTCCATATTTGATCATGATATTTCTGTTATAAAAGTATAATTCCAAAGCTTTGTGCAACCAAAACAAAGAAACAACTACAATAAAACACACAAAGCAACAAGAAAAGCCACAGTGGGTGATGAATTTGATAGTGCTAAAAATTTTCATCTGTCATAGTGGTGAATGCGATTTCAGGACATCTACTAATTTTAATTGAAGTTCATGGTATTTCCTACACTGCAGAACACAACCAAATTGAATGTCATCACTGAGTTTTCTCATCTTTATTTTCACTATGTTAACTGATAAATGTTTACGACAATTTTCACTTGAAAAGAGTCCATCAATAATTAAAGAAGAAATAACTTGCTGTTAAAATGGGCTCCTTTCTCGGAGAGTTTTCCCTTCATCTCCTCCATGTTAAACCTGGCACATCACAAAGTGACAGATGAATTTTATGAGGATTGATTCATGCCAGTCTCTGAAGAGTAATTAAGTTCAATAAAGGCCTGTCAATATCATTTGGTATCAGTTGTCACTTTATATCATGCATAAAAGGTACAGACGCACACAGAGATGGACAAAACCTGCAAGGACACAAAGTGCAATTCAGCTAGGACAGGGAGGTGGTAAATATTAAACACTTACTAGGAGTGAAGTCACAGTTTAAAAACTGTTGTGACCACCACAAAAGGCCAGTCCTCAGTTAGAAATGAAAAGCACAAATACTCCCAAAATTAAAGGTTAAAACTCATTACTTTCCTCTCTTCAAAGGACATCCATTGCATCCTCACCCACCTGCAGATCCAAACTTCTTAGAACTTAAGGAATTGGAAGAGGATAAAATCAAACACATGAAAGGAATAATTGTCCTCTTTTCCCTCAAGTGAGTATATGGTTTTATGCTTAGCACAAGCACCTACACAATGAGAACCATAAACCCAAATTCACACTTCAAGCTTTAGGCTATTTATCCCATCTCCTGGATGAAGTGCTTCACATAATGAACATGCAGATAAAAAGAACCCACAGCAACAAGCCTTCAAAAACTGTTTTGAAAGCAAGAAGAGCATCCTATTCTGTCCACAAGCCAGAAATTCTATGCAGTTAGAAAGGACATAAACACTTACATCAAGATGAAGCAGTGCCGCAAGCCACTGGTAGCAGAACTCCATGTGCTTTAATCCCAGCAAGAGCACCAAGTAGAGGGAGATAAATCCCAACCTCCAGCCTTTGCTCTGTAGCACTTGCCCATTAACCAGTCCCAGGGAGATGGAGTCAGAGGCTTTTCTGGAGAAGGCTGCCTGTGAAAGCACTCCACCCTTCCCCTGAGTTTTAATTCACACTCTCTGATTAATGCACCTGTACCAGAAGCTGAGGACTACATGGGCTAGTGGGGAGCAGCTGCTCTTTCAAGGTTAAATGAGTTAAAACTAATTGAACATAAGAAACTCAAACTGCAAGCAGGGAATGCTCATGCAGGGATGTTAAGAAAAGAGAGGACATGCTAAGTTAAAAAAAAATCAGAAATGCTTTACATGTGGAAGCATAGTAGGGTCTCTAGGATACATAGACCTGAACATTTAATAAAATAGTAGGTGCTCAAGGATGAATTTGGGGGGGGAATTGTTACATTTGAAGTTTCAGAGCAGGAACAGTGGGTGCTGATAAAGAATAGCTGATAGCTAAGAGACTTTGGTATGCAGCAGGTGATCCAAGTGAAAAATGAGAGTAGGTTTCAGTTTTTGAGAAAGGAGCGATGTCTCTGTGAAATAAAGTGGAAGCTGGGTTTTTTCATGGGCTGCTGGATGGCTCAGTCACACCAACTGTCATGACAGACAGAAGCTAAATACTCTTAAAATCCTGGTGTTAAGTGCCTAACTCCCTTATGTCCTTTTTTTTCCTTTCCTACCTCAGAACAGATCTTCTGGCCAAATTGTGATTGGGCCCAGATGAACAATCTGAATTGGAATTACGTTATTATGTCTGATATTCATCTCATAATGAGCCATTACTCACCATTTTATATTCTCATATTCCTATCAATGATGTAGAAAAGAAAGGTTTATCTACATCCTGTCCATTTCCTTTAAGATGCAGTTCTCAAGCTTTCATTTGCAGATCACTGGAGGCACAGAGAGTAGTTGTTTTTTTAAGGAAATCATTGTTCTGTACATAGTGAGGATTTTTAGGAGTCATACTTCATAATGACTTTTAGAAGTTTTTAGGTGATTTCATGAGCAATTAATCTGAAATCCCTGTGCAGATTCTTTTCTCCTGTGCTTGGAATAGCAGCTTCACATCTGCTGCTGGTAGCTTTACAGCGATTATTCAGCTTTGACCACAAGTTAGAAAACAGTTGGAAATAAATAACGGAGGCCAAAGTGAAATGAAAAAGAGCGGTTTGGTCTGTGACACTTTCAGCTAAGAGGAGAGACTTAATATTACTAAATGCAAAACTTAGTGGACAGGAAAATGGAAGAATATGTATAGAAAGAGGTGAGCATAATAATTAAAACATAGTAAGGAGGTATTATCTTTTCTTTTTTTTTCTTTTTTTTTTTTTTTTTTTTTTTTAATGGCAGGAAGGGTTTAAATCCAATACAGTTTTTCAAAACTTGTTGATTCTTTAGAAGATTCTTCTGCCTGTTATAAAACCTACAGGGGGGAATATCTACATGAAATCTTGATGTCTTCATTAAGGCATTATCTATTCTAAGAACATTCTGAATTATCATGATCATCATTAGCATGTTTTATAGCCTGTTCATTTGTTTTTCCCCCTTCTGAAATGTTAATCAAATATTAAATTTACTGTAAATCATCAAAAACATTTTTTTATTTTAATTTTAATCACAAAGTGTTGTAGTGTGTAATAAATGAAATACAAAAAATACTGAGTCATTGTTGTCAGTTCTTTTAATATTAATAATGTGAAAAACCTTGAAGTTTATAGCACTACTAATTTGAGCATAACATGAAGTTACTTTTAATTTTTTAACTAATATCTTTTATAAAAAATATAATTTCTTTAAAATTTATTTCTACCTCACTAACTTAATAATATATCTGAAAACTTAGGAACTTGTATATTAGAAATTTTTTCCAAACCACAAAAAATATATTAAAAGACTACTGAATTAAAATGAGCAGGCTAGTTCATGAAGAGCTTCCCTTAAGGAAGAAACAGATTTAAAATCAACTTTAAACAAAATTAATTTTAGTTACTCTTCTGGCTGCATTGTTTGAAAGATTTGGTAAAATATTGTAATCTTATTCTTACACCTAAAAAAAAGTTTCTACATAAATCAGGCATGAATTTTCTGATATCCAAGTAAACACTCCTCAAAATCCAGTGTTGTCATGCATATAAACATTTAGCTGGAGTATGCACAAAGACTCGAGTCCAACTTCAATAATATTGCCACAGTTTTGGAAAGTGAAGGTGCGCTTGATATTAATTTCATGGCAATAATGTTGAGTTTATGGCCTCAGAAGGAGAGAGCAGATTCTTAGTGACAGGAATATTTACCTTTCTTTGAAAGTGTGGTGAGGTGACCTTGTCTGGCTGGCAGATGCCACCCAGCCACTCTCTCACTCCATTCCTCAACAGCACAGGAGCAGAAAATATGGAAAAATCTCACAAGTGCAAATGAAAACAGGGAGATTGCTAATCAGTTATCACTACAGGCAAACCAGACTTCATTTGGAGGAAATTAATTTAATGTATCACTTATGGGGTTACAAGTGAAGTAGCAGAAATAAACTCAAAACCACATCACCTTACTCTTTTCCCTCCCTTCTTCCTTGGCTCAGCTTCATTCCTTTGTGGAGTCTTCTGTCTCCTCCTCCTCTTTCTGAGGGCTTTTAGGGACATGGGAAAAAGGGAGCTGTGGTTAGTTCATAACAATTAGATTCTGCTGCTCCTTTTTCCTCATACAGTCCCCAAGCTCCAGCATGGGCTCCCTCCCACTGGAACCAGACCTTCACAAACTGCTCCAAGATGAGTCCTTTCCACAGGCTGCAGCTCTTCAAGAGCTGCTTCAGCATGGGTCCTCTCCAAGGGGTGAAGTCCATCAGGCAGAGACACCTTCAGCATGGTTCCTCCACAAGATGCACTTTCTGTCAGAAAACTGAGTCCTATGGGAGCTCCTCTTCTGCCAGGAGCTTGCTGGTCCTCCATGGACTCCACCATAAGCTCAGCATAAGCAAACCAGACTTCATTTGGAGGAAATTAATTTAATGTATCACTTATGGGATTACAAGTGAAGTAGCAGAAATAAACTCAAAACCACATCACCTTAGAGTTCTCCCTCCCTTCTTCCTTGGCTTACGTTTATTCCTTTGTGGAATCTTCTGTCTCCTCCTCCTCTCCCTGAGGAGTTGCAGGGAGATGGGAAAAGGGGAACTGTGGTTAGTTCATAACAATTTGACTCTGCTGCTCCTTTTTCCTCATTAATTTTCATGCTCCAGCATGGGCTCACTCCCACTGGAACCAGACCTTCACAAGCTGCTCCAAGATGAGTCCTTTCCACAGGCTGCAGCTCTTCAAGAGCTGCTTCAGCATTGACCCTCTCCAAGGGGTAAATGGATCCTCTCCAAGGGGTGAAGTCCATCAGGCAGAGACACCTTCAGCATGGTTCCTCCACAGGATGCACTTTCTGTCAGAAAACTGAGTCCTGTGGGCACTCCTCTTCTGCCAGGAGCTTGCTGGTCCTCCATGGGCCCCACGATAAGCTCAGCATAAGCAAATCAGACTTCATTTGGAGGAAATTAATTTAATGTATCACTTATGGGATTACAAGTGAAGTAGCAGAAATAAACTCAAAACCACATCACTTTACTGATTTCCCTCCCTTCTTCCTTGGCTCAGCTTCACTCCTTTGTGGAATCTTGTCTCCTCCTCCTCTCCCTGAGTGGTGCAGGGAGATGGGACAAGGGGAGCTGGGGTTAGTTCATAATAATTTGACTGCATTTTCTGCCAGAAAACCAGCTCCTGTGGGGGCTCTCTTCTGCCAGGAGCTCCCTGGTTCTCCATGGGCTCCACTGGTCACAGGGAATAGCTGTGTGACCATGGTCACAGGGATTTCAGGTGAAAGGAGAGACGAGAATGTTGACTCCATGTTCAGAAGGCTTGATTTATTATTTTATGATATGTATATTACATTATAACTATACTAAAAAGAAATAGAAGAAAAAGGTTTCCTCACAACCTAGCTAAGCTAAGAATAGAAAAGAATGATTAAAAAGGCAGCTCTCTCGGACTCTGCTGGCCATTAATTACAAACATTCAAGATGGCCCAATCAAAAATCCACCTGTTGCATTCCACAGCAGCAGACAACCATTGTCTACATTCTTTTTCTGAAGCCTCAGCTTCCCAGAAGGGAAAATCCTAAAGAATGGATTTTTAGTGAAAAAGATGTCTGCGACATAACTGCTCTGTCATGAGGTTCTCAAAGGCTTCATGGGCATCTTCAGCACCTCCTGGCCCTGCTCATTCTCTCACCACAGAGCTCAGAGAGCTGTTTGCCACACTTCCCCCTCAGCTCTCACTGATGGGCAGCACTTTGTCCCTCCTCACCCTTTGCCTTGTCTGTGTGATTTTGCGCCACTGTTGTGGCTGCGGGACTCAGCTGTGCCCTGGAGTGTGTGTGGAGCACCGAGAGCATTTGACTCTGCAGTCCTAGAATACACAGCATTCAGAGCCTTAACTTTCAGGAAATTAATAGAGTAGTTGAATGTCATCAAATTAGACAGCTTCCTGGTCATATGAAAAGTTATATAACAATTTTGCCACTCTATTTTATGATATTGGTTTCTGTCCATGCTTATTTCAGCATAACAGTACTTCCTTTGTGCTACACTTTGAATCCAAATTACCATCCAGCTTCAGCTCAGGAATTGGAAATCAATTCCTAAAACATCATATTGATGACAAATAAATGATAGTCAATTCACAACAAGCAAGCTGAAAACTTTTGGACAGAAAATCAACATAAATATTTGTGTACATACCAATGGGAAATAAGCTACATTCTGGGCTTCCTGAATTATATACAGATTCTTGTTTCAGAGTACAGAATTATTTGTACAGAGAATATTTATTTTATTCCTACTATGTGGATCAAGTTGTATAAAACTATGTGATAACCTTGATTCAGATACCTGATAAGTAGTTAGCACAAAATATAGATCTAAGAAAATCCTATGTGAATGTTTATTATCTCTTATAGCTTGGATCTGCTAATATGCTGAAATGCAGAGTGTGTTGGAAGGCAGTAAGCAAACAAAGAATTGTTTGTTGACCATGCTGATAGCATGATGAATAGATCAGTTATTAATACTAAAAAGCATCATGCATAGGATATGCACAAAGCTCCCAAAAGGTAGAGGTGGAAGGAAAATAGTTTTCCTATTGTGTCTGTATTAAACTTGTCTATTCTTTGGATATTTTTTTTCCATAGTGTAAGAAAGCCAATGGGAAATAATTCCAGTAATGATCTGCTGAAAATACCAGAGAAAATGCTACCCCTAGTTTTTGCTCATTCCCAGATATCCAGGCTGCAGAGGACAAGTCAATGTAAACAATAACATAATTGACTGGATCTTGAGAACTGAGAACTTTATCTAGAGACAGAATTGTAGCTCCCCAAAGTTTCTGTCTGAGGGTCCAAACAATGAAAGTACCGAGTGCTTGGTAAATTAAGATCTGGAAAGGGAATTATGAATCAAAAATTATGTACCTGAAAAATTTCACACCTATAATTCATTTTTTCTTACCTGAAAAATAGATTTTGAAATAACAGAATGAGAAAAAAAACCAAACAAACTGTTTCCTTTTGTAAAAACTAATGGAGGTAAAAAATCTTAGTAATAAATATGAAGTTTGACCTGCTCTGTACAAGCCCCTTTTTTTTTTTTCTCAGAAATGAAAAAAACACTCAGAATGAAAGGTTTCCAGAGCCAATTGGCTCATTCAAGTGGTCTGAAGAGCTGCTATAATGCAGTTTGCATTTCTTCATACTTCAGTGTCTCATCATTTGTCAGTGAGCACAAAAAGGAGAGAGCAAAAGGCAGCCAAGGCAGCAGACGCGACAATGCGCTCTGGCACAGGAGCAGAGGGCTACAATTAGGTGGGATCCAGAGGCTGTTAGCAGAGGCAGCAAGGCAAATTAGCGGTGTGAAAAGGTGATCTATTATTCCTTAGCGAGCAGTGCTGCAATTATTTTCTCTCTCTGTATGGCAGGTCTTCTCCCCCGCCCCTCCTGGCTTTTTAATTTTGCCACGGAGTTAACTGAGTGAAAGCTCTGTCAGGGATGCACCTAATGTGGCTGGTGAACTTCTGCCTCCTGTTTCACAGACAGAAATTATTTTTGGGGACTCGGAGGTGTTTGGAATCAGTGGGTCTTGTTAGCAGAGCAGCAGGAGGTGCTGCCCAACCAGGTCATTGCGGTCAGAAAAATTCTATAGGTCACACAAAGAGAAATTCATGCAACATCTGAATTTCTCTATCCTATACAGACAAATCTTGTGGGCAGAAAAAACATGAAAAATCTTTTTGGCCCATTAGCCCTACAATTTAGAAATGGGGTGGAAATGGAAGGAGTACTCATCAGTAGGTTATCCTTTCATTTTGCCATAAAGTTCAGCACTTGGTGACTTTTCCTGTGACAATGTAAATCACTTAGGAAATGCGTGTTTCTAAAACAACTGCATGTTGCAATAAAAATAGCAATAAGCATTAGGGGGTAGCAGGGAAAAAAGAAAGATGGGAAGAAAATTTTTAACTATCTTTAGATGGAAAATGCAAGTCACTGCAAGATGGCAAAATTAATGGGTTCCACTTAACTTGAGATAGCTGAGTGAGCCTGCTGCCTGACAGCCATTAGTGAGTCTGAGCTGGAAATTCTTAGCTGGAAAAAACCATCTGGTAAGCACCACACAAACAAAACTGGATGCCTTGGAGCACTTGGAGCATGTAGGCAATAGCAGGCAAGAGGCAAAACTGGAGTTTGGGAAAGAGATAGCATTTCAAGCTGAGTTATTCAGACTGAGTGATTCATTGCCACGCACGCTTCAGGCTTGTAGAAGCACCAGCACAGCCTTTCCTCAGGAATTTCTGGGGAAAGAAAAAGAGGGTAGATCCCCTGTTCTGTAATCATACTGAGAAATGCACTTCTCTGTGAATAACCTAGGGAATAAGACACTCAGTGGGAATCAGAGCAGGGGACCTGAAACTGAATGCATCTCTTAAACCTATCAGAAGGAATATCAAAATATCAGATATGTTTATCAAACATTTCCAATCAGAAAAGTATCTTGCTTTGAGAGACGTTCTATAATCTTCAATGGGTTACCCATGATAATGACAATGAAAACAATAAAAAATATGGTTTATTTGGATTTATTTTTTCACTGATATATTGAAGGGATGTGGTAAGATCCCATTATCAAGCTGCTCACCTATATGTGTATTATCTGTGTTCACTATCTGTTTTTCTTAAGGGATTGTCACATATAGAGCTTGAGGATTATAAGCATAAATCCCCAAAAACTGGAGAAAAGAAAAAAGAGAACAATTTCTTATGATTAGATTATTTGTTTTGGGGATTTTGGTTGGCTTATTTTTTTTTCTGTGATAAGACTTTTCTAGGAAATTGAGGTAATTCTTTCAAAATCATGACAGACTAAAACTGACAAAGTCTTTCTGAAAGGATTTAGACATAAAATAAATAGTTCTATATGTACTATTTGGTTTCTAAATTTAAAAATTTGCCCAACCAATAATCAGTTATAAATTGCTTTAAACATTCTTTCATAAGTGACATCATACAAATCAAATATTGAGTAAAGCATGATTTTTTTTTTTAATGCATGGATAAACTCCCTTTCATAACTGCCAAACATTGCAAAAATAATTCTGCTCAAAATCTTTTTTGGACAAAAGATACCATATACATGGCAATCATGATTTACTGTTATTCCAATTTATATTTTAATGGTCTAACGGTCCAAATAATTAACTAATATTTTTAAAAACATTCTTTGGTAATAAAACTGGCATGGAAAACTTCCTCAAATTTGCCCTTTTTTGTGCTCAAACCTGTTTTTCTTTGGAAAAGCTTCCCTCTTGCTCAATGGCATTGGGAAAGGCAGGGACACAGAAGAATCCATCAGCAGCATCCAGAGCTCCTTCCTAGAAGGAATACCTTGTCCATACTGGCAATGTCTCCAAAAGAGAAAGCAAATACATATTAGACCTACTTATTTCAAGACAGAAAACATGGAATCATTTAGGCCTTTAAAAGAAAATAATTGAGTAAGCCAATTTTCTAATACTTGATCAGCCAAGATATATTTACTGGGTTATATTCAGGATGTCACAGTAAAGTGAAGACACACTGGGACAAGAGGCAGAATTCCCTATTGATCCATGCTCATTAAAATTGGCTTTCCAGCACACCATGATTTGAAAATTTTTTTAATGATATTTACTCGGTCTTCCAGATCAGGCCAGAAAGCATTGAATAAATTGAATTTTAATGCATATGGTTTGAGTATCCATCTACACTCCACCCCACATTAAAGTTCCCTTTGTTAATTGTCTTTCATCTAGATTTTCCTCCATGTAATAGCAATAATATCCAAGTGAATGTGGATTTTTTTTTGGTAAGATTTTCAAAGGCATGATCATACTTTACTAAAATGCAAATATATCTGCTTCATATCCTTCATCCACTAATTTTGTAAGTCTATCAAAAAAGCAATCAAATTTGAGTGGCATGACAAGATTTTTTCTTCTCTTTTTGTTTATACTCATACTGATTTTAAAAAATTAATGGTTTTCATTATAGCACAAAGACAATTCAATGTAATGAAATGAGTACCCTATAATTGTGAAATACAGAATAAATACAAAATGTAAGAATTGGAACTTCATTTTAAAGTTGTGGGTAGCATTCAAATTTTTCATTATAATCTCTATATTTCAGGAAAACAAATTAAATAATGCCATCTATAAAGATGTTACCAAATAACAAAGAAGCAATGAGCTGGTGGATGCGTTTTATTCTCCTGGTAGGTTTCATCTCCCTCTCTAAGCCTGTGGGTCTAAATTCTTTTGAATAAAGTTATTCTGGCACTGCCATACGACATTTGGAGGTGTTCAAGGCCAGACTGGAAGGGGTTCTGAGCAACCTGGCTTAGTGCAAGGTGGAAAGGTGTCCCTGCCCATGGCAGAGAGGTTGGAATTAGCTGATGTGTAAGAATTCAGATGCGTTAAATATTCTGAGTTGGACTCATCTGACCCAAACCTTTCCATGATTCTATGACAAATGAAAGCATTGTCCAGGCAAAATGAAGATGATTTGTGTATTTTAAAGGTTTTTAATGCAAATTTATTTACCCTTGGCTGCTTGGCACCGCAATGATTTTGAAATCAGGAGTGACCATAAAGCAGGCCACAGACTTTTTCAAAAGATCTTTCTGAGAATTAATGATTCTTCTCTCCATGTAGTGATGACACAAAGTTCAGTAACTAGCAGATAAACTAAAGAGTGTCTTTTCAATGCATATGTGATTATAATTGTAAACCAACAGAATAATTGCTCCATTAGTAAATTGTTCCAGTGGAATATAATTCTTGTTTTATACAGCTGAATACTATCCCAAACTTGATTGTTTTCAAAGTTCAGTTTTTCAACTATGTGTCTGTGTTTTTAGCTTATGTCAGTTTATGTAGCTTCCACAGGTCAAGATCTTATTCCATGGTGGATATCTTCAATCCACGATCAAATCCTCCCTTAACCTTCTCTGCACAAAGCAGAAACTCCTGAAGTCTTTCAGTGTGAGGTAAATATTCCAAACCCTACCTGCAGTTCTTTTGAGCATTTTCCTATAACTGGCAGTGTTTTTAACTTAATAATCTAATCACCTGCCACAGATATTCCTGACCAGGTACTGAAGTCTGGAGAGGAGTTCAAAACAATTTTAGGAATAGGTAACATCATTGTGTGAAGCTGTGACTGCATGAACTGCTTCAGAGGGCTTCCAGCTGCTGTCACACACCCTGCAGCATCCAAAGCATGAATGAGAATGCTCTCAGGGCATTTCTTGTCCTTGTGAGAACCCATGTGGAGACCTCATAGGGGACCCCAAGCTGCAAAAAGATCTTTGGGTTGATGTTTTGATTGACTGAATGAGAAAAGACTAGTTGGAAGACAGAACTGTGTAGGAGATGAAATGGAAAAGAGAGTATTAGTGATTTGCAGGTGTCACCCGTAGCAATGAGACGAGCTGAGAGTGCCAGGGGTGGAGCTGATCTCTCATTGATGAGGAGTTACAGAGCTGCCTAAATGCCAGGCATAAACAAAGCATCAACACCTCCTCAGCATCTTCTGCCCCAGCTCTGCAGGCTCAGTTCAGCATCTCTCTGCTGGTTACATGTCATGACTGTCAACACACGGGAAATGAGTGACATAGATGTTGCATATTCTGACCTTTCCGTAGTAAATCAATATGTGGAATAATAATTCTCTTCATCTTCATAACTCCTATATAATAATAATTCTCTAAACAACTTTTCATAATGGAGTTTCACTGCAATTTTCTTCTTTGGATTGAATTTTGAGATCTGTTGTGGTAAAGGTCCTTAGTGGATCAGGCTGTGAGGAAAGTGTAGACAGAGCTGTTGTTGCTCCCAGCTTGTGAAGGACATCCTATGAAAGATTGAATACTGCAGTTTGATTTTTATTTATTTATTTTCCTATACAAGGAAAGCCACTTACCTGAATTGTTGAATAGTACATGTAATATTTACTGAGAATGTACCATAAGAAAGAAATCAGACTGGAAAAAACAGAAAAGCTTAGCTGCAAAAGCCAATGTAAGTTAGTTAATAACCTCAGGAGTCTCAAGCAAATCCCTTTTATTTAAAGATATCTAAATAAAGCTTCTACATATACATCTTGTTTTAGATTTGATTTTGTTTTTTAACAGATTGTAGAATAGTATAAGTTCCAAATTGAGATAAAGCACTCCTTTTCTGGATTTTGGTTAGAAAATCTGTTCCAGCTTGGATGGAGGACAAGTGTTCAATTGCTGCAGCTAACCATAAACTCGAGCATTAATCTAAGAATTCTTCTGAGTCAAAACAAGAAGCTGGATTAATGTAACACTGGAGGTTGGACAATTACATGACATTGAGACGCCTTCCAACCTAAATTATTATTATTATTAAATAAGACATACTGCAGACATTTAACACTAGCTAGTCTGGGAAGGTGTACTCATAGATGTACTCATAGATGTAGACACTGAATATTACACAGTTACTTGCTTTACATTTTGAAATACTGAAAATTCAAATTACAATACAGAGGGTAATTTTAATTTCAAAATAAATTCTGTATTTGGGACCCCAGATTTAGAAATAGAAACATATAGAAAACTGGATTTACTCAAATATCATATGTGAGGGATTAAGTTTTATTTTCCTATGTAAAATAAATTCAGAAAGCTCTGTAAGTTCCTATCAGACCACTATGACAAAGAAAAAAAACCTTCAAGAAAACAGTGATGACATTTGCATTTACTTATCGCTATACAGTCCTCATTCAAGATTCAGTCAGTGTCTTCTTCCTTTAAACTCAAATCAAAGTAAAATGAGAGTTGAAGTCTCAAAATCTCAGATTTTTCACCAAATTAAAGAAGATGGCCAGGAATCATCTCTTAATTTTATAAGTTTATCAATTGACTAATTGAGCAAGGCTGTTCCCTTGTTTAGAACGTTCTCAGAACCTTCAAGGAACAAAGAGTTTGTGCAGCATCAGCCTGGCCCTGCTCCAATAGATAAGATGTCCGTGATTACCTAATCCAATGAGTCCCCAAAAAATGAAAATAAACTTCTAAACTAAACTTTCACCCTAAACTTCTTCTTAAAGGATTTTAGATTTTGTTAATTGTCAGCAGGTAACTACAAAAGTTTAGATGAGCAAATCTTCATTAGGACAACAGAACATCAATAAAGATGCAACGCAGCTCATTAGACAGCTAAGGTTGTTTCTTTGTGTTGACTTGATAATTAAAAGCACAACAGAGTTCACTGGACTACCAAAAATTCTCTCTGTTCTGCTGCTGAGCCCCCTACCCTCTCTAACTGGGGTTTTTCTGTTCACTTTGGACAGGAGAGTCTGCTCTAATGGTTAACAGCATAGACCAATCCATAGGGCTCAGTGTCTGCACCAAAAGAAACCAAAGCAATATGAAATCCCTCTTACTCAGAGCAGAAAGAGAGTGAAGAAAAACAAATTGAAAACACACAATATTTTTCAGAAGATTGTCTCTCTCTTAAAAGCTTTTTTTTTTTTTTTTTTTTTGTAAGTTAGCATTTTGGTCTATTTTTCCTAATGTTTTCAAATATTGACCATTGTCAAGGAATCTAAGCTGTGCTCAGATTAAAATGTTTTCAAATTTTAATTTTGAAACAAAAAACAATTATAATTTTAAAGAACATGAAGTAACAGAGTATTATATATAAAAGTAACTGAGTGTTATATATAAATACCAAGTAGAAAACATAGAAAGGAATATTGAAATACTAACTCACTTTAAGTATTTTGCATCCCTGCTTTTAGCTGAAATCTTAACTTTATCTTGAATTTTATAGACTTCAGTCTTTAAGATTAATGATAAGTGGCCATTTTTACTCTATAAATAAGAGTATTTCCTGAATACATAATAATGACAGGAGCCAAAGAGAGAATCTGAATTTTTGTGGAAACCCCAGTGGCAAGTGGAACTCAGTTCCCTACATATACAGTAAGGTGAAAAAAAAAAAATTAAATTACATCACATTATTCTAGAATACAAAGCAATAATGAGAAATGTGAAACTTGTATATACCTGAAGAGTTATAGATATGTTCAAATTTAACTCTCAGCTGGATATTAATTAGCAATTCTGTTTTTTCTTTGTATGGACAGTAGTGTTTTTACACACTCCACCTTCAAGCAAGCACTTGCTCAAGCAGCTCTGTATATTTTGCATCAAAGAAACAAGTTTATTTTCAAGGTTTTGACACACTGTATTTTAAGACCTTTGAAAATCCTTGCTGTACAGAAGGTTGCTGAGCACAAACACAGAACCCTTGAAAATCCAGCTGTAATTCTGAGTACTGAACCTTTGAAAAATCAATCAATGTTCCTTTCCAAAAATATAGGTCTAAATAATCTATACACTTAATAAAAAACAACCAACCAAAAAAAAAAACCCAAAAACAAACACCAAAACCCACAGGAGAACAACCACCCTGCATATTAAATATGCATTCATTAATTACTTCAAATCTGAAAAGCAGCAGTGACTCCTTGCTCATATTAAAACTGGGAAATTTTATACTGAAAGGAAGAAGGACAGGTGGTAAAATATAATGGAGTAAAATAAATGCTAAAGCTATTCTAGTCACTAATTAACCTTGTCTCACTTGATAACAAGCTCAAGAACATTTCCTGCTTTCCTGTACACATACATATCAGAATTACACTGCAGAGAGTCTGAATGGGTTTGGGCTAATTTTTCAAATTCATTATGTTCCAGACTTAAAGGTCTTTTCTTGCAAAATAGAAAGAGATAATGTCAAATTAAGGGTTATATTTCCTTCCTAACAGGAATACCATGTGCCTTGGCTAGTCCAAGATGTACCACATGAATGCCATGGTTTGAACATTTCCTTCAGTATATATTTCTGCCTAGCAAACATCCAAAATAAAAATCCCTTCTCCAAAGCTGCTATTTAACTGCTTTGCTTCAAACACATCACAAAGAGATGATGATAAGACATGTCTTAGTAGTCCTGCCCATCTCCCCCTAAATTTAAATATATATGACAGTACAAAATTGACATGTGTTGAACTAAAAATTACCTTGCTACAATTAAAATTTAGCTGTCATGTATACCCCAAAGAAGCTGGAGGATTGAACAAAGTTATACAAAACCTTGCTTCAAATTCTATTCTTAAACTTCTCAGGAGCAAGTTATGATTTGCCAAAATTATTTTTAATTGAAGAAATTTACAAATTAATTCCTGTAATTATTACTAGCTCTGTAAATTGTTTAGAAGCTTTAATTATGAACATTTAATATTCAAAATTCAAGCTGAATTGTGATTAAATGTAGGCCTATTTCTGCTTCTCTGCTGGATGAAAATAGCACTTGGAATGAATGATCTCAGAGTATTAAAAATACATGTTTAACAGTTAAAAAGTGTGAAACTGCCTAATATTTACCTTAAGTTCAGCTTCTTCTTGTTTAACATCACACAACTAAGAAATACTTCTGACAGATGGCAAAAGCTTTAGAAACTTGGAAAGAACTGAAAAGAGTTGCATAAGAAGTGCAGGTGAAAGTGAGAAATTTAAAGACTGAAAACCAAATACACAGAGGGGTGTGTGTGCGCAAGTTTGCCTGCTTTACCTATTTCTGTTTCTACAAATCTCTACATAAAACACATAGCTGCAGACACAAATTTGGTCCAATATTAGCTCTGTACTCTTTAAGCTATATTTTTTTAAACTGTTAAATAAGATGCTTTGAGGCCCTAAGCACTTTGATATTTTCACCATTTTCATTTGGTTTGACACAGATGAATGTGCCAGGTCAGTGGCACATGGATTGGCTGCTTCTCTCTCACCAGTTCCTGTGATGGAGTTTGTGCAGTGAGAAAGCACCTGCTCAGTAATACCTCTTGAAAATGTATATAAATATCTCCTGAAAATATAAATAAATAAATACATAAATACACAAACGAATAAATAAATAAATAAATAGATATATATATATAGATATATATACAACGCATAGAAAAATCTATTATTTGTTGGCACACCTTCCTACTCAAAAACTTCTCTAAAGTTCACCAAAGGAGCACAATCAGACTTTTCTCAAAAAAAAAAACAAAACCCCAAAACAACAAAACCCAGAGTACAGACTATTGAAGCCAGTAATATTCTATAGGAAAATTAAATTCATTTATTTCCCTCCATGGGTATGAATCAAGACAGTGCAGTTCACGAAGGAATGTCCAATTACACAGGCACCTTTACCCTCTTTGAGTGTCTGTTCTAGAAAAAGTCTGGGAGACAGGCAGAAAAAGGAAAACTTAATACTGTCTCATTCATGATAGTTTTCTATACCTCATTTCCCAACTAATTAACCTTTTGCTGAAGAAAAGTTCTGTGTTAAGAAGCACAGCATAACAATCAAACAACTCATCATTATTGAAAGGCTGGTTCTAATTTAAAATATTTCCACTCTTCAGAAAAAACACTAAATTCCATAAAAATCTTCTATTCTCTCATCCCCTATAAAATCATACAGGTATGCAGAATCTAAACTTAGAATTTTTTTTTCTTTTTTTCTGTTTCAAGTTGTTAATGTCGAAAAAGTTTGTCTCTCAGCAATACAGAAAAAACCAGCATTTTTCACATCACAAATTGCAAATAATATAAGTGTGTTTCTCATGTTCAGACTTGTCATCTGTTTAACTGTGCATGACCTGCACTTTATAAAAATAGTACTCAAAATGTACACAAAGCATATGTGCACACATGGGGTCTCCCTTTCTGTAGGCACCCACACACCTTGTTTATGTATGAATGCACATATGGATGTGTATATATGTATTCATTTTACAAGTATGCACCCCTTCTTTGTGCATGAGAGCAAACAATACGTGCAAAATGTGATATGCAGCGTTTTTTAGTGACTGAGCAAAGTGAAGGAGGTGAAATTCCTCCTCTCTCTCAGCCTCAGACCGCCCAGAACTCTTTGTGCATGGCCATCATCTCTGCCTTAGTAGAACACCAGCACATTTGACTCCAAATATATTCTAATTTAAAGAACACATAAGACAAGGCACTCTCAGAACTCTCCCCTCCTCAACATACTTTAAAAGCAGCCACTCATAAAAGAGAAATATCTCCTCGGTGAGATGCTTTACTGCTGCTTTAATTTACCTGGCAATCTATTTTGATGACTTCCTTAGTGACAGATATTCAAAAACTCCTCAATATGAATAGACTTAATTTAAAATCAGTGAGCTAAAAACCTATAAAATGCATAATTTTAATAGTTTGAAAATCATAGTCACTATTATACAGGAAGTTGCTATAACCAGACATGATTATTAAGTGGATAACATGTTATGGTTGAAAGATTCCAACAGGCCCATTATGCTGAAAACATTTCTGGAAATAGATCTTTTTTTTTTTCCTCCCCCCCTACATTTCTGCATTTTTAGAAATGATATTTCTTTGCCACATTTCAAATGTTACCTCTAACAGACAAGTGTATTTATGTGCAAATTTCAAAACGATTGAAATTGCCACTTCACAACCAGAGAACCCTATTAGTGGCAAATACTCTAACAGCTTGTTCCCAATGTATTTTTTTTTTTTTTTTTTTTTGCTGTACTCCCAAAGCCCAGCTCCTGGGTGCATCCCCCTGCCCATTTCCCTGCTGTGAAGGGCACAACCTGTGCAGCACCAGTTTGTGTACAAAGGAAGTCAAATTAGAGTAGCTGACACTGTTATTATGCAATACATTTATCGTCATCTGTAGATATTTCCTCAACTCCTGCTAAAGTCACAACAAGGACTTTCCAGGCTTTGAGAGCTGAATCAGGTCTGCATTTGCCTCCAGGCTGCAAAGACATGCACAGTTTTATAAGGAGGGACAGCATTAAACACATTTTTCTCTTGAAAATCCCTTCCCTTATGCAAGGGCTCGGACCCATCGTGAGACATGACGAGGCAGAAAAGCTTGGAGATCAGAGCAGGCACACAAAAGATGCAGCAGCATCAAGGCTGTCAGACACAGAGTGAGGCTGGACTGACCATTCCATGAGAGATATGACACAATAAAAAAATAAAAATAAAAAAGGCAGGAATTCTCTACTCCTTGTGCTGTACCGGGTTACAGGGACATTCGCACTGTTGCAGTTCACCATGTTCATTGTCTTTAGCCATCTAATAGGTCACATATTTAGTAGAAACTCCTTGATATTTCATTTTGTTCCATGCCACTGCCAAGAAATCTGCTGTAAATTCTACTTTGTGATTTTTTTAATTTTTTTTTTTTTTTTTACTTTATGGGTTACATTCAGCATCCTGGAAGGTATGAAGCCTACAGTTTGAAGACAGGGTACATATATATTCCATCTTGCAAGCAGTGTAGCTCCCTGAGTATCTAATGAAACCAGCAGGGACTTAAGCATCCTTCAGGACATAGCTCTGCCATTTCTTACTGAAAAAAATGAGATATAAAATTACTGTAAGGAAATAATTTATGCTACTCCTCTAGAAATCTCTGTAAGGATACTGAGGGAATATACTGACCACAGAATTTGAGTTGGCTACACTGAAACTCCATAAATGAAAGATTTTGCACCAGTACAATTTCCAGGTATTATTATCAAGATTTATTTTTTTTTAATAACTGATGCTTGCTATTTTTTAATAACTCATGCTTAATGAACGTCAATGTAGAGAACATGTTTCTTCCTTTATTAGAGGCCTCTGAGATCTAGGTTGGAAAGACATCAAAAGGGTAAGTTTGACTTGGAAAAATATTAAAAAATGAGAGATTAACTTCTAAATTATTGTGTTCTACCTTCCTTTAATTGATTCTCTTTTTCAGACTTGAAGTTTGACATGAGAGCCCCAGTGGAAACACAGCCATGGATTAAGCACCAGTTTGACCTATGAGCTACTGCACAAAATCATCCCTTATCTTGAAGTACACGTGTAAGGCCTAAAATTCTGATAATAAAGGAAAAAAATAAATGTAGTGGGTGCCCCAAAAATAGTGAATTCATTAAAGAACAATTTAAATTAGAATTTGAAGTGCATGAGTGTATATAGACTGATATTCCTCTTGGCAGGAAGGATTTGCCCAGATAAATTTGATCAAATGTAGTTTGCTTTCTTTCTGCCCTTAGGACTAAACATGCTCAACAATATCAAAGGATTCCAAATTAACTTTCAAAGTACAATGGTCTTGCAAATACTATATTCAGTATTAATTGCAAATTTAACTTATTTTTTGTTATAATCTTTTGTGTGTTTGTCAAGACAGTTTGGAAAGCATTGAAAATATTAATCTTAAACAGAAAAAAGTTGGTTTCTTTCAACGTACAATAGAATTTTATGTCTTACATAAGTTTAAAGCAATGTTCACGCCTAGCTGTTAATTAATAAATTACTTAGAAATTTCTGAATAACTTTATATATAATATAAATATAATTATATATATAAATATATATATATAATAACTATATACCAGTGCCCCTTGGACTAAAAAATAAAAACAAAAACAAACAAAAAACCACACAAAATAAAACCACCAAAAAAACTCAAACCAAAGAAACTAAAGCAAAAGTCTACCAAAAAATGACACCCACATAATCAATTAATTCTATTCAAAGTACATAAAATTATTAGTTCTGTTATGGATTAGGTCTAAGTGTGACCGGAAATGTACATTTCTGGACAATATATTTGTCTTCTGCCTTCCTTAAAGGATGGAGTGCGTCTCCTCTAACAGGTGAATTTTCATATTATAAAATGCAATGTGAACTTGTGGTTCCTCAAGATTCCTCAGAAGAAACACAAGGTCTGATTCAGCTTTCTGCCACATTTAGGTAAGCACTGAAAAGAATTCAAAAATCATAAACAGAATATCCATTTCCCTTCTTGTGTTTTTTTTCCTCCCTGAATTGATGCTCTACATCATCTGCTGGGAGACAAATGACTTAAGTGAACTGATAATGAGAGAGAAAACCAATTACTTCCATGAACTGGACTGAACCTTTAGCCATCACTAGAGAAAAGCACTTGAGCTATTCCTTAACAATGTCCAAAAGAACACACTGTCATAAGCACTGCTAAAACAAGTACACCCAGATAGTAAAATGTCTCTCTAATTAAGGCAGAATTGAAGAAAAACAATAAAAAACAGAAGAGACGAAGAAAAAGAAACTGTGAGAAGGTCAGGAGTTCGTGCTTCAAAGTCAGTTTTCCACAGAAGTGCTAAATAACATTAACACAGAAGGGAAGAGGCAGGCAAATGGAGAGGAGAAATCAAAAATAGATTCAATTCTTAAACAACATTTAGAAAATGTTTTTTAGAAGGTGTTTTTCTTCCCTACAGCTTCTGGGATTGTTAGCCTCTTCCAAATTCTATGGTAACTTAGAGCTCTGTATAAGTATTAATATTTAGGAAGATTATAGCTCTCTCTCAGAGACTTGGTTATATAATTATATAAAATATAATACGCAGTGCTCCTTGTACTGTGTATTTGTGGAAATAAAATATCAGCCTGCGTTCAGTTCAGGCTTTCAGTGTAAGGGGCTCCAGAGACAGAATTCACCCTGTGCTGTGTCTATGTCTGAAGACAGCTCATGGAGCCAGTCTGATCTGGCAGTGCCTTACAAATGCCTGAGTCTCTTTTCCCTGATGCATTTCCTTGGGAATCCCACGCCATGGGAACAGCAAGAGCAAGGGGTGTGGGAACACAGGGAAAAAGGTGCAAAGAACAGCCCCTGGAAAAGCCTGCAAGCCCAAAACTCAGCAACCCAACTAACTCCTCTATCATGCCCTTGGGCCTTTGATAGATGTTTAATAATAGTAGAAAACTCTAAATAAATCTGACTCTATAAGACTTCATGAAAGTTACGTACTTTGAAAGTGTTCACAATTTGCAGAAGGTCAGACCCTTCTAATTATATCTTGTCTCCAAATGTTCCTCAAATCTTCTGTCAAAATGCTTGCAACTTTTTTTTTTCCTGCTTGTTTGTTCATCTGTTTAGAATAGGTAATCATCTAGAAAGCATTTTTCATGTTGTGAATTTCAGACAACATCCTCCCAAGAAATTGCTTTGAGTCATAGAAAGGTCATTTATGGGAGTACAAAAATATAAATTAGTAAGGAAATTACTGGACTTTATATTTACTCTAATATTGACTTTTAACATATACTTTAAGGTTGAAAGAATTTTGTGCATAGAGATGAACTAAAATCAAATGTTCTGAAAGTTACTTTTAAGCTCCAACATGCATCTTACTGATCAGGACTCCAAATTAATTAATTGTAGATATCGTAATAGTTGTCCATAGTTCTAAGTGCTAATCCAGTCCATATTTTTCTACCTCAGTTTTTAAAGTGAATATAGGTCTTATTTCATTGAAAAGATGAGTAAAAATGAATGAAATCATTAGAAATATATTTAACTTTCAAGTCTGGCATCCAATTTGCAATGACTTCATCAAATAGTTTAGAACCCAAAATAAAAAATAAAGAAATTTGGTAGGATTATATTGCATTCAGATCTGGCCCAATATATGTGATTATCCTATAGCTACTCCCTTTTCCAAACTGATGGGATATTTTGACACTTTCCTTTACAAATAGGTAGCTTGAATTATAAGGTTCTATGCCAAACAGTGCTGGTTAAATCTGGTTTAAAAAGAAAATTTCCACTCCAACAGAGCCATGGAGAGATTGAATTGTATATGTATGTACTTAATTAGACTTTTCATCCATGAGGAATATGAAGAACATGTGTGTCAGATAACTGCAAATTCTCTAGCGCAGGCAGCAAATAATCTAGGACAAAGTCATGTCAGCTATTAATGAGAGAAACAGTCCTGTCAGGGCTCTTTTGCCTCCAGGGAAACAGAATGCTAACTTATTACCTATTCTTCTTCCAAATAGTTATCAAGTTTAAATTTCTCTCACCTCAATGAAATCACATTGAGTTCATTATAATCTAATTTCCTGATCCAGAACCACTTAACTTGTTCTTAAATTAATGCTGGTACCATGCATATACTTAATCGTGTCTACATTTTTCTTTTATGGGAAAACCAAAGGATGATCTGGCATTGTAAGCTGCATATCAAATGTAAATCCTCCATGTGACATTGTTTTCTCTCTACTATGTTTTTTTGAACAACTGGATTTTCATACCTACTTAAGTAGAATTTTGTTGTTGCTGAAGCACAGGGGTTCATCATTTTTCCCCATACCCTTTCCTCCACATGCATTATGCTATGTGTATATCTCAACTTTTTTTTCACAGAGTTCTCCAGGCTGCACAAAATCTCAACGCCTAAATCTTTGATGAATGCGTCACTAAATAGATTGAAAAGGAAATTATATGCTGATGTGGATTGCAAAGTCATGAGGAATTCCTCAGAGAGGATTTTTCCTACATGGCAAACCTTAATAAAAATACTGCAAGAGATTAAATTTTCAGGAATGATATTTCAAATATGGGCACTATGAAAACAGTTTCCTTTTTTGTAGCTTTTCCAGATATGCTTTTACCTCAGTAACCAACATCCCACCTTCAATCACTGCTGTGAAATTTTTGCCTCTAATTTTCTGTTGAATGTATAGCTGAAAAAAAGGGCTGGATTCTGACCTGGTTTAAGATAGACGTTTTTAGAGCAACCCCTCTAAAATCAATGGAGCTTTTCATCATGTGTTTGGAAGTCAATCTGCTTCTTTCAAACCCTTCCTTAGGGGCTGATGGGAATGACCTTATTTCTGGTAATGTTTTGGGTTTTTTTTTTTTTTTTTTTTTCTTAAATGCATGTCACTTGGCTATGCCTGGTGTAATGAAAGATATCTGAATCAGATTATATAATTTGATATAATTTTTAAAAATACTGTTTTCTATGGAGTGGCAAGGATGTGTCTCTGCCTTAAAAATCATGGTAAAGTGCTTCATGCAAAATTTCATTTTGCTGTTCTGTCCTAAACTGTTTCCTCCGAGGGTGAGTGGGGTTTAAATGTGACTCCTCACAGTATTCAGACACTGCTGTGTAGGTACAACTTGTGAGAGGCTCCCTGGCTTTGACTTTGTCACATACAGAGCTGCAGGAGCTGCCAAAATCTTCCCAAGATTCCCAGAGCTCTGTGTGGGATATCTCTCATATATACCATCCTGTGGGTGTTTACTGAGCATGACACAGCTTCAAAGCATCAGTGCCTTTTATCCCCTACGCAGTCTGAAGGCGTTTGACAATGCCTTCCCCTAGCAAATGTGGGAAAAGAGAGACTCCTCGGTGCTCTCCAAGTCTTCAGCCACAGATTAATCACCCCACTACAGAAACAACTACAATATCCTCATAAGTATGTTTTACTTTATCTAACAATAAAGCAAAAAAAAAAAAATAAAATTCGGTATTCATATTAATCCAAGGAGTAGTTTCTACAAAAGGCACTTTGGTATCAAGATCTGAGTGTGGTCTCATTTTATCCCAAAGTAGTCAGAATGTTTGTTTTAAATTATTTTTCCAAAACTAAAACCTAGACCAACGAATAACTTTGCTGTGTTATAAATTAATACTTGCTTATCAGGTTAAGCAAGATTAGAACTCCATGACTCTATGTTATCTCCCTCTCTTTATCTTTTGGGATCAGTTGTGAACCACATTGTGGGGTGAGAAATTCCTTAGAACAATTTGCACACTCCTGCTCCCACACCAAGAGATTTTATTCTGTCACAGACTTCCTGAAATCTTTTACACCAGCTTAAAATTTATAATAATTTCCACACTTTTTATCTTTGAACAGATCTCTATACATACATATATATATATGTGTGTGTGTGTGTATGCCCAGAAAGCGTTGTATGATGTTCCAGCCCACAGAACATCTTTCTTACATAAAACTTACATCCTGCTTGAAAGCTTCCTTGGAAAAGCTGAGATTCCTTGTATTGTAAAAGTGCACGGTTTTGTTAGGATGCAAGGATTTCTGGCTGCATATTAATTTTGCTGTAAAAGTGCACTGAGATGATAAGCTTCCAGCAACTCAGTCCAACTCAATTATCTGCATCCTTCCAGGTGGAGACATCAGGACTTTATGCCATTTTTGTCATTTCACTATTTTACAGCTCAAACTTCATCATGGAGCCAGAGCAATCTAAAACTTTAAATGTCTATTTAACTTCCCACCCCTCTGGCAACCAACATGGCAGCTGCTCTACTGCATCAAGAAAAAAATTGCCCTCTTGCAGATGGACTTTTATAAAATGGACTAATCCTTTCATACCATGACTTGCTTTAGACATGAGGCAGAATAACTTAAGTATTGATCTGTACACATTTGGCCCAAGTCATGGAGCCCCATATCCCTTCCACCTTTAATTAAAGACTACATAAATGAAGATGGAACTTCTTCCTCTGGAAAACACCTTTGTGCTTTTGCTGTATTTCCCTCAAGGTGGCCTCCAGGAGGCAAAAATAACCTGAGGAGCAGACACTCCTGCTCAAAATCAAATAAGTGGAGAATGGGACAGCTTATTTTGTGAAGACAACTTTCTTCAAGTCTTTCCTCTGATGTTGATGATACCAGAGCTCTGTGCCTTGGGATATGCTAACAGAAGCTGACATATGAAAGAGCAGAATCAATAAACCCTAATGGCTCAAATTTCAGTAACACTCACTACTTATTAAAAAAAAATTTCTTCAGGATGGTGAGGTTTTAACCACTGTATTAAAAATAGCCAGGAAAAACTGTCTTACCATATATACATTATGACATATTTACAGCATTTTACACAAAAAAAAACTTTGTTAAGATTGTGTATTGATTATGTTTTGTAATTTAAAATATCCTGATATTATCTTAAGAGACAGAGCTTAAATTTTGGAAGAGCAGTGACTTGGGTGATCCACCTCACATTTTGCACGTCTTGAGTGCAAAACTATGCCTTAGACATCTTGTGTTATGACAAATGCAATATACACTTTCTTCCTTGAGGCTGCCTTAAAAGAAAATTAGAGGGGGATATTTTTAGAAGTTTTTTTTCCCAGAAAGATCAGAAAGTAATCTCTACTCCAATCTATCTTTTCCTTATATATATTGTTCTCTAAAAGTAAGTGGTTCTTTAAGAATCACACTTTTTTTTTTTATTGTCAAATATAACTATTAACAGATATACTAAAGAAAAATAGACTGGTTGCATAAGAATAGTTAAAAAAATTCTGAAAAATCCAGAAACTTTTACATACAAGTCCCAAAATTGCCCCTACTTCCAAAAATATAAAACCTAAGATTTCTTTCCAAGCACACTCTCCAGTTTATCAACTAGGTAATAATTTTATTTCTGGTAAATGTAATTGGAGAATGAAGATTGAAATTCAAAACTGATTCAAACAATCAGTTGTCTGGGGCATTGACATAGGAAAGGTTTTAATCTAATTTTCACTTCTTTATATTAATATTTTCTTGAATTTGTTGTTGTTTTAAATATTATAAAAGCCTCTAATGGGAGAAATGCACTAGTACTATTTCTAGAAATTGGCTATCTAAGGTCATGAGAAAAATAAAAACAGTTTTCACCTATGATAAGTACCAGGTTTTACTCAAAATTAATTGTAATTTATGGAGTAATATCTAAGCAAGGTAATTAATTGATCAAAGATGTTTTCCTAGAAAGGCAAAATAATCAATACACTTCAGCACCAAGGTGTTGCTTTCACTTCAGTACATTACAAGTTAATTCTTCTGCATCCCATTTGTCCCAAACTTCAGCAATGCATAAACACGAGGCCAAACTTACAATGTGCCTATAATAAACAAACCTAATTTAGGAGGATAAATTCGAACCTGACTTTCAGCTGTTCATCCTGTTGAAATTCCCGGCCTCAACTAGCATTTGTTATGTCCTAATGCTCATTTTATTGCATTTATTCCTTTGACAAATAGTGATGTTTCAGTGATAGCAGCAGCCCAGGAAGCCACTCCCTGCAGCTGTTCTTGTCACACAGGGTCACAGCATTTACACAGTTTACACATTGGTGCCTTTAGGCAAGAGCCTGAGTGCACTTATCAGCATTTCCTAAGGCACTTACGATTTTAAGACAAAGTAGGAACTTGAAGAATCACTGTAAAGGGTGCTTCAAAGAGGTACAGGAAGCTCGATTGTCACTTTAGGAAATTGCGATATCTTTAGAATGCACAGTAAGAAATTCTTCAAGGCTAGCAAAAGTCCTTAAAAACCTGTCTATACTGCATTAATACGAATCAATTACTTCTTTACAAGCACAGTACAAAACCCAGCTCAGCTCTGGCATGTGGCAAGGTGGTAGGAAAAGAGTTTTGCTGAAGGGCCTTTCTGACATACAGGGTCAGGCAGAAAAAAAAACCTGGGAAAGGTAGTGGAGGAGATTTGGGCACCTTAGGCAAGATAGAAAGCAGATAAACTGTCAGAGATAAAGAGTTAGAAAACTAGAATGTGCACAGGGGAACAGCAGGAGGGCAAAAAACTCTCTCAGTGGTGGAAGGTCTCAGTAATGTAGTAGATTCAGCAGCTAACTTTGAAAAGTTTAGAAATAAAGTAGTACAAGGGAGGAGAACACAAATTGTGTTTTTAATTGTTAGAAATAAAATAATCATTTTCTTGGAAAGTTGTTTTGTGGGGTGGTCAGATACAGACCAAAACCTACAGACAATGTCTCCCATGCAGGGTAGGACCAACAAGGTGACTCAGTAGACAGCAGAAAGGCTGTGGATGTCACCTCTCTGGACTTTAGTAAAGCCTATGACACGATTTCCACAGCATCCTCTGGAGAATTTGGGTTTTTTTGACTTGGATAAGTGCACTGCTCCCTGTCCAAACACTGTCTGCATGGCCAGGGCAGAGCTGCGGAAAGCGAAGTTACATCCAGCTGGCTGCTGGACATAAGTGATGCTCCCAGGGCTCAGTTCAGGGCTCAGTCTTGTTCAATATCTTTATCAATAAGTTTGTAGATAACACCAAATTGGGTGGAAGTGCTGATCTGCTGGAGGGTGGGGAGGCTTTTCAGAGGGACGTGGGCAGGCTGGATTGATGGATCAAGGTGAACTGTACGAGGTTCAACAAGGTGAAGGGGCAGGTCCTGCACCTGAGTGACAACAACTCCATTGTTTCCACCAGACTGGATGGAAAGCTGCTCAGTGGAAAAAAGCCTGGAGTGCTGGTGAGCAGCAGCTGAGCAGGAGCCAGAGGGTGCCCAGGTGGCCAAGAATGCCAGTGGCACCTGGCCTGGACCAGCAGGTTTCTATTTAATTGTCTTTTTCTCAGCAAAATTAGGAACTAGAGTTTTGTTGCTTTTCCTCCTTTAAGCAAAGAGGAGTTAGGTAAGAACTGTTAGTTAAGAACTGAGGGATTGATTTCATCAACAGGCCCACAGAGATTATTTTGTTATTTTGTTCTGTTTAAAGGTTTGAGGAACTAAAGCATAATGACCACAAAACCACTCTGTATGGCCTTAATGTATGTCATCTGCCTAATGCCCCCAAGAAAAAGTCATCATATGCTATACATCTAAACCTGCTTCTCCAATGAGGTTGCTGTTTTGTCATTCTAAATTTTGAAAAATCACAGGAGGAATGTTCACAAAGCCCATTAACAAATAAGATTTGTGCTCACACTTCCTGCACACTGTTTTGAAAATTGATCCCTGAGGGCCTAATTAGCCATTATGCGCTTTTCCTACTGGAAAAGGAGAAGGAACTTCTATGCTTAAAATAACTTAGCAACCAAAATCTTCCAGAAGATGTAATCTCTCTTAGTCAGTATCTCACCTCCAAATTAGGGGGATCCCACAGGGCTCCATCCCAGCATCCAGTGAAAGAACCACACAGAATTACCCCACTGGATATCAGCATTTGTCATCTCCATTAAAAGCAGGAAAATTGTCATGTCTTCATCCTGACAGATGCTAAGTTCTCTTTACCTTCTTCTTAAAAGAAGAAGATGTATCCCTCAAAAGAATGAGCTGGGAGTGTAGATGATTGCATGGAACACTGGGATACAAGGAGATGCCAAAGCAGAAAACGAGTGCAGAAAAGTGTGCTATGATTATAAGGACTCGGATGCTTCACTTTAAGACCTCCATGAACACAGCAATGGGAATCCTAATTATTTTCTTCTCTCAAGCATGCTGCTAATTTGTCCACAGCATTTAGCAATCAAGTGGCATTTAGCAAACAAGTGCTCAGCTACATAAAACAAGCCGTGTCCCTCACGGAAATGTTTGTGTGTGGGGAGATTCTTGTTGGAAAATTACTCAATATGCTTGGGACAGTATTTTTCCTCACCTTCAATATCCTATTACTCCCACTGGCTTGCACTTTTGCTTCGCCCTGTTGAACCATGAGGTGACCTGGACAACTGCCTCCCACAAATGGCAAAGTGCTTGCCCTTCACAGATACCATTAATTTTCACAATTTGGAATTGCTCTATCTTCATAAAAGTAAATTTTGCCACACTGTCTTGGAATCCAATTATCTGTCTGACAAATGTTGGACTTTGGTGTGTTTACTACCCACTCAGATGGAAAATAAAATTAAAAACATCTTATTTAAAAATCGAGAAAAAGATTAGTTCAGTGCTTAATTCTGATATTATACTTTTCAGAAAATAAATAAATAGCAAAATTTTATTGTGATACGGACTTCACGGATATTAGTAGAGCATTTAAAAAACATTGCAGAATGAAAATAATTATAAAAAAGTTGTTCTTAAAGGAAAAAAATAATCCTTTCTGAAAAAGTTCAAATTGACTATTCTGGCCTTGGATGTTAAAAAATACATTAATAAATCTTTGCCAAAACGTCTATGTTTTTTAGAAATTTTTTTATTTTTGACAAATCATCATTTTCCATAAGGATTGTTTTGGGAAAAATTTTAATGAACAAAATTGGATGAAACACATCTAGTGTGATATTAAGAAATATGAACACCTTCCTTTATCTGAAGATGAGTGTTCCTAGAGGATGGATACAAGAAAAAGCTACATAAAGCAGGGTAGCCTTTTCTGTTTTCAAGGCTTAACCTTTGTTTTGACCAAGAAGTCTACCAGCAGAATTTTAGAGAAAGAGACAAATCAAAATAATTATTTTGAGTGACTTAATTAGGAAGTCAACAGTAGCTGAAATGGTGAATGAATTACATGTTTTATAGAATGGTTCTAGTCAAACAGAAGACTTGCCAAATACAGATGCTTGGTGACATCTAAAGACACTAAATGATTAATTACTGTTAACAGCAATGGAAATGTTCAAAGAATAAATGTGTTTTTTTAATTTCCATAATCACACAGAAAAAATTCTAAGAGTAGCACTGGAGTAGCATAACTAAAAAATGCAAATGAGCTATGTGTGATCACCCAAATATGACTATCTTGCTCTCAGCATTTCACCACAATTTACTTTTTTGATGAAATCATTTTAAAATAAAGAACAGCCATTCTGAATGCAAGTATTCTTGAGTAAGGTTAAAAGAGTATGACAAACACAACTGAAGCATAATCCATTACCAATTTATTTCTATTGTTGACTCATCCATAATAGACATGAATCTGGTACTTTGAAGTAATGGTTGCAAAAGGCACCCTGTGTTAATTTGTTAAACATGTTGGAAAAAAATAACAGTGATAAAGACATTTTTCTCTTGGCTCCCTGATAATTAATGTTTCTTCTACATATCACCCAAGCTAAATTTATATCTTGGTATTTCCACCAGTTTCAGCAGAGTTCAGGCATGTAGAACTTCAGTATTTCTCTTTTTTTTTTTTTAATAAGAAATTTTGTTCTAATGCCAATGCTGTATGATATTATTGAGAAGATATATGAGAAGAAGCAAAGCAGAGGGAGAAATAACCCCACCAGAGTGCGGAATCACAAGTCCTATAAGCACTAGAGGAGTAAAGGGCAGTCTGGATTTCCTAATAGAAATGCATATCACATAAAATACACAGAACAGCATTTTACTAGAGCTTACATAGTTTTCCATTTAATTTCAGATTAACTTCACATTTTATAGTTTATAACTAGCAAGGGTTTTAAATAACTTGCACTTATTTTGTGTTTTGCAATTATAATAAGGTTGGGTAATTATACAGAGAGCATTTTTGCCATTTATTTCTAATTTGAAACTTTCCCAAAAGCATGGAATCTAAATAAAGTATTTGCAATTCTAAAAGAAGGGGAAATAGCTATTCATAAATAGGCAAAATGATCAAAATCTCTTATCAATCTGATATAATTTCAAGAAAGGACCTTGCTGGCATAAAACAGTAAAAAAATCACTATATATCAACAGTACTATTTAAAAAAAAATAAAAAAAACCCCAACAAAATCAACCAACCAAGCAAAATGTATTAAATTATGCTAAATATATATAAAATATATGAGTGGCAGCAAAAGTAGCTACAGGCTTGGCAACTTGGACCTCTTTTCTCTACTCCTTCCCTCATTCCTAAAGTAAATAGAATAATTATTTGACCAAAAATATTCAAAGAATGGAGAAGGGATATCAGTTATTCAAAAAACTTTATATGTGTGATGGTGCAAACAATATATGTGCAGTTACCAAAGGACAGGCATAGTTAGTTTACTTTGGCATAGGGTTCTTAGTTTGAAAATTGGAAAGTGCAACTCAGATAAATTATATTCTTTTATTAAAGTCTCAGCTCTTACACTAAAATGCTTGGATAGCTAGGAGACATAATTTGAAACAGTGCTATAAAATTAATCACATATGACTGCTGGATTTTTGGATATAGATTTTTTTTTTTAATTTTAACTATTTATAGGAGGAGTTTTCTTTAAGACTTCAATATTTTTTCTGCCATGACCAAACAGTATTTTCATAGATTTATAGTATTTAAAAATACTATATAATTACCTAAAGCTTTGGATAGTTGCCTCATCTTTTTGGCTGTGGCAATCTGGATGATTGAATGATGAACCTGCCCCGTAATGATTAAACAAAATGTGTTTAGGATGGAAAATTAATTATGAAGGCAATTTCCAAAATAAAAAAAAATTAAAATCCAACCGTTTGCAATACATCGCAGTAGTGCCAGGCTTCTGGCTGTGAGACATCCAACAGGCTGTAACTTAGGTTAGAAAACTGCTGTCCATGCTCTTCTCTAATTTTTCCCACCATTTGACTTGCCTTTGGGAAATTCCTATGGTTGGATAGCATAAAGGTGCACAGCATGTTTTTGGCTCGCGGGACTTAGAAAGTGGATATTCACCTTTCTGATGGAGTAGCTCAGGCTCAGGAGAAAAATAAAGCAGAGACAATGTTTCTGGCTGTGGCAAAGCAGTATGAAAAATTTAACTGGAAAGACATCTGTTCTTGTGAGCTGTTGATCCAGGATAAGGGAGGGTTGCTTTTATTTGGGGGTGGTTGGTTTTTTCATATGTTTATCTGAGCATGTCACAAATTTAGCCCAGATTATGCAAAGAACTTGGGCGCTGTGAAGAAAGTTTACTCATTTATAAATCTACCCTTACTTAACGTGTTACGGTTGCAAGGTTAATTGTTACAAATTATATGGAACCCAGCACCTGAAATCTAGAGGAAATTTGTTTTATTTCTAGCAAATCTAGAAGCAATTCTTGCCTGCATTCAAATTGTGTACTTACAAAGGTGTACATCATCTCCAAGGACCTCAGGTACTTGTGAAACAATAGGAATAATTGGATAACTGATAACTTTCAGTGTTTCCCTTATCATTTTGAAATAAACCACTTGACAAAAAAAAAAAAAAACAAAAACAAAAAAAAAAAAAAAAAAAAAAAAAAAACAAAAAAAAAAAAAAACACCAAGACCACCAAGGAAAGCTTTTAACACCTTGATCTGCTTGGCATGCTCCCAAAAGTCAGGATGATGCAATATGAGCCACAGGAAGATGACACTGTTCTCCTCTCACCCTCTTAGCGATGCAAGGAGTGTGCTGAGCGCTGCGCTCCAGAGCTGCCATCCACAGTGAGACAAGGTCTCTAATGTGTGACATCTGGCCTCCTGCCTCTTTTCCTGTGCTCCCTGAACAGCAGATGACCTCAGTGCCACAAGTGTGGCCAAGTCACTAGATCAAGCAACGCCCCCTTAGAAATTATGCAGTGGTTAGCATATGCCCTCCAGAACTGAAGCTGAAGAAGCCTCCTGCGGAGCAGAGGGGAATATTATTTGTAGCTCTAGACCTGAGCATTAATCACAACAAGGTCAGACACATGAACAAACCCTATACATTTAAATTATTCAAAGCTATTAATCTGAGCTTTTATAAAATAGCCATGGTGAAAATGTAGTGTTACATTTTCACCATGGCTATCCATTTTCACCATGGATAGCCATGGTGAAAATGTAACACTACATTTTCCCCATGGCTATCCATGCTTTCCCTCTCATAGTTTGTCACACTTGTTTTATCTTTGAGTACCAGTCCTTGCTAGCAGTAATAGCTTTTCCCTACACGAATCTACAGCATGTCCCATGAGGAATTTCTAATACTGGCTGGGCAGGTGGGTCACTACCTATAAATTTGGTTTGCATAGCACAAAATGTTGAAGGAAACGAAAATAAGAGCAACAACCATTCTCAGTAAAGGTCATCTGAAAACTCATACGAGGAATTCAAAGTAAAACTTAAAAAAAAATAAAATCAGATTTTGATAGAAACCTTTTCCCACAAAATATTCGCTCAACTCAGGTGAAAGCAGAAGATTTTTTTTTCCTCACCAAATTTCCATTAAAATAGCAATCACTGACTTAAAACAAGCTCAGATGGAATTGTTTGAGTAGCTGCAGCCAACCTTCTCTGCATTCCACTGTGTACAAACAAAGTACCTACCTCATGCACTTCAGAGTGGTACAGAAATAGAGAATCAAACAATCTGGAAATTTGGAAATATAGAATCTCACAAACATGATCATCTATCAATTTTGTACATATTATTTGAATATGATGAATAAAAAAATGCATTAATATGTCACAAGAATTAGTTCTCCATCTGTAGGAAAGAAGGTCATTTTTGATGCTGAAGGACTGAGTGATTGAGGGGATTAGTGAGCACTAAAAGCAACAAAAACCAGTTCATTTGACTATTCTGAACATTAGATAAGGTTAATAAATGGTCTTAGCATAGTTCTGAAAGTGCAAGAACCCACACCATAAAACTGTTAACGTTAATTGATACTTTTATGGGCAGTCTCAGCTGAAAGGTCACACAACGGGAACACTTCCAGCTCCGAAGCATCACAGAGGCCTGAAGCTTATACACATTCTGCCTTTCCTGTGTCCTGCCAGACCTAGAGGTTTTATTCTCAAGGGCTGTTCATTTGGAACTTGCTGTGAGCACTAAAACTTAAAAATATTTGCTAGCCTCTTCTACCTATAAATCCAAAAACAGAAACTTGGAAGGAAAAAGTCATTAAAATTTACCACTGCCTTCTACTTTTAAGGGAAAGTATTACCAACAGAGAGTGGGAGGAGGATGAGTAATCCTGGCACCTATTCTATATTTCAGCTCTCTATATCTTTTATTGTTTGCCTAGCTGTTGCATAAATTCAGGAATTTACTATTTTCAAAAGTATACATCAACACGATATATATAGCGCAGCACATACCAGCCACTGAATTGTGTGAGCAACATAAACAAAAGGCCAGGTTCCTCTCTGGTGCCCTGAACACAACCTGGCGTGCTCTCACAGCTCTGAATCCCACCTCACATCAGACCTGGAGTCACAGAAGCATCAGGTATTCTAAATATTTCCCCTAAAATAGACAGCCTGGGAGCAGTGCCTGTAGGAACTGAATACAGATTTCAGCATCCCCCCTCTCCTCCCATGCTTGTGGGAGGCTGCAGCCTGCACACACACACACTCGTGTGTTCTCTCTGTGTGGGCAGCAGTCCCACCCTTCACACACCCACCCATCCTCTCACTTTATCCTCTCTCCCAATTGCTGACACCCTGGAGATGAGGTGCAGGAGCAGAGGACAGGCACAGTTCAGCCTGGCTGCTGTGTGGGCCCTGGCAGGGAAAAGAGCTGGCAGTATAAGGAATGTTCTTCTGTTTGGAGTGGAGGATGCTAGGATGAGTGGAAGACAAGGCCGCCACTGAGCTGAGCATGTCCTGCTCAGCCCAGCTCGGGCTTCCCACCAGCAGTGGCAGCAGCAGCAAACAAACCCCACTGTGCTTGTGCAGCCACTCTTGATATCCACATTTCACTCGGTTTGAGGCATTGTAGGGTTTCCCTCTGGGCCTACTGAGCATTACACAAGTCCTCTAGGAGGAGGACAGGATTTCATTTGGTCCTTCCTACCTGTAATGGCTTAACCCCAGCCATCAGCTAGGCCCCACACAGCCACTCCTCAGCCTGCCAGCTGGGAGGAGACCTGAAGGAAAAGAAGCCAACCTTTTGCATTGAGATAAGAACTGTTTAAAAATTGAAATGTCCTTGTGGGAGGCTGCAGGCTGCACACACAGGTGTGTTCTCTCCATGTGGGCAGCAGTCCCACCCGTGTCCTGCCCAGCCGAGCTCAGGCTTCCCACCAGCAGTGGCAGCAGAAGCAAACAAACCCCACCTGTGCTAGTGCAGCCACTCTTGATATCCACATTTCACTCGGTTTGAGGCATTGTAGGGCTTCCCTCTGGGCCTACTGAGCATTACATCAACCTGTGCACTCACACAAGTCCTCTAGGAGGAAGACAGGATTTCATTTGGTCCTTCCTACCTGTCATGGGTTAACCCCAGTCATCAGCTGAGCCTCACATGGCCACTTCTTCAAGCAACCCCTCTCACCTGGAAGGAGAACTGAAGGAAAAGAAGCAATCCTTTTGCATTGTGATAAGAACTGTTTAAAAATGGAAACAGAATAAGGTATAAAAATAATAATAGTAATGGAAGGGATTGAGAGATAACACTCAAGAAAGAAGTGATGGTCAATACAACCTCTTCACCACCCAATGACTGATGCTACATCCCTGGGCAATAACCACCCCTTCCAGACAGCTCCATCCAGTTTGCATACTGGACATGATATTTTATGGAATATTGCTTGGTCTGGTTCATGTCAGCTGTCCTGGCCATGCTCCCTCCCATGTTCTTGTGTCCCTCTTCACAGGCAGAGCATGAGACACTGAACAGTCCTTGGCTGAGGGCAAACACTGTTCAGCACCAAAACATCTGTGTGTTTCCAACATTGTTCTGATATTAAATCAAAAACTCAGCACTGCACCAGCTACCCTGGAGAAAATTACCTCTATCCCACCAAAACCAGGATACTACCACTGAAACAGATTGTTCTGCCATCTTCCCTAGACAAGGACTGTACCTAGTGATGGAACTTAGAGAAATGTTTATGAAAAAAAACAAATTAGACATCAGGAGCATTGAGGAAAAAGTTTCTGAGAGCAGAGCACAAACAAGACACTAATTCTCAAACCCTGCTGTTAAGGCTCTCCTGCACAAAGTAGACATCAATCTGAAATGTGATAATCAGTAGTGTGACATGGATATTGAAAGATGCTTTCTTGCAAAAAGGGAGCAGGTGGTAATTCATAGTACACGAGGCTGTTTATTAGCTCTGAATTGTCATATGAATTGTTCATAAATGACCTTCAGATGCCACCATTCACAAATTCAGAGGACTATGTTTGGAAAACTGAGTAATCTTAGAAAGATAATTAACATGTTCTGTATGTTATCTACTGATCATTATTTTCAAAACTTCAGAGGCATAAAAATGTTAATTAATCTTAGGATAGTTTTACATGTAAACAAGCATTTTTCAGTCCATTTCTGACCTCTTAAAAAAAAAAATAGAATTGATGAACTGAAATCAGTGTTTACACCAAGCAAGCAATTCTCTCTCCCTCTGTCCATCATCAATTTATTGACAACTTTCATTTTACTATTTCTGCTTTATATGATGCCAGTTTAGTTCCAGTGCATGACACCTCCATGAAATATTTCTTCTACTGCCTAGAAATAGAGAAGGGACATGGATTGCTCTTTAAATGGCAGTGACACATTGACAGCACTCAACACTCCAGCCTTACCAAACACCAGCTTGATTAGAGATACCGAAATCCAGGTACCATATTTTTGGTCATATCATTTGACATTATCTTCCTGCAACCCCTAAAAAATATTCCTTTAAGAAACAGTGAGTTAGGATGCAGACGGAATAAGAGCTCTTCAATTCTGGAAGAAGCAATAAACAACAGAATGACAGAAACCTTGCTTAAATACCCCCAGTCTCCTTAATCCATGTAATGGAGATTTTTTTCCCTGTTGCCTTCAACAGACAGAGTCATGGAGTAACCTATACAGTTTTCATAAACCAAGTTTTAACCACTGAAAAATAAGGTTTTGACTTTAGGATTTGTTTTTTTTGTTTTTATTTTTTGTTTTGTTTTGTTTTGTTTTTATTTTGGTGGTGTTGGATATTTCCTCCCATTTTTAAATTAGGAAGCACATAAAATGGTTTTGTAATAAAAGGCCTACAGTTTAATACATATCAGCATCAGTTTTCACCAGGGATATGAATATCTCTGCATGTGAAACTGTTTCCTATAGATTGATTACAGCTTCATACTGCTTTGTTTTCAGATAATAGTCATAACTGTTATAACTACAAGGACAGGAATTATTTTATTAAAATAAATTCACTCTTCTATAAATGCCAGTGTCACACCAGCAAGGTCTGCATAAAACACAAAACTGCTGACAAGAAGGGTTAAGCAACCAAAATACATCAATGCTAAGTCTCAACATAATTGTCTAAATGTCAGCTGAACCTTAGAGGACTACCTTTCCAAATCTTAAAACTAAATATGATTAATAGAAAAAAGTTAAATATCAATCTCTAGACACAGAATAATGTTTTAAAAGGCTGGGTTTAGAGATAATTAACTAAGGATCCATTTGAGAAAGGTTATAAGTCTGAAGTAGCACAGTCAACATTTTGAATGTTATTAATCCTAAGATTTTAAGCTATTTAAACATTTAGATCTCATTTAAATACCCTCTCTTATATGTGATTTGCCATATTAGCAAGGTCATTTGACAACAATTTTGCACAATTGATGTAAATTACATTACAGATGAAACTCTACTATCAACTATGTGATTAAAGCCAAAAATGAATAGGAAGAAAGATCCAAATGCAGTAAAAGCCAAAGCTTGAAAATATCAAGACATCTCTGAAACATGTAACAGTGTCTTAGCATCCAAAAAAGTAATAACTGATGGGTGAATATGATTTGTAACTGCATCTGTCAATACATATACATGGGCATAAATGCATATGTACATACCCCTACAACAATGTCAAAAGTATTATCAGTTTATGCTGCAAATTATTTGAAGACCACATGTGAGCTATTGAAATTTGGTTCTCCTGCTTATGGTACTCTTTAGACATGAGATCACAAGCATGAAAAGTTAATGAATCCCCTAACTCCTCGTGCAATGCACAGCTTGGTTGGAAATCATTTATGAAAAGCTTCTCCATTTTTTATTCCTCTTCATTTTTTATGTGTAGTTACAGCTATTATTAGTGGCACACTCTTAAAACACTGTTCTAAAAACAGAAACTTAACTCACACATTGCTACTATGTGACGGCTTCCCAAATACCAATTTATTTCCCCAACCTCTCACCCCTCAAAAATGATGGGGATGTATTCATTATTGTATACATTTTAAAGAGGGTTTCTGCGTCTCAGGGAGTTTAAGGTCGAAAGCATCAAGTGATTTTGCATGTGAAGTTTAAGAGGTGGCTAGAAGCTGATTTTTCAGCATCCCTAATGTTAGATAGCACTTGTTATGTTTATGGATTTATTGACTGCAGTTTTAGTTCTGATTTATAAACACTTGTGTCCCAGGCCAGGCAGGACCTGGAGGTTGTTCTATTCCATCTCAAACCATTGCCAGGGGTGTGAGGAAGGGAGTCTTTCCTGAGGAAGGTCTCTCTTGCTGTGGGGAGGCTGCAGTTGTGTCATGGGCTCCATGGTGAACACTTTGGCGTGTGAATTATTTTATACACCTTTGTTACTAGGGTTGCTGTTCATGTTATTTTTTTTTTTCTTATCTCAGTGCTGTTTCCAGCAAACTCTTCTCATCTCAGTCCAGGAGGGGTGAGTGGCTCATGGTTTTAGTGGGAATACTCAATTGGAGAACACAGTTCCTAAAATATGACACTTTTGCACAGGAGACGCCAGGGAAATGAAGAATCTTGTTTACAAGTGAGAAAAGTCAGGTCAAAGTTATTTGATAACACAAAATAACATTCCATGTCATAGATAGGAATAAAGTCCAGTTTCTCAAAAAGAACCAGCTGCTTTCATTGTCAGACCTTCCTTCACTTCACTGCAATCGCTTGCCTCATTCCAAATTCCCCAGTAACAGCTCAACACGGGTCCCAGGATGTGTAAGGGATTTCTCACCCTGATTAACCCATAGAACAGCTCTGCCCTGAGCACTGGCTGGGATGGGATCATGAGGAAAAAAAGCTCTGTGTGATCATTGACTTTTGTCAGAGTCATCATACCTGGGTACAAGAAATAATTTAAGAATCTGCTCCTCAAAACAACTCACCTGGCCTGATGCCTTGCCCTTTCCACCTCAGACATACACAGAATTCCTGCTCTCCCAATAAACCCTGCAGTCCCTCCCCTCCTGCAGGACAAAGTGCTGAAAAAAACTGGCAGCTACCAGGCCACTCAGATCCCCAGAGAGGTTGTGTAAAATAAAGTAATTTTAAAGGGATTACACATTTTAAATGTTATGTTATGGCTGGCAATAATAAACAGTATTCAAAGAGAAGAAAAATAAAATGTGCGGGAGGGAAACAAATGTAGGGAAGCTTTACTTGTAGTTTGGGGAATATCAAGAGAAATGGTTGAGGCTATCACACAGTTATACTAAGGGCACTGGAGAAAAATTTGGAGGGTAATGAAATTAAAATGATGGAATGAAAAATGGAGAGTAGCAGCCTATATCAGAGAATTTACTCTGAAAATTTTATTACCCCTCACACCTTAAAATCAAACCAAAGTGATGATAGATAACATAAAAAAATACCATACAGTTGCAGTTCCCCAAAAGAAAGACAGACCTCAGCAATGCATATCAACCTTAACAGGAAATGTGCTGTTTGAATTGCAACTCTTGTCATAGTGTGACATGAGAGTAAATGGTGATAAATGGTGGTCAAAAAAATAAATAAATTGAATTGCAATACGATGTAGTGGGCATGTTCTTTAGAAGAAAAAAAAAAACCACAATCCTTCTGTGATCTCCTCTCTTTGCAAATCACAGCAAAACCAGTGTAGAGTAGTTGAACCATGAAACTTTCCCTTGATTAATCAACCAGAGAAAGCTTTCTCACTTAAATACACACTGTATTCCTACAACTGCTTAGTCAGAGCTTCTAATCAGACAATGAGCTTAATTCAAACAAACTGTAGAGTCCTTTTTTTTTTTTTTTAATTGGATTGAAGTGTGCTAGTGGAAGAAATCCTCTAGGACAGAATCATAACTTTCTTCCTTTTAGGTTCAGTCACTTTTCAGAGATATAGGTCAAGTCTCTCCAATTCTTTTTTTTCCTTTGGTTGCATGCCACACAAGCATAAAGAACTATCAAGGTGAGATAGGAAGGTTGACATTCACCCAAATACAAAGCCAAGCTGCTTTTCAAGTAAATCATCAAAACATGATCTGTAATCCCCCTTCTGTCACCTGCAAAAGGGTGAACCCCAGGCATTCCAAGACATTAAATGCACTAAAATGCACCACTTCATCTGATAAAATATCCCAGACAGAAATTCAGGCTTCTGTCTTAGTTCTACCTGTATATAATCCAGGAGGCAAGAAAACTAAGATATAAAAGTTAGAGAAGTATCCAAGGAGAGAGGGTAAGGAAGAAAGAAAGATGAGGCATTCCTATACCAATGCATATTTTTTAATCATTCCAGAAGCTAGATCTTATCAAAGCACAAGCCTTCAAGGAATAAGATCCAGTATTCCTCTCACCGTGCTTTCACTTGAGTCTGTGAAGTTAAAACTATTGCTTCATTTATGGCCAGTGGTGGATGATTTCCTGCAGAGTGTAGTCTTGGAACAAGGGGTGAAAAGAATAAATCACTTGAGAAGTCTTCAGCTCTTATCACTACAGCCAAGCATCTAAAATCATTTAGGTGATATTAATAAGGATATTCTGGCTTTTGCCTACAAAACTGTGCAACTTTCATTGGGTTTGACCAGGCTACCTTAAATATAGATGGTATGATATATCACCAAGGAGTAACCATTATGAATCAAAGCTTTTGAACCTTTATGCAAATGAATCCTTTTGTTCTCTCTGTGTAGTACAATGTAGTACAATGTTTGCCAAAGTCACATCATGCTGAATTATTCCTAAATACAAAAATTCCCAAGCATTCATTCCCTGACCAAGAGAATATGCAGAATATGGAAAACTCCACTCGGTATCACTGAAGCAGAAATTTTCAGGTCAGTTATTCCTCATTCCTTAACTTAGCAAAGGAGCTACAAAGGAAAAAGGGATCCTACCTGTAGCCACTTAGGGATCTCCACACATATTCCAAATCTTAGCTCCCTCTCTGCTGATGGAGAGAAAGAGACTTGAAGTGCCAGTGGACAGGTTGATATCGATGATGTTTTTCTTTCTTTCCAAAAACCTGAAGAACTCTTTACTTTTAGGGACACACCCTTAATTTTGTTCAACATGTAGCAGAATAAATTAAGAGGGAGGGAACTATCTGGCCACCATTTAAAGCAAGATTAAAAAAAAACAGAGTGAGAAATTCTCACCCTCACCACTCTATCACAGGTTCAGTCTCTGGGCACCTTGCCAGTGTGCAGGACCACACTTAGATGTGACATATCCTTGTGTTTCAAACAGATTAGTAGCCAGAATCAAAGCATCTGGTGTTGGCTGTGCAGAACCACTCTTCATAATTAGTTTAATATTTTATACCAGGACATATTTCATGTGTCTTAGCCTACTAATCCACTATTATACTGCGTGATGCTACTGATCTGCGTTCCTCATTCATCCATTCACTGTGACTGAAGGACATCAGTTTTCTTGTTAGTGTCCACAGGCTTTGCCTGATGGAGATGGAGGAATGCAGACTGACCATGTGACATAATAAATCCACAGGGATTAGTGATGATGTATATCACTTTCATGCTTGTGAGAGCACTGACACTGTGATATTACTCACTGATAATGACCCAGCATCTGCACCTCATTTCTGTGGAATATTTCTCTACATCAGCTTTTTCCACTAACTAGAACAACTGTTTGGGGATTGTGTTTCCAGTTTTCTCCTGTTACTTTCAAAGTTACACACAGTTTGGGGACTGCTTCAGCCAGCAGCCTCAGCATATTGACCAATATTTCCTTGGCTTCATGTTTGCTATATCACAGCTTTCATTTTACACTTGATGTGCCATGAATCTCCCTCTGCATATGTGACCATGTGGGCTTTGATGATAGCACTTTACCAATTACTGCTCACAGCTGCAGATCTTTCCCAATGGCATTGCCTTGATGCACAGAATCCCAGGCTCTTTTTTCAGGGCATGCCTCACACCAGTTGTGTTGAAAACATGTTATAAGAAGAACTAATTGGCACATCCAAATTTTGGCTAATATTTCTATTATTATCACTATTTTTATTTAATACAATGGGCATTCCTGTCCTAAGGGTCAAAAAGGGGTATGAGAAGGGTATGACAGATAATTCCTATCTAAGTGGTTTAGTGGAATTGCCAATGTAAAGGCAGTAAAGCATCATTGATATACAGCCTGCTGTTTTATAGTCATCTGCCAGGGTTTTCCAAAGCCCTAAGGTGAAGCATAGGGGGGAAAGTGAGGAGCTGGTCTTCAGTGATTTCTGTCAAAGAATTCATAATATCTAAGGAGCTTGAGGCCAGATCTTCAGTGATTGTGAAGAGGTAGCACTCCTCAGCCTGTTCCCAGACTGACTCTTCTCCCAGTTTTTATTGCAAAGACAGTTTTTTGCTTCAAGTCAGGAGATCTTTAGTCCCTGATTCCAAGCATATTTATGTTAATTGTTTTCAGCCATTGCTTTAGAGTGTAGCAAGAGATTTAACACATGGGACACAATACAGCTTCCTGGCATTTCAGACAACTTGGGTACAAGGCAGGCAAAGCTATGGCATGGTTTTAGCTCCGTCCAATAGTCAGATATCCTCATATATTTACATCTGCAAATTTCAGGTGTTCTCCTGCCAGAGGAGCACTGATTGTCTCAAAGCAGGTTGTAGAACTATGTTTGGAAGAGCTCTCTGAATAGGCATGGTGACAGAGCACAGATGAAATGCGTGTGACTGGTCTGAATTTTCATAAGGGAGCACTAAGAGTGCAGGGTGTGATGTAATACATAAATTCACAAAGAAGAAAAGAACATATTGTCAGAGAAAATATGTATATGCAAAAATAAAATTGACAAGAAGTTTTATTCTGTCAGTTCTGTCAGAGCACCATTGGCAGGTTATGTTATGGGAGAAAATGCTTCACTAATGCAGTTAATGTATTATCTCAGATGTATCTAAATTACTTTCATTATTCTACACCACACAGCCTGAATGCTCCTATTTTGTCCTGTCCTTGTTTACTGGGCTGTTTTTAACTTGCAGCTGGAGAGACCAAGAGCTAGAAATTAAATTCTCAAACACTTGAAGATGTCATATAAGCAGGTGTAAGCATTTTCTCCTACTAACAAATGGGTATTTTTATATTAGCAGGATTTGAAGCATTATTTAGGCAGGTATTTGCAGTCCATTCAAGGCAGCTGGTGGTTGTCCTTGCTCAGTATCTGAGTATTTCTAAGTTGCATTTATTTTATAATACCAAGGAAAGCAATGAGTCTCTATAAACCCTTATTTAAGTACATTGTACAAGCTTAAACATTTTATACCACCTGCAGTGGAATAAATATCTTCTGTCCTGTTTTATTTCAACACTGGTGCCTCGATTTTTATTTTCAGAGTAATTTTGTTTCAGCTGAAGCTATTGTATTCCAAACTGCAGCAGGAGGTGGTACAAAAGCTCCAACAGACATTAGATAGAAAGAAGAGCTCATAGCTCAAAAAACAGGTAGGAGCATCAGTGCTTCAGCTTCTCAATACTGAATGCCCAAGGAATCTGTTCCAATGGCATAATGCAAATCCTATCTGCTTCTAAGCTATTTTAGCCTCTAACAATAAATCTGCTCCGGGTCTGAAGCAATAGAAGGACACACTGAAAATACAATCATTTCAGAATTGAAATAGCTTAGAATGTAGAGCTGAGTCTTTACAAACATTCATGGCCGATATTTTGCAAAAGCAAGCAACACTTTATCACTCTTACCTTTGCGGAATCCAGCTCCTGAGAGGCACAAAAGGGTTGTGTAAGGAAGCTCCCAGCTGAGAGGGGAGCTGGTGGTGGGAGAAGTGCTCGTCCCTTTCCCTGTGTGCCCAGCTGCTCCACACACAGCTCTGGGAGCAGAGAAACAAGACTGAAAATGGCTCCAGGTGTGTGGTGCTGAAATTCTCTTCAAAGACATGAACAGGAAAAGAAGAAGCAAGAGCCATGGAAACCCCCATGGCGGCTTTTTCCTGGTAGTTTTTAAATTTATTTTAGCATCTAAACCCAACAAAGCAGCTCTCTGACGTGTTGCATCTGAGGTTGTCTCTTGCTACAGCACGGCTTGGATTATATTGCACTGGTTTGGTCACTTATCAGTGTCAATCAGTTTCCCCATTCATTAAGTTGAGTTTCTTCACCTGTTTTGCAGAGGAAATGGTGATTGAGTTCAAAAGAAGAAAAAAAAAAACCAAACAAAACCAACAAACTCAGAGCCACTACTGTATATTTATTTAGAAACAGAAACAAACACTTCCTAATTCCAGCACACTTGTTGTTTACCAAGAAAACTTGGGTCTCAGTTCAGTTGTTTGTGTTACTCATCTTTGTGCACTCATTAAAGTGAAATATGGTAAATGGATGATGCCATGGCAGCCCAAAATGACAGCTGATGTGTGAGGAAGGGTAAAAGACCCTTTTACCCTTTATGCCTCACTCCCTCATATGTGCATTTAGGGGATAGAGTGGTTAATTGTCTACCTAGATAATAAATAATCCATCATATGGGTCCTTATCATCCCATCCAGAGCATTTTGTTAATTTTGAAAACTTTTCACCTGAAGAATCCTTAATTCTCTCTTTATCTATGAGATAATAATATTTGCCCCTAAATCCCCATGGTTTCATTTCTCACTTTGGTCTTTATCTCACAGGACCTTTTTTTCTTTTTTTTTTTTTCTTTTCTTTTATTTTTTTTCTTTTAAACTCTTTTATTTAGAAATAGTTATTGGCCCATAAATTAACAGAATCCCAAACCAATCTAAGGATTCTGACGATGTCAATAAAATAAATTATTCATCATTCAAGACCTATAAAAAAAGATTTCCTTGCTCATTTCTCTTTTATAAAAAATTCTGCTCTGTGAAATTATTTTCTATTGTAAGCTTACATACAATCAGTGTAGTAACAATGTACAATTACATTGTCATGTATAATTTTTGTAGTAACAGAGATTTTTACACTGTAGCACAACTCTGCCTGAAAGGTTTTAACCTTTCCAAGCTATATACAGGTCATAGAAAAGCTCTGTGTTTTTAGTCACTGGATAATAATTTAAACTTGTAGATAGTGTTACTCTCACTGTGGATCTTAGACGAAGTATTAAAAATGAATATTTTTGACTTTTGGGTTCTTACACCCATTTAGTTGGCAAATCACTAAACCCCTATTACAGGAGAAAGTAGGTTATTCACAGAATTGGAGGACAAAAACCCTGTAACTGAAAAAAGTTATTTGAACCTTCGAACCTACCACCCCAAATGAAATTATTGTAATGTCCATGTCCTGAGAGCTGATAGTCATCTGCTTAATGACAGGTTTGCATTAGTTTGCTGGTCTGGATTTGACCCACAGAGTAATTCAATAGTCCTCCACTTTTTGTTACAGAAAATGTATGGGTGTGGGATGAAGGGGTATCAGATGTTGGCATTTATTCCTCTGGTGGTTTGGGATCTATTTTAAAAGACCCCGACTGCTGCCATTATTAGTGAATTAATTGCTTCTACTCAGTCTCTTCATAGGCAATTATGTAGGATTGCCTCTCAGAAGTCTGTAATGAAAGTGGTGCTGAAACCCCAGCACTGCAAAAAACATTTTACTGGTTTTGAGCCAAATGATAGAGCATCTTACACGTGAAGAAAGAGCTTTGTGAAGCTTACTTTTAAATTTAGAAAATTGTGTATTGCATCTATAAAGAAATATGTTGGAGCTAAACAACCAGGCAATTCAAAACTCATATTTTTTTTTTATTTCACAGACATGCATATGTATTTTACAGATTTTGAGATACTATCTATATTCATGAATATTCTGTACATTTATTGGAAATAATACTATAGTTTTTCTACAGTTACAAAAAAATGAATAATTCCAAATTGAACCATCTTTTAATTACTAATCAAAACTCATAGAGATTATTTCTAGTAGGAGGATACCTACAATGAGCATAGCCCAGTAATATCTACTCTTCCTAATGTGGCAGCTCACTTCATTAATGTGCCAAAACTAGATGAATCGTAGGTCTATAATTATGCTATTAAAGACAACTAGAAGTGGATAGATCATATATGCCTCAAAGACTCCATCTTTTAAAAACAAGGAGGGGGGAAAAAAAAGCAATACAGTAAGATCAGAGTATGTTATATACAGAATAATCTTATAGTGCAAATATCTACAGCTGAAGGAAACTGAACAAAGGTAAGTATTTTTCATTATTCGATCATAGACACTGGAACCCTCATAATCCTAGGTATGGTGCTAATAAAATAATAAAAACCATTTTTTTAAATGTGTCCAAGAATTTTATTTTTTTTTAAGTTGGAAGTGGGAGTAAAAGAAAGCACAAAGGAAAGAAGCACAGAGGAAGGAAAAGGCAACAAAATTTGATATCCACAGTAGCAGCTGGATAGAAGATTGAAATGACCAAAGGCAGCTTCTAAATGAGAAATTATAAAACTGCAGACTTGATTCATAAATATAGTCTGTGAAATCAAAATAATTCAGCAGTATAGTTTAGTTTAAGTTTGAAATTTATTTATGAAAACTCCTGAATCAGGGTCTCACTAAGAATAATAAATAAGACTAGAAAGAAATCATGATTAGTCAAATATGTATTCTTAAAAGGAAGCAAAAGTGTACTGAAATAACATCGTAAGTAGATTGTGGAAGAAATAAAGGAGAATTTAAAAATATGGTATGTACAAGTTCAGCAAAAAGGCCTTATGCTATGTTTGGAATTATCCACCAGCAAAATGTTTGGCTATACTGCTCCCCTGATGCTGAAAAATTACTTTACATGGAAAAAAAAAAAAGTTTAAAATAAGAGAAAAATCAATACCAGATAGTGGAGGAACAATAATAAATTGAAAATAGGACTGTCTCTTATGTTAAGAAACCTCTGTAGAGCTGTGAAGGAATAAAGAAGCTTTAGTTCTAATAAGGATAAAGCTTTTTAAGAAAAAGCTGATGACTGAGAAAATGCAGAGAAGATGCAGAGGAGATGCTTCCCTCCCCAGCTTCCCTGAAAACCCATTCAAACAGAATAAAACCTGATAAGGTGTTATATTTCAGAAGGGATGTTTACACACCAGAAAAGGGGACACAGCTTACATCTCACATGTGACAGATCCTGGAGAAGACATCCGTGCATTTCCTGTTTATCTTGGAGATGCAGCAGCTTGGATGGGAACAACAACATTGGAAACTTCGCTGCCTCCAGCAGAACTTGGCATGAACATGAACGGCTTCAAAGGCCTCAGATGACAAATAAACTCCTCAGGCAAGTGAGCAACAGGTACCAGGATTATCCAGTCAAAATTTTGGGGCAGCTCCATGGTTGGCATGGTCCAACCCAGCTGGCAGCTCAGCCCACCCGGCCGCTCTCTCCCTCTGCCCTGGAGGGATGCGGGGAGAATCAGGAGGGTCAAAGTGAGAGGTCTTGGGGGTGGATTTTAATCATAAAGCAAAACTCAGGCATGTAAGCAAAGAAAAATGGGAAATTCATTCACCAGTTCCCATGGGCAGACAGGTGCTCAGCCATCCCTAGCATAGCTGGGCTCTAACACATATAGTAGTGACTTAGGGAAACAAAAACCATCACTGCAAACATCCCACCCTTCCTCCTTCCTTGTGTGCTGAGCATGATGGCATATGGGACAGCCCTTGGGACAGATCAGGTCAGCTGTCCTGGCTGGGTCCCTTCCCAATTCCTTGCCTTCACTTCTGGAGTGGTGTGAGAAACAGAAAAGGCCTTGGCTCTGTGTAACCCCTGCTAAGCAGTAAGGAAATAATATCAATACAATTACAAAAGGAACCATTATCAATACAAATCCAATCACAGCCCCATGCTGGCTACTGTGAAGAAACTTTATCCCCCCCTCAAACCAATACAATTATACATTGCAAACAGAAGTATTGCTTCAAATTAATTTCTTTATATTCTCTGTTGAAATCTTGACAAAAAAATTCTGAGCCATTTGATAAGCGGCAGTGTATAGATGACATAGGTCATTCCGGAGAATCTAAGTGGAATTTTCAGAATCATAGAAATTTATTGTTTAAAATAAATTATTTGGGGCACTCCTGTTAAGAAGACTCATGACTAAGAAGAGATACACATAACTGAATACCTCATTTGGTTATTATAGTAGAGAAGTGACCATCTGAAAGTTTATTAACAGGAGTAACAAATACCTGCCAACTACTCAAAGAGCCACATGTATGGATAATGATTAACAATCATATAGTATAAAACAGAGAAATACATAACAGAGCTAGATTACTAGTTAATTTTTCCACCACACTAATAAAACTAGTTCATATTTTGCACAGTATTCTTGGGTGAATTTTGGGTGCGAGGTTAAAAGAAATCAACAAACATTCGATGAGGTAATGCAAATGGCTGGAGCAGAATAATTTATTAATATGTCTTTTCCAAATAGCTCAAATTATCTCATTCCTTTTCTCAGAAATACTTCTGATAAGAGTCTGCAGATTTAAAAAATGAACAAAATAGGAACTCTGAAAATGCTTACAATTTCAAAAGTGATAGAGAGCTTTTCTGAAGTTTTCCTTTTTAATCATCCTGTTATATGTTACAGAAGACACATTTTTCCTCTATTTTGTGGGATACAGATTAAAAATTTGCAGGGGAGAGCTTTGTGCAAAGAGCACTGCTCTTTCTTCTATGTACCTTGCTTTTAAGGTTGCCCTTTTGTCTGGCTGAAGAACCACTCCTGAAAACTGTTCATCTTAACACCAGCTCCAATTTTCAGCATAAAGCCCTGGGCAGCTGCAGAGACCCCTCCTAGTTTGGGGAGAGTGGGAAAAATCACAATTTTATTATTTGATAAATATTAATGTTAATAATATTAATGTTAACATGATTATACATGTTATTTTAGGAAACGTACAGCCACCTATCAAACAATTGGATGATTAAATACATATATGTGGAGCCTGAAAGGAATATGTTTTTTAAAAAAGAGCAACAGGAAACAAAACCAGTGACCATGTAACACTGCCAGCAGCGTCAAGCCTGTGTGATTAGAAGGTCAATATGTGTGTAGCAGCAAAAAAGTATATATTGTGAGAAATTACAGAAGGTGTGTTGTCATGTCAATCCCCTTCATGCAGTGAAAGGTCAGTGATCCACTGTGGAAGGAGGATGACAATTTCTGTGTAAGACTGACTGACAGCACAGGTGCTGTAGGACATCGTGCCTGGTGTCAAAAGACCAGTGGACAATAAAGCAGTTTCAGCTTTATTTTAGATTTTAGAGCCAAGAGCAAAGTAAAGCCATGTCCAGCTTTCATGAAAAATGGCACTTGAAACATTTCATTACGTATTTATAGCCCCTAATAACCTTTGTAAATAATTGTGCCAATAACGCTTTCAGAGGAGATGGGCAGGGTTGCTTTCTGTACACAGTTTAGTCCTGCAGCTTTCAGTGTTGCTATTGACCGGCAAGAAGAAAATCTGTGGCTGTCAGAGTTTACATTGGCCAACTGGAAGGAAAAGAAATAAATCTGAGATACACATTTGCAGTATCGTAGTATTTGAAGTATTGTAATGAACCACATCCTGTCCTGCTTTACCTCACTTTCTGTGGGTTTGGGGTGCAGGAATTTGATTTCACCTGTAAATTTTTGAAGAGTTTTCTCTCCAAAACACAAAGGTCCTGATTGTCTTTAGATGTCTAAGTCACATAACAAATAACTCCACTAATGCAAAATAAGTTTAAGGAGAAGCAAATCCCCAGCACTTGGATAAAATGTGGCTCAGAATTCTCTTTTTACCTGTGAGTCAGTCTCACAAACACAGTGTCTTGTTACTGTCCTTGAGGAATGTTTTAGAGCTCCATCAGGCTTATTCAAACAATGCATAAGAGTTCTTAAGCAGAACTCAATTACTGTTCAAGTGGAAGAATAGGTAATTGGACAACACTCATCAGTTTTGGAATAAATGATATTAGGTGCTGGATCTGAAAAGCAAACCTTTGGGTTATAATAGAAAAGGGAGATTAATTTAATGAAAGACAAAAATTTCCAGTTCTCCTAGGTTAGAAATAATGAAACAAAAACTTTCCAATGTATTTCAGATAGCAGTAAAAGAGAAGGTTCATGTACACTTGGCATTTTAAATTATCTAAGCTACTTTCAAATGAGAAAAGGAACCATGGTTAGAAGTTTCTCAAATTATTCTTGTATCAAAATAGTTTCATCCCTATGTAACCTTTATCAAACCATGACTCAGAAGAAATATTAATATGAAGTTTTATGAGTGCAGATGGGAAACTGAAATCTATTCACTAATTTTATTCTAGTTCAAATTAATTTCTAAATAGAAGCATTGATACAAACATAAGGAATGGAGGCATGTGTATATATTTTCGCAAATGTACTTTTAGGGGTAACTTTTTCTTACCTCTCATTACAATGTCAAAAGTAATATGGACACTTGATTTTTGAATGAAGCAATAAAAAATAGGGATTCCTAAACTGTTTGTAAAAGGAAGAGAAAAAGTTATAAGAGAAATTTAGTCCATATTTCCATATTTAATCTATGGTTAACACATGGTTACCAAAATAGGAGGGATATTTTGCATGATGACTGCTTCTTTTAAAAATACTAAAGCAGAAATGTTCATCAAACCCACCAAAATATGGAATATGGTACCTGAAGTAGCCTCAGTTCACATCTTGAAATACAGCAATAAAATATTTCAAAGAAAGCCAAGGTTAATGAAAAGTAGTGGTGATATGCATAAGGTCACAGTTAATTTTTGTGAAAAAGAGATTCTGAATAAAGACAAGATCCAGTGTTCAGCTACATAATCAGGTATATTTGGTCCTGTACTTTTTTTTATTCTGAAAGAATGCAGCTTCTGAGGCAACTAATTTACTTTTTATGAATTCACAGTCCTAACAGAGCCATGTTTCCAAGACTCTATACTGTGCATATATATAATATATACTATATACTATATAATATATAAGACTTTATAGATAAATGTTTTATATAGACGGGTGATACATTTTCAGATTTGAATAATGCCACATAATTAAAAACAATATAAAAGGTATGGGTAATTGAGACACATATATTTTACAATAATCAAATTAGAACCAAAAAATGGATATGGTTAAGTGTTTTTGAAAATAAAAAACTGAAAAAAAACCCAATAAATTCAAAGGATTTTAGATTCAAAATAGTGCAGGCTCCTTTTTGCTGTTACAGATGTTGTTACATTTTAGATGGTAGAGTGAAATATTCATTCCACTATACCATCCAAAATGAGGGTGGTATGGTGAAACAAATATCTCACTGAGGGCTGGATGTGACCTTGGAGCCTAATGACATGTGCAGTTCCCCAGGATGAGGAAAAGTGGGGTTTCAGTTCCTGCACTAATGAATGTTCGTGTTCTGTATTCAACAATAATTGTACAAAATGCATAAATATTCATGGGGTTGAGACTCTCTCTCCTTGCAGATGAGAGTTCTCATGCTCAGGTGAAAGCCGTGCTCGATTTTCTTGTCAGTGTGCGATTTGACCTCATGGTTTCTCTGGTGATGAGGTGGGAGAGGTCAGTGCTTTGGTAACTCTTCAGTTCCCTGCTCATTTAAATTGGGCTTTGTCAAAAGAGAAAATGCACACAGATTTACATGTACCCTCTTCCTTAATATGTCTTTAGCTATTCCACCCTAACAGGATACTGTATTTCCAATACCCTATTGATCCTACGTTACTTTGGGCATTTAAAGGTATGGATCAAACTTTAAGAAAAATCCAAATAAAGAAAAAGAAGGCAAATCAGAGGAAATATATTCCTTTAAATGAGATGAAGACAAAATCAGAGTGTTCACAGGCACCAAGAATATGTTACATTTCATCTATTTTCCACAGTACACAGTTCCTTCTGAAAATTGCAAGAAAAAAAATCTAGTTTTATTGGAAGCAAAACTGAAGTAAGAATTCCTAACTTTTTGTTAAGTTTATAAACCATTTTCCCCTACACAAGTACTGAGAAAGCAAGTTACAACTTTGCTTTTGCTGTCTTCAGAATAGAAGTTTCTGAATAGCAAGTTAACTTTAGCAGCAGGGTCAGTAACATTGCCATATTGATCAATAATGGTGCCTCACTTCTTTTTATTCCTTTTTTTTTTATTATCATTCAGCAGTGTCACTCCCCACCCATTACATTTCTCACAAAAATTGTTTGCTGACTCTAGCAGGACACACAATTTGTGCACAATTCGTCAGTACAATCCCTCGGAGATGTCGCAAAGGCTGCGAGAAACGGGATACACCCCCTTCATGCTCTCTTCATTTTAGCCTATTTTCTAACTTCCCTTTCTAAGGATCCTCTACCAGAGTTGATATCAGTTAAGAGGTGCTCTTCTAACTGATAGCAACTTCCTCTGCTTCTTGTATTTGGTTTAATCTGTCCCCAGCCTCTGCTGCCAGCTGTAAAGTGTTACACGGTTATTTGAGAATAGCAGGTTTAAAAGAGGGATGGAGAAGGTTAATTACAACAGCATAATTAATATAGTTCCCACTGAAGTAAATGGCAGTTTTGTCATTTTATGTAACACAAGCAGGATTACACTAATTATAATTTCATAATCTCCCATTAGAGAAGCACAACAGCAACTCCATTAAAACATATTGCTTAACATTGCATTCCCTGCTGACAGGATCCATAAAATAGGAGTTTAGATTTTCAAAACATCAGATATGTAACATGATACTATGCCAGACTATAGCCATGCTCTTTTGGAACGATTCTAATCATTACCATTATGTAAAATTCATACTTTTTCCTATTTTAATCTCAAAAAAATTCACACCATATCTCAACTCTTTTCTCAAATACACCTAGTGAATGTTCAGTTTGATTTTTTCCCTTTGTAATGCAGGAATTTCAGCCTAATAAAAGAAGAAAGAGCTCAGCATTAATTTGGCACAGGAAAATTTGCAACTGTGAGTATAAACAGACTACTGAAAGGTGCAGACTTCAGACCCATTTTTTAAACCCCTACTTCACATAAATAAAGAAAGAAATTATTGTATTATTATGGCATTTGGAAAACAATCCTACCTCCAGGACTAGACTTTGCATTATTCATGTTCAGGAGGCCTGTGATGCCCTTCCAAGGCACTGCACAGCTGTGATTTCTAGATCTTTTAGGAGCTACATTTTCACTGAAGTTAACAACGCTAACTCAGCACTAAACTTGATGACAGATTCCAAACACCTGTGGGAAGTAGGTCAGACTTAGAACTCACAAGGAAAAAAAAAAACCAAACACCAACCAACAAGCAAACCCTCCTCTCTGCAAACCTCATTTAATTATGTCAGCTACCAAAGTAGAACAGTCCTTGTGTTGTTTTTTAAAATCCAAAAGACACCGTGGAGAGATTTTCAGGAGATGGTTCAGCCCATCTACAGTAGTTTCACTTCAATGAAAATTTGCCAAGATCTACAGATTTGGAAGGAACCACACTTTTTTGTGGTGTATAACCTTATAAAGATTTCTTCTATTCTGCTAATTCTTCACATTAATTAATTAATATGGATATTTTTTCACAGATTTTATTCCCTCTTTAGCTATGGCATCAATAATCTTTTTTATATTTTCCCTGCTAACTTGGATTTAACACTTCTTTCTTTTCAGAATAATAAGGTTTTGCCAACATAACAGGTAATTTAAAAATAGAAATTGTCAGGAGTTTTTGTAGGTAGCCACTGTTTAAGTATTTATTTTTGCTTACATTCAGCCCACTAGGCTTCTGTGCCTGGTTTTTACCCTCAGCTTTCTGTAAAGTTGATGAGAGATAGATATTCACAGAACAAAAAAGCCTATATAAAGTGAACCTGTATTCACTATATGCTCATAATTACACTTTGCCTCACAAATCCAGAGGATTCTGTGGCTTAAATATACATATTTTGAATACATCTTAAAGCAAATGGTGATGCACCAATGTTGAGAGTTATTTTTGGGAACCTTATTTCAATGATGTGTCTAATAAAGTAATATGCCAAACAGGACTGTGTCACAAAATAATTGAATGAAAATGTTAGCATCATATCAATATTCACATTAGTTCATCGCCTTGAAAAATCCCTAAACTCTAAAAAGTTGTAAGTTTCTACAAATATTTTTAATTTCTAGTCTACAGTTTTCTTTAGCATTGTTAAACCTGCTGAATAGATACAGACATGGCTCAAAATTGACATCTGAAGACTAAATTCTTAATAGTGAAGAGATATTTCTGTATTTACCCACATATATGTGTATTACATGTGTAAAATCTTACATCAGGCCCACAGAAGCTATATATATTAATGATAGAGAGACTATATCCATCCTACTAACCATTAGCACACATTTTTAAGAATATCAATACGTACCTAGACTGAAAACACTTGAAATAAATTTCCAGAAAAATCAGATTCTTTCACTTCTTGCTTCAAATAGGGTAACCTGTGTCTGGCTGAGCACGTTCCTGGTCACAGTGGACAAGAGCTGGATTTCTGTTCAGCATCTCTGCTGAGGACTCCTCACTCAGCCCAGGGCAGAAACAGCAGATAACCAGAGAAGCTTTAGAATCTTACTATTGTAAAATATAGCTATTTCCTTGATCAAGAGGCAATTTCAACCCTGTGTATGCAGTTTCTGTGGGGTTTTATTTTATTTTAATTTAGTGAAGAAAGCTGAAAACTACTAACTAACGCTAACAGTGTTCATAATGGAACCATATGCTAAACTAAAAAAGAAATAAAATGTATAATCGCATCACTATGTCTGAGATTCACCAAATGTTCCAAATTCACTTTTTTAATGTGCAGGATGTTAAACCCATACCCTGTACATCAGTACTGATATGTTTAAATACATTATTTTTGTATTTACACCTTAGCACAAAGCAATAGGAGAAATTTTGCAGTGCATTACCCATATATGCAAGCAAACCCCAGTGTGGAATCAAAGGTGGGAGTTTTTTTGTGCTTACTTTGCAAAATGAGTTCAGTTGGAGAATACAGGACTCTGATGAAACTTTAATGATGAAAGGGACACTTGGAAATTGAAAAGCTGTAATTTCTCCCTGTAATTGTATGAATCCTGCTGTAAGTACTCCTGGAAAGCTGCAGCTCTTTAGGAACCCTATAACACTCCAGGAACATAAAACCATGGGACCTCTTCCTCTGCAGCGCCAAAATATGCAATTCCCGGTAATTAAAAACCAGCAAATCTGTTTATTGTTAATGGCACAAAAGGAAGCAAAAAGCCTGCAAGAGCATGGGCAGAACTAAAAAGCCTGCAAGAGCTTTCACGTTGGTGCCTGGCAGAGGGAGATTGCCAATGACAGAAGTTACCTGTCTTTCAGAATCACAAAGTGAGATAGGTTTTAGTGAAAGCTGAACATTTAGATAACGGGGAAAGTTGGCAAGGCAGCCCTGGGGGATTGCTGTTACTCAAACCTATCCATCCATCCATCCATCCACCCATCCATCCATCCTTTAAATCCCCTCCCTGAGCAAGTTACTTAGCAATAATCTCATAAATTCTGCCAGCCTAAAGTAAAAGTAAATTGATGTCTTACTACGGCTCCACAACAAGCAAAGGAAATAGTTCTCTGAGACTGTACCTTACAAAAATTTCCATGTTTAGAGTCTGGCATGCACAGAAAACTTATTAATGAAGATTCCTTTAATTAAATGTTCTCAAAGTCCCATGGGACAGTAAGAGAAAGAGTTCGAAAAGCAAATAGTATCATAGCTTGGTCACGTATTTAAGACCAAGACCAAGTTTCATTTCTTGTGTTGAGTTATGGAAAAAAGATCTTGGACTTGGGTCCCTGACATCTCTGGTAACATTCATGCCATGGTGCCCTTAGTCTCCCTCTTCTGCTGACTTACCTCAATTAGCTTCAAAAAGTGAAATCTCAATTAGCTGAGTTTTTTATTTTCTTTTTTTAATTGCGAATATTTGTTACCCAACCTTATCAGTTAGTTCAATGGAATTTCAGAGAGGCTAAACTTAAACTGACAAATGGAGCTATGGAAAACATAAAATCATAGTAATCTATCCCTAAAATGTTGTCCATTACAGCTCTCCCCATGACAGTCCTGTGAGTATTGCCTTCAGGATGTTCTCTGCCTGGCCAAATATAATTCATTTGTGTGTTGTTATCAAAGATATATTATGAACATCTGGTGGCATTTATACGTCATATGTCTAATTTTTCTAGCATATTAATTGCATTTAAAAATAAAAAAAATCTGCCATAATCAGAAAAGTTCCTTTTAAATACTTCCTGTTATCTCTCATCTTTCCCCATGACTTTCAGCATGCTTTTGTAGTGGGTTTTAGATCTAAAGCATGTAAGTCTTGAAAGGCAAATTTATGTGCATTCATAATACTAAGCAGTGCATAATTAGATTTAAAGGATACAACTGATAAAACATGTCTACTTTCTGTGTTGTTGTTGATATTTATAGCTGGCACATGGAATTTATTATGGATCATTACTTTCTCTGGATTTTATACATTAGCTATGGCTATGGCATTACTCCAGTTCTTGTTGATGTAAAATGTTTTTGAGTTGTACATATTAGAAAAATTCTTTTAATCACATTTGTCTTACCTTAATGGAAGAAGACAAAGTTTTGCATTACCATAGCAATGCATTAAATTCTGTGCTGTACTTATCTGTCTTCCAATATAATTCTAATATCAGGCACTACACATCATTTCTATTGAGCCAACCATCTCCTGTGTGGAAACATCTGCAAACCATTCATGGATTTTAAACTGCAGCCCATTTGTGTGTATTGCTTCAAACATTTCATGCCACCATTTATTTAAGAATAAGCCCTCAAGGTGAATTAAAATATTATTTCATTTAAAAAATAATTCAAACTCAACCTCCTCTACACTGACACTGTTTGCATTATTTTTAAGCGCTTGAATTTTAAATAGTATTTAATCTAGCCAAGCTAAACCAATATGCTACATTTTTAAGATCTCATCTTGGAAAAATATTATCATTTTTACTGTAATCCTTCAGAGATTTAGGCCCATCGCTTAAAATTTTAAACTTAAAATATATTACCAAAGTAATATGAAATAGTAACATTGATTAATAAAAGATAGCAAATGTGATTTTAAGACAGAAGTATTCACATGGATGTAACAAGATTGCTATACTCATAATAATATAACCTCTCCCAAAATACTTATAACATCTTAGAATTTAAATATATCCTTCAAAGTTTTTCTGTAGTATACTCTCCAACCAATTGTTGGAGATGCAAATAAATGTTTTTAAACTTCTCTGAGTAATCAAGGATTCTTCTTTCTCTAAGAATCACTTAAAAGAGAGACTCCATCTTTTCCATAATCTCACAAAATTTTATATCGGTCATTCAATGTGGTGACAAATTTTATTTTTTCTTTGTTATAACTACATATTTTTATGGTATGAAAAGTTATGAGAGAACAGGGTGCAGAAATATTCCTACCTGACATAGTCCTCACAGTTGCATATAAAATAAGAAGAGAAAAAAAATAAAAGAAAAGAGAGAGAGAGAATAAAAGCCCTCAACTCCTTCAGGCTTAATGATATATGTGCTACACTAAAGACTTTTCTTTAACATGTTTTCTTTCCAGCATGCAGCACTGAATAATACTTTCCACTATTTAAAAGCCTAAGCAGTGTGAAAACTGCAAAAAGAAGAAAATATACAAAGCTAACTAAGCTGATAAGGCTGTGATGGCTGAAAGTATCAATAGAGAGGAAAAATTCCCATCTTAGCAGCATGCCTTATAAACACCATGCATTTTTTCCCAGATGGGTTCACTCCTTTTAACTACAAAATAGTACATGCACTCATCTTCCTCCTTGTCAGACTTGCTCATGACAGAAATCTTCAACTTTCTTGGCATGCACTAGTCCAGAAACTGATATAAATATAAATAATTTAAAAAAAAAAGTTAAAAAATTTATTTGCTCCAATAAAATCAGTGTAAACATCAGCGATGACTTAAATGAATTGTTGTGAATAGTGTTCCTTAAAGCAAAACAAAGAAGTTTGAAGGCTGTTAATATTGGATGCTAACAACTCTTCCAAGCTGTGAACGTATAGTAGTGACAGAAATTAAAAAGCAGATGTCCTCCCACGTTGAAATTCCCCCCAACTTACTTCAAGATTACATGGCTGGTGAAAGTACAGCAAGTTCTAATTTCTAGGGGGAATAATGACTTGTAGTTGCAATTATTTAAGGAATAATGTACCCCAACTGTAGTTAATAAGGCTATAATTCCATCAAGCCTTCCAGGGATGTCATAAACCACGAGAGTGAAACTCAAGTGGTTTCCTCACGTCACCAGAAGGCTGAGATGGAAATGCAGTTTGAATTTATATTCATTTTGAAGGAGATTTATTTAATATTGCACATTGATGATGATAAATGCCTTTGGAACTGCCAAAAACTATTAGGGGTGTTCATGGTCTTTCGAAGGCACCAAAAGTCAATTATGCCACTGCCTAGTGGCTCTCAGCAATTCCTTTCTTTTAAAGCTGTGGTTTGGCCAGCACAAATTGTTTAACCATGCTAAAGTTAACATCAATTTGGTCATATATTTTTAATACTTTTCTTCTTCATATTGAATGAAAGTGGGAAATATGTCTTCTGTTTATGTGCATAGCTCTTTATCTATAGAATTTCATTGCAAATTAAGGGGTAAATTAATTGGAATCATTTAGCTAACTTAGCCACTGAGTGTCATGGAATTAATTTACTTTTATTAAACAGATTTTTCACTTAAATGCCAATAGTATGTCCACATCCTATGTGAGCTAACTGGATAGAGAGGAACTTTAGTAACAGGAGAAATATTTTTTTTCCTCCAAGACAGCAGGTAATCTGTTTTTTAATGAAGGATCGTATGGAACAGCTCAGAGATCCCACAGATGAAAAGCTGTGGCATAGGGGAAAAAAAACAGAAGGGGAAATCTGGCTCTTAAAAAATGTGAGAATCAAAGTTTCTAGATGTAAAATATTGTTCAGGGTAATCCTTCAAATTTCTATTATTAATTTTTTGACTTGACAATGCTGTCTGCCTCCACTGCCTCCTAGGACAGGAGTCCCAATGTCATTGCTGAAAGGACAGCTACTCAAAAATGTGTTTTATTGTGATCTCCTGCTAAATATCCTTACTTACCTAAGCCTAAGGACTTAATGTCTTTGGGGTGCCCTTTGGTGTTGTCTCTGGACTTGAGATTTTCCTCTCCTAAAGTCTCCACAGTTCCAATGTGGATATTTGCCAGCCGCCTGTGGATTTCTTAGATACCACAGGGGAGATAATACAGCAGAAGATGCCTTTATTTAGATAATGGCATTAAGCCAAAACGTTTACATGTGTCAGAGAACCTGCCATAAAATGTATTTCCCCAGAGATGACAGTGTGTCAATTTCTGAAATTCCTAGTGCTGAGTAGCTGATTTGATTTACACTTCAGAACAGAAAACACGTCAGGGTAATCTCAGCTCCTCTTTACAACAATATATTCCAAGTAGAGGATTTATTTGTAATTTGTTAAGATCAGATACAGATAGAAATAAGTCACATACAAATCCTATTGAAAGTCTTTTGGCCAATTTCTAAGATGATGGTGGAGCAAATTGCTCTTTAAAGCCAAAAACATGACAGCCTAGTAATCAGTTACATGGCACTTTTGAGCAAGATAAATATACATTCTACACCCCAAGCTAAAAAAAATCATTAAAATGTAACAAAAATAAAATAATAAAAAAAAAGCAGTGTTGTTTACTTCAAGTAGAGCAATCCCATTTGGCTTTTGGAAGGAGATTTTCTCAAATCCAAGGCCCAATTCTAAAGGTTGCCTTTGGAAAACCACAGTATGAAACCCTCTGATCCTTGCATGGACCACTAAAAGTCAAACTAGATGTCAGGTTTTCACACGATATGTGAGGAAATGTCCCTTGGCATTTGATGTTTTGAATGCTGAGGACTCAACACAGGGTGTTAGAACAAATGAAAAGAAGAATAACCCAATCAGGATACCGGCTGAGGAATTCTGAGTCAAAATTTTTGGAGGCTGAGGAAAAGTTCTTAGGTTTAATGCTATGGGGGTGTCTTGTTCTTACAGACTTTCCTTGGCATTTGGCCTTGGACAAAGTGATATGAGCCCTTAGTCAGCAATAACCCAAGAGAGATGCTGCTAGTGTCCCTTTCCCCACATCAAATGTTAAACCCTGGCTTTGCACCCTGAGATGGGCTAAAAGTTTTTGAGTTTCCACGTGTAATATTTGCAATTAATGCCAAATTGCTTGTATGTTCCATCTTTGTGTGGAATCTGGCACAACTTAGCATTCCCAGTGCTCCTTTGCAACTATTTCATCAGCAATCATCTCTGCCTGGCTTCCCTGAAAAAATTCTTCAAATTCATAAAAAATTGAAAATCTGCATAAACTAGACAATAACAGTCAAAAACTACAGCGTTCTGAATGTTTTCCTTCCTATTGACTGCAAATTCTTTGAGAGAAAACTGCTTGAACTTGCCCAGAGTTCTTGAACTTGCTGTCCTTAATTAGGAGTTCAAACACTGGAGCCTTTAATTGCTCCAAATAATTTCTCAAGATAAATAAATAATAATATCTTTGTACTCCTGCTACTGTATGGTCTTAAGCTGTACTCCAAGAAAAAGTGTCCTCTGGAGTTATCCACTTCCTTCTGTACTTCAGTTTTTATTGATGTGGAGTAACAAAAATACGTTTTCATGGCCATCTCTAGATGTGCTTTCTCAAAAATTAAGACACGAAGCATAGAATGCTGGATACACAGGTTCAATCACAAACAACCAATTAAAAATTTATCTAGGCAAAAGAAGTGTTCTGCTACATAGTCAGTTTGCATGTTCATTGCTTTTGTGATCAGTCAGTGAAAAATAACAATGTGTTCTGAAACATGGAAAACCATATAAAATTTTTAAATTTTTTTTTATCCAACCAGATATAAGGAGAATTTTTTTCTTTCTCCCCCTAAGGACAATCCAATGTTGGAGAAAATGCACTGAGATGCTGCAGGCAGCTTCTCTGGAGGGTTTCAAAACCTGTCTGAATCAAATCCTGAGCTGCATAAACTGACCATAAAACTGCCCAGGCAGAAGCACAAGGTTGGACAGGAGACTTCCTGAGGTCCCTTTATCCCATTAAATTATGTGTGTATGTCTTATGCTGCTGTAAATTAATATATAAATAAATAAAATAATAGAACAAAAGCTATTTCACAAGTTTTTGAAAACAACGTTTTCCCCAGTTGTCTTCAGACACAACCTTTTTTCTTTGTTAAAAATGCAACAGGGGGTAGCTTTGGCAAATTATTGCAACTCTGAACTTTATTTACCTAGACCTTGCTTTGTCAGCAATTGTCTTCTATTAGCTTTTCTGCTGTACATCAAAATTGGAAATAAAGAATAAAACTGTCTACAGAGAGAATTGCAGAGTTTTTTTGAAACAATTTTCAAAATTTTTTCCATTTTTGAAATTTTATTCCTGAAAAAAATATGGAAAAAAAACATAAAGAAAAAGAAAAATTGATAAATTGGAACAGCACGTTGTTAGCATTATCCTAGTCAGCTGTTAACTATGAATGTTTACTACATTAGACTAAAAAGGCGTTACCTTATAACAAACAGCAAAATAATTGGATAATTTTGTACAGGTCCATTGATGAATCTTCTAATTTGTTTTCTAATTTTGGGTGTTGAATTATTTGTCTGCAAAGCTTGATATATTTTGAATAATTATTCTCAAATGGAAGCAACCAACTATAATAAGAGTTTTGTAAAATTTTAACCTTAACATTTCTCAAGTCCTTTCATGCATTCCATAGGAACATTTACAAGGTTAAGCACATAGTAAGCAGAATATTTTCAGGTAATTAAGAATCTTTCTGTAAGTCTAGCTGAGACTAATAGGTCAAAATGGAGTTATTTTAATTTGGTGGTAATTCTTTTTCCCTCCATATAAATACAGCTATAAAAAATGTATTGTGGGTGGTATTCTGGGGAAAGAGGTATTTTGTGTGTAAATATATAAATGTAATAGACATGCATCTCTGTGTACCTATATGAATATAGCTGCACACAGTGGGCCAATAACAACAAAGGATGATGTGGTGACATTCTGTGTGATGAACAAACCATCATTAAATTCATGAGGGAATTATGGACATGTTAAATCTTTGGTACAGAGGATTCACAAGAAAAGGAAAGAGTTGTGTGAGAGGATATCTTTGTTAATCTTTGTTATAGCCATTTCTAATAAAAGTTTTCAAGATTTCCAGTTAATTGATCTCTGGAGAATACAGAGTAAATTGTTTTATACTTCCCACGTATTTCAATTTATTCTAATTGAGCACAAATTGAGAGGAAACACTTTTCCTCTCTCACACTCTGTTACTTATCTCAAAGGGCCAGCACCACAGATAAAGGACCTTTGAATCTCTCCAACAGCTCCCTCTTCCCAGGCCATCATCAAAACCTGTTTGTACAGACATAGACACGTCTCAATTAACTGATGAACTCAATCTGCAGCAGATACTGCTGGCATCTCCTGTACATTAATTATATACCACTCCAGTTATTTGGGGTTTTGTGACTTTCCCCTAATATGTGTGGGAAACACAGTACTTACAAATGTAGGCCCATGCTAGGCAGGTGATAGATGATCCCTCTGCCAATGTCCAAACTGAGAAAATGCACAATTCCTACTCACAGAAATATAAAAATACAAAATGAAATACCATAAAAAGTTGATGATTTTTCACAAACCCTCCCAAGCCTCCCAGTTTTCAGTAAAACTGATGTCCTTGTCAGATTCATTGTTAAGAGCACTGGATGTTTGCTCAGCTGTAGAAATCTGGAGCAAAAGATTGTAGGTTCAATGAAATGGCATTTTCCAATTAAACTGTGTTTTGCTGGAAGTTCCCCAAGCTCTACCAAACACCATGGTTATACATCCTATGTAAACTACAGATTTGCATCATTTTTGCATGACAGATTTCTGAATACATAAGGCTTGGGGGAACAGAGCTTTGCAAGGTGAGCATTGCAAAATGCCGAGTGATTTTTCCTTTCTCCCACAGGCTTTCCTGCAGGCATGCATAACAGGAACATTAGTTATTAAATTGGCACTGGGTCTTTCTCTATTTCTCTATCATTTTCAAACAGGTTAATTAAAGCTCATTTATATGCCAGTTAAATAGAAGGTAACTTGAGTCAGAGGAAACATCAGCACTCATTTTATCATAAATCCTTCTGAACTTAAAAATGACCTTCAATCACTTTCAATATCTGCCTCTTGAAAGGCAGAAATACCTGCATCTTCCTTTTTCTTTCAAAACCAAAGCAAAAAAAGAAATATTTATATTTTTATTTTATGTGGGGCTTTTTTTTTTTCCAGAATTCTGAGTAGGGACTGTCAATAAGTTCAAAGGAAAAAATTATTTTGCACAGTTTCCATTAATGAAGCATGAGAAGGAACAATAAAACACTCTCATGACATTAAAACCAAAATAACTGCACCAGCACAGGGCACCTGAATGTACTTTTAGCCTAGGTGAGATGCAGGTGAACAAAGCAAGGATTTCATCCTCAGCCTCTCAGTTCCTTTGGAGACAGATGCTGACACAATTGCAAGTGCAATTTCTGTGCACAGATCTATCAGAGATGGAAAGCCCCAGGTAGTGCTGGTATGCAAAAAAAAAACCAAAAAAACAACAAACTAATTAGCCACAAGTACACAAAACTTGGTTGTATTTGTGCTGCTCGAGGCTCAAAACCAGAATGTCAGGGCTCAGTTATATCAAGGTGAATTTCTGTTTCCTTTGTGTGTGCTCTCTACCAACAGCACAAAAAGACAAAACCACATCTTGCTTTGTCTTTTTTGGCTCAATCTTCTCTCACAATTTCAAGCTTTCAGATATGCTTTAATGTGAGCATGTACATAACTTCTTTGGAGCATCAGGAGCAAGGGGTATTAACTTTCCAGGTAGGGTGCTTGTAAACACTCCTACAGTCATAAAACTCCTTCATTCTGCAGATTTGGTTTTATATATTTTCTTAGATTTCTCTTTTCCCCTTAATCTGCTAAGCTCCATGAAACTCTGTCACTGAAAAATCATAAAAATGGTGTGTCTGTGAAGCTAATAACCAGAATTGGTTTTTGCTATTATATCCCCAAAGACTTTCATAGAATATTCTAGAATAACACAACTTGGATCATATGTAACCATTGATTTTCAGTCATAGTTCCTCACTGATTTCAGTGGGGAGTTCTTATTAGGCATCCTTGGCATGAAATGGCCACTTGGATTAAAGTTTTTAGAAAAAAAAATACACAGTTGGCAAAAATAATCAAAACAGGCATCAAGAAATTTGCCCCATGTTGTGAGCAATCACAATAACAAAGTTATCTATCCTGCACCACAGAATAATTGCAGCATAAAAGAAAACTAAACTTTTTCTTTCTTTCTCCCTCTCTTTTTTATTTATATAATAAGCATCAATCCTCAGGAGCTAAAAGCAGACAGATTAAACCGTATGATTTGGGATTACTTTCTGAAGAATTAATAAAAGAAATCTTCAGAGCCTGGAGTTTCTCACTGTGGGAGCCATCTTGTGGAGGGAAATTATTTTCCCTGTGATAGCTTAAAAGCAGATTTGCTTCCCTTTAATTGGAAAAATATAGATGGGATGTAAAAGGCACACAGTCCTAAGTATATCTCCCGTATATCTCCCTTTCACAGCTTTAAAAGAAGAAAAAATAGACAGATGACTCAGGATAATGTTTTTGGGTCTTTTCATACCCATTAGTGGATGTTCATTCCCTAAAGGTTTCTGTGCATGATTCCAGATATACTAGAGGGAAAATTTTAAATTCTGAGGTTGGAAAAAACCTGCTCTTTTTTTTTCAGAAAAACACATGATGTTTACTCTTTAGAATTTAGATATGAATGTTTCTTATGTCATGTTACAAAAAATCTCATGAAATGCAGTTCATGACTCTTATCACTGTCCTATTTTCCGAAGAGGTTATTATACCTAAAGGACATTTTTACTCACGTGTGACAACCTGTCCCCATTTCCTGGATAGCAAGGAAGATTAAAAAAGGGCGTATAAGAAATTTTTGGAAGAGGCTGGAGTCAACCTGGAGAAGTTTTCCCACTTCTCACACCATGAGGTGAAACACTGAGCTGTGCTGTTTCCCATTAGCAATTACAATGTTCATTTACAATTCCTCAATCTGTTATTCCCTCAACAACATAACTCAACAAGTGATGAGCAGCACACCTGACCTGGCTGGCAGTTCTGGCTGCAGGACTTTGCAAGCTCCTTTTCTCTCACAGCAGGTCCTGGAGGTGCTGCTTTTCCCAGCCAGTCAAGAATCACTGGCGGGGAAATCACGTCAGTCCTGGTTGGCTTTGCTCCTGCGACTGTGAGGATTTGATCTGAACATCTTTTCTCTTGATCCTTACCTTTTCCTGGTAAGTGCTTTGCTTTTTCAGCTTTTCCAGCTGCGGTTTCCAAGGGTCGCGTTGGGATCTGGGGTTGTCATTCAGTCTGGTGAGCTGAAATCCAGTCCTGCAGAAAACGCAGCCCCATTGTCTCATTTCCGAGCTGCCAGGTTCGTTTCTTTAATTATCTGACCATTGTTCTCCTTCATTTCTGACTCTGCAAGCTGACCTGGAGCCTCACTGCTGCTGCCTGAGGAGAGGGAGAGGGCCCTGCTGATCCTGAAAGGAATTGGGTGAGAATGGCCACTCTGTTAGGAAAACAAGTTTCTCTTCCTGACAGATTATTCTTTAGTCCTCCCTTTTATCCCAGGAGCATTTATCCCATTTATCTCTCACCTTGCAGAGAAGGTTTTTCATAGGAAGTTTTGCAAGGAATCTTGAGATATTGCTCTTCAGGCTATTCTGCCTGAAGAATTCTGTCCCTGAATTGTCTTTCTAGAACACTCAAAAGGTTTTAGATTCCATTTCCTCCCCAGATTTTGTTCAGTGTTGTCCATAGACTTAAAAATTTTAAGTGTAAAAAAAACAACACCAGCAGTCATAAAATTCAACTGATTTCCCATGGAGCCATACCTAATCGCATTAGGTAGCACAGAGGAATATTCCAGACCACCTCATTCTTGAAAATTAGAAACAACAGAAAAATCATTGAAAAGTTTTACAAAACTATGAAGTAAGATGAAAGATGAATTCAATAATGTTCCAGAGAACTGAGTTTTGGATTTTTCTAAGTTTTTGGCAATGTTTTGTGCTTGGTTCAACATCTATTTTCTTTTTTATATTATACCATCAAAGCAAGTCAATTTCACAATATCTTCTTTACTCCTTTGGTCTGTCACTGACTTTGATAGTCTCACTGTAGGGTCAGCTCTAAGAACTCAGAGCTTTCCCCAAAGACAAAGTTTTATCATTTCTTCCAGGTTTACTGACCCAGAAAAATTCTAAACCTGCAAGTAATATGAACAAAGCAGACATTTAGTCCACAAAAAAATAAAAAAGTACAGATCCCAAGACAGAAATGCAGTCAAGGACAGAGGCATTACTAAGGAACAAGGACAAAGGAATTCCTGGGAAAAAATAAAGTCCAAAACAGTCAAGGCCTGCAGATAAAGCAGGAAGTGAAGTAAAAGAAGGGATATTTTTGGAAACATTTCATCCTTGCACCTCCCATCCATGCTTTTCTTAAATGCTACAAAACAGAATGTGGTAACAAAATGCGCATGAATCTCTCAAAAAAATATCTGTGACCAAGCAGGAAAGTCTTTCAATAAGGTTTATGTTCTTGAGATAAAGTGTTCAAAATCTGCTTCCAAACCCTGTAATTTCTGCTTCAGTGATAAAAGGGACACTGATGTTTTCAGTTTTCCTGTTAACAGACTCACTTTGAGGAAGATTTCTGTCCACTTGAGTTCTTTCCGAGTACCTTTGATTTTGTTTAAACAGGCAACAGAACTCAGGCATTTCTTACAGATTTAGTTACGTAGTAAATGATATTCATCATGTTAAGCAGGCTACTCACACCACTTAAAGAATGTTGCTGATTTTTCAGTGTTTGTGCAACTCTATAGTAGATCTGACCTAAAACTCATTTAAATGAAAGACATCTACTGAATCCATGGGCTTCAGGCCATAAACCAGTCAGCCTTTCACTGACTCACTGAAATGCTGTAGTCAAATATATGATTCATGTTTCTTTCCAATGCCTTGGACTTGAATGTGGGTTATTCAACGAGTTAGTAATCACAAGGCCAGGATTTCATAAGCTATGAATGTTATAAGAATGCAGATATATCAACCCAGTACTGTTCTTTCTGAAAAGGATGATTTCTTTTTTTAACAGTGCAATACAGATGGAAAAAGAACTGAAACGAAAAATTTCAGAAGGACAGATAAAAGCTGTGTTAAAATTGCTGCTCAAAACTGGAATTTGCAAGTGTTCGCTTCCACAATAATTGATATTAGGAAAACAAGAAAAGTAGATAAGGTGCTTGCTTGCAAAAACAGATAAGGAAATCTCAAAGGATTTAAATAGAGAAGAAATCTATGGACCATATTTTTTATTACATTGGTGTTTATTGATATTACCACTAGGATTTACTAGCAAGATTTGTGTAAAGTGACAGTAGATTGGGTAAACGTGGGTGTAGATTATTGTAAAAAAGGTATACTAATAGGATATGCAAGGAAAAAAACCCCACAAACAACCAAGATGAAAATAGCAATTGTATAAAATCTGTCATTAATTTCAATAAATAAATGGATAGTTGATCTCATTATGGCTATATGAGGACAACTATCAATGAAGGAACAAACATGTACTTGCCTTTTACTCATTTGTCACACTCTCCCTCCAGTTTAATAGAAAAAGACATTGATATTTTTTCCTATTTATTGTTCATTAATATTCCTTTATATATTCATTAAATTACTAAACTTAGCAACAACTAATTAAAAGAAAAATCCTGCTTTTAAATAAGGGTAATATATTTTCAAAAGCGGTTACTTTCTTTCTGTCTGAGTCTGTGTTTTTCAGTAGTTACTTAAATTACATCCTTCAAGAGTTTTATGTTGCTAAACTAAACCCTAGTGCTGAGAGCATTATTGGAGTTGCACAATATACATGATAAGCATTTTCCTAAGAATTATTACAGGACACAAGAAGGTCCTTCCTCTTTTACCTGGCTTTCAGGAATTTTGCCAGGGTCCCGTTAACTTTGTAGAGGGAAAAAAAGTTGAGTTACAGCAATAGATAAGGAGGCCTTCAAGTTTATAGAGCAGATTTTATTCCTTCCTTGCTAGAAAACTAATGTGAGGAATGATTGCCATCTGTGAAACCTCTAATCTGCCCCACCAAGATAAATAAAAAGGGGAGCAATCAAAATTTTAGGATACCTTTCACACTGTATCACCCATGGCCAAATTACCTGTTTTCATGAGATTAAACCACACTTTAGGATATTTCTGAAAGGATGTGATAGAAACACACTGTACAGCCAGGGTATGAAGCACTGGTATTTTAGATTTATACAGAGTAAAGCTTTAAACAGACATTTTTTCCCTGTCAGAGGAAAGAAATGATGAACCAAGAAATCTGTCTCTGCAATGTGTCAGAGGGTGATCCCAAGGGGGAGAAGCATTAGTAGAAAAAGGAGCTCTGCCTTAGTTTCTCAGATATAGACAAGCAGCATTGCTAGAGGACAATTTCATATTTCTGTGAAGAAACCTGAGTCAAAAACTCATGTCACAATTAGCAGCAGAGTTTCTGTGAATTGCTCAAGCTGCAGCAAAAGGGAGCTACACCTGAGTGCACCCTCTTTCCACTGGAAATAAAAAGGACTCTTGGATTCTACTTTCCTTGGAAATCTTGAGTACAAATTTTTCAGTCCCAGCCTGAGCTTTCTGCATGTGACAGAATCATTTCCAGTTAGCCCATGTTTCAAGGCCACTAGGTAGTGACTTGCCTTCTTCTGTCACTTCCATGCAGTTGACAAATATTCTCACTCGTGGCTTTTAAGCAGGTAACACCATGGAAGGCCAAATCCATACCCAGTGATGGGTTTGGGTCACAGAAAACCACTTGCTCCTAAATCAGTCAGATTGGCACTGTTCGAAATGCGCCCTCAAGTTCCAAGTGTGCCCAAAATTCCTTCCAGAAAAGGAATCAGGAGAGGGAAAGGGCTGGAGCATTCCCAAATCTCACTTCAAGAAGGAATCAGGATGGACTTAGAGCATGAGGTTGGACATGAAGGCTCAGAAACTTAGAGGTGGACAGCTAAAATAGAGTCCCACAGTCTGCAGGACAGTGACCTGAGCATTGTAAATCACTTAATCCTTAAAAAAAGGACAAAAATGTGGTGTTTCATAGTCATGTATTAACGATCATAAATGCCCTTTCTGTCAATTCTCCATGCTCAGTACAACTAAGAATTACAATTTTTAAAAAATATATTTGAGAGCTTGTGGAACCAATTATTGCTACTAATGAAGTAGAAGCTAAAGATATCATTTGTCTTATTTTGCCATGCACTGTCCTGCAAAAATATGTAGTTTCAATAAGATAAACCAACTTTTTTGTGTGTATATATCCATATATATACATATATATATATAACATATATACACAACTATGTATCAAAGTCAGCTATTTCTTTTTGTTGATGAGGAATTGTAGAATAGAGAATTGTCACCTAGCCAGAGTGTATATATAAAAATCACACTATTAGCCTTCTCAGTTCCAAGAACCCAATGTCACCCTGTTGCTTCTCCCTAAAATATGCAGGAGCACATTACTGTCCCATATGAATCAATGTTTTTTCCCCACAGGAGCTCACTGCCACACACTGTGTCCCTTCCCCAGTCATGCAGGTCATTCTGTGCTGATTTGGGTTTTTTTGAACTTTGAAGAAAGATGGAGAGTTTCTATACAGTAAAAGCAACTAAAGTCTAAAATGGCTGGAATAGTTTTATGAGTAGTTACCTGGCAGTTTTTTCTTTTAGCAGGCCAGGCAAAGAGTATGAAGGTTAAAGAAGAGGACAGAAAGAATATTAATAGGAAAACTAATAATTTTATGAGTTTTAGAGGACTTGGGCTGTAGTGATAGTGTGCACTGAGATATGCAGCACCCACCAAAAGTCATAGTCAATGGCTAGGAGTAGATAATATTTAACATTTATATAGTGTTACACAGCTTCAAAGAACTATGCAAACATAAATTAATTAATCCTCAGGATTTTAAGATCTCTATTTAGATAGGTAGATTCCTCTCAGAAAGTTCTGTGTAACACAGATGATTACATCTACTTACAAAATAGGACAAACAACAGCAATAATATCACTGGCTTTGTAATTCAGTTAAGCGCTGTTATCCCTCTTTTGCTGATGGAAAAGCTGAGGTTTAGCTATCAGGAAATTTCTGTGAGGCATGCCAATGAGACAGCTGAAATTAAATTTTTGGAATGGCCTATCTTTTGACTCTTATTCTCTGCCTGCTAAGTAAATGCAAGGGACAATATAGTTTTGTGATGTGAGGCAGATAAATAAATTTAAATTAAAAAGTTTAGAGTTATGACATTTCTTTTCTCATAAAATTTCCATCCAATAGAGCACTTTGGCGATATTTTTTTGAAACTTACACAAAATATTGTTGGAGTATGGGAAAAGATATAGGCAAAATGTTCATCATAATATGATCAGATTCTGACCACTACCAAAGAACAGACCTTTCTAAAAGTTCCCTATTAATTTATCTGTTTGGCGACTCTGAAAATTTATTTTTTTATTGTCCATTGTTTCATATTTTCAAACACAGCTAACATATACGTGTTCAATAAAGTTGGATGTGATGCAGAAATGTCCACCAGAGTCTGCAGAGATCCTGTAATAACATTGATCCCACTTCAGAGTTAGCTCAGAGGCCTGATGATAATTAAAAATGTCAACATCATTAAATATTTCGTTCCTCAAATATGAAAGAAGAGGTTGAGTCTCATATTTGCATAATTTGCATAACAGCCATCTAATTTTGGTGATTGAATTGGTGACACCTGGGATTGCTAAGCCTTTGGGTTGGTTTTTTCTTTCTGAAAGCCCACAAAGTGTCATGCTCAGAGAACTTCCCAAATCCTTTCAGTGTATTGAAGTTCCACTATGGGTATTGAAATCCAAAAAATCTGAGAAATAAAATCTTATTGGGGGTTGTTCACATCATTTGTTTAAAGTATGATGGCAGCTGATATGGATGGAGCACAGAGAGCTCTTCTCACTTTACTGTTCTCACTTGACTCCTGCTAGGAAGATAAATGGCAATGTTGTCAGTCAAAAATATTTTAATATTAAGTTTTCTCTCTCAAGTGGGACCAAATGATATTACAGCTTTGCATCAATTATCTTATTACTAGCTTGTAGGAATTGTAAATTGTGTTTTTCAAAACGAACTCGTCTCCACAGAACCAACCATTAGTATTGCAACCTGCAAACTTCCTGTCTTACTTAAATTCCTCTCTAAGTCACAGGAAAACATACCATTGGTAAACCAAAAATAACCAAGGAGTACATCCAAGAGGACCCTTCATGATATAGGTAACTAACTTAAATTCCATTTTCAACCTTTGCCACATAATTTAAAAAGTTAAATCTTTCAAGGTTTACATTATAAATGGTTTCTGGTGTCATCAGCTGGAGTTTTGGAGAGGGAAGCAGTTGCCTTTTATTTTTACATTAATACTATAATATATAGACTGAGAATTTTTATATTAAGTACTAAATTGTTTCATTAGAGTTGCTGTAAAGCATTTAAAAACACCATGGCCTAGGATAATATCTCAACTCTTGGGAAATTCAGTTGTCATGGGACAAGAGGGGAGGTCTTCTCATGAATTAATAAATAGCTTAAACAGCAGGATTAAGTGATCAGCTTCAACAAAAGTAGAGGTTTAACAGCAGAGTCCCTCAGGGAGCTCTGCTGGGATATCTACTGCTCAACATAAATGATCTAGAAAAAAAGGGAATAATGAGGTGACTAAGTGTTCTGGTGATATAAAATTCTTTAAAATAATAGTGATGAAAACCAGCTACCAGGAGCTGCAGTGGTTTTCAAGGTATCAATCAACTATGGGACAAGGAGCAAATGAACATCACTGTGGATAGGAGCAAGATAATGTGCATGAAAGGGAGGAAATATCTTTATTATAAATACAGTGATTGTCACTAGCCAAGCTGTTATCATTCTGAAGAGATATTTAATTGTCATTGCCCCTAATCCTAGGAAAACATTCATAGCCTGGGAAAACATTAATAGCCTGACACTCAGTGACAGGCAAAGGCTAAGAAGAATAATAAAAAAAGCAGCTAGGGGAAAGAAGAGAGAGTAAAAGAGGCCACCATTATGGCATCACTAGCAGTCATGGCACAGTCATATCGTGAATTACAGATTGATTTCAGTCTCCTCAGCCAAAAGCCAGGACTGTCAATGAAGTAGAAACTAAAGATTTCAGTTTTCTCATTTTTCTATGCACTTTCCTGAAAAAGTATGTAATTAATTTGAATAAGATGAACTGAATATTTGTGTGTTTATATATATGTAAAGGCAGGGCTAAAAAAATGCCAAAAATATGGATTGCTCTCAATACTAAATAAAACCTGACATACTGGTTTGGCAAAGTGAACTCTTAGATATTTAAAATCATGAACAAATAATGATTATTTCCATTTTTTCACACCAAAATTAAGAAGCCCAAAGTTAGTAGACAGAAGCATTAATACCAAAATACGTGCTTTTTCAGTATAATTGTGGAGTTTGTTGCCATTTGTTGCAACATTTTGGATCTGCAATGGGCTAAAAATGGAAAAGGGAAATGGAAAAGGGGCCCTGGAAATTAGCCTCTTACAATGCTAAATTACAGCCTCCAGCTCACATGCAGGGTGAGGAAAGGCATAAGAAATACCTGGAAAGGTCCCTCTCTGTCCTTTCTCATGCATCAGAAGCAAAAAGTTTGGGTAGATAAAAGTTTCAGTCAAAAAAGTTTCAGTTTCTTGGTGGTTTCTTTTTAATTACAGCATGTCTGCTTCTTATCTGTGAAATGGGGCTAAAAATACATACTACTCTTACTTTGGAAGCATGTTAAGATTTGAGATTTTCTGTGATGTCCTTAAAGGTGTATAAGGTACAGAAGAGGGGGGTTTTGTTTGATTGCGAAAATACTCTGACATTTGCTTGTGATTAAATGATTTTAAACGTCTTCTAAATAGCTTGGAGACAGCTTCCTGTAGTTATAGTGACTTCTAAGAAGAAATGACTTTGAGTAGAAATTGTATTGGCATGCTCATTCTGCACTCCATCATTTCTGTTTATTGAGGTGAGAACTGTTAATGTTCTCTTAGGGCCAGCATCTGCCTACATATGCAGAAATCTATAAAATCACAATTAGACTGCATTTTGGTATAAATAAATGGCAAGCATTCTGCTATTCCCAGGGCACTTCAACTCAAGCATTTCTCAGACTCCTGTTACCCCTGTCCTTAAGAGGTGGTGGATCCTCAAGATACTCTTGTCACAGTCATATTTTCTGAAAAATCCCCTTGCCCAGGATTCTACTGAGAAGCTGAGAAGCCTCAGAGGAAAAAGAAAACAATATTATCTCATCTGCTTCTGCTGTTTTGTGCTGCTTTGGAATGTGGTTTGGACATTGTTTATCCAACAGGAGGTTGTTTCGTTGGTTTCATGTGAATTGTTTTGACTTAATGACCAATCATAGTCCAGTTGTGTTGAGGCTCTGGAAGGAGTCATGAGTTTTCATTTTCATTCTTTGCAGTCTTCTGTCTGTATCCTTTCTCTATTCTTTAGTATAGTTTAGTATTCTTTAATATAATATCATAAAATAATAAATTAACCATCTAAGAACATAGAATCAGATTGATCATTTCTTTCCGGCCAAGCGGGGCCCTGAAAATACCACACACTCTGAGCTGTAGCATTTTCCATGGCCTCTTTTTGCAGCAATCACTCAAATATTTGCCAGGTGAGTTCTTTTCTAACTTGCCTGCTAATGAAGGACATGGAGAAAGAAGACATCACATCTGTTACTTGGCATGCAAGCCCCATTTTCAAGGGAGTGGTGCCTTGACCTATTAAAATAAAATGTCTATATTCCCTCTAAAAGGTGATTGCTGCAGAGGTATCATTTGTTCAGAGGTATCCATCTCTGCTAAAAACTTCTGGAATTTACTCTCTAGGCAGCTGGAAGGGTATAGAACAAAGAGGTTTTCTAATACATCATAATTACAGAAACACCTGTGCTGAGTGACCTTGTACTGAGTTACCCAAATTTTTTTTCAGCTGTTCACCAATGCTCAACACTTCTCTTCTGCAATTTGGTGGTCTAATGGCTGAGCATAGGATGCAGTGAAGTACAGATGGGAATTCTAGATCCAAGACATTTAGAGAAAAGTGCCCAGATATACCTGTTCACATTATTGATTTTGATATAGCTTTACAACATACTTTGTAACATAAACCTGCTTATTTGCAACGTAAGGAGAAATCAGACCTAGATGCAGTTTAAAAGATTATTTGTTTGATTCAATATATGAGCCCCACCCTCCCCAGTACTATGTGCAAAGTGTCTTTTTTAAAGATTTTGTTTACTTTTCCAGATTGGTTAGGTGGCTTTTAGAGTCATACAAATTGTAGAGTTTCCAAATCTCAAAGTTACTCTTTACCAAAGATATTCCTAGTATCACACTCTTTTCTCAAGTCATCTTTAAAAAGATAAATAGTCAACACTGGATTTGAAAGTTCATCACAGTGATTTTTGTGAATGTATTTAATGATCCATTCTGTCTTCAGCCACCAAATAGAACTCATTTTTAGATGGGCAATAACTCTTTCCCTATGTCTGAACTTATCCCTAAAGCTTGCTAAGAGCAGGAACATCTTAACAAATTATCATATTCTTAGTTTTTCTCACATCAACATTATCTGGTATCATCAACATAGACTAATCAAACACTTTTAACATTATTAACAAAGCAGACTTCCTTCTCTTCACACCAACTTGCAGCATATATATATTTTTTACTGTGATTCAAATTGTTTGAAAATCTAAACCTACTGATGAGTTTAAACATAGAGATTACTTAAAGAACAGGATCTTTCAATTCAGCAATAATGGAATTTTCTTTTAAGAGCAGCACTAGTACTGGAAATCACAATGTTCAAAATTCTCACAACATTAAAGCAACTAAAAATCTATACGCATTGACTGTTTCTGACCAGAAGCTGGTGTGGAATTGGAGAGATTACTTTGAACCATGCAAGAATTTGTGTGAGAACATATATAAAAGAAACGGTAGGAATGATAGAAAAGAAACCATCCTTCCCAGATTTCTCTCCACAGCAGTGTATTCGTCCAGAATAAAAGGCCAAAACCAGAGCAATAATATTCCAGAGTAGTCTTACAACATCTTACTCCCCAAAGGATTTCCAATGCTAAGGCGGTCCCTTTGTACTTAGCCTGCTTCATTTGAGTTTTTTCACTCATATTTGTCCAAGTTCTTTTTGAATCCATGAAAACATTTAGCATTACCTTTTAGAAAATTATGTGTAATCACAAAGACTAGAGGTTTGGCTCAATTTTTCCTGTCTTGGTTTTTAATCTGTTTAGTAAACAACCTGCCTACTACGAATCATGGGGATAGAGAATATCACTACAAAAACCCAAGCTGTTAAACCATGAGGCTGACAAGGGATTAATTCCTAAAAAATTGCCTAGGGCTTGCAGAGGATTTTAGCAGTTTGGAATTAAAGACTGATGGAGTGGTTGCAGCTCAGCCATGATGTTTTTTGTCCCAGAACGTGACTTGTGCCAAAAAGCTGCAGTCAGAGAAGGGTGGCACTAAGCTAAAGAAGGAGAGGTTTCCTTCTTTAAAGTTTTGTTCTAGAGCTTGAGATCTCACAGAATGTCAACTTTCCCATTCAAGTCAGAAATAATAATAAAATACAAAATATTTCTATGTTGTACTCACTGTTTTGTGATCCTGCATTCAGTTTCACTGTTCTCTGCATTTACTTTTCATTGATGTACTCAGTGACTGTTTTAGATGATTATAAAGACACAAATCTTCCAGAATAGCTTTCATAATTCTCAAAAACATGTTCTGAAAACACACACCTATTCAGACCTATGTCTGGAAATAATAACATCAGTTACAGCACTATCCAACAATAAGACAAACAATACTCAAAATTGGACTATGGGGGTTTGTTTTGTTGGGGTTTCTTTAAAATACAAGTCTGCAACCAAAAGTGTTATGATTTCAAATGCATAATTGCAAAGCACAAAATCACTATGTATGAGAAATATTATGGCATTGACCCTAAGAGTTATGTTATTTAAATTAAAATAGCAGTTACCAAATTTCTTCTCCATGCAGATTTTCCTCTTTCTCTCAGCTTGCTACTATTTGACTCTCAAATCTAATAAGTTTGAAGAATCTGCATATGGTGCAAAAAGACAATGATTAATATTTAATTCAGAATAATTTGTAGCATTCAGAAACAGAAATATTCTTCAATTTTATCTCTCAAAGTGAGATATTTTCACAACCATTAATTCATTTTCTTACTTTAACCTACACTGTGAATTATCTTATGTCAGTACCAGCATTATATGTATGCATAATACACTAAAGAAATTATATTTCCTTATGACAGGAAAACTTCTGGGTTTTGGGTGATGGAAGGGTATTATTTTTTTAATTTTAAACAATGATATAACTAATAAACCAAAAAAGATCTGTTAAATTTTAACACTTCATTCCATCAGCTTGGGTTTGACTGGAAGGCAATTATTGAAATAGACATCTCCTTTCATTAAGAGTGTCCAAAAGTTAATTCATGTGTAACCTGTAATTAGGCTATAAAAGATGCTTGTGCTCACAACAGAGTAAGACTTTCTGGATAGGAATCCTTCATTTTGTCACTAATATCTGTCTAGGTTTTAGGGACCAGCACTTTGTGCTTCTTACTGGTGGGAAAAAAACAAAATTACTCATAAAGGAGAAAGCCAGAATGAACTCATGTTTATGGCACTCTAAAATTTTCAAATGGAAGGAGTTATCAAAAAATAAAGTTGTTATAGATATAAGAATACTGGTGGGCATTGTTCCTTTTTTATTTTAGATAGTGAGTCTTTCTAATCTGACTGAAGGGAAGTGATGATGCTTTCAGCAGCAGATGGGAAAAGGCAGACAATAGGATTTCAGAGCAGCACAGTCTGTGCTGTGTGCTTGCAGCACAGCTTGTTCCTCAGCACTGGGGGCAAATAGTTCTACATCTAAAAGCTCTTCAGCCCTTTAGGGGCAACCTGCCAGATCTCCAAGAAAAAGAGGTTGCCTAGGAAGAAATACACTGGGGTGTGGGGGAAGCAGACACAGGTCAAATAATCCAAGATGAGGAGGAAATCTGGGTGATTTAACTCTTCTGTAGTGAGAATATCCCAAAGACACCAGCTAACTACTCTCTGGTAATTTGCATTTTTAAATTTTGTCAAAAAAACCCCATATCTGACCTCCTTGAAAAACAGCACAAATGTTAAAAATAATACAAAAGTCACTACAGGGTTACAAAACTGAAGAAGCCAGTGAAAAAACTGGTTCATAAGTTTTCTGCCCATAAAAATATGCTTTGATCATAATTATCGTCTGAAACATCAACATGGGCTTATATTTAGCAACAGTTTTACAAAACATCATCATGCTTTAAAATCTCAAATTTCATACCAACAGACCTTGACTAGCAAAAATTAAAGTACTAAAGGGAATGAATAGCATTCACCTAACTTGGGGTCTATCACAACTTGACAGACATTTCTGTAAGACAGAGATATTAAACACAGAGATTCATTTCTCAGGAGAACATAGGCACAAAATTAAATAATTTCATCTCATTAAAAGGAATATGCCACAATAAAAGTATATAGCCACACCACACTTCAAAAGGTAACAAAATCCTCCTTACAGAGTCTACTCTAAAACAAAAAAAATTAGTAACTGAAGTTTTTTATAACTATCCTTACTGAATCATTGTTAGACCATTGCTTACTCTCATTAAGGGGTTCAAACATGTTTTGAATACAACACACTTTCTCCACCCTGTCATTTGAGGTCATAGACATTAATTCATGCCATTTCTGTGAGCAATACTTAGGCTAGGAGAATTAAAACTAAGAGAATATCTCTTAAAGCTAAAAGAATACTCTCATAAGATGCTTTTGAGGAGACTGAAGAACAGGAACTGATCACATGCAAGGCTGTCTAGAAAACAACAGGAAAGCCATTTCTTTCAAATAAAATTTAGCCAACAAGCTACATTTAATAATTTTGTGCAAGTCACATTTTCTGCAGAGGGTCCTTGTATTTAAACAAGTAGAATCAAGCAGTACAATTAACAGCCTGTTACACATAAGCTGCCTTTTCAGTGGCCTTTGATTAACCAACACATTTGACATAGAGATTATCCTGAATTGGATGGGACCCATCAGGATCACCAAGCCCAACCCCTGGCCCTGCACAGGACACCCCAAGGGTCACACCATGTGCCTCAGAGCAGTGTCCAAACACTTCTTGAGCTCTGTGAGTCTTGGGGCTGTGACCACTGCCCTGGGGAGCCTGTTCAGTGCCCAATCACCCCCTGGGTGAAGAAGCTTTCCCCAATATCCAACCCAAACCTGCCCTCACCCAGCCTCGTGCCACTGCTTATGTAACCAGGATGCAGAAAAATTAATTTTAAAGGGGCTGTAAAATTATAAAACAGCTACACATATTTTTCCGAACTCTTATACAAATGTATACAGTATCTGAAAAAATAACTTGGGAAAAATTCAATCTCTACAATGACATTTAGAGATCCTGTATTTCTAAAGTTTAGGTTATAAATATTAGATTTATAATTCTTTATTAATCATTAATTACTGTTAAATTAGTATCCAATTAATAAACAACAACTTTTTATAATTATTATTAATGAGTAAAGAATCAAATATTGATAATATTATGGTTTGCTTCTTTCCCACACCTTGGCAAGACTATCACAGTAAAATAATTGCTTGCAAAGGACCCAATTACAAGTTCTAATTCAGATGCAATAATTTTAAGGAAACATCAAATAGTATATGTTTGCATTTCTTGAATTCAAATTTGTAAAACAGTTCAACATTTGGATGTTTTCAAAAACTATTCTGAAATACCTAATTAATATGCCCTGGGTTTCATTCATGGAGTTCAAAACATAATTGCCTTTCTAGAAGTGAGAAAAGTGTGGGATGGTATAGGAAGGACATAGAAAACACCTCCTAAAGCTTGGAAGGAGAAATAACCAAGTATAACCATTCTAGTTCAGAATTCTGTCCTTCAGACCACGTTGCCTCTTCCAGTGGAGTGAGTACTATTTCCTATTCAAACCAAGATTTGTAGTATGGGATCTGCACCATATCCTACAGAATTGGGATTCTGGTTCAAATCAAACATTAGTTAAAAGAGATCATGTTGTACTGAAAGGAGCTAAAAACGCAATTTTCAGTTTTCAGGGGTTTTCTTGCTATTCCTGTTTAGGTGTTTAAAAGTCTGAAAAATCATTAGAAAAAAGTACATGTTTTAATAACTAAGATAGTTCTGCCCTCAGTAACAGCAAAGGAAAAGCTTTGCAAACTAGAATTTAGAATGAATAAGTTCGTAGCCAATGACATTTAAATCTCTTGTGGGAGAATGATATGTCTAGCAGTTAATAAGGGGCAGATTTTGGAGAAAGCCTGCTAGTAATAAGTAAAACTTATTGAGAAAAGTTATGGATGTGGTTCCTACCCCTGTATTTAGGCATCAGTCACAATAAATTTAGTTTAAAATTCGTTACTTCATGACCTGCAAAGCAGAGTTTGGTATACTCTATGAACAAGAAGGCGAAAAGTAGAAACTGAATTTTTTTGAAAAAACTAGACTTATCTTTCCTTTAACTGTAAGCACAATAAACAGCCGTTATAGCCCTTCATTAACACATTAATATTATTTATTATTTCTATTTATCACTACACAAAAATATAGCTTGTTTTATATTGTTTTGTTAGTGCAATGTTTATTCCCGGTATCTCAAGTTACAAAATATAAATGTATTTTAGTAGTACATTGTATTTTATCTATGCAGTAGAGACATGTTATTGAAAGTATATATAAACTTTATTTCTTTTGTTGGTTATGGCTTTAGAAATTGTTGATATAAACTTGGAGCCTGAATTTTAGGTGCACATGCTACTCCTTCCATTATTTTTCTTCCTAGTTAAACATTTTCACTTGTTCAGTGTACTACAGGAGACAGATGAAATGAGCCAATGCCAAGGTATAAAGAAAGGAAGAAAATTAAAATTAATTAAGCAACAATTCATTGTCTGTTAAAGTAGCCACAGATGGGAATATTATATTGCAAAGCAAAGTTTAAATTTATTTGCAAAGAGTTTCAGTCATTTAATAGCAGGAAATTAACAAATGGGGAACCTGGATGCACTTCTGAAGACTTGAACTGTTCTTTCTGCTTTTATAGTCTCATTTGGAAATCGTCTTTCTGAAGTTCATAAGAAGTCATGAGATGAAAATGTAAACCCTCAAAGTGTGTCAGACACAGTACCTAGTGCTGTAATGACAGATTGCATTTTCAAACTAAGCTTGTTTCTTTATCCTTACAAGTTAAACTTACTAGAGGCATGTAATTTCTTTGAAGTACAAAAAAAATTTCAGTTGGACAATCAGATTCATATAGAATAGTATTTAATTCTATTTAAATATATTGACAGGTGCAGTTTAGCTTCTTATACGCTTTTGCTGATTCAGGAATTAGATATTGCACAATTTATCAGTCATGATTAAGATTTTCATAGCTGCTGAGGAGATTTAGTCACATTCATTTCCCTTCCATTGAGATGTATGTCTGAAGTCCCTTGAATGGCATTAAAAATATTTTAGAAGATTTTTCAATACCTAATTTAAACATATGCAATAGTCCAAACAAGAAAATGCAAATAGATGAAAATATCACATTCATTTGCACATTTCACGCATTAGTGTATGTGTCTGTACAAACAGTCTTCTTATATAAAATCATATTTTAAGGTATAAAAGTTATGTACTATCTACTATAATATATATTAGAGATTCCTGAATAACTAGGTTATTTTTCAATTAAATCACCTAATGATATGCACAAAGCAAGCAGAAATGTTTATTGTGTTATTGAAGGGAGATTCAGGGAGCTGATTCTTCCCCTCTACTCAGCCCTTGTGAGGTCACGTCTCAACTATTGCGTCCAGTTCTGGTCTCCACAGTTCAAAAAGACAAGGAGCTACAGGAGTGGGTGCAGCAGAGGCCACAAAATGATTAAAGGACTGGAGCACCTCTCTAATGAGGAGGGACTGTGGGACCTAGGCCTGTTCAGTGTGGAGAAGAGAAGCCTGAAAGGGGGTCTCATCAAATCATATCAATACCTCCAAGGCAGAGGCCAAGATCAAGATTTTCCTGATACAAAACACTAGACCCAGAGGGACTAGACAACCTACAACAAGTAGCAAGCAAAACTGCCACCAGCCTGCATTCCGGCCTAATCAAGGCCTACTTAGGATTGTTCGCCTTGTCCATCCTCATCATCCTTATATCCACACACAGAAAAAGCCAATGACCTTCAACCTTGGTAAAAACCACCAAATCCTGAAAATCATCACCTGTTGCAGACATTTTTTGTGAAAAATCGTTTCTCTAGGCTTTTTCCCTTCTGAGGAGCTGAGGCCTCAGAAACAGAATGTAAACAATGGTTACCTGCTGCTGTGGAATGCAAACTGGAATGCAACAGGTGCATCCGTGATTGGTCTCGGGTGGATGTTTGGATTTACTGACCAGTCACGACAGAGTTGGCTCTCGCTCTCAGTCGGAGCCAGCTGCCTTTGTTATCATTCTTTCCTTTTCTATTCTTAGCTTAGCAGCCTTCTGAGGAAACCTTTTCCTTCCCTTTCTGTTTAGTGCAGTTATGATGTAAAATATATATATCAGAAAATAAATCAAGCCTTCTGATCATGGAGTCAGCATTCTCGTCTGTCTCTTCACCTGAAAACCCCTGTGACCACTGTCACAATCAACGATCAACCTCCCAGCACCATCAAATATCTCAACATGACGAAACTTCAGATCGCCATTAGGCGTTTCCTTAATCACTCAAATTGTCACAGGTCTTCTGCTAGCCATGCACTACATAGCCTGGCCTTTTCCTCCCTCACCCACACATGCCACTTCTCAGTGGTGCCCAATGACAGGACAGGGGGCAACAGCCATAAACCAGAACTCAGGATGTTTCACATAACATGAGGAAGAACTTCTTTAGATTGAGAGCTGCAGAGCACTGGAAGAGCTGTCCAGGGAGGTTGTGGGGTCTCCCCCTCTGAGACTTTCAAACCCACCTGAATTGTTCCTGTGTCACCTGCTTAAGGTGACCCTACCTGGGCAGCAGAGTTGGCCTGGATGCTCTCCAGAGGTCCCTTCCAACCCCAACCATTCTGTGATTCAGCTCCTGAGTGTTGAAGAGAGACAAAGATGGACTCTGTTGGGAAGGCACCAACCAGGATATGCAAAATGAGCAGAGCTTTAGTGCCAGGTGTGAATGAAGCTCAGGTAGCACTAGATCACAATTGAACTTTTGGAGTACTGACGTCGAATTACTCTAAACAGACCATCACCAGAACAAAGTGGAGCTTGACTCTCCTGTGGATAAGTGGCATTTGTAGCAAAATCAATAAGAACACAGTGAATTTCATGTTACATGAGGTGCTTTTGCAGTGCTATCAGCAGCTGTTCAAGCACTGTGGTTTCCAGAAGGGCCACTTACAGGAAGGACAACCAGCTACACTGCCGTGAACAAAGAGAGAGTGCCTTTGACTTTCCAACTTAAAAGCAATTTGTCTAATGAATTATTCTAAATGGAGAACAATGAAATTACACTAAATGAAGAGAATAAACAGAAAGTTAATGTGACTTGCAATCTGCTGCTGCAAAACAAAGAATGTGACTGATAAAATATGATCTTGCATGTAAACGGCATGCAATCTAGCTAGATACACAAAACGTGTATCAATGTATAATGTTCAAATTTGTTATAAATTGGTTTAATTATGTTTTACTTGTTCTTCATATATTTTCACAGTTAACAAAACTAATCTTATTCGTTACCAGGATAAAGTCAAGCCATTTTCACAAAGAAAAATCCCATCCTAAATTAACGTCAAATTTAGCATATCACCAAAACTGTATGTACTGAAACAGTGATGTTCATTTTTCCTAACTTTAACAATCAATATAAAATGTACAATTTAAAGTATTTGGCCAGAATTCAGAAAGACAGAAAGATTGTGTTTGCACAATTCTCCCCACCCTTCAGAACTGAAGAAATACCTTTCTTCTCTGATTAGAAAAGAAATTCAAATTAAGCCATTTTAGTTCCTACATAAATTTTACTTCTTAAGATCGCTTATTTATATTTTTCCTCATCACCAATTTCAGAGACATCCCTCAAATTTTAATTACTGCTTACCTGGCTTTTTATGACATTAAAAATAATATGTCTGAAAATATTGTTTCTGGACCTCTCAGATAAGCGAGAGGAATCAATGATTCTCCCTGTAAGTATGGACCATGCTAGTGGATCCTCATTTTTATACATATCTTCAATTATCACTTTCTATGTTTCCATTAATGAGTCAAGACTTGTCATGTTAGCCAGAAAATTGAGTTATCATGCCTTGCTTTGAAATCTTTGAAAGTACAATCATGGACTGATACTATGTACAAGCTTGGAGAATTAAATTTGCCCATTCTTGAGACCATCCTTGCATTCTAATTTAGTTTTAGTTTCCAGGTATTACAGCTTATCTCATATTTATAACATTTTCTGGATGCATGAACCACTATAGAGATACCTTTCCTTAGCATTGTTTCAAGCCTTTTTCTTTTTCCTAAATTAATTGACGATGAAATGACCATGGGTGTGCAAAACCATGTTTCAAGAAAACAATAAAAGAGAAGCTGCAATAATAATCCTACAACAAGTTTCCAATCAATAAACTACTTTTCTTCCAAATAAGCATTAGCACTAAACTGGCACAGCCTTCATAGTTTTTTGTTATAGCTATAACCCTTTTAACTAAGGGTTATTACTTGTTCTTAGTTGACCATTTCTTCGTCCATGTCAGTAGAGACAACTTTTTAGTGTGAACAGAAAACATGTCATATACAAGAAACACTGAATAAGAGAAGTTTCAGACACAGCTTTGTTTCATTTAAAAATATTCAGCTTTTCAGCTTAACAGATTCATTGGTATAATTGACATAACTGGAAAAAATAACATCGAAAACTGACAGGTTTGAGGCATTGGCTACCTCTTTCTCTCCCAGGAGCCTTTTCCAGTGTTTGACCATTTTCTCTCTAAAGAAATGTTTCCTCTTGTCCAGTCTGAGCCTCCCTTAAACAACTTTGAGGCTCAGCACCTAAGGCTTCTAATGCAGAACATATCAGGAGACACTGAAATTGGAAATTTTCTTTGCGTGGTTGATTGACTATCAGTAGGGTTTGGGAAGAGGAGGGAATGGTGATGACAATTTTTTTTGAGGAGGTTGTTATTGGCTTTTAAAAAGGCGGCCATTAACAAAATTGTAAGGCAGATTTACTTGGCCTGGAATAAATGTGAAGGGAGAGATCTTCTGTGAACAAGACTTTTAGCTAGCACATATTATTTGCCTTTGAACATGGGTTCAGTTAAATAAAAAGTAGAAGGTGGATGATAATGTGTCCTTGGAATTATTCAACAACCTTATTACTGGCCTGCAGTACATTAAAATAAAAAAGGCAAACAAAAGCAAGGAACATGTCAGCCTTTTTCATAAGAGTGATCTTTTTTTCCTCTGTGGGCCAATTTCCCTCTCTTCCCCTCTCTGTCCTTCGCCAAAAAGGGATAATATGAAAGAAACCATGATACTATAATTTTATTCCAAGTATGCTTTTTTTTAGCACTTCTATGTGATTCGCCTAAGGGGTGTTTTCACACATGCCATGAAAGGCAAATACTACAAGGACAGCAACAAAAATACTGCTAATTTTGAGGATTTCATTTCCTTCATCCTAAAAGACAAATCTCCACCCCAAATACCAGTCACATATCCACAGACCATTCTACAAAGCCTCAAAAAACTAATTTGAAAAATCCACTAAAAATGTTATGCTAAAACAATGCAGTTCCATGCTATATTATTTACATCCCTCAAACAATTCTAAGTAATAGAAATGAAATGAAAGGGTGTCAGAAATCTTAAGCTGTCTAATGTTAAACCTGCATATTTTTCCACAAAAAATATAAATGGACACATTTTACTATCCCATCCTCGGGCAGATGTGATTTCCCATAAGTAACACTGCTTGTCATGTTTTCTTAATTAAAAAGATAAATTTATCTTTCCTCTACTGAGCTACTACTAAAAACAAAAGAACAACGATCCAACAAACAGCTATTCATGTTAATCTGAGTCTGTGTTATCATTTATTTATGAAAGAATTGATAATCTTACCATTCTCTAGCTAGATTTTATAACTTGTTTCCAAGATATCTTGTTGAGATGAAAAGAGGGAAATAGTTATGAGAAAACCAAGCAGCAAAAGCAATGTCTTCCACAACTACCAATTTCTCAAAAAAAATTATGTAAAACTCAAAAGATGTTCATCTTTTACTGTCAAAATCATCAAAATACATGCTGATTTCCAGAAGATTATGGTTTGGCTTTTAATTTTAGGCAAAACATTTCTCTTTGTTTGAAGATTTCAGCTCATTTTCATAGAAGACAAAGTTGGTGTAGACAACAGGCTATAATTCTCTGAATTCAGGATCACTCAAAAGAATGGGCACTGAATATAGAAATATTATTTTGCTGTACTTCAGCCCAAAAATTCTATAACAGCATGATCACATCTATTTTTTGTGACTGAAACTGTTTCCAATAAGATCCATACTTAGATACTCCTGTACTACTCCAGGGAAAGGAGAATTGGATGTTAAAGATGTGCCTGGAATTCAGGATGCTCACCTTCTTGGAAATAAATATTTTATTATTTATTATTATTTATTTAATATTCCATTAAATAAATGGAAGAAAGCCTGATTGCATACCTAATCACTTATTATGCAACCTAGATAAATTCAATATACATTAATACACCTTGCTACTTTCCTGTTCATTATCCAATCCATTATGTCTTTATAGTTTCATCATGAGTAAGGGAGTCACTTATTCCTGGTTCTGGAGGAACACACTGAGTGATATTCCCTGGCTAAAGCAGGGAGTAAATGCCCAAGATACTTCAGGTGTATAAAGCAACGAGAACTTCCCAGGAGCCAATTGAGGTTCAATCTATGGCTCATTTTAGCCTTCGTGTTAAGGTTAGAGGAGGTATGTTCAAATACTAGAACTTTAAGAAACAGAAAGCTGGAGTCCATCAGTCAACAAATACAAATAATATGGGTAAAATTCCCTGTATATTCAGAATTCCCCATAGCTGAAAACATAACTTTCATTATACAATTTAAAAAGTTATAATAGTGAGACTCGAAACACAGAGTCTTTCTCTCCAGTTTTTTCTTGCCACAAAACCTTTCACCAAAATAAGAGAACCTTCATGGTATTTAAAATTACTGAAACAACTTTTTTATCAGTATTAAACATTGGAAAACTTTGAAATATTTATTTTCTGAATGCTTGCCACGGAGCAGAAAGTGGAACAAATGTTTTAGAAGCAACAAGTCTGTAGGAATTTACATGAGCTCCTGGACTGTATAATCATATAGATAAATATATAAGTCATAACAAGTTCTAGCAAAGTGAAACCTGAGGGAATCTCCTTAGAGGGAGAAAAAAAACCAAAAGAACCCAGAGACAGAATTAATTTAACACACAGAGAAAAAAAACATATTATGTAAATAACAGGTATGGGCTTTTAATGTAATATGAATGCAGAAGTGCTGGGTTTAGATGCACTACTCTTAAAAAATGTTTATAAGAACTTTCAGTCTCAACAAGGACCATGATCTAATAACAACAACTGCAACCGTGTTCTTCTGTGCTCACTTTAGCTGCTGTAAAGAACTGACTGCACAGCAACAGACCAGGCAAAAACTCCCCATTAATTCCCCACCTCAAAGCTGGAAGCAGTTTCATGCCTCTCTTCTCCCTCTGCTTTCCACCAAGTAGAAAGGCAAACAACAGTAACTGCAGTGAAAAATTACTTTTTGTTGGGCTCTCTGCACTAAATATTTTAAAATGCTAGAGTACTCAAGCTCTTTGCTGTCTCTTGTCATACACACCAAATTAGCAAATTTTCTTCATTAAAAGCTGTTATCATAGTCATACTCTGACCTTGGAAATTAAATGAATGAAATGCCATTAAAAATGAGTTTCCTACATGGGTCATTAATTTATACTGTAATCTTGCTATAATATTGGAGGTGAGAAAGTTGCCTGACTTCAGATTACCAGTCCTGTTAATGCTCAACCTACAATTTTAAAGCTTAATATTGTTAAATAAATAATGTAATTAACGTAGATTTGCCATCAGTACTGTACTTCCATTAGGAAGCATTCAAAAAATATCCCTTTCTAGAAAAACTAGCACACAAAAAGCCTAAAACACGAAGACCTCTTTTAAATCAGAAAGCTATCAGACTGCTGAAGGATAGCTCCTATAAAAAATTCCCATCTAAATCCACGCTGACATATTTAAAATTGAATGCCACAAATTCACCTAAAAAAAGTTAATGTGTTATTCATTAGCCTAGGTACCAACAAGAAATAATTTTAGAAAAAAATTAGGAGCCTCAGTAGAACTTCTGTCAGTATCTGAGTTTCCTGCCACCCTAGAGGTAGAGGGGAAAAGAAATTGAAAGACATTCTGTCTAACCATGAAGCAGTTTGATCTAATACAGAAATGCTTGGGTACAACTGAAGAACAGTTCCATTCATCCTGCTAATAGAAACAGACTGGATTTTCATCCATATCTGCAGTAAGGACATGAGATAGATGACAAAATCTTAGAGAAGGTCATAGTCATGAACAGAGTAAAGCAAAACTGCTCTCTTCCGAGGGCTGAGGGTTTCTGTAATAATGAAAAACTGGCAGCTGGACTGATGCTGTGAGAGACAAAAGGTTTGGTGGGGATGCAAAGAAAAGTGGGGAACAAAGGCATGAAAGCAAAAGCGTGCTGAATACTGATTTAAAAGAAACTGATCACTTTCATTGCTACCTCAAGACTCTCTACATACAACACATCCAGTATGCACTGAAGCAATAATATTTACCACAGGAGCCATTAATTCACAAACTCTTTAAAAAAAAAAAAAAAAAAAAGGACCCAATATTCAACTGTTCAGGTGCACTGGAAACTATTTATCCCTTTTTCATACTAAATAAGAGGAGCGTCTAGAGTTGTCTACATAATTTTTTTCAGTGTTTTTAGAAAACTCCAACTATAATTTTGTGGTGGCTGTGTCCTATTGGAAAAAATGTGCAGTATCCCACTGGTCAATAGAAAAAATTAGTTACAGAATGGAATCTAAATTCACACAGCAAAGACAGGGAGTGAGCTCTGAATGTTATCAATATAAATCAATATATACACCAATAGATGCCACACTGAGAGGAGAAAAAAGCAAAGGAAGTTTATTTATTTAAGGGCAAGGACAAAGGGAAATAATTTAGAATTGGTTTATAGAAAAGACAAAAGTGAATTATTTCATTGAAAGAAAGCTGAAGAGGTTTTATTCACAATAAGTAAGCAACAAGCAGGAAGAGGTGATAAAGAGGATATGGAAGTCCTTGATGAGAAAGAAATAAAAGTGTAAAGAAAGAAACAGCGCAGTCTCTTCTCCTCTCATTTCTTGAGGACATTTTGTGCTATCAGTTTACATCTTCTACTGCCTATTTTTCTTTCACACAAAGCCCTGCATTCAAGAAGAATTATGTTTCAACACTTAAATTATTCATTATGAAGGTGAAGAGAGGATAAGTACAATAGGCATGGGTGATATTTTGTTTGAGAGAAGATAAAAAGAACTTAGAACAAACAGCCCTAATTCAGAAAATCTGGTAGGCACATATTTATTAAATTCTTTCAGAACCCAAGAAACCTCTTCCATATTTGTTTTCCATATTTATTTATAATTGCTGCATATTTTGTGTATGCTTGTACATACTTCAGCAAGTTCAGAATGAATTTTGAATTCCTAAAGGATGCAGACACTGAAAAAAAAATCCTCTGATGGGTTTGACACTTCTAGATTTACAAGGATATCTACAAAAATTACAGAAATTAGAGAAATATTAGAAGCATAGATATGAAGAAATAAAGGGTGGTACATTTGGCCTGTACCATATGGACAAAAGTTCCAACTTCGTTTCTTTCTAAAACATTTAACTAACCAATAATTAAATAATGATTTTATAACACCATCTCAAATCCGTTACTTTACTTGAGCCTTTAGAACCTTTGACATCTGCTAGAGCAATGTTACACAATTTGACTTTTATCTGACACCTGAAACAACATATATTATTTGCAAGATAACAAAGTAAGGGAAGGGGGGAAAACTACAATAAGGAAATTGCAAAAGAAATAATTTGAAAAAATGGCCACATGAAGTAATTTGATTATTTTTGGTGAAAATCCACACCTGCACACTGGATTCCAAAATCACTATTTGCAGCCAGGTCTAAAAATATTAAGTAACAAATGCTTTTAAAAATGACAGCAAAATCCTACAAATGGCACAGAAGACTGAAGACATGCCAAAATTGCCAATAGACTCCCTCTTTTAAATAATGCATAAAATATGCTGCCTTGCACCAAGCTGTATGCTAACTGTTAGGGTATGACAACTTGATTACTTTTTAATAATATTGATCCTTATTACTTTGTTTCACTTTTAAGAAAACTGATCTGCAATAGCAAGGTATACCTCTCACAGAGGTTGAGCTGGTGACAACTTTTCAAAATCCAGGTAGAACAGGGAGAGTCTATAAACTGATAGAGCCCATCTACAAGGGGGGATGGCTACTCAAATGCATAGGACTTGTAGAACTCAGTAACACACAAAGGTTTATTAAAATTAGGATTGGGACATGGCAGATAGATTGAATTTCATGTACAGAACAGGTGCCTTGTTCTTACCATAGTATAACATCTCCAAAACTGGACACTGGGGGCGTGAGTACCATGCATAAATCATGGTGAATTTTTTTCCCCTTCCCATTTACAAATATGTAAACACTTCTGCCTCAAAACAACGTGAATAATCACTATTAAGTAGACAAACAGAAACAAAAATTATTAAGGAGATGTCTATAGTACAAGCCATGTCTAAAATGCTCTGTTAAATAATGAACTCAGACATAACCCCCAAAAAAATAATATTTGACAAATCATCAGTCCAAGAAAACCTTGAGTATGTTTGGCATAGACTTGGATAAAAATTTCCTTATTGCTTTTGGACAATATTTACATCTAAGAGTTCCTTGTCCAGAGTTGATTCAAACAAATCTCCAGGACATTTTAATGACTATTAGTCAGCTATTCTGGGACATTTGTAATCAATGGGGTTTTTCTGCATTTAAAATCAGGGGTTTTTCTGCATTTAAAAAAGTTGGGATAAATCCATCAAATGTGCTAAAATAAAATGCATAACTTTGGTGTGTTAAATCCCAGGGTAGCAGTGCTAACTAGAAAATAACTTGGTTCATGATGCACGCATTTGTTCACTTGTCTCAACTTTCACACATTTCAGATTCTACTCCTTAATGAAGAGGTAAAAGAGAAGCAATTTCTATTACTATAAACAGATTTTTAAGGCAGAACAGCCTAAAACTTTCCCTTAATGAAGAAATGAAATAATGTTTGCAACTTATCACATACCTGTGATATGCATTCCAGGACTCCAGTAAAGACTGGAACTGTGAAAGAGAAATCACCACAATTATAAAATTCATTTGATATTACCACCAGAATAAGTCTTGAAACTTCTACTTTAACCTTTTTTTTAAAAAAACTACATTACTGATCCTTCTGCTCCTATAAGATGATAAAATATAGTTTGGGAGAGAGAGAAGAATAAAAAAATAAAAATATTAAAAGGGTTGGGGGAAGGTGGACATGTAATTTAAGGAAAACTATTGAAAACATAAGCCTTCACATTGTTTCACTCTCTGGAAACCAGTAGTTTCGCACTGAATCTGAAGATGTATTTAAAAATTAAATATCCTAGGTAAGGATAAATGACACTAGGTAGTTTTTGCCAGTATAGGCTTTTCTAAACTGATTGTGTTATACTTTAAAGTGAAATTTCTCCAGATCTTTACAGAAGTTCCCCCACTTTTGAACACTTTTAGTAGGTAAACTTAGATGAAAAAATAGAAACATAAAAGCCTATCTTTCACACGAAAGAAAAAGAACTCAAGGAGTTGGGGAGGGAATTCACCTTCATTCTTCACCCTGCATGAACAATATGGATACGTTATACAGTTGACAAAATAAAAGAAAGGGGAAAGAAAAGAGAGAGAAAAGAAAGAAGCAGAATAAATTTTAAGGAAGCTCTAATGTTTAAAAGCCATAAATCAGTTAGAGATCCATTGATTCTGTGCAGAACCCATTTTGTGCCCCTCCACATCTGCTGCACTGATTTAAGGGTAAGATAGCAACTTGATGTTTCACCCCACCAGTGCAGTGTCTTAGGCTGTAAAAGTTCTGAGTTTCCTTCAAGTCATTAGGTTTGTCATGTTTAAATCTCACTGCAAAGCCATCTACTGTTCTTCCATGTAACACTTGCAACAGAAAAGAGAAGGTGTTTAACTCCAATTGTAAAGGGAAATGCGTCACTGATTCCTTTGAGTTTGCCCACAATATTAACATGCTGAACAAACCTGTATTAAGTAATCAAACAAAACTCTTAAATTACCTGAGCATAGACCACATCTGCTATTTCAAGCATTGGTACTTCCTCAGTTTGTCTTCAGCCAAAGCCAATGAAGGTAAGAGCAATGAAGCAAAATCTGATGATGTGCAAGCTTGCAATATGCAGGGGTTTTTTTTATTATTATTTTTAAGTATTTTTAAAGATCCAATTCCAGAAATCACTCTACTCAAAATGTCTCACCTCTTCCATGGTTTACTGTGGTGCCCAGGTACATGAGAGTGATTAGAGACCAACACTGTGGCACCTCAGCTAAGACACCTGTGCCTTCAGAGCGAGCTTCATTGAAAGTCAACAAAAAATCATGAGGAGTCTCTGCCAAACCTCACCTTTTCAAAACTGTCATTTTTTTCAAGTTCTTTATGGAGTTATGAATGAAAAATAAAGACTGAAAATTATAAATCCAAGTTTTGCTGAAATACATTAAGCAGGACAGTCAGACTTCCAACAAAGGCCAGCAGCTCTGTGGTATTTGATAACATTTTACCTAACATAGACAACTGTGAGAAATTGAAAAATTTTCATTTGTAGCCAAAGGTCCTCACTTTTCTGTTAATGTTGTGGACATAAGGAGGACGTACAGTAACGTTAACACAGACGGATTTCTTCTTGCAAACAGGAGTAACTGCAATAGATTTTCAAAACTCAAACTGTAGATGAGTATCTTCTATAATAAATAATATATATTGTCTGAGATTTACAGTTAACCAGATTTACAACACTTGCTACAACATGTGAATTTTCACAAGCAAAAATATTTTGATAAACAGAATGTTTAAATGTAAATTATTGTCATTCAAAAAGCACAGTCTATTCTCCTGCCTAGTTTCAGAGTTGCATAAAAGAAACAACCTTGAACACAAAATGTGAGCATCAGAGATGGCCTTGTTTTCTCTGTTATCCTTTCCTGACAAATAAATTACAAATAAAATAAAATTACAAATAAAAAAGTAACACGTTTACATTTCTTTGTGTTGCCATGCTTCTGAAGAGTCAATGTACACTCAGGCAAAAATTAAATGCAGAAAAAAGGCATTGGATACACTGCTGGAAGAAGCCAAACTGAAGAGATTAGACACTTTGCTTAGGGAGGGTTCTCCATTTGCATCTTTAAACTGGCCTAACTTTAGTCTTTCTAGAACACTGTTGATAGGGTCACCTGAAAAGGATACCTTGAAGAGAAAATGGTGCCATAAAACCCATGTGAAGGAAAAATACCTTTTTGAAAAATATTTAATACCACAGATATGAGCAGTTTGTAGTTCACGTTCCATGCTTCAAGGTTCACTTTATTTATTGGAAAAAATATTTTGTAGATATTTGAGTTTTAGAAGAGGAAGGTGAAGAAAATATTCTCTTTCTGCAACAAGAGCTCTCCTGTTTTCCCCCCAAGAGATTTTTTTGTGAAGCACCTCCAGTGTTTTTACACACAGGTGCCAAGTTTGATCAAGCATTTGACATTGCTTAAGCAAATGGTGTTATGGGTTTACAGAGAGCTGCACTCTTCTGTCTCCTTTGAAGGAACAAGGGTGTGTCTCAGTTGATAGCAAGAGATCTCTAGGCATTGCAAAAATAAACTCATAAAAATACGCTGGTACTCGCACTAGTGTCATTTACTATTCAACTACAGTGAAGAACTGAAATGCCCACACAGAAGGTACTCCAAAAATGCAAATGAGTATCTCCATTTATATATTTCTATAAATAATGAATAGATGGATATATTTCAAAGACAATACATTTCACTGTTAATCAAAACATTTTTACTTCCCACAAATATGTGCTCTACAAGGCTTTTGGTGCTTTTTTTGTGTGATTTTTGTTGGTCCTGTGACCATCTAAACAACAATTACCCCTTGCCTCCAAACACAAAGATAGATTAATTGTACTAATCAATGTTACAAAATGGGCATAAGCTAAACTACAAAAAAATATTTACTTTTAAGTTCTTTTTCCCACACAGATGTATCCTCTGGGTATTCCAGGGCAAGTGCTAAATGCTTCATAGGCTTGATAGCCAGCCAGACCCTTTTCTACTGTACTGAAGCATAAAGAAATTCACTCTGCTGGGAGGCAAATCACTGTAGAATCACTACATTTTTTCCTGTTTGAACCCTTTTTCCTAAGTGTTTTATGCATGCAGTATTTGAAAATGGTGTTGGCCTGATAGAAGAGATCAATTTTATTAATGGAAACCAAGTTCCCATCATGGCAGTACTCTCTCTCCTAATCTGTTACCACACACCAGTCCAGGTGGCCTGAGGAATTAGTTTTATCTCCAAAATCTGCTCAGTTTTTTCACTTGAAGTTGCCATCTCACAGTGCCCCTTGTGCTGTTGAAAAATTTACGCACTGACATTGCCTAGAATTAAGCCTACTTTATTTTCAAGTATGAACAATAAATGTTCAAAAGGCATCTGAACATGGCACTTGGATACACGGGATATACGATCTGAAAGGTCTTTTCCAACTTTAATAATTGTGTGATTCTAACAAACTTTTTATTTCTCATAGTTGTTACTATTTTGTGGGCAATCATACCTGAAGCAACTGCAGTACTGACCACCTTATACAGACTCTAAATATGCACACGAGTTTAAGACCACACAGCTCCAAAAAACAACTTTTCCATGGAATTTTGGCCAGCAAATAAACTGAAAAGTGCCTATAAGACACTTGGCATTCCAGTTTTTCACCACTACATCTGCCATTAATTTTACCAAACTCAAACCTATGGACTGAAACTGCTTTTGCCAGGGACAGATTCAGACTGTGGATTTTTAGAAAACAACTCAAACCAGTTTGGCAGTTCCACAAAAGAAGAAACCAAGTCCTTCTGCAAGTGCTAAATAATTCACTGTCTGCTCATATTCCCCATAAATTCAGTGGGAAGTGTTTCCATGCTGGAGAAATAGACTTTACAGTTTGAAGCACTAGAACGGAAGACTGTGGTTTGCACTTCATCCATCCGCTTAAATATTTTACCAGAAGAAGAGAGAGTTTCTGAAACATCTCCCCCTATCACCCACACACTGTGCCTCGTGTCACTCTGTGGAGAGGCCTGGGAGTAAACAAACTGGATTCCTTACAGACAAAAATAAACTTGGAGATGTGTTCCAGGAATTCAGACATGCTCCAAATGCTAATAGTCCCTCACTCTACGATCCCGACTATAGCTGGTTTGAAGTTATACTCCTGAAATATATATATGGAATTGTCATTAAGAGCAGCTCCCCAAAAAATGTGCCATCCTGGTCTGTGTGACTTGGAATCAAGTGTTTGCTTTTAGCATGCAGAGACTTTTTTGACTTTTTTTCTAAGTCATGAGCTGACTTTTTTCAACATGAGTTGGCCAAGAACACAATGTGAAGGTAACAGGAGCTAGTAAGAGACTTGCAGAGAAGAAAATAAATATCATAATGGGTTTTCTTCCCCTTAGAGCTTCATCAAGCATAATTACATAACTTCCCAGAGAAACAAGGGAGGTACCCTTTTTCTTGTTCCCCATGATATGAAAATGATGCTCAAACAGTAAGAAAGAAATATTCTAACTTTAGTCAGGCTTCACCAGAGAAAAAACAAAAAGGAGAAACCATTCTTTACATCTTGCAAAAAGTTTGCTGTCTCTCCAAAAAGCTGCTCATTTCTAAAAATGCCAGAATGACACCAGTCATGAGGCAAGGAAACAGTTACTGCAGCCCAAACTGTAAAGCTTTGTTTGCTTTGTTTCACTTGGATTTGAACAGAATGTTTTAACCAAAATCCTATATACATAATGACAGCTGCATAGGCACCATGGACTAAAACAGAGTATAAACAAAAGATAAAAATTAGCCAAGATTGTCCACCCAGCTCTGTAAGTGAAATGAGAATTTTGCAGGGGGAAGGGGATTCTGGGAAACAAAGATTGCCACTGAGAAACTGTATCCAAAATTTCTTATGAACCAGAAAAGCAAATTTTAATTATGTAGGTAACCTCAGTTTTAGCTTACAATATTTCACAAGAATTTCCAATGGACACTTCTTTTAATTGATCTGTCCTAACAGATCAATTAAAAGATGGAAAAACCCTTGATCACTTCACTCTGCATGAATGCTTTTCCCTTACTTGATGAACCAATAAAGAATATCTTTCTTTGACAGAGATTTTGTTACACCTCCTGTAAGTGTCTTTAAAATATTGCTAGATATTGCATAAAAATGCTTTTTAACTTGCTCTGGTACAGATCTTTATAATATTTAACACTTCTCAGTACACAGCCTCTACTGAGTTCAGCTCAACCTGTTACCCCCACTTAGCTTTACTAAACGTTTTTTCTCTAATTTTGCACCACACTAAAAACAGTGATTTCTGTAAATGCTGAGCTTAGATTTGCCATGTCAGCAAGTAGTCTGTTTTCTTCTTCATATTTTTTTTCTTTTAACACTTGAGTGAAGGACAGCGTATATTTACACATTTCTAATCTGTGGTAGGTTTTCTACTCCTCCTGTCTCTCATATCATCCTGCTCCCTGAGGAAGGGGGAATAAATGAGTAAATTAAAACCCTTCAGTAGGTTGAAACACATCCATGCCAGGAATCATTTGGATTTTCACATCTGTCAGAAAAGTTGACAGAACTTGTAACACATTTGTTCATTATGAATAGAAAAAACAGTTTTATCACTCAAAAACAAGAAAAGAAGGGGGGAAAAGCCCCATATAAACTGTTTTCTGACAGGTTTTGACATCTATGAAGAGATAAAAACCTAAAAAGTGAGAAGAGTATTTAGCAACAAAAATAAACATACCAGTTTGAGAAAATTTCATATCAAATTTTCAGTTTAGAAAAAAAGTGAAAAGTTATTACTTAAACTGGAGAGCAAAAGGTAAAAAGAAAAGCAGAAAGTAATTTGTAACCTTTACCACAAAGATTTACAGAAATCATCATTAAAACAAATCTACTGAAGTACTACAGATAAAACCAGGTCTACCTCTGGTTGGAAGGAAAATGTCTTCTGTTTTATCAACTAAACGTTCTAAGGCATTATCACCTAAATTAATTAAAACCGTTCTGAACACCAACTGGTTTAAAGTCAAGAAGCATTCGAGTTCTTCACATTTCCAAGGTCTCTACTTTTTATGTCATTGCCTACCCAAAAGAAGAGCTACAAGTTGTCACCTCTGAGCTTCTCCTAAATTGCAGCATTTTATTCACTGAAACAATCACACACAGGTGTGAAAAATTAACATCAAGACAAAGGGAACCTCACACTACAAAGACAATAATGCCAGTGTCCTTCCTATCCCACTCTTTTTATTCCTCTTGTTACCTTTATGAAATATTTTCATACTTTTTTTTAATACTTCATACATCTGAGACGAAACTTTTTTACATGAAGTTAAAGCACACATATATATGCACTTATATATTTCATATGGACTATATATGAATATAAAATACAAAATAAGCATATTATGCATAAATATATCAAATACATAATAAAAAGAAACCTGTTGCTTTGTGAAAAAAGCAGGCACATAGGCCTTTGCAACATCTTAAACATTCAAGAGATTTTCTCACAACAGAGCTTTTGTAGCTCTTTTGTTCTAATTTTACCCATGAGGGAAGGTTTACAAGGTCACGTTCTGTTTCTTAAAAGATCAATTAATATATTAACTAAAAAGAACCCTCAAAGCCTGTAGTTGCAAAATTTTACTCTTTTCCCAGTTTAACATAAAAAGAAGAAATTCCAAAATATGAAGAAATTTCAAGCAGTTATTCTAAATTCACCTTTGTTATGTTACTCAAGCTATTTTTTTCACACGGTGAAAAAGAGAAAATTAGCAACCTTAGCATCCCTAAACTATTATCCAGAGCTGGAACTGTGAAATATATCATTGTTTTGATTGTTCTTTATTATATGCTTTGGTTTGGAGCTTGTTTGGTTTTTTTCAGACCTGAAGCAGGTCTATAGTTATGGACACTGCAAGAAAATTGAAAACAAAGTTCAGGTAAAAACTTACTCCTTCCTTTCTTCTGCTCCTACTTCCCCCTTTTAGGAATGCTCCTAGGAAAGATGTTGATTTTCCTTTTACCTTTGATTTCTTGGGTTGCTTGTGCTGTACTTGTAGAACTAGTTCTATGACCTCAACATGTCTTATGATTGAAAGACTTGCATAATAACCTGTTTTAAATCACCTGTGAAGAAAATATCAATATCATTGATTCTTCGATCAATGATACCAATTAAATCCCAAACATAAAAGGCATAAAGGAAATAATTTCCTCACTGGGAGATGTTAAGCTCCTGAAGGTGTTATTCCTGCTGCTGGCACTATTGGGGTGCAGAACCAAGGAAGTGAGGAATAGCTGCTCCTGTAGGCATTACAGCATGAGTAATTGCTCCTTTATTGCTGCTTCACTTGCAGGATATATCCAAAACATCATTCTCTGAGCAGTTGTTTTCACCCTGGGATTTGATCTATTTAACAATAAAGTATTGTCTAAGATATCAGACATTGTCATTTTACTGTGTTCCTGTTGCACCTAGTTCCAGTTGGCCTAATTCTATTTACATTTAGTAATCAGGCAGGCTTATTCTTCCCTCTGTAATCTTTTCGTTGACAAACTTAATGAATTGCAGCTCTTTCAAATCTTTTCAAAAGACTTTGACATTTCTTTTGCAGCATTTGACCCTGAAGTAGTGAATACTTTTCATCTCTTCTGACAAAAACAGACTTCTGCACATTGAAAGATGGGTATAACAAACTGATGTTTGGCTGTTTGATTTAATCCCATTTTTCCTAATAAGCAACAAAAAAGGGGAAGACGGCCTTTTCACTCAGCCTAAACAGTCAAAAAGCAACAATATGTCAAAGCCACAGTGGAAAAGAATTGAGAAGGTAGGTGACACCTAATTAAACCCAAATCCAACCGCAACCCAGGTCTGTAACAAACCCTTTCATCAGTAAAATGAAGCTGAGCGAACACATTTAAATGGTGCTCACAGTGGTGGCAGCAAACACATAGAGAGCTTTTCATGGCAAGAAAGGAAAAGGAAACTACTGGGGAGGTTATCAGTCAGTCTGCCACAGCTGAGGGGCACATGAGAAATGCCAGGAAAGTGTCAGTCCAGAGGCTTAGCAGGGAAGAGATGGCAAAGAGCATCACTTACCAGCTAGGGACCAAAAGTGATTTCTCAGAACTGGAAAACAAGTTGATAGGAAGAGAACAAAGAGTCTTAAGGAGTTTTGAAAGTAGAATGAAAACACAGTATCTGACAGGTTAAAAAGGGAGAAAGAGTGGAAGAGATGTAAGAGTTCTCACAGCTAATTCAATCAAAATGATAGAGTGAGAAAGGGAACCTTGCTGTGGAAGTCCTGATGAATGCGAGTGAGGCAAAAGCACCCTTTAGTGTCACTATAGGACACGAAAGAACACAAGCTCACACTGCTGTTCTCAAGGTGAAGGAAAAAAGGGAAGTTTATTCTCTAACATTTATAATTTTCTAAAAGTGACAGTGGATTGGAGGGTGACAGTGCCACCTTTCCAATGACACTGGTCAAACCAACAGTCTATCAACTCCCTCCTCTTCCATAAAAGAACGCAAAACAATGACTTATTTACAGATAGTGTGTGTGAAAGTTCACTACAAGAATGTCAACATCAGAAGGCTTAGAAAATGTTAAACTAGGGTGACACTTTAAGAAGTCAAAAAGAACACAATTGCTAAGGTCATTTACATTCCTTTAGTGGATGCTTCTGTTGCTGCGCAAAGAGTAGTTGTTAGATGTATTGAAAATTCACTTCTGTGAGTGCAGCTAAACTGAGGGTTTGAAGCCAATGGCGGAAAAAAAAAAATAAATGCTGATTTTCAGTGCTTGGCTGAGCTCCTCTCCCAGAGCAGCCACAGCTCCTGCCTGTCACTGCACACGCCTCCACGCGCTTGTGCTTCCATAGCAGCACATCCAACTCCCAGAGCTGATGCTCTGCAAAGTTCTCTTTTGTTCCTCAGATCTCTTCCCACTCCCCAGCTTTCTGCCTCCTCGGGTGGCACAGACAAACGCGTCGCTCTCTCAGCAATTGGGATCACACAGCCGCAGTTCTCATTGGCTGCTATTTTTCATTTCTGCTCTAAAAAAGGTATTAGCCTTTTTTTTTTTTTCCTGCTGGGTAGTTTGGTTTATGTTTATGCATGAGTTTGTACATAGTCACATATGCTGAGCTAAAAAAAGTTAACTCGGTGCTTGTCACTCCCTAATTGAAGCTTAGCAAGTATTGCTAGAATTGGAATATCTGAAAACAGAATACATCTGAAATAAATATGTATGTATAAGAAAGTACAGTAAATGGATGCAGGAAGTTAATTGCTCTGCTGTTCTATTAACTTAATCAAAACCTCATGTTTTTTTGTTTTTCTATGACACAAATGTTGAAAACTTCTAACACTTTTTCTTAAAACTTGAGGTGGTGGGGTGGTGCACTTCCCACTCTGCAATAATCAAGAACTATAAAACATTTACTGGCCAGCTGGAAAATACTTCTTAAGTCCATTTCCTGACTCACTGTGGACAAAATCAATGCTTAACCTTCCTAAAAATGCTAGCACTAAGTTTACCAAAAAAAAAAAAAAGCCTCACTTTAAGATACCAGCCCAAAGTGTGAATTAGAAGAAAGTTTTCACAACCACATTACACAACTTATGAAAACCACCTCATGTGTATGAAGTTGAGATTCAGTTCCAGTTTTGAATTAGAATGAAAAAATTGTCTCTTTTTTTGGCAAATCTAGTACCAGTGCATACTAATTACTCTTTGGAATTAGTTCAGATCAATGACATTTACCTACTAAGGTGTACAGGCCACAAAAAAAATAATTAATTCGGGTAGCTTTGCTCCAAAAACCCCTTAGCCTGGGCAGTGTAACATCCACCTGAACTTGCAAAGATTAAGTCATTATCCCAAACTTGTTCAATTCTGCAATACCTCTGTCTCTGCTACTCTATCATTATGAGCAGAAATGCCATCCTGAATGTGAGAAGCTGCCACTACTCCCATTTGATCTGTATGAATATTTTTCCCCAAAAGCAGCTTTGCATTCATTAAAAAAAAAAAATGTTGCGAAGGAAAAAAAACACAGAACATAGAACGCTTATAAAAGGGTTGAGAACATAAAAATGGTTGATCTAATTTTTGAAACAAAGCTTATTTTTGTTCTATTTGCTTTGTATAAAATGCACAACACTTTTGATGCATGGAACCAAATTATGTGTTTGATATGCTAGAAGAATCACTAGACCTGTAAGGAGCAGCTGATTTGCAGCTACTGTCTCTGTTACCAAGATCACTTACTCCTGCCTGTACCTAAAGAGACATCATGACCAATATTCCTTATGGCTTCAAATTTATATATGCCCAAGAACAACAACAACAACAACAAAAAAACAAAAAAAAAAAAAAAACAAAAACAAAAAACAAAAAAAAAAAAAAAAAAAAAAAAAAAAAAAAAAAAAAAAAAAAAAAACCCCCACAACACATACACAAAAAAATGTGCCTTTGGATCTGTTGTGCTCTGGAGCACAGAGCAGAGCTCCAGCAGGATGTGCTTTCCTGCTGTCCTCACCCACAATGGGTAAGCCAGCAGTTCTCAGAGTCTGCCCTAAAAATCACTCCCTGCTCCAAGAACAACACTTGATCTTGCCATCTCAGTGCTCCTTACCCAGTTCTTTCTCTCTTCTGTCATTTATTTCTGAATCTATTAATCATTTTTTGGAAATGAAGACATTTCAAGGAAAGGCTCTGAAACTGTTTTCCCATCTGCAAGACTTGTTTTAACCTGGCTATTAACACAGGCTATAATAAGAGACTTAACTGAACAAACATCCAAGAAAGAGCAGAAAACATCCAGAGATCCCACTTGTATTATGGATGAAGGGAAAAGGTTGGAAACAAGTATCACACACTGTTCTGGCCGTGTTCTGCAGCAAACATGACAGCTGCCATGCTGTTTTGTGAGAGCTGTGCCCTTGTCCTGGCGTGTTCTACATGCTCTGACTGCACCTCCAGGATCCCATCCCTGGGGGAAGCTCATGCAGGAAATGCAATATTGCTGAGTCTCATGATGTTTGAGTGTGAGACAGCAGTCTTCCTAGCTGGGCATTTGATTCCCCAGGCTCAGCTGTTTCTGAGATGCTGCCTTTACATCTCATGCAAAAAGAAAAGAGCATGAGCTTGTTCTGCCATGCAGAATAAAGCCCAAAACACTGAAATTCCAGTTCAGATACATCAAACCAGGTGGGGGCCTTGATAAGTTAACTGCAGCAACAAAGAACATGCATTTAATGCAAGTAATACCTGTGTCACAGAGGGTAAACGATAGCTTGCTTGGGAGGCAAAAAGAGACCTGGAGCTGTGCAGGGGATGTTTGATTAAAGAACTGCACTGTGCTGATTCCTTCAAAGCAATATGGAAAAGGTTGAGGACAGCATAAACCAAGTCAGGGGACTGTAGTCTCCAGGATTCCACCCTCTGGGACAACAAGGGGGAAAAGGTATAAAGGAAACTTACATTTTTCTTGTTTCCATTCCTTCTCTTTAGTTTCCTGTTTCTGGGAAGTGCAGCTGTGCAGTACGAGCTTTGTATCACAGCTGTCATCACACAACAATATTTCCTGAAGGAGAAGTGTCCTTTTTGAAATTCCAGGGAGTTCAGGAGTCTGTGTTTCAATGATAAAACACACAGCAAACTATTTTCAGTCTTTTCACCCAACATATACCTGTCCTGTAAACAGAAACCCCAGACTGCTTGTGGATTTCATGAATTCGGAACAAAATTTGAGTCCTTCCTCACTACTTTTTTTTCAACTTATTTTAAAAATAGATGAATCTTCAATCTTCAATAGCTTTGTCATTCAATTTTTATATCAGATACTCAGTCATAGTTTAACAATCCACATGAAAAGTCAGGAACTGAGATTTGACTGAGACTAAAAAACTGTATGACTGAAAGAGAGAGCATTTCATAGGCAAAATTTTGGTTTTATTCTTGAGGGCTAGCTAGATAATGAACTTATAATTAGAACACACAAGGAAACTTCAAAAATCTCTTTCTGTGGTCAAGTATTAAAAAAAATAAAAATTAAGAATCTGAAGAACCTATCTCCTTGACAGTAGCCCACTCATCACAGTTACCTTGGTGCTAATATTTCTCCTGCATTGGTCATTGTCATAGACATTCACACACTGCTTTTCTCCTTTGGAATGAGAAACTGAAACCATTCCCCACCTGTTCCATCTCCCATTCCCTTGGCCAGCAGCAGAGGCAGGTTGATGGTTTAGCAGCTCTCACACCAGGAATCTGTCCCACATTTTGCACTGCTGGATGGGATTTTTGAGGAACAGGCATGAGAAACATGCAACGTCATCATCGTTTGAGGTGTTTTGCTGACTGTACATTTTTGGTTTAACATTTGAGTGGGAACATTAACAGACTAGAAAATAAGCCTCTAGGAAATAACCCTCTCTTTGCCCTAACCACAAAAATTATTTCACAGAAGAATGTTTGCTGTAGATACTGCTAAAGCTGGCCTGAGTGATGGTACTTAAAATACTTGGGTTTTTCTTAAGCTGAAGCCACACAGGCCAAGAAAGTAAGAAATAACAATTCATTCTCTTTTTCTATGTCTCCCACTGCTAACATTTCAGTTCAACAATTTTCTTCACTATGCATGAAGTGAAATGTCTCTCTACACATTTTGGCATCATCATATTCTATTTCATCGCTGGCAGATTTGTGCTGTGCCACAATAAAATCAATAAATGCAACAATAAAATAATGCATCACCACCTGTGTGTTCAAAACAATTTCATAGTGGATTTACTGCCTAGAATCCGGGTTGAGGAATTTTGCTGAAAAATCCAAACATAAATTAGGTGTACTATTATTACACATGACAATTACAGACATATATTATCATCAATTACATACCTATATATTACACATGAATTATAAATTATATAGGCAGACAGATATACTTCAGTCTTTATTATCTATATAAAAACAGAAAGTTTTTTTTCATATTTCCAAGATTCATTAAATTACTCTATTGACAACCTAAGTTTCATCTCCATGCTCAACAAATAGATCTTCTCCATGAGGAAAAACTTGTATACATGACCAAGTAGGCAAAACATTTTAAATTAATTTTAATCTTAATAGACTTGTGATCAATATATGAGCTAAAATAACTTAAATATTTTTTCTTACATGTCCCTTATGAAGACTGCCAGAAATTACTTCAATAACTAACATGAAGAACCCAAATATAATTTTAACATGAAGGTATTACCAATTTGTTTGTGATTTTGCCAGGTGTTAAGTGACTGCAGTCCATTTTCAGCTGAGATGGCTACTCAAGATGAAATAGTCATATTTTGAGGGGGCTATTTGATTAACAGGAGTCATTGAGCTAATTACAGTAATTTTTGGGAGCATTCTTTCTTTTATCTTGATGATTTCCTTATTTTAAAGAGAAATAAACTCCCTTTGGGCATTAAACTGAACTCGCTTTGATGTAAATGTGTTTATAAAGCGAATAAGACATTTTATAGTCTGTACGGTGCAATAACAATATTTTGTGTGCTGTGTTTTGAAATACACATAAAAGTAAAGATCACACTAATTTTTATGAATATTTTACATGGAATCTTTAAATGAAAATGGTAAATGGTATAAATAATAGCATGCAATCCTAAAAGCCTTTTATGAAAAGACAAAGAGATGCACCACTAAGATTATCTTTCGCAAAACTAATAATATTTTAAAAGCATATTTATTCAGTGGTTCTATTTTAAGTAAAAGAAGTTGTTCAAATTCAAGCAGATTTTATCATGGATAGTTCAGAAATATAAAATTCAGAGAACACGCTAACAAAACTATAAACATTACTGTAAAAGCAAAGTGTTTTCACCCTACATTTCAACTAAAAATACAATCTTAAAACAATTATAAGAATCATTATATTTCAGAGAATGCCTTATGTGAAGGCACTGAAAGCATCCAATTATTTAACATGAAATGATTATTTTGTCTTTGGAAGATATTTACATTATTGGAAACACGTGTTCTTTCGTAATGGTGAAAATAATGCAAACACTTAAATATTCAAAGCATAAACCTCCCAAGTGTTACACTTAGAAACATTTTGTATGTAAATTCAGATAACTGGTAATAACATCTTAATATTGGTGCTATGCAAACAATAAAATATTTTATATTCCAGTATGTAGGACAGTGGCTGCATTACAACTGCATTGCAACATTACAATGGTTATGAGTTTAAAGAAGCCATTTGAGTATAAAGCATTTATCTTAATTTTGAAGTTAATTAGGTATTTAGAAATGTGTAAGCAGCTTAGTGGAAAAGCAAAAAGAACAGAAGACAATGATCTAAAAATTATAAAGGAAAAGAAGGGCTTTGTGAATGACTCTCTGCAGTTTATAACTTGTATTACAGGCTAAGTTCAAAAAGTCTACTTTTAGATCAGGTAAACTTTTCAAATTAATAAGATTTTCTTGAGTTCTACAAATACTGGAGGGTTTCCTTATTAAATGTGCCTAGCAAGGTTATGAAACCAACTGTAGATATTAGAGGTGTTCCTGCAGTTTCATCCCCAAAAAGGAAAACAATACTGATAGTTTGCCTATCTGTGAGCTGATCCTTCTAATACCACCCCCTGTACTGTCGTTTCATTGCATTTTCCATTTCCTATTTTTTTCTAATAGCTTTGTCATTCCAAACCAAATCTGAAGCAATTCCTTATTGACCCTTGAAATTATGCATTAAATAAATGACTCTGCTTTTATTTATTTCATGTTGGTTGGTCTAAAATGGTCATTTTTGTTGATTTTGGTGAGGAGAGGGGAGAATTACTGGTTTGCTAGACTTAAGCACTGACATTTTATGCAAAAACCAATATTCTTCCCACCTAATAACCCTAATATTGTATGCAATAAGAGAGTCTCAAGGGCTCAATGGCAATAAACCCCAAATCTGATCCAAACCTTTATTAAGAATAATACCAAATTTATGCAACTGCAAAGTACAAACACTGCAGAAAAGCACCACTTGCATAAGTCGTCACATGAGGTCAATATTTGCAAAATTAAAATGCCTCTAATGTTCTGCATTATCTCTGAAGAAATAACTTTCAGGTTTCCTTTCTCACCTGTAACAAAATCACCTGGACTAGAGCACCCACCAGTGAAACAAAAATTACTAAAGCATAGCTAAAGAAAAGGAATGTCTTTTGTTCTTATAAAACAATGAATTCAATAGAAAATCTAAACCCCATTGTGATTAGAAATTTAGGACAATAATTGTGTCTTACATAACAGCGTCAAATTACAAATCTTCAAGTTAGGTTATGCTGTCAAGGAGGCCTTCATTAACTTTGGCAAACAGAGGCAAGCATTTGAACTTAATTGCATTTCAAGGCCATTTTCTACTCCATAATTGTTTGTTGCAAGAATACACCTTTAATGACTTCTTTTAATTAACTGGTCTAAATTCTTTATTTGCTTACATGGACTTGATAAGATGGCTCACTAGTCCACTCCACATTTTCTAGGCTATTCTTTATAACTTGAAGAGAATTCTCCAACCATTAAACAAAGCTCTTTAGCCCGTGAAGAACTTGCACTAAATTGTCTGAGGCATGAGAAGACAGGACACATTGATTTCAGAGAAAAATTTTCTTTAAATTTAATTTACTTACAAAGGAGATATTCGACTCAATGTATTCTTGCTTCTAAAGATGACATATCCTAAAGAAACACACAGTTAGGTGAAGAAAACAGCATTTACTGCCTGTGTTCCCTGTTGTCCTCTTTTTTTCCTGCTTTTATTGGGAGTCATTACAGCTATTTTGCTTGTCTTCAATTAGATTGTTCTCTAAGACAGCAAGCATTTACCTAATGTGAATAAAACACTGAGACCCATACTCTGTGTGACTCAAGGACACTATAGTTGAGCTTTGCCCTGTGTATTTCCTGATATTTTAGGACCATGAATATTAGTAATGTCAGAGCAAATCCTTGGGCAAAAAGCTTGCCTGTAATGGATTTGACCATGCATCCATAAGCCCTTTTTGCAACTTACTGTTTGGTGCTCTTTTTTTTTTTTCCTGCTGCAACAAAAAACATGAATACACCAATATTTTGTTCAGTTCTCAAAGAGGAATCTTTCAAACAGGTTCAGGGAATTTAATATTGCTTGCAGGTGGCAGAATAAGTGTTGGGAAAGAGCAGCTCTAGACATTATTCAAGGTAGAATTCAACAAACTCTTTCTAAATTGAAGAGAAGTCAGATCTACACCCTTAGAAATAAGGCTGTTTTGTGCTCTTCTGCCATAGTTCACCCAGGAGGGTCTCATAGGAGGCATTTTTTCACAGGAATGTTATGTTTTAGTAGCAAAATCTTTTCGCCATACCTTCACTAACTTTTTCCTGATGAGAATATGTAAAAACAAAAATCTCCTGTTCTCAACAAAGTGGGTGTTGTGGCAGTGAACTAGATTAATATTTTTGAGTACAGTTTACTTTCAATACCTCAAAGAAGTGCATAGCATATTTTCAATATACTGGTGGTGAACTAGACTAATATTTTTGAGTACAGTTTACTTTCAATACTGCAGTAAAGTGCACAGCTGGAATTTTACTTATTATATCACGTCTCAGTATAGCTAATGCTGAACAAGGCTCAAGGACTTGGTCTTTTGAAAAGAATAAGGTCTTCAGCTGCTTCATTAGTGTAAAAGAACAAGGTTTGCTGACTCCAAAATAGTAAAATTAACTTTCTAAATGTCATTTGTACCAGGTTTGGGTCACTCCCTTCCTGCGGCTCTTATCTAGAATATTTCCCCTATCTGTTTCAATATCCAACTTTTCTTCACCTTAAATTTCTAGAGGTCAGACTGCACTCATTGTACTGCAAAGTATATATTACAAAAAGAAAAATTCCCAAAAACTACAGAAGAAACATCCCAAAACCCCCAAAAAACCCCCTCAAAATCCCCACCCAACCAAACTAAAAAGCAACCAAACAAAAAACCACACCACATATGTACAACCCAGGTTCCAATGCTTGCATGCCACTCTGTAGAAAAATATCAAGGATTACTGATAGGGATACTAAAAGTTTATTGAAAAGTAAGTTGAATTTCCTGTCTTTCAAAAGTCACTACATTTAGTGTTTATTCCATGCAAAATCTTCTGTGCAAAAACAAATTAACTCCAAAAATTCAAAACCCTGCTATTGATTGGTGCTTGTGTTTAACACATGTAACTGCACATAATTCTTCTCTAGGATTCATATGCAAGAGAAAAAAAATTAGAAAGGTTTTCAAATCAAGAATTTTCCTCATAGCTGTTTCCTTAGTACTTAAATGTATCTGATGTGGTGAGCTAGTCCTTACAAAGTAACAGAATTTTTCACATTTTTACTGTTGTCTCCATGCTTGAAATGCCATATCAGAAAAGGTTTTTCCTGAATTAGGAAAAAAAGCAAAAGAGAGAACACAGATATTTATCATAACTACTAGGGGACAAGTTAAAATTATGTGACAACCAGTGGTGATGATCATACCTTAAAATTCTGTCCTACTGCATTGTAACTCAGCACTAACATGAGAAACGCACCATATGTGAAAACTAGGAAGGCTTTCAAAATGTTCAAAAGGATTTCATATGTGAAAACTAGGAAGGCTTTCATTCTTTTAATATTAAAACTACATTTACTTCATTTTAATACTCTACGTCATTTTAGTACTCTATGTCACTTTAAAGCTCTGACAGGTATTAAAAAGAAGCAAGTAAAAATTGCAAGCAAGCAGGAGTTGGCAAAACATTTTCACAAAGCACTATTTAAAGATTTGAAAGTTCAAAAGCAAAACAAAATTGGTACTGAAAATAGCTAAAAGTAAATGTACATCAGGTAAATTAAAAAATAAAACCTATGATAAATAAATATAATCAGATTAGTTTTGTGGTAAAGACCCAAAAATAAAACTAACACTACATAGATTATGTTGGGGGAAAAAAAAGAGAGAAATAATAAATCTTAAGGGAACATTTTTGGGCAAAAAAAATAAAAAGCTGTTAGAAAAAATAACCAACAATGGGAAAAAAACCCCACACTTCTTTTAAAGTGACACATGTTGAGCTTCCTGGTTTTTTTTTAATAGAAAGCACATTGAATTAATAACACAATCCAGAGAAAAAAACCCATCGTTTTACAGTCATTCAGGCTTTTATGCCTATTCTTGTCTTAATCATCCCTGTGAAGAAATCTTTCACCCTCTGGTTGCAAAGAAGTGTTCCCAGATTTCTAATAATCTATCCCAAAGCCATCTTCACTTTTGAAGTAGAGAAAATGGAAACTACACAACATCATGTCTACACGCAAAGAGTGCCTGATAGAATTATAACACAGTTCTTTTCCATGCTATTTTTAAAAACATTCTGATGTTTTCATGTATTTGTTTTATGTGGTAGCATCACCATACACCAAGGAGACATTTTTATTGAAGTAAAGGCAATCATTTGCTTATCTGTTTACTGTTTGTGGTTTTTCCCACTCCATGTCCCTAAGCTATTTCTCTAATACAAAAACTGGTATGAATAGATAAAATTATTCCTGTGCTTGGGTATTTTCATGCTTCTATCAAAACCCAATTGACAATTATTTTTACTAAATATCTCAGTTATGTTAGCGATTTTTGCAACGGTACACAAAATTTCTTTTAATTTTGTTTATCTAAAACTTTATCACATTTTCTAGTCCTTATATTATAGATCTTGTAAAATATATTAAATTACATCAAATTTTAAATATTGGGCATTTTCCATCATTGTGCGATATTAAAAACAAAACAAAACCACACACACAAATCCCCCCAAAGAAATAATCCACTTTTTTTTTTACTTCAATTTTTCCCAATACTTGTATATTTAGTGTCTTTGGTCTTAAAACATCAGCTAACTCTAATTTTAAAAACATGGGCCCAATTCCACACCTACATAATTTATCACCTATTTATGCCACAGTGATATATTCACAGTACAGAACATTAAAAAAAGCCTTTGAAGGATAAAAAGTTCAGTTTCCATGATGGATTTTTGTGGAGGATTTTGCCAGAGTCGTTCATCCATGGGGATTACTATTAATACCTTGGAATATACCAATTAACTTTTTTGTTGATATAACCACAATATATTGGTATGTTGAGGGTACCTCTTCACTTCTAGATAGAAACCCTGATTCATTCCTATAAAATTGCCCTGGATCAAATTAAATCAGCTTTCCTTTTTCTACTAAGTAATTCTATACTTTGATTAGGGCAAAATAGCCTGAAGTTATCCAAGCACCAAGCATGGCAATTAATTACAAGTATTGATTATATAGCAAATTCTTTAGATCCAAGGGAAGACTTTTAGTCTGATACAAAATTTTGAGAAGTCTTTTCAAAAAGTTGGTCAGAACATTATGTCTTGCATAGCCAAGCTTTAGCTCTGTGAGCTTTGTGCCCTGTGTAGCATACACAGACCTGGGGAGAACCAGGAGTTTTCATGGTATGGAATAAGAGCTTTACAGTCTCCATTGGTATTTACATTTTGACTCCTCTTAAAGTTTGGTCTAACTGTTCCAAAAACACCTTACTCCCTTGGATAGAGCCAGAGAGGTAATTCCCGGCCCAGACCAAGGACACTTGGCTTGCCAATTTCACAAACAGCTGCCAATTCAAGAATGTATCATCCAAAAATGTACAGAAAGATATTTTGGTAATTAAAAAAATATAAAAAAAAACACACATAAAAAATATTTCCTCCTGGCTTACTGTCTTGACAGCAAGCTCTGTTCTCACAGGACTGGACAGGGTAAAACTCCACGGCCAGGGGTGAGGAGTGAGGAACACAATCTCTCCTTCCAGCACTTGTTAGCCACCGTTTCAGCTGGTAAAATCAAACAGCACCATAAATTAATTCCAATAAGGAATCATTTTGCCTTACAGATTGATTTTCTACTGCTTCCATCTGGAAAAGCTTTTATTTTATTCAAAACAGGTGTTAAATGCTACCAAATGTAATTGTAATTGTACACTCACTATGAAATGGAATAAACACCTATACAGGGTGCAAGGAAGTGGAGACCTAAATTCATTTAAATGTATGTAAGCAGAATGGATCCTGCATTCATGTCTGCATCTCATCTTTACAAAACACCACCAAACTCTTTCAAGAGTGCCAAAATTTGTTGTTTATTTTTTTCACTCATATGAATTGCTGTTAAAATAAAGCTCTCCTTTAGATTTGTGAGCGGGTCTTAAATGTTTACTCCAATATCCTCTCATATTTAGGAGCCCAGAGTTTTTCTGGGCTCAGCCAGATTATCTGACTCTTGGAGAGTGACTGCAGTATTGCCTTGCTGCAATTATTGTGGATGACAACCATGCAAGGATTGTTTAGACTGAAGCCACAGCACTGGACATATCCATTGCTTTGAGTTGCTGCCTTGGAAGAAAAAGGGACATACATTGCTTTCTTGCTGAAATTTAAAATTATTGCACTAACTTTTTCATTAACATTGTGACCTCATTTGTTGCAGAATTTGTTTTGCCTCATATTTCTTTAATAGTTATATACCATATCAGAGAAATGAAATAAATAGGAGCCAAAAAAAGAAAAAAGAATTGAGGAATTAAATGTTAGCAAGGAATAGCTCAATTTTTGTATTAAAAATAGTTAGGCTTACAAAAATATTGTTAAGTTTTCTGTTGATATTTTCTGGTAGAATGGCTGTTTTCCTCTACAACTGAATTTTTCTCCATTCACTAAACTGTCAACTTACTGCTGCAGCTTATATAAGTGGGCAAGTTCTACATTTATAGCCAAAAAACTTCAGGTTCTTACTTTGACACCAGAATTCAGTTAGGACACACTTCTGAGCCTCTAATGCTATAATACATTTTCCAAGCAATTTCTTTGAATTGGCTTTCTATGTTCCTGTTTGGTTTATTTTGTTTACTCGATTTAGGTCTATTTGTAAAAAGTCCCATAGCACAAATATGTCCTGCAATACAACATGGAAAGGAAATAGTGAAATATATGTTACATATATACAATGAATATAATATTATATATACATTCCATTACATATAGCATATATATTATATATACTATCTAGCATATATATTAGATATACTATAAATACTAAATATAGCATATATACTAAATATATAATATATACTACATATAACATATATAGTATATACATTATATGTAGTGTATAAATACACACTATATATACACTATACATAAAAAATATATATAAAGAAATGTTCTGTTCTATTTATACCACAAACTCCGTATCTATGTGTTACCTTCCATTCCAAACAATTGACATACAGGCACTGTGGCTTACTGAAATTGCTAAAATATAAAAGAATATTTTAAAAGAAAATAAACAACCCAATCAAATAATCAACCCCCAGCAAAGCAAACAAGACCGTCCAGACATTGTTCAGTGCAACATTGTTATTAGCAAATACAGCAGACTAAGAAAAACACAAATTTTATTATCTGTAATTTAAAAATTAAATACAATGTGGAGGTTGCGAAATACAAGTTTTTATACATTGTTATCTCAGCTCTCATTGTAATTTAACATCCAAAATAGATTAAAATCTGATTGGTCTGTAATAAAAAGTGGTAATTCCATATTATATTTACTTCAGAGACTGTTCTGCAATGTAAATCTTGTTTGTCAGGTCCATACAAATATTCTGGGCTATAGGATGCAGTTACCATCATAAAGATGATGGACAGAATGATGAAGGGGGACCTGTGGACTTAAAAGCAGAAAGCATGGAAACTCCAGGAATTATCCTTATGAATTGAACTTGAGGAAGGAGAGAAAACTGCTTCATACAAGCGCAAAGCTTGAGCTGTGAGAGAAGTTTGATTCTGCTCTGTGGAACTATTAGTAAATTCTCCACCAGCCCTTCTCTGCCACCACTGCAGAAGTGGTGGCAGAGCTGGGTTGGAACGGAACTGTTCTTGCTGTGGTATTCCCCTGTGCACAGCCACAGCCACCAATTCCATGCAGACTGCTAGATCTACCAGGCAGAGTTGTAGCACACAGAGAATTTCCTCCAAGGACACATTTAGCTCTTGTTTCCAGAAGCTCCCCAAGTAACACAGCATTATTTTCGGTATATTGTCAAACACTGATAGGAAGTTTGTTGATTTTCATGTTCCATGTAGCACAAAGGATGCTCCTCAAAAGAGACTTTCCTCTCTGGCAGTGGAGCTGTTATCTGTCACAACAAGGCTGAAATACAAGTCTGCATACACCACTTTTCTTCTCCAGCATTGCACTAAACACACTCAAGGTTCATACATACCCATCTGTGGCTGATTCCAGACCAGATGCCCTGATTCTTCTTGGATATAGTGCCACAGTTTTCCCCACGTGTAATGGGGTGGAAGTTCATCATACAGAGTAAATGGAAACAGCAGCAGGCATTAGACCTAATCTTAGTACAACCACTGAAATTTAAAATGCATTTCTACTTCTGTAACATTGTCTAAAGACACAAACACATCTGAGATTAGAACCAAACCACAAAAAAGAACAGGAAAAGAGATGGAGCTTATCCTCAATTATCTTTTTATATTAACTGCTAGGAGAAATTATTTTCTGGATTCATCCATAAGAGATGTGTTAAAGAACATTATACATTTCTAAAATCTCATGGACTATAACATTTTATGGCAGATACATTGTACCTAACAGCACTTATTATGGACTGTGAATTAGTTTGTATGGTGAACCTAGTCAAGAAAGTGTATGAATTTTAATACATGAAAGAAATATAGTTTACAGGCTAGGAAGAGATTGTTTGCAAACCAAGAAGCACAATTTTAAAACTCAAATTTCAAGCAAAAAATTGGTGGCAAAAATTATAATCTAATACACTCCTTAAATGCATAAAAAATTGAATGATGAGCTGGCTTAATCCAGCATTTTTATCTTCATTAATAGTGGTGGTGAAGCTGACAATGGAAGATGACATCCAGCTGCACCTGCCTGGATTTTAAAATGGACATTTGAAACATGGAGTGTGTATCACACTAATGAATAGTGAAAAAAATTGTCTTGCATACATTACAAAACGATACTTTTTGTGAAATAATACAGTGATGACAATTTTGAAAGACTCGCGACAGATAAATATTTACTGAGGAAAAATGATGCCTAACCATAAGATTTTCACTCCAGCAGAGGGTCATGCCAAGATGCTGTGGATATTAGGGTTAGTCACATATAATTGATATTGAAATAGTTATCCATCAGAACAAGCTGCTCTGCAACATTAGGGATTTCCCCTGTTGTGATGAATTCCCATCAAGTTTAGAAGCGATTTTTAGAAAACCTGAGTTTGCTGTGTACAGATTATTGAACCTAATATTTGTGTTAATTACATGAAAGCAGATGGCTTTTTCCTACAGTCACACTAATCCTGCAGTAAATCTATATATCCCTAATTTTTTGAGTTCAAAACAGAAAGAACAAAATTATCAAAGAATGCTGTATGAGGGAATATTTTCATTGACATGAGAAAGCAGAGCTATCTGGTTAATTAATATTATTAATAGTCTTTCTTTGCCTAATTGCTTTCCCAATAAAGGATACAATAAGACACAGTAAGTGCAACTGCTAAGTTACATTTCCAGTTTAAATAGATCTTGATTTGATTTGGACAAACTTTTTCAGGTAAAAGATATTAAAACTCTAGAAGCACTACCTCCCTAGCTCTGTATGATATCTGAAATCATATTTTATAGCAGTTTGTTCAAACAGGTCTAATCCAGCTCCATGTAGTTGTTTCAGGCAGACTATATGTACTTCTCACAGGCAAAAAAAAAACCCTGATGTTGTTAAAATTGCCACTTTTTACTCAAAATTTATCAATCTGCATTTTAACACTTTATAAAAGAATTAGATTGCAACTATTGCTTCTTTTAATAAAGGATATATGACAACAAACTAAAAATGAATATTTCAGCCCTCTATTGAAAGCATGATTGCTACAATCTCCTCTCACATCATGCATTTCTGCTAAAACCCCACATGATTTACATGGAGTTTCTATCATTAAACTTGCTGCTGATTTCATTTCTAATTCTATATTTTCTGCCAGTCGCCACAAATTAAGTTCATCAGCTGAATAATGGTTTGGGTTTTTTGGTTTGGTTTTTCTTTTTTATTTTTTTAATGGGAGCAGGATAGGAAGATTTAATAGATTTAATGACACATGGAGTTTTATTCTCTCAGGTACTGGGCCAGGTACCAAGCCTGGATTCTGAAAGCTCCTAAGCTCATGCTTGAATCCACTCCTATGCAGAACATTAAGCAAATGCTTTAAGAGTTGCTCCAGCTGGGAATGTTTTCACGTGTCAGCGCCCAAGACATTTATTTTACAGGGAAGGGTGTTATCTACAAGGAAAAAACCTTAGACATGTCATATTAAGTCAAAAATACAGTATGTCTGGAAAGCAACCTCCCCATGCTCTGCAAGCAACAACTTAAAGGTGAAGAACTCCTAAAAGGCAAAGAATACCAAATTAGACACTTTTACTGATGCTATCAGAAAGGTCCTGTGCTACCAAATAATTTATTTTCAACAGAAAATAAAGTAGAATTAGAACATAAAGAGTAGAAGTAGCATTTTTTAAAATTTGAATTATCTAGCTAGAGTTCAAATTGAACTCTCCTAGTTGAAGTACTAGCCAAATACATTATTACAGCCCCTCTCTCTTAGGCTGGCTCTTCTGCCCAAAGTCAAACAGGTAAATTAAGGCTAAATTCAGACACTCTCCTGATTGCCAGGGCATAAGTTACTAGTTAACTTATTTTCTTTTTCAAATACAAAATACTACTTCTCTGTGCTCACAGTTCCTGGGAGCAGGCTTTTAGGATAGCCCATGCTAGGGTGACACTGAAGGAAAGGATTTGGTTTTCAGATGTGGAAAGTTTACAAAGTAAAGCACATATTACTACAGTTATGTGTAAGTGTAGAATCAGTACTTCACTCTGCAATCAGCAGAATAAACACCTATCACTTTTTCTCTGGTAGATATTAAATGACTACTAAAACTGAATAACACAGTAAAATTGAAATTCAGCCTATTAGGCACTGGACTTTAAAAGTACAGTTGATAGAGCAAGAAGATATACAATTTTAGAATTATGTCTGTCCAAAGTTTTTTTAAATCTGAATAATACCTCTTAGGTAGGCTAAAGAATATTATGTTTTTACAATCCAATAAAGATACTTGAAAACTGTATCCTTCAATATTTATCAATATTAGGTTCTTTGGAACTCTCAGCCTTTTCTGAGTTTTTCAGAAAGATATACAAGCTATAAGGGTTTTTAATAAAGTTATATAAAAGTCCAGAGTTCATCTATATCGCATTTATTAATCTCTAATCCATACAATTGTGTTAATATTAGCCAGAGACACTTGGTTTTCATTTCTTACTTAATATTGCCTTACATCTTCATCCTAGTTATCATACAATACTTGTTTTCCATTTTAGATGCCAGGTCTGGTCTCCTCTAACCTCCAGAAACAGTGATTCAAAATTATTCACATTTTTAGTAGCACCTCTGCTCTTTTGATTGGCCTCATGGGAGGATTTGGGCTTTCCTCTTCTTACAGCCTGCAGTTGCACTGCAGGAAAAAAAATCTCTTGTATGACAGGATAAACTCAATTCAAAAGAAATTTGACACACATGCTCTAACTCCCCTGTTCAGGATTGTGTTCTTTCATAAACTACCTGATTTCAGTGGTTTTTGACTTGATCAATGCACAAGTGCACTCATGATCAAAGATATTTGCCTGATCTGGCATAATATGGGGCTGATACAGTGTCCATATCCAAAGTTTCTGATGGATTATCTGTCATCATTTATTTCCTGAGGGCCAGACTTATAATCAGGCTTTTTATGTGGTGCTAAGTCTTAGAAAAAACCTGTTACCTTACTTGAGAAAATGAAGGCTAATAATTTTGATAACATATAAGAAATGAGAGGCCTATTTCAGTTTTCAGTGTGTGAACTCACTGGATGCATGGGTGTAAATTTGTGCAGCAGTTATATCAGAAATGTCTGCGTGGGAACCCTGTTATTATTTAACACCCACATTACTTGTAAACTAATAACAGGATTTGTGTTGTCTTCTGTACAATGTTCAGAAAATTTACCCTACATCCTCCACTTTACCCTTTAAAAATTTAATCAAGCATCTGTCATTTCATAGCCTTCTCCAAGCCCTCTGTGTTGCTGCAAAGAGCCCAGATTATTCCATGATTATTAGGAGGAACGGGTTGTATCTCGGTTTAGTTTGCCTCAACATGAATAACCTCTCATGTAACCGCTGAAAATACAATAAATGCACCATAAGTGGATATGTTTAAGGGGGTAGGTGAAAAGGAAATAAGAGATTTAAAAAAAAAACCCAATACACCTTTTTGCTGTAATTCCTTATGCCTTTTTTTTCCTGTGTATACAAAGAGCATCATCAGAACCCGGATTAATTTTTTCTTCCAAGTGGCCAAGTCAGGATATGCTTGGTCACATGACTAAATATTACCCAGATGAGCGATCTGAAGCTCTTTTCCTGCATAATCTAGAGGACTTTCATACTTCCCTTCCAAAATGCTCTCCACTTTGTCTCATATCAAGCATGCCTGAGTTGGCATGGCTGCACAGCCTCCCATTCCTACTATATTGGATATAGCCATAAGTCCTCTCCATGCCTATTTCCAGTGTTCTCAAAACCAAAGTCATAGGAGAAAGGGCTTCCACTTGTCAACACACTGTGGAGAGGATGTGGGAAAATTATCTGCTGAAAACCATGATGATAATTTAGAAGTCAATGAGACTTAAGTAGAAGCAGCTGTACTACTGGGGTGGGTGGCAGGATCCAGAGAGATGAGCAGACACCTGCTACCCACCTCACAAGATATTGTTAGACTTAATTAGTCAGTGTTGAAAAGCACTTTAAAATCTACTGAAAAAAGGGCAAGTATTATTAATTTTTATTGTAATTACCATAATTATCTCCATTATTGTTATGCGAAATGCGCTATGTGAGAAGGCACAAGATTACAACAAGTGCTTTTCATGGAAAATACAAAATATTGGTTTCAAAATTCTCTAAATTATAACCATGTCTACGCTGTCAATTTGGCTCATGTCTCAGTTTAGTCTTTGGTCCCACTTCTCTGAGACTCTCATTCATGAGAGTTTGCTCCTGGGCTGGTGTTTGAAGCAAATCTTGTGAGGAAACATTGCCAGCCACAACAAACCAAAGCTCACAAGTCCCTGAGGATGAGATCATGAATGACAACTGCCAGCCAGAGGTCTGGAGCATCCTGGCATGCACAACCAGAGCAGGACCTTGGGACCATCACAAAAACGGTTTGGGGGCAAATGCTCAGCCTTCCTCATGTCTGACAGAGGGCAGAGAGCAAGGAGGGAAGGGGCAGGGGGCACTGACTGTGTGGGGGTCAGGGTATGGCAAGCAGGGCATGGGTGATACAAAGGAACAGCTTCTGTACCTCCCATCACCTGACTCTGCCTCCAGACAACAAATCTGCATGACAGAAAGCTGCATCACACTCTCTGGAACAGAGACAGACTGATAAACCACAGCCATAAACATTTATTAATATCAAGAACGCACAAACACCTACAAACAGCACAGAAGCATAAGCTGCCAGGCATCCCCTCTGCACAGGTCAGAGAACAAGTGCAACTTTCAGTGACACTCAGCTACTCAGATGGAAAAAAATAAAGGGATTCACTGAGTTTTGAAGTGAAGGACTACACTGCCTGAGACTCTGCTCTCTGGTTTTATAGAGCCCCATCCTGCTAGAGAAACATTCACAACCCTAACATCTGCCTCACACAACCTTCCCTCTCTCCTTATTTTCCCCTGGTGATACATCCTCCACTGCAGGCTAAGATACCATATTCTGACATCTCTTCTCTGTCCCCCTGCCTCATAAACAACCCTGATGTAGGTACACCTCTGGCTATCCCACTCTGTGGGTTTTTCCTCTCAGAGCTTAGAATGGTTGGTACAAAGTCACAGAAGGATTCCTGATTTACCAAAATCCAGGGGAAATTCCATGTTGAGGCACCCAAACATCAAATACCAGGGCAGCCAGTTATTCTACTCATATCCTTCCATGGCAGTCTCTGACTTCCTGCCTGATATAAAGGGAGGGCGAGGCATTTGAGCTCTTTATAGGGATGCCACATGGCAATGTAAATCCCATAGACAGCCACAGTACTCCAAAGCCCTGAAAGGCACCTGGAGAAATTGCTGATGGATTCTACTCATGGATCAGGCAGTCTGGTGGAGCTTTCCAGGCCTCTACTCTGGTCACAGCTGTGGAGAACTGATCTCACAGCAGCCAGTAAAAGCTGTGGTTGACAAGCACCAGAGGTTCAGCAGCGAGCCTTTGTCCAGCTCTCATTAGGGCCTAAGAGAAGGATGCACTCCACCTTAATTGTGATGCTGATCCTGACACAGTTTTAAATGCAACACTCTGCACACAAAAGATGCACACACACCTTAATTCTCCCAAGGGTTATGTCCCAGTGTCTATAAGCTGGATTCCCTCCCACTTTGGAAGGTCTCCAGAGCATGGGAGGAAGCAGCACACCCAGTAATGCGCTCAAGATGATGCCCTGACCACTCAAGCAACAACAGCAGAAAACAAAACAAGCAGAGAGGCAGCGCAGAGCGGCATTCAGGACTCTGAAATGGGCTTGGGCAGGGTACTGATTTCTCTTACAGACCCTGGGCAGGCAGAGTGGGAGGAGGAAGAGCTTTTCCAGCACTGTGTGCCTGTTATCCCACACAGGGGAGCCCCTGGTGAGCAGCAAAGGGCTGAGGAGCAGCTGCTGAGCCAGCCAGGATTAGGGAGAGCAGGCAATGCCTGCCTGTCAGAGGATTTGTCCTGAGCAGTCAGAACACAAGCTGTTCCATATCCATCACTACAGCAAGGGAAATCTCTCTTGTATAAATTCCATCCCTATGGCCTAAATCCCCTTAAATATCACTGTTTTTCTCCTTATCTAATGCCTCTGTTCGCTCAGATTTTAATGTTCTTTGATAAAGTTATCAAATAATCAAACGTTTCCAACTGGTTAGCGCATCATAACTTCATGACTCATGCATAAAATTTTCTAGCAATTAAAAACTAGAATGTTTCAGAAAAAAATTCCATTCTTTTCCTAAAAATGAACCAAAAATACCTTTTGGCAGGGAATTGTATTTTTTACTGGGCTAGTCAATGAACAGCAACAGTATATATGCAGAATATATATATTTGTTGTATATGTATGCAGACTATATAATATAGATTATACATATATTTTATATAATACATATATACTATATATAATATAGACATTACATATATAATGTAACAGCCCATATACCACATATACATTGCAGAATATATATAATATGTATAATTTATATTACATAATATGTTATATATATATTATATATTATGCATATTATCTAATATACAACATATATTACATATAATATCAAATAAAATATATTATGTATAATACATCTATATATAATATATATAGCATATAATACATCAATTGTGGGAGGATCTACCACAGATCAATCCACCAAAATATTAAGTACCCACAGTAACAAAATAGAATAATTGTTAAAACATACCTGTCATTTTCTCCCCAAGCTGAATGAGAACAGATGAATTTAGGAAGCTCTCCAAATTATTAGCTTTTAAAACATATCTATTGCCTTTCATTACATGAGAAATTCCCAAATCTCATGTTATACACCCCATTATGGCTTAACTACTATTTAAAATTAAAGTAAACCAAATATCAATGAATTTTCTTTAGGTTATTCTTCCAAACAAGTAGTTAGCCAGGTTTACCAGCAGGCTAGTCCTTGCCAGCTAAGGCTAATCCTTACTAGCAGGCTTCCCACATTTCATTCCCTTAGGAACTGTGAGCATCAAAATGTCAGTGTTCCAGTCTCTCACTGTGGGATTGCCTCCTGCCTGATAAAGTCTTGATCTTTTGCTCCTGTCTAAACACAGAGATAGAATTATGAAAACTTATAAGTCAAACAGTGACCAAATATTTAGGCCTGAAATACACAGATTCAAAACTCTCTGTTGGAATAAGCTGAGAGAGAACATAGGAACATATCATCATCATCCTACAAAGTCTTTTAAGGTTTTAGGTGTGCCTGTAAGAGCCCACTGGGCTCCAGGTATGAGTTTTCACTTGGACAGGTGGGGGCACAAAAAGCAGCACAAACCAGTCTAAATGCTACTTCCTAATTAAAAATTGAGAAAGTCCTTTAGCATCTGTAGAGCTGAAACAAGGAAATACATCATCTTTAACAGAATAGCCAGGGAATCTGAACTGTCTGGTCCTTAGGTGATGCTAAAGGAATCTTTTCCATATTCCATACCTAGACAGAGTTACCAAGCAAGGACATCTGTGCCTGAACTTGGTTCATTTAGTCTATGATATTGTCTCTGAAAATGACTAACAGTAATGATTCAACCAGTGAAGATTATTTAAATAGAGAATGAAAACAGGATAGAGTGATAGTTCTGATATTGGCAGCCCTTCACCCCAACTACCTGAGGCAAGGATTTTTCTGAGCTAGAAGAAAACCTTTACCATGTGTTTGAATTTCCAAAAAGTATTTTACTCCATTACTAATTTCATCATTTTTAAAGTGCACTTTGACATAAATTACGTTCTGGGGCAAATGTTCTGGGATTAATTCTTACATTATGCAAAAAGAAATTATCTCAATTCTGTTTTAATAAAATTATAGAAACTGCAAATTGTCTTTGCTCAAGACTAGAATTCAGGTATGAATGTCAAAGCAGAGAGTGTAACATATATTAGAATAGTTAAAAGTTAACTACCAGAACTTGTCAGGACCTTTCAGTCAGAAACACATACCAAAAAACTGCTTTAGTTTCTCTTTAGGTTATGATTCTCATACAGCGGTCTACACTTGTGTAAATCCCTTACTGTGATAGGCATTGTAGAAACATAGAACTGAGGGGTTTTGGCCTTAAAACAAAAGAAGAATATTTAACATTTCCTTTTATTTTAATGTAGGAAAATCAAACAATCTGATTTTGCAAACAGCTATTTTGACTCTGAGGGTACAATAACTGCAAATTAATTTAGTAAATTATATAAAAACATGATTGGGATGTGTCATATCATAATACATATTATAACTAGGCTAAACTTCGATAACACATTACAGCAACCTTATCAGGTTGACACTTAAGAGGTTTTGAAAAAAACTCGAAATGCATTACATGTGCAACTGTCCTCCTTATTTAAAGTACTTTCTGAAAAGACAAAGTTAGTACAGATTTGCTTTCTGTAGAACTTTACCATAATTTTTAAAAAGTACAGGATTGTCATCAATTGGTTACAGAAATTTATCATATTCCCCCCAGACCAGTTCTGCAAAGTGAAACTGCAAAGTTCTTCATCATGGAATGAGGTTTTAAGGGGATGGGATGTCACACAGGTTGGTGACTGAAGGTAGGAAAAGTCAGTGATGCTCTGAACTCTTGCTCCTACATTTCCCATATCAGAGTCCTGCCAGGCAGGGCAAGTGACAGCCCTCATCCCAAAGTCTCTTCTTGTTGAGTTCTGCAGCTGCTTTTCCTCCTGGGTGCCAATCTGTGCAAACCAAACCCCCTGACTGCTGTTGTTGCAGGCACTCCTGCTTTGCTAGTCCTGCTTTCACCTGCTTTTCAGCAGGAAAAGAGAAGAGTGAAGCAGCATCTCTGAGGAATTGCTCCACACACATCTGGAGAGAACAATAGAGAGAAGCAAGACACTTCCATCTGTACTTAAGCTATTTATATCAATGCCTGACAGGTCTCTTAGAGCTTGATAATACCCACGTAATATTTAAGAGATTTATTGATAACCTTTTCCTTATTGCAAGCTTCAGTCTATCCTAGAGTACTTTATTAGAGTTTGATTTTTACCCTACTTCCTTTGTGTGCTCTCACAGATGCAAGAAGGACTGCTTATAACAAAATTCTGGAAGTACAGGTAGGAAAACATGCTATTATTAAGACCTTTCTACTTAAATATATGTTTTTAAGCCTGTTTTACTATTACACTACTGTGCAATTTAATTTTTTACTTGGTCTTGGTAAAAATATTTATTTTGCCTTTTTAGGTACTGATCTCATGATCTGAAACTTGAAAAAAAGGAAAAATTATATTACGCATTTTTCTTATGAAATCATGTGAGAAAAGGGAACTTCCTATTTGAAATTAAACTGCCAGTGCTTCAAATTAATTATTCCAGCTGCCTACACTAAGTTAGAAACGGTAGTCTGCAATCCTTCAAGGCAACAAAGCCAATCCACACTCTGAACACTGAGCTGAAGAGATGACTAAAAATCAAACCAAATCAAAGCTGGCTACTCATCAGAGCTGATGCTCATGAAGCATTAGCTGTTCCTGCTCTTGTGAGGTTCACAGACACGTTGTCATGTCTGCAAACATCTTTCAGATCCAAGGCTTTGGGTTTAATCTCACCATACTTTGAAGAAATTCAGATTTTTCAAAGCTTGCCACTTTTATGGTTATATGACCTAGTTATGTTCAAGTGACTAAAAACATGCTGCTCATGAAGAATTCAGAAAGCTCTGTTGAAGGAATCGCTGGAACTCTTGGCTTTGCCCCTAATTTTGTTTGCTACAGGGGACCACAAACCCAACTACAGCTACATTTGCATACACAGCTCTGTGCCTTGGAAGGGTGCTAAAAATTGTGACTCTAACAACAGCTGACATCCTTGGAGGTTGATTTAGATTTTGGGTTCTGTTGGTGAGTTCATTCAGGCCATCTGAAAAGATATTTTCTAGTGCTTATATCCGCTTTCGACATACTTTACATTCACTGTTGTACACTAATCTCAAAAAAAAATTTAAAAAATCAGATTTTGGTCACTTCCAAGAATAGGCCATAGAGACATTGTTCTAGGAGAGGCTTTTTTTGCCACAACTGTTTGACAGTTTCAAAATGAGCACCAATATGAGCATAGGCATGGGGTTGTTTTATTACTGCTATTCTGTTTTCCTCTTCTCTAAACACATCCCAAAACATATTTCCCTTTCTAGGACTCCACTTTTTGCATTGCTGATTCAAGTCACAGAGTTATTGTTAGGTTTTTTGGGTTTGGGTGTAGGGTTTTGTGGGTTTGGGATTTTTCCAAGAATTCAAAACTGCCCAGTTTCATTTGGTGTCTAATCCATTTCTCTCCCCAGAAATAGAAGGTAATATTTGTTGCAATATGGGCCTTGTTGTTAGAAAAAGAAAAGCGAAGTAAATCATGTAAAGAAATCAACTTCACTCTTTCTTAAACTGATTTTGCAGTTGAATGCCTTCAAATGTAGTGCAAACAAAGCTCCATGACAAATCTATCACCTGCTATAATGCTTTACACAAGTCAATGTACAGCAAATGTAAGTTATGGGCAAAAAGCAGTTACTATTTTTTTCTGGAAAAATGACAGGTACAGATGTTAAAATTAACAAATATCTAAGACAACTTCTTTTCCTATTGCTTTGTGTTCCTTGATGAGCATCAAAAAGGACTAATACCTGACATTGGTATTTAAACAGAACATGACAAAGTCCTTGTGCAGAAGACTCTAAACTTCTTTCATGAATCTGCATCATAACAAAAGACATGCATTTTGTAATGCTGTTTCAGGAAAAACTTTAATATTCCAACTACAAGTCAAGAAAATACTATTTGCAAGAGCAAAATTGAAATAAATTTTAAAAAATAAATAAATGAGATAGCATAGTATGAAAAAGACAAGATTAACTTAATAGGTATTTCCCTTTTAAAATTTACAGTTAGACCCCAAGATCCTTCAAACCTTATTTAATTTGCATTTCATTCATTGCCCATCTGCTGTATTTCCAATTTCTTCTTTGCCATCTGGTTTTCTAATGCTGTATCTACCACATAAATTTTTCTGCATGTGAGGCCTCTAAATTGCAGCTGATTGATTAAAACATATTAGAAAATAAATATGTTTAGGCTTCTTCTAAGAGCTAGCTCACTACTTGAAATTTATTACACACCCTAAATCACCCTTGGTAGCTGATAAGATGAATAATGTCTACAGAGTCAACTCCTAGAAAGAACGGAAGAAAAGCAGAAGCTACAGCAAAAGACATAGGCAGAGAAATCAAAGGAGAGGTCCCAGAAAGGTTATGAAAAGAAAAGATAAATCCCAAAGCAGTCCAGCAGAATGGAGATATTGATGAGAATACATGGCTGGGAGGAAATTTGACAGTCCCAGAATGTGTCCTGCAGTGTGATAAGAGAAGCAGCAGCAGCTGGTGCATGTTAAACAGCAATTTACTCTGCAACTGGTCCCACTAATTTTAATAGGATAGATTTCTATTCACTGATGTCTCATAATCTGTCCTTTGTGATGAATCCAATAATTTTGCCACTCCATACACCCCAGGACACTTAGGCTGTTGTAGTTGTCTGTCTCAGCTGCTGTGACTTTTGTCTGACTGTTGCATCCTTTCCCCAGCAGACACTCCAACTTCAATCCAGCAGCTGCTACAAACACTCCTATTTCTGGCACAGCAGCCCAACAGTTCCAAGAGGTTTGCTCAAAGAGTAGGTGGGTCAGAATCTGTGTTTCTGTAAAGTGTGATACACATCAGATTTTAGACCATACTTGGGGTGGGACACAAAAGACTCCTCTGTTTTGCAAGGGTCCTGAAAACATGCTAATTTTGGCTGTTATATTTTCACTTCTACGAAGGTACTCATCCAGAGATGGGGAAGTTGTTGCAAAGTGGCATAAATACATTATTTGCCTGACAGGGCATGTAAATAGGCAATGGGATAGTTAACAGACTGCCAGTTAGCTTTCTAGGAGTGTTAAATGAAAATAAAGCTCTGAACTTAGAAAAACCCAGTACCACACCAGTAGTTACCCATTGTAAAGATACTTAGGAAGGAAGTAAAGGAGAATTAGAAAGGTTAAAGAGTTTCCAGAGATGACATAGAAAAACGTTTAGGGGAGACATTCAGAAAAGCACTTCACATAAATATCAGCAAAGGGTTCTTTTTTCCCCCAGAATTAGGCCAGTTCCCTAGAAGGACATATTCAGATCTCTTATTTCTACCTCTATCACTTGAAAAGTACTAAAACAAAACCCAAAACCTCCTCCTGTTCCTCATTGCAACACTTCACTAACAAGTTCCATTTAGCTGTCTCTAAAATGAAGTTAAAACTGCTCATTTCAAACAATTTGCACTCCTAAGGAACATCTTTCTGACAAGTAATGCTAATTACAAAGTGACTCCATTCAGCTACCTTTTCTCATGTTACTTAGCACTTTGTCACCAATCCCTGCTGGAAGTTTTTTCATGGAGAGTATGAAAACTGGTTTTAAGAGCATTTATTTCCTCCCGATTTCTTCTGTGACAAAAATGCATATAGCTTACAGCAATGCAGCAGTCCACACAAAATTTTTTTTCACTAAACCTCAAAATAATTTTTATTTTCTTACTTGCAGATCCTAAGCAAGAAAAGGAGCTAACACCCTAAATTTCTCCAAGAAAACAGCAATCATCATATGACACCTACTATAATCATCCTGAAGAATTTTTTTCTACAGCAATCACCTCATGCAAGGATGCTGACATCACAGGGGATGCTCATTTACACTGGAATGGCACTCTAAGACAGATACAGTAAAAGCACAGTGACTGTGATTTGGAATGGGAAAATTAGTCAAAAAAAGGAAGGAAATATTTCTCCTCAGTGACAGCATAGATTTGCATCATGATGCAATACAACTCAGTGTTTCATCCTATCCAGCTGAGACAAGCACTGGAGATCTTCCCATTTTAGAGGATGGAAAAAAAAGGGGCAAATTGAAATAGCTCAGTGATGCTAAGCTGCATCCTTCAGACAGAATTTCATCTGATATTAGGAAACCTTTCCAAAAACTTTAGGTATGTTGAGATGTGTTTTTATTAACATACACACACAGCTGAAAGTTTCTTTTATTTGTCTTTTGAAATTCAAGTATTCAGTCACAAAATGATTTACTAAGATTAAAGTAAAATACTTTCATAAAACAACATGTAGAAGTTACCACACTACTCCATAGCCCATGGATTACCAACCAGCAGCATGTTATTATTTTTATGTGCAAATAAACACCTTGCCTGCAGAGCTTCTATTTATACAATCCAAGTGTTTCTTTCAAATTAAAACCATATTTATGAGCCAAATGTTAGAACACAATTGCAGTGTTAGGTACACAACACTTTCTAATTGGGCTTGGGAGAGACCAATTCTTTCTGATGTCAAAAAATTTCAGTTTAATGACTTGGCATTTGCCAAACATTCACCAAATATATTGAGGAGTGGAAGAAAGCAAAAAACCTTAAAAATCAGAGAAAAACTATGAGAAAAAACCTTAAAAATCAGAGAAAAACCAAATTACGCAAAGAGATGCATAATTCTACAGGAATTTCATGCCTCAGAGACTTGATGTAATAAATATACTTCTGGGATTACATTCTTGATTAAATAAATTAAGTACCCCAAACTTTCATGCACATACATGAAAATGATAGGCTTTTCCTTGAAATGTTTGTTTCCTTATTCAGAATCATCTGCCCAGAACACAGCACCTCTCAGTACGTGCTCATCCTCACCTAAAAATCACACACAAATTCACGTTTTCACATTCATGTTCCAGGTTAGTTCTGTCCTGATTAATTGTCAGAAACAAACAGAAAGAGGTGCAAGTACAAGAACTAGAATATTCCATATATTTCTACAGACCTCTACTGCCACTTCCAGAAACACATTCTTTCAACAACTTCACTCTTTTCCAATTTCTATAATAAAATAGACTGCCACAGACTGGAAAACTGAACTTCACATCCCACTGGCTCCAGTTTATGATAAAGAGTTCCCAGGACAAAAATTAATTCTCAGATCAATCTGATCAGTGCACCTGCTGGACTTGTCTCGTACAAGCTGCAACTGAAAGCAGAAAACACTGCCTGGGGGAATAAAATGCCTCCTTTTGGTACTCCATTCAAAGATATGGATGTCATCCAGAACCATTTTCTACTAACTCACCTCTGCCGATACCTTGACACAGATCTACTACAATTTCTACAGGCCAATGATATGTGAGCTGATTTAGAAATACTAAACCATATTAAAATACATTCAGGTAATAAATCACATGTTTACACAGAAAACATTTGATGAAAAACACTAAAACTAGAAACAAAATTTTATGCTCCCATTTTTTGAAAATATCTGGACCAAAGAAAATTCACACCATGACTAAACTCTTGATTTTGAAGGCCAAAATGGATTTGACAGTAAGGGCAAACAACACCTGGAACTTGTTTACTCTTGAAATCTCTTTAACAAGATGCAATCTCTGTTGGCTCTAACTTCTTGACTATTAGAAACTCCTGCTCTGCCACAGGGACTGCAACATACCCATAGTTTGTGGGGACCTAAAATCTCCCAGCTGTTTTCCTTCTCATTATATTCATGGCTTTTTCTCCCCATATTTTCAATATCTGCCCTCTCATTATAAGAAATTGTCTTCGGTCCTAAAGTCTGGGTGATCTTTAGAATGGCCAGATTACTTCAGGGGAATAGAAATTTCACTCCTAGCTATCACCAAAATTCAGAAAATCTTGTTCTGACTCCCTTGCACTGCCTATAACTTCGCTGTTATTGATTATCTGGAATCCTCATAGCAAAGGTTAATTTAACAAGGACACAGAGAGCAGAACTGCATCGTCATTGCCTAGACTAGAAAACAACTGAATTTTCCTGATTACCACAATTGGATAACGCTGACTGAGGCTGCCTTAAACTGGCTTTGTTATCAAAACATAAAGAAGCAGGGAGAATGATAGCATGAAAACAGAGGAGGAAAATCAAAACATGCTGAACTCAATGTAAACAGACAGTGCAGCTCAGATCAGCTCCCTGGCTAGAGGTGCTGAGGGACAGATGTCTGAATTTGGCTGATCAGAATGAAGGGAATTGGCACAAAGAGCAAAATGTCTGCAAAGTCTAACAGATCCAGGAGCAGAATTCTGTGCATTAAAGGCATCCATTGGAGGGTATCAAGGAGCAGAATTCTGTGCATTAAAGGCATCCATTGGAGGGTATCAAGGCACTCCTTCCTTCTGTCATCGCTCCACCTTATAATCCCAGCTGATATGAAGCAAAGTGCTGCTATTAAAAATTAACTAATTTATTCTGAACATATTCCTTCCTTCATCTTTGTTTTTGAATTTGCTATTTAAAAGCTTTAACATACTTTTTCACTTGACATTAAGCTTCCCTTCCTTCCCTCCAGGGCTATGGCAGCTCCCCATGTGATGCACAGATACGCTGCAGTCAGAGCACATTTTGAAACTGCAAATCACAGAATGCAATGCTCTTAGCACATGCTTTCCTTGACACTTTGCTCCTGCACATGAACCAGAAAGTTCCCAGGGGCCATTTTTGATATTGAATACCAAAAAAGGTTACTGCTATGAGGGGAAAAAAAAAAAAAATCAACACAGCAAATCCCAAATTATTAAGTTACAGACAACATAAAACACAACACAGTGTCACATGTCACTGAATGATGATCACAACTTGTGTGGGAAAACTGTCAAAGCAATTTACTGAAAATTTCAGCACAGTTGATACTAAACTTCAAACTTCAGGCAATTTATTTAGCTATTTAAAAGATACATTAAAATGGAGATCACTCAGTAGCAACAAAGACAAAACTCTAGTTTTCCCTCAATAATGACTTTCCTTGGGTGGTTTTCTCTAAATTTTTAATTTTCTCTAAATTTTTATCTTTTTTATAATATACAGAAATAAAAATTAAAACCCCCTTAAATACCTCTGAAATCCAGTACCTAAAAATCATATATACCTGTGCTCTTCCACACAAAATGATTTTCAAATTCACTTGTTACTATAATTGAGTTACATCATGCTACATAAAATGTTGCAATCACTTTAATAACTTTCCCGTTTTATTTTAGAAGCATTGAAACAGAATCCCTATTGTACAAAAATTTGGGTTTCACATTCACAGAGGGGATCCAATACAAAGACAGAAATTAGAAAATTAGCATATTAACAAATTAGCTACTTTGCAGAGTGATTGCACAAAGCACTAGAGGATCAAGTTCCATTCAACAATTCATTTTCAATTTGGTGGCAAATCATGATATACAACTCCTTTAATATCACATTTTGATTTCAGTCTACCTACGTACACAGAGAAATGTTCCTGCTAGAAATATGTGGGATCAAGGTGTAGATGTGCATATTGGTATAAAAGTAATTTGATACATATGTTTATTAGAGGAGCAAAATGCATATGCTTGCAGTAGTGATGGCAAACAATGTTCTTTTGTGAAAATTCTTGCCATCTGGAAGGGTGCTAAATGAACTCTCTGTTAGGTTATTGCTTTGTTGATAGCCAGAGCACTTATTTTCTATCTTTGGCATTTATTGTTCTTTGCAAATTGCTTTCCTCAGCCACTATAACAATACAATTTAACACTACTTAATATATATTCTGAATTGCAATTGGAAAACAGTGACAAAAAAAGTTAATAAATTAATCATCACAAACTCCCCGAAGTCATTAGGATGGAACTTAGCCTCCTATATCAAGGGTTCAGTTGTCTGCTGGAAATACAGGAAGTAAAACTTAGCACAAACAACTTGAAACGTTTATCTTTTGCTTAATAATCATCTTCAGGACAAATGACACACTGTTAATATGGTAAATGGGCCATGGTATTGATTACCAAATAAAACACATAAAATTATATACACTTACATATATTTCTTACAGATGCCTGTATTTAAATTCACTGTTAAATATTTTCCATAGAAAAGAAGAAACCATTAGGGAAAAAGAATCCTATTAAGGAAAAATTAATAAGTTGGCTAAATAACCAAGTTATGATAGATGGCACACACACTAAAGCTTTTCACATGACCACAACGTGGGCTTGGACCCAGCACAACTTGGTAGAACTACAGGCCAAATTTGAGATCTCAAGCCAAAGAACAATCAGATATTTTTATTCTTTATTTTCTGTACAGAGTGCACAAACTATGCTGCTTTACCATTTTCCCTCATGGACAAGCAGGTTTTTTTAGCTCTTTGTGGAATTCTACAACTTCAACAGCAGCACCTTGCCCAAGCACTTAATTTTAAGCACTCCATTGATCTAACTGGAACCAAATGAATACCAGCACATTTCAGCTTAAATGTTTTAATAAGTCCTTTGTTACTGAGCAGAGAGTTTCTGCAATGAAGTGGACTAGCAGGAAAGAAAACCTAAATTCACATCCATTTATCTGTAGATTTGGTTCAACAAAAGTTGCAAGAGTTGGATTTAGTTTTCCACCCCTCCTGTTACGTTTCCCACTCAATTATGCAAGGAGTTCTGATGTCTCAAACCTTAGTGTAATAAATCACATTTGCAGCTTGATTACAATAAGTGGCTTCAAATATAATAAATTATGTCACAATTAGCAGTGTTAATGAAACTTGGTGTGTATGTCACCTAAAATTCTGTCCATGCATAGGCAGTCTGGTCTCAGGGATTCACAAAAACATCATACTCATGGTATAACCAGTTGACATACAATTCTTTGTTTCATTAGGTTAGATTAAAAACCACATGTAAAGTGCAGCTTCTGTAAAGTTGCAGCTTCCGTACATTTGGGATTTAGAATACATTATGCTCTCCTTCAACTACAAGTATTTATTTTCTAATCCTGCTTCCTACTCTGAAGTGAAAAAGCTGTAAAACACAACTGGACCAATAAAACCCAAAGATACATGGTCAAGAGTAGCATTTGCAATATCAGCAGTAAAAATATCTATAATTCTACTATGTCATGCTATTATATGCATATCAATATATAAATACATGATGTCCTACTAACCCCTTTAAACCAAGACAAAAATTGTTGATGTTCTAAAAAACATTTCTAGACTGCTAAAATTTATAGTTACACAGTTAAAAATGGGGCTTAATGAAACTTTTTATTTAATTTTTAATTATATTCTGAAAAGCTATAGCAGTTAATTTGAGAGGAAGGATAATCTGCTATGCAGCTACAGCAATTTTATATCTGTCACTAGATATAAGACAAACTATTCAAATCCATCCACAAAAAAGCCCTTTTGGAAAAATCCTAACTCTGCTTTATTCCAATTCATGTTGTGAAATACATGAAGTAGAATAAGTCAAGAAATTAAAAAACAAATCACACAACTTTAAAATACGAAGTTCTTGGTCACTGTCATACCTGTACAATTCGTATTTTCAATTGATCAGAAATCTACACTCAAAACATTCTTAATAAAGATGAAGCCAAAAACGCAATCAAATTTGGAAATACTTCGGGGGAGCTTATTAGCTCTTAAAATTGTCTTGACTTCAACTACTCATTAGCAAGAGTGTGAAGAGCTAAAAAATGGGTCTATAAACAGTCTGTAGTGTTTTAGCAAAAAAGATGTCTTTGGGGCTACAGAGCTTTCCTCTGAAAAGTTAACATGCCCAAATCTTATTACTATTAGAAATACATTGCTCATATAAGGAAATATTAACCCTACTGAATATTTTCTGCCCCAAGGTAATAAACTCTGCAATACTACCAATACTATTTGGGATACTCTATTTTTCTCCCTTCTTTAAAGCATGTAAAACAGTTTTCAGTTTTCTGTGTTTCCAAGTTGAGTATTCAGCATTCAGCCTGGCCATGCAAAAATGGAGTATATTTTAGTCATGAGCAAATCAATACGGCTGTTCCAATATCAAAGGAAAATTTCTTTCTCAGCAAGGACAGCAAAAGAGGACAGAATTCACATATCCAGAAAAAATTGAGGATGTGGTCAAATCACTGCCATGAATTACCTGTCCAGAAATTAAAAACCATTTTCAGTCACCCCAAAATAAACATACATCGTCATCATTCTACTGTTAGTTACCTGATTTTCTATAAACTTGGTCTATTTTGGACAAGTAATTCCAACCTGAAGTGAAACACTCAGTTTTATTTTCTCATAGAATTTCTTTAAAGTCTCGATGTTGTGAATTTGCAAGTGAGAATGAACATTTTCCATTAAAACTGTAGCATAAATCCATTGCAGGACAATTTCACTAACTATAAACTGAAATAAAATTTTAAGTTAATTTAACTTGAACACCAGTTATGATCTGAGCAACTGGGAGCCAGATTCTGCCTAGATTCTCAGTAAATCAGCACCAATGCAAAGTTCCAATTCTTCTATGTTAATTCAAGGTAGCTGGAAGCTACACTGCATGCAGTGCACAGATGGAAATAACAGAAAATTTGACATACAATGTTCTAGACTAAAGGATTTAAGTCACACAGGCTTCAGACTGCAGTGGAAAAAGTGAAAATTGGAATACCCCATTTGTTTATACTGCTGGTACAATGGCCAAAGCAATGCAATTATTTCTTTGTTCACAATCACCTTCAGCCCAGAAAAAATGATAAAATATGGGCGTTTTTATAAATTTTATAATGCGGTTAAATAAGATTTGTTATTAGTATGTGAAGAGCCTCATAGGCCCTCCTACACTCAGAGCTTTAGAAGAATAAGCAGTTTCCCACATACTAAACTCTGAGAGGTGTCTCAGCTCACTCAATGTAATGCACTCACAAATACCCCCACATTTCCACTGCAGGATATGTCCCACACATATCTAGAGGTGCCACAAAATTCTGTTCTCATTACAAAAAGTTCTTTGGATTACTTTACTACAGCTGCACTAAGAGAGCACTTCAGAGAAAAATTGAAAATAGCAGAGGTCACAGTACATTAACAAAGATAAGCCCCATGAGGTTATTATCTTTTTTTTTTGAACTGCAGCCTAACAGGACACACACAAAGCTTAGATCCCATTTCATAATGAAATAACAAGATTGTGTTATAGCTGCTCAGAGGGAACGCTTAAAATGTGACCAAACTGCTAATTCTGCTGTAACTGTCCAAAGTGCCTAAAGGGCCATTTATTAAAAATAAAAAATAAATTGCTTCTGCCACTGAATACATCCCCAAACACACAAGGTCTGAGGGCAGCATTTTGTAGGAGAAATATTTTAATGTTAGAAGCAAATTTTACTTAATAAAAGACATTAGCTTTTCATTTATTTATAACAGAGCTACACATGCCCATCTCAAATTATGATATTATGCAGTTGAAGTCAAAAATGAGTATCATAAAAGATAAAGTCCACAGTGCATCAAAACACAGTACATAGACACACTCCATTTGAAAAATCACTTTATTTATTACAGCTAGCAAAAATCCCAATCACTAAAGGAGAAAAGATGCTCTCTATTGAAAAATTTCATTCTGTGAGTTCCACATTGCAACTAAAGCATGAGATAAGAATAATTACTTGGAAATTTAAACAATCAATTCAAATTGGTTCATTTTTTAAAATTGCTGGAAAACTACAAAATCTTCTAGTGATCATTCCATTGCTGTCATCTGACAGTTTCTTACATTGTAAAAGGATACTTAGTGCAGGACAAGCGTAGGCCAGAATCTGATTTCAAGTTAATGGAACTTTAAAGTACTTTCATGTAACTAATTAAACATGCACAATATTTGTGCTAAAAATTATAGAAGTTGATAAATGAATCCCTGTCTTTCTCTGTAGCTGCATTGACATTTATCAAAGTATTAAAGATAACCTGGTGATAAACATCTTACAAGTGTCTATAAAGAAAGCAGTAAATAAAAAGAGCATTTTAAACATGTAACAGTACCATCACTATTCTCATGAAATACACACCGATGTGTTCAGCCCTTCCTCTTATTTTCAGTGTCAAATACTATGCAGTGGTATTTTATTATGTTATAGTTGCACTTCTGCTTTTGACAAAAGAGATTATGTGTTGTGAATACATGTGGAAAGACAGCACCCACTCCAAAATAACCTCATATATTAAAAGCCAAGGTTTGAAAACTTATTACCCACTGATTCTAAAGTTCCAGTTCAGTCCACCAGCAAAAAATTTTTGCCTCTTTCCCCTTAGACTGACTCTCTATAATTATCAAGTTCTTACAAATATACTCACAAAAAATAGTCACAATTATGATCCCTTCCAAAACAATAGGAAATGTTTTGGAAGATGAGAACAGACTAAATCCTCTTTTGCTGTAGCACTCATAGGGTCTGTACACTGCATGCTGAAGAGTTCTTAAATTCAAAGAAAGGAAGAAATACCATTCTATTTCTCAAAGATTTCTATAAACCACATTTTGCCCTCTGAGTTCCTTCCCTTTTACTGCTTCTTCCTACAGAAAAACATTATGCTGGATTTGTGACACAATTTTCATGACTGCAACGCCACACACAGAATTATGACTTAACCAAAGGATCAGGCAGAAAATAAGCTGTGAGGGGAGGCTGCGAGCTTTCCTGCTGGATTAAAGCACAGATCTCCAGCAGTAGTGCAAAGAACATCAACACTGCTACCCAAGAATGTTGCTTTTACTACGAACATTCTCACCCAGACTTGCTCCACCATGACAGCTCACTTGATCTCCATTCAGGCAGATAAAATTAGAAGTGCCACAGACAGCCTGACTACACCTATAGGTTTGTTTTTTTTTCTTTGCTACATTTTTTGATCCATCTGACGAAGGATAGTTCCTGCTCTGCAGGACAGAGAAAATCCTTCACCTGCCAGTTCTTAGTTTATCTTGATATCAATCTAGAGCAGGGACCTTCAAGCACCTCCCATCCTTGTACTTGATTAAAATCTGGACATCAGCTTTAGCTAACTAATAAAGAAACTGTAGCAAATTACCTGTATGCCTATGTAATTTGTCAAAAAGTAACAGTCACAGAGATTTAAATATTTACTTCTGTCTTTAAAAGAAAAAGAGTATCTGAAGACTTCATTTGAAAGTGAAAGGAAGCTGTGCTCACAGATAAGGATGTTGTAGGTTATGAAGGCCTGCGCACATGGTAAGAGAGACTTTACACACCTATTATTCTCCTTCACAGCACTTACAACAGAGGAGCTGTGGGTCCAGAGAGACTTTCCCAGGCTGCCACTAGTAAGAACAGATGCTGACATTGAAAACTGGTGCTTTACAAACTACAGCATTTAGGTTTCGCATGAGTTCCCAGAACCTGCTTTGCAGAAGGGTCTGCATAGTTCCACTTCTGCTGGTGTAATCTTCATGTGCAAATGGCTGCTTGTCACACTATGAAATAGTCTCCATACTGAGAATTTAAAAGGATATTTCCAATGAAAAGCTGAGTTTTTTTTGCCATAGAGGATTACAGGCACACTGGGATAGAGGAGGCTGAGCAGGGTCATAAAAAGGAGAAAAGAACCTACACAGAAAAACAGAGATAAAACACAATTCTAGCTTTCATAATATATATAGTATGTATCCTGAAGTCTCCACAGAGATGCAATCCCAAAACATTTCTGCGATGTCAAGTCAATAGCTGGAGGGCATTTGTTTGGGATATTTTTTTTACATTTAAGAGGGAAAACTCAATGAGGATGCTTTGTAAATTTTAAGACTTCAAACCACCCGAAGAAGTTAATATCAATATGGCACAAAACTGTCGGCTTTTCACTAAACTACTATGGGAAGCTTATTTAGGAAAGTCACCATCACTAGGCAGAGCAACAGTACTATAAATTAGCACCCTATAGTTAAATTCACATATGGAAGACATTCCAGTTCTGAGGTAATAGAATCAGTTGGAAGTCATCAAAAACTGAATTGCTGGAAAGGAGAAGAGGTTTTGTTTTCTACCCCTTAGCTAGTACCAAGAAAAGTAAGTACTGTCTCCCCAAAGAGATATTCATAGATTAATGCTGCAAAATGTCTTATTTGCAAGGGGTTAAACTACTGTTAAAGCTCCTAGGGTCATTCAAAAACCTTCAGACAAAGTCAATTCTAAAGGAACCACCAGTAGAAATACCAAACTCAAGTTAAGCATCATGCAGTGACTGGATAAGTAGAAAGGAAAAATGGTGAACCAGTAAATTATTTCCCCTCAAAAATTATAGTGAGAATGACACACAAGTTGACCTGCTCTAAAAAGATGCATTGCTTCTAAAAGGGGACAGAAATTAAAACAATAACCCTGAGTTTACGCAGCTCAGAATTTCAAGAAATTAAGAACTTACTAAAAAAAGCCAAACAAATTGCAATAACAACAACAAGACATAAGGACTGAAAATATTCCTTAAACAGAAATACATGCTTTATAGGAGTTTTTAGTTTCGGTTGCAAGGATTTTACTCACCCCCAAATGAAGAGGCAACAGCAGTTTTCATCCAGAAAGAACCTCCAGGATATCCTTGTAAACATTTAGCCACAAGGGGTTCTAAAAGTCCAGCTACAGCAGCTCATTTGCTCTAACCATGACCTTTTCCATCTTATTGTACACAGATATAACAGAAAGGAAAAAGGCTTTTACTGCATCTTCCCCTTCCCAAACATTTTGGCTGCCCCAGTACAGAACAACACGGAGGGGAAGACACAAGATAGCAGGTGAGCATTAAAAAAAGCCACATCCCTTCCCTAGGCTCTGCTTCTAAGTTGAGGCTCTCAAGATTGGCTTCAGCTGTAGATAATACACTACACCTGCATTGCAGACTCACCACACCCCAGCATTTCCCTGTCCATCCATCCATCTGTCCGACTCTATCCTTGGATCTGTTTTATCACTCTAACCTTGCCCCCCAGCCTGGGAATGCATCTGACTGTTCCCTCCCCGATGCTGTCCCAGCCCAGGGGCTGATTTTGGGGCTGAGCTCAGGGCCATCAGCAGCCCCAGCCCGGGTCCCCTCCCTTCACTGGGGAGAGTGGGCACTGCCCTGTCCCCAGGCTTGGCACAGCAGCCCATGATGTGAACCCTGGCACAGCAGGTCAGATTCTGAGCACTGTTGATACCCAAATCACCTTCTGTCATGGTCTGAAACTGCACCTAAATGACAACATAAAAACTGAAAATAAGAATCTGTCAAATATTTCAGATTTATCCCTGACAAGGAGGAAAGGTCTAATGTCCCAAAAATATTGTTCCTTAAATCCCAGTGGATACATATCTGTTCTCATCACAGTGCAAGAGTTCTATTACATTACATGAGCTCCCAATTGCTAGAGTTTCATACCTCCTTGATGTTTCTTATAGACAGCTCCTTCAGGCACTGACTCACCCTCACAACAGCCAACTAACTCCAGTTCTGCTCAACCAACCAACCAATCCACTATTTTATAACACTCTTCTTATTGCCTACACCTGTGGCCTGTTAGCATTAGGCCTGCTCCTAATCCTTCATAATGAACCCAGCTGCAACTCTTTAGGGGTTAAGATTATTTTCTATACTACCTTTATTTACTTATGTTCTATCCCCCTACCCACAGTTGCCTCAGTTAGCAGCTGCACTGACAGGAAACCGTTTTCCCACTTTCTTTGGCACTAAAAGAGTGCCACTGTCATAAAACTGATAAACCGGGATTTATTTTGTTTTATTTTATGCTGAACCAAAATTTGAAACCTAATAAAAGCCACAGAGATGTACTTGACAGGGTGATAGTGAGTCAGTGCATCATTCTCCTACCTCCAGAAACATGAGGGAATGCCACCAGATTAAGCTGCAAGTTAAATGAGGACAGTGAATTCATCCCTGTCTACTCTAACTCACATGATGCATTTCTCCTTGTACAGCTATTTAAACTCCTGTACCTCCATTGACTTCAGTAGATTTCCTCCAGAATCACTGTGGAGAAAGGCATATCTGGGCTGTAGGATTGAATGGAAATGTCAACAAAGGCAGGCACTGCAGCCAGGATACAATGAGAGATTTCCCAAGGACAGTGCTCAAAAATGGGCTGCAATGGTTCATTTCATTGTGGTGTAAACTAGAGGGCATTCAGCTTGCGTTAGGGTTGAATTTGTCTGTCAGATTTAGAAAATTATTCAAAGAAAGATGACGTGCAATTGCTGAAAGACATTGCTTGTAACTCCTGAGAAAGTGAGTGATGCTGATCACACAACAATTTATCTGAAAGAAGAATTTGATCTGTAACTTCCACAGATAATAAGAAAAGCATCACCAGTAGCTATTATATTGCAGCATTTGTTCCCATTAATTTCATGAAGCAATTCATTATAGCACATCAAATAAAAAACATACCCAAAAGCCCATATTTTAAAGCTTAAATACTTTTAAATAGACTTCCAATTTAATTCATGGGAAGAAATTGTAGGCAGAATTGACGTGCTAGTTAAAGGTAATTCCATACAGACAGCCTTTTGGTGCTAATATGCCATTTAAAACACGTTCTCTATAGGCTTCAGCAAGACTGGGTATTGAAACAGAGCACAGGCATTTTGTTTTTCTTCCAATTAACCTTTTATGTAGATATTTGGTTGCAAAGCTCAATATGTTAGAAGAGTTCTGTGTCTAGAACAGGATAAAATTGAACGGCAGCAATGTATATTTATAATTTAGAAATCAGTTTGGGTGAATCCTACGTCAAATCAGTTGAGGAAAATATTGTATTGCTTTTGGGGCTAATAAGATTGATTCCAGGCAATCATGTCATATTTTTCATTGTAAAATGAGTTCTTTTTCCATGCTGAGTCTTGGGACAAAGTATGTGAGATGCTGACATAATCAATAGTCTATTCCCTACACAAAATAGTTCAAAGGCTCTGTGTGAATAAAATTATCCTATTTTCTCAAAATCCTTCCTAGAATCAAGTAGTATGGCTGCAGAAATGGATTCCAGCTGATTTTTAACATTAAAAAAATAATAATTTATGAGGGCTCAGCTGACCAGCCAGAAGCAGAGAAATTACCACTCCTTCCTGAAACTAAATTGATTAAAGTCAATAATATCAGATAATTTAGGGTAACTAAGCCCTAACTTCTTAGCAATAATTCTTGAAGAGGTCTTCACTCCTAAAAGACCATGTAACATCTGTCATCACCAATAAAATGAGAAGGAAGGAAACTTGTTTCTTTTTGTTGGTTTTATTGTGTGTTCATAGGGTATTTTTTGTTTGTTGTTTGTTCTCTGATGGCAAAATAAATCATAAAAAAATTAAAAATAAATCTCTGGTCAATTTTTTTTAAATGTATGCATTCAACATTTTTGTCAATACTTATAATTTTTTTTATTTTTCTGTAGGTTTTTTATCACTTTTTTGCTATAATTTTTTATTAGACATGTTGCAGAGCAACTTTTGATTCTGAAGTAAATAAGTGTTTGCTTTTATTCCCCTGTATGTATCTGGACCTAACTGGCTTGTGAATGTACACAGGCTGATATTCCAAGCTAAACAGGTCAATATTTAGTCTAAATCTAAATCTATATGCTCCTTTTAATGAAAATGTTAATGCCATATCCGTTAGTAAACCGTGACATGATTTGTCCAATGAAATTTTTATTGATTTCATTGAAAAAAGGTGATAAAGAATCATCCAAAGAAAGTTTCAAAGCTATTTAAAATACAATATAGTTATTTAAGAAGGAAAGGAAAGAGGGAAATTTCTACCTATGGAAGATTTTATTTGGTTTGAAATTTTTTCTTTCCCTCCAAAATAAATTTGTCATGTTTTCAGTTCAGCAGAAACATAAAATTAGACACATAGGTTCTTTTTTAGACAGAAATTATACAAATTTTCACTGCATATAGTGATGATTGTCAGTAATAAACGGCAATTATGTCTACAGCTGAAAATATTTTCATCATGATGGGATGGATATGTATTTGGGAGTTTAATTTTGTGCGCAGGTATGGCTACTCCTTTTGTATTCTTACATTCTTTCTAAATAAATAGCAAGACAACCTGGAGAGAGTTGCTCAGGGGGAGAATATTTCAGAGACCAAATGTTTGAGCAGGCTCTCATCAGGATGCTTGTGCTAATAGGGCCTTGAATGGGACATGAGGAGCTTCTTAGGAATGAAGGGGAATTGGGAACTCTGTGTTGGAGCTTGAAAATCATGGATCTCCTGAAAGCAAGGATTCATTGGGCAGGGGAAAATTGTACATAACCCAGTATTACTCCACTTTTCCCTAATAGATGAACATTCTCTGTTCAAAAAGGTTAAATAGTCAACCCAATTTCCTAGTAAAAATTCTTGAAGTATTTCACAAGCCTTTGATCACCAGTAATTCATTTTCCAAGGGACCGGGGACACAACTAGACACACACTTCTCAAAGCTTTGACCAACTTAGGTATTACAGAAGTTGCAAAATCACATTAAAAAAAAATCATTAACATTTTAGTAGCTCTTTCCAAGCTAATTCCAAGGTCTCAAACAAATTCCAAGGTCTCAGGATAGTTTCCAACCTACAATAGGTTTTCTCAGTATGTGATATTAGGGTGTAGCCTGTGAGTAAGCCCCAGCCACCTACTCCTCCATTCCTCCTTGGTGGGATGGGAGAGAGAATCAGCAGAGTTAAAATAAGAAAACTTGTGTGCTGAGATAAAGGCAGCTCAACTGGGAGAGCAAAATCCATGCATGCAAGTAAAGGCAAACAGGGAATTCATTCCCCATTTCCCATGGGTGGGCAGGTGTGCAGCCACCCTCACCACTGGGAGGACAAATGCCATCAATCTGAGCCTCTCCCCTGCTTTCCTCTTGTTTCCCCAGCTGTATACCCTGAACGCAATGGCATAAGAAACAATAATGGCCATTATGGCCTGGGACATGCCTTGGGTCAGTTGGGGGCACCTGTTCTTTCCCACCTCCTTGTGCCCCCTCAGCCCACACACTGGTGTGGAGGAGCGAGAGGCAGAAAGGGCTTGGCTGTGTGCAAGTGCTCCTCAGCAGAAACAAAAATATCCCTGAATTATCCACGCTGTTTCCATTAAAAATCCAAAGCACAGCCCCACGCTAGCCACTGTGAAGAAAATGAACTCTATCCCAGCAAAACCAGAGCAGATGATAAGTACTAGAACTAACATGCAGTCCAAAAAAAAAAAAAAAAAAATCCACCAAAACTCAAGCAAACAAAAAAAGACCAAACAGAGCTCACACTACTTTTCATATCCAAGCTACAAAAGCTGTGTCACTTCACTTTCAAAAACAAAATTACACAAGACAGCTTGAGCCAATCTAACACCTTGTCACTGCTCCCTGCTGCATGCTGTCTCTGTTTACCTTGCTTTAGCTGCAACATATATCAGGCCTCTCCATGAGGCAATTTCAGATGGTTTTCTGCTGGGATAGTGCAATCAGTCTTTTGAGCAATGATCTTGGGTAGAGCCTGAAAAGGAGCAGAATGACACCAGGAGGAAGAGATGCTGCTGCAGACACAAAAGAGGAAATGTCCCCATCTGACACTGGTCAGTTGTGGGACCAGCTCTGGATCTCACATGATTCCAGCTGGAGAGGAATCAGATCATTTGGGAACTTTAGTGCTCAGTTTTGGCAACTTTAGTGCTTAGGATTTACAAGCTTGAAAGAGACCTAAATAGGTATCATGATGTTGATATAAATAGTGATGCCATGATATAGATATAATGGATATATTCATTCAGATGACTAAATCATGTGGGATTTATCATTATCCATCAGATGCCAGGTTTCACCGCCAAAATTTCAAGAACCCCTGAAGACTGCTGTTGGTTAGGAGTAATATGGCACTGCTGATCTCAGAAGTGTAAAAAGTTATTTGCTATGAGAGCCTGGTAGAATTTGTGCTGCCTCTTCCATGGGCAGCTCTCAGAAGGCAAGAGCCTCCTCTGTTTTGTAACCATCAGGCTGTCTCAGGTGCACGAACAGTAGGTTGAACTTGAAATGCCACAATGTGCAACCTCTGCTCTCTTCCCACAGTTCTACACAACCACCCAGCAGTGGAGAAATCATGGGAAGAATTAAATTTAAAAATATGCTAGTAGAAAGAAAGAAATACTGAAGAAAGGAGTATCTATCTGTATATATTTATGTCTAGGTATGTCTTTAATTGTTAAATTGCCAACATTGTTTTTTAAGATTATCTAGATTTTTCTTAACTGAAAACAAAAAAAAAAATATAAGATGTTATGTAAATTCTGTATTTATTATTAGAGAAATCACAGTTTTATTAAAGTTCTCCTAGTACAGGGAAAGTGAACTCACTAAATTCATGTGACATTATTTAAAAGCTCTTAAAAGATACATGATGGATTTCACAGGAGGTTAGCTTCAGAATTTTAAAATGTTCTTATAGCATAGAAAAGCTGCAACAAGCAAAGATCGAAGATTATACTGAAATGGATTTCACTGAAGAGGTTAAATCACAGGTTCCCATATTAATTTATTTACCTCATATCAGCACAGCTGAGGGTATACCTCTTTAGATTATGTCAGATCATGCATATCTCAAGAGCAAAGCCTTTCTCATAGACCAGAGGACTGATCTTTTCAGAAATGCAAAATAAAGTAATGCGAATATGTCTGGGCATAGAGTGGGATAAAGAAGGCAGTAACTGATGATGGAAATGTAATTGTAACTATGCATTTTTTTCACTTTCTCAATGGCGTCCTATTATGATATTTGCATACTGAAAAGAAAGTAATGGAAATAAAGACACTGAAATACAGTCAGATTCTTTAATTCGTCCTTGTTTTCTGAATCTCATTTTTATTGGGATGCATGCACAACATTCTAAAAAGAAAAAAAAAAAAAAGCAGCCCAAATACTTGATTTATAGAAAAAAAAAATCTAATTTTCTCTATGCATAATGGTCTTGGTCCCATATAAATCCAAATAATGTCCCCTGGAGTATAGTGCAGAAATATTTCAGAGGGAAGGTCACCTTTCATATGCGACTCTTGGAGATATACATAAAAAAAGACATGAAGAAATCTCAAAATCTGCTATTAATCAAGCATTTTGCTTCACAGGAGAAATCATATCTGAAATCACCATGTCTATTTCAGTTCACCAGGTGGATGTGCCAGGTACCAAAGGCAGAGTCAGCCCTTCTTCCCTCGTGGGACTCCACAATATGCAGCACAGTTCCCTGGCATAAAACTCCAGAACATTGTGACGCAGACATATTTTTAAAAGTGAAGTAAACCCCACTTCCCAGCTGGGAAAAAACAATTTCAACATTTTCAGAATTCTACAAAGGCTTTTTTTTTTTCTCATTTAAAGCTGTAAATAACTAAGTACACATCCATCTTGGCAAGTGGAGGCTTTTGCATTTTTTTAACAACACCTGCAAAATGAAAGAGAAGAATGACAAACTGAAGTATGTGTGGGTTGATCACATGTTAGAGGAATGGTTTTACATCCACTATATGATTTTTAAGAAATGAATTCATTTTGATTTAAAGTGATAAACATTTCTCTCAAAGAAAACTCTGACAGAAAATATAATTTAGATTTCCATGGTCTAAAGTTATTTTACTCTGAACTACTTCTCTGCAAAGTTACTGCAAACAGCATTTTACAGTAACCTAAACTAAAATATTTATTATATGCAACTGATAGTTGGTGACCTATTTCTATATAGGTCTTCACTTTGTTCACCTATCACCTTAAGGTATATCAAGAATTTTTTTCCTTTTATCTTTCACTGAACATGCCCTAAACGAAAAAACACTTATATAAATCAGAATGATCAAGAAATGTGTTTGAAGTTCAACATTTTTAGCATCTCTGACATAGCTTGTCCATATTAATATTAAAACGAAACAGTCTCAGTGAACTACAATTCAATTCATAGAATAATTTAACTCCATAAATACTTTAGCAAATACATTATTAGGTCCCATATGTAGTTTATGTATTTGTGTGATCAAAATAATTCTAAGGCTCTGGGAAAATCTGTGTCCTCCTGAATTGAATGGTTGGTCCTACTTAATGATATATTTTATGTTATGGAATTAAAATCACCTTATTTCGTTCCTTAAAAACAAGGTAAGAATTCACCGCCAATATGCAATTCCTTTGCTATGTCAGTAACCTAAATCTGAAACATAAATTGTTCCAGATGTTTGGCCACAAAGTTGCTCTAAATCTAGAGCATGGAGTATTAAATATTTAGGTGGAAAATTTCTCATGTAGTAGACTTGGAGTCGAGAGATTCAGGTTCTGCCTGTTTCTATGTCACTTCAGATGTTTTCCTGATTTTTTTATGTTGGTTGCCTGGCATGTCATCTAAACATATATGATGAGTCATGCTAGCTCATCAGGAAGGAACTCTAATGTGATTTATTATTGTTTATTCCAAAATGGGCTCCATATCTGGGTGTTACACGAGCATCTCAGATATGAAAAAAAGCAAACAGCAAAACAAACCAAACACCCAAACATTCCGAAAAAAAAAAATCCTACAAATCTAAATCAAAATGTGATACCAAAATCAGATATCACATTTTATTTTACATTGTCATATTTACCTTTTTTCCATAAGCCAGCATGCAATCAATAATTAAAGAGATACGTAAAACAGTATTTTATTGTAAGTGAAGCATTAGCCCATTACTCTCTTCTTAACTTAATTTTATTTCCTACTACTTGTCAGACCTGCTTCTTTCTTCCACTAACTTCAAGCTCCTGCAAGTGATGTTTCCTTAGTTTACTGATCTATGAACAAATAGAAACTGTGATAATTGCCAGGATGCTCCAAGGAAAGAGCATGAATTCCAGAACAAAACATCAGGGTAAGACCTCCTAAGTGTCTGTCCTGTTTAATGTCCTTGGCAATAAAAAGCAAACATTACAAACCAGAAAATGTTGATCTGGGATTTTTTGGGTTTTGCACAATGCTTTTGGTTTTACTTGCATTCCACATCCTTCTCTAAAGCTATCTTCAACTATTTAACACTTACAAGTGCCACAGTCCAGTTCCAGCCAGCTGCAGAGTCACAGGAACATAGAATGGTTTGGGTTGGAAAGAACCTTGGAGATCATCCACTCCCAACTCCTCTGCCATGGGCAGGGACACCTTCCACTATCCCAGGTTGCTAAGAGCCCCATCCAACCTGGCCTTGAGCACATCCAGGGATGGAGCATCCATAGCTTCCCTGGACAATCTGTTCCAGTACCTCACTTCCCTCACTACAAATACCTTTTTCTTAATATCTAATCTAAACCAACACTCTTTCTGTTTAAAACCATTGACCCCTTCTCCTACCACTGCAGGATCCAATAAAAAGTCCCTCTCCAGCTCCATTTTAAACCCACTTCAGATACTGGAAACTGCCATAAGGTCTCCTCTGGGCCTTCTCTTCTCCAGGATGAGCAGCCCTAAGTGTCTCAGCCTTTCCTCGCAGGAGAGATTCTCGAGCCCTCTGATCATCTCTGTGGCTTCCTCTGGACTCACTCCAACAGGCCCACATCCTTCCTGTGCCAAGGATCTCAGGGCTGGATGCAGTATTCCAGCTAGGCTAGGCATGAGAGCAGAGTAGAGGCACAAAGTACTGCTGGTCACACTTCTTTCAGGGCCATAAGAAAGTCTCTGTGGAACTGGAAAACCTTCAGAACTGGCAGCCATCAGAAATATATCATCCTCAGATGAAGCCTCAAGGGCAGAAGGGAGGGACTGTTGCAGTTCTGCCATTCCTTCAATCCCCGTGGAAGATTCTCCTCACCTAATTTATAGTCATTCCAAACCTCCCTTGACTTATTACCTTTGTGGGGCTTTTCTCAGGGGCTGCCTGAGAAAGTTCAGCTCCCGCATCTGACAACCAGCTGTTCAGCAGCAGAGAACAAATGAGATGGGCTTAGCTGGCTCTGGAACGAGTTATCCTGGAAGTGAACTGGAAGGGAAGAAAAATGGCTGTAATTGGTCTGCATAAACCACTTCTGCCCATCCATCCTGAGTGGTGGAAAAGGAGGGAAGAAAACTGTCCCTCCTGCAAGGTTCAATTGTTCCCTGATCAGCTTTGCCCAGCTGAGGAGCATCTCAGAGCTGCATTGCAGATTTCAAGGGGAATATTAAGCTGCCCACTTCTCCTCCACATGATGGATAGTGAACTTAAGCCTCGACCACCTCAAAGTACCTCAGCAAGGCTGTGTCTTACACCCATTGCTGTAGCTTCCCTAAAAATAGATTTTAACAAAAAATACTGCAGTCACTGCTGCTCTCTCACCTTGGAAGTATTCATCCTGGATCTGTGGTATTGAGAGGCTTTCCTTAAGTTCTAACAATTGTTTTCTTTATGTACAGCAGCTGATGGCTCACCTAATCAATTCCCTGTCAAACACAGCTCTGTGAATGAGATCTTCCTTCAAAAGTCACCAGGAACGATCTCTCTTACTTGGCTTTAAAGTTTCTCTGACAGTGAAGGCTTTTCTCTGCATAGTATCTGCAGCACTTGTTACACAAACAGAAAGTCACTGATTGATAAGACTTGACTTATTAATTGTGCAAAGGGACCAATTATAATAGATTATTAGGATGAACCTTCGTCCCTGAAGATGTTGAGACTAGAATCACAGGAAGTCAAATATTATGACAACTATTCTTTTGGGTTTGGATAGGAGCTTGAAAGTTATTGAAATAAAATATCAATGGCTAGATATGCATATAATGTAATTAAGTGTATTAAAATAATGCAGAAGTTCCCAAAATATGACTCATACTTCCCAGCTACCAAGAAAAGAAAAGAACTGCTGCTGCTGGAAGGAGCAGTTGGCAAAAAGAGTCGGTATACAAGAGCAACCCAAATAAATAGATAATCTTCTCAAAAAAGAAAGCATGCAGCTGGATTTTTCTATCACTTTATGACTAAGTAGCATAATAGGGATGAGGAATGTGATACAGAATTCTTTGCCTTATACTCAAAATCTTAGGAAGTATTTCAAATACTGAAGAGATGTTGCTGAGATGAAAGAAGCCTGTGTTCTCTATTATCATAATGCATCAAATAAAGAAGTTATGGGTTATTACATGTCATAATTAAAGTCAAACCAATCCAAAAGCTCGCCTGACAGCTTGTAAATGTATAAAATATCACTAATATAAACTGATTTCTCTACCTGAAAATCTTAAGTGTGTAGATCAGAAACCAGTATGGTTCCAGAAGGCATGTTCAGTCTGCAACACAGTGACCACCTGATGTCAAACAAAATACAAAATATTACTCACACTACAGTGCTGTTTTGATGCAGAGTGTGCACCCATGCATTTTTTAAAATTAATTAAATAATTTTAATACATAGGCCTTGCCAATGCTTCTGTTTCAATGGCTCAATATGCATTTTTCTTCCTTTGTGGCTGCATTGCTTCTATTTAGGTGACACTTCATGGGTACTCAAGTCCAAAAAAGTAAAGGTTTTCATGCATAGAACTCTGTGATGGACAACCAAAAATATATTATCTCTATGGTAAAACAGAAAATGAAAGTTAGAAAGATGGAAATATAATCAGAATGCGGCATAAATTAAGTGGACCTTGCCATGCAACTCCTGTCAATTTGAACGTACATTCCAATGGCATAAATGGTCCAGTAGCAGCATCTGGTATTGACTGTTTACTCAATAGGTACCTAAATGCATGTCTGAATAGGAAATTATGAATTTTTTCCTCTTATCTTTTCTCTTATGCAAATAGTTCTGAGAAACAGGCTGCATTCTGAAAATAAAATTTATTTAGCACCCTGTAAAAATTGTCTATAAAATGCAAAGGAAGAGTATGATTAATCTTAAGAGGATTTATGAATATGTTCTTAAGTATTTTTCTTTCTCATTGCTAACTGTAAGATTTAGTCACCATAAACCATTCATCCAAAAGAAAAGGCTTAAGGTTGCATATCCCCAGTTTTACTCTGACTTACAATTTTATCAAAATCGAATTTGAAGATTTCTGAAGGAACTGCATGGACAAATATAGCACAAATTTTTATTAGAAAATGAGAATGGATATATTATAATCTTATCTCAATCATCTTGATCTCCTTGTACCTTTTTTCTGTTCCCATGTATGTGACAATTACCTTTTATTATTGCTGTTTTCTGTAAGACAATAGAGGTCACTGCTGATGGTGTAAGCTGAGAGCTGGTCTGAGGTTCCCTTCCTGAGGAGACACTATCATCTGTCCTTTTCAGAAAAAAGGAAATGCTGACATTTTATAAACAAAATCAACTGGCAGAGCTGACAGCCCCTACAGTGCTCTGTATTCAAAGATGCTTAAAAGCCGTTATCTGATGAACATTTGTGAAAAAATGGATATTACGCTATGTAGCATTGTTTTACCGTTTTGCTGAGGGTATTTGCATATGGCAGGGACGGGGAGGTTTGTACACAATGTGAAGCTGACATGTTGGCATCACTGAAAAGATAGGGACTAGTCACTTTTGAAAGGTCATTCTTCAAAGGAAATTATTTTTCTCTGTTATCTCGCACAAAATTGTTTAGTTTTCAAACTTTCCAAAGGCATTCAGATTTCAGTATAATCACAATAGCGCATTCCATTAACTATGAAAAAGATTAAGAATGACCTTTCATCAGGCAAAAGACACAGCAAAACTGGCAGCTTTATGTATTTATTTTCAATTAGATAGAAAAATGCAGCAATGTTCCAATTTTCAGCTACATTCTTGCACAAAGGCAGGCATTTCAGACTATGCAGGTACTAAGAAAGTGTGAACATTGAATGAAAAATAAATGTTTATTAAAAAGCGAGGAATATTTAAAGAAAGAAATCAAAATTTGTTGTGCCAGCAGTGGGACAATATAGTGTATTTAAATAAACAAACAAAGCAAGAAAGTAAACATCTGTTTATGGTCATTGCCTACAGAACTTGCCCTTTTTCATCAAGGTGTTTATGCCTTTTAGGTACATATAGCATTCAAGTAAGAGAAGCAAAGCCTGACCCACAAACACCCTTTATTCATGCTCCATCAGAACACTGGCTTGGTTACTCCTGGTATCTTCACAAAGTTTATCAGCTGGTCATAAAACACAGGTTTGGTGAGGTGTGGGCTGAGGGTTCCCATCTTGGCACCTTGATCTGGATGGCCTCTTCTCACCCACCCAGGGTTCCTTTGCAGTTTATGCCTATCTGGGAGAGGATAGGAACAGAGTGGGGAAATGGAGGAAATGGT